>NC_059181.1:123279224-123969849 GCF_019923935.1 Bubalus bubalis | reverse complement strand
ATTATTCCGTTCAAGGCACCATGACAGCTACAGATAATACCACTGGAAACAAGAGTGACACTGCTCCTGCTTTTATGGAGTTTGCATTCTAGTAGGAGAGAATGGAGAGATTCATTGGCAGTTAAATACATGGTGAGGATGAGTCTTTTGGTAGGAGAACTACAGGTGATTGGAAAGCTGACATACTGGTCACTAAACAATTATAGGGTCAATCTTTCTTTCCAGATAAATATTTGAAAGTAAAACATCCAAATTAGTATGTCTTATATTGTACCTGCCTCTCAGAGATGAAATTAAGATTGTAGTCCTCAAAAAGGTGTTCTAGATCAGAACCTACCACACAGCTACCTGAAGTAGAATTGACTACCCTCCACCCCCAAATAGTGGCCTAAGTAGTTCATGCAAGAAATAGACAGCAATTTTGACTCATAAAGATTAATCAGGGCAGTGTATAGCCCACTCAAAAGCCATTGAAGAATTACATTAAGGCTTCTATGAGGTCTTCAGACTGCTTTTTCCTATGAATTTCCAGATTGGCCACTGTAACTGAATTGACTGGCCATTTGGTAAACATATCCAAGTATCTGGTCTGTCAATTTGCCAAATAAAATTATCAAATTGAATTAACAATGTATTTGTTTGATCCCATGTTGTACACAAGAATATAGATTTTTAAATAGCAAAACTGAAGTTACAATTCAATTGTAACTACTGCCACTCCTGATAGTCACAATTAAGCAGTTTAGTGAAGGAATGGTTAATTCAAGGGCTCTAGAGGAAAGAAAAGGTAGATTGGAATCCTTTCCCTCCAACTGAGCAGCTCCCTGGCCTTGGGCTCCTTGAGCCTAAATTTCCTCATCTCTAAAGTAGGAATGATAATAGTACCTACCTCACAGAAGTACTATGTAAAGCTAGTTGCCCTATCTAGAACAAAGTAACATTTAGTATTATTTTTTTAATTTTATTTTATTTTAACATTTAGTATTATTAAATGTTGTCACTGTTGTTATCAATTCTCTGAATACATGAGTTCCAGGCAATATTTAGAGTTACTAGTTAAAGATGATTTTATCGTAATTTTTCTATGAGAGCTTCATTGTTTGATTAAAAATATTTCTGATTACAATGCAACACATGAAATGTTTCACCAGCATCATTAGACAAGGTACCAGAAAGAAAGCATCGTTGGAACAAAGATTTGTAGGAGACTGATACACTGCTAACCTTATTCAACCTCTTTTTAAAGGATTTTTTTGCACGGTCCAATGATCAATGATCATGTCACAAATGAGTCCCTGCTGAGGAATAATACATCCTGAGTGAGTCTGGGGAAGCCATTAGTACCACATTTGGAGTTTTTATTTAAGTCATTATACATTTCCCATGATGTATAGATTTCAGTTTAAGTACATTTGGCTAACACAGCCCTTTGCTTAAATTAGCAAAGGATTTATTTAAAATACTAATAAAAGTAAATGATATCTTAATGAGCATCACAATAATTATACAACAGCCTAAGTCTTATATCCATAGAACTTTGAACAAGAAGCTGATTATGATCACAAATAAATAGATAATAGCCATAGGTCAGACTTCCTTTCCTTTTTTCTTGTCTTGTGACCAGAATAGTTTCATATAAACAAAATAATTTTTCTTCCTTACCTCTCTGTTCCTTCTGCCCTATTAATTCAGATTTGACATGTCCCCATATACTGTTTATGGCAAAAATGAGGTGAGCGGACTGATTCAGATCAAATAGCTGACTTTTTGCCCAAATCCCACGCCAAAGACAAACTGACCTTTTAAGAGCTTGGAGATATGAATTTATCTTTGCATTGTTCTTTTTCTTTTCACATGAAGCCATCTTGGTATAATTTAATTTTATACATTTTGTGGTCATTGGAAATGAAAGGGATTTGGAGAGCTTATTTAAGTTAGTGTGGTAGAAACTTTATGCAAGTCATCTGGTTTTTAAAGACTACAGAAGGGGATATCAGTGTAAATGTGCATAAATGTACACATATTTTACAGTCCTAATGATGTTTTTAAAAGTCTTTACAATGTTGACCATAGTCCAACACAAAATATTCAATTATAGAGAAAGAAAAAGATCAAACTAGGCCCAAGATTGGGACTATGAGCCACTAAACTTTAACCTCAGCTATAAACAAGATTCACTCTACAGTGTTTTCCCACAACCAACCAAAAACAAAAACAACAAAAAAATGAGAATAGGAAACAGGCTGGAATTATAGTATTTATAGTTTTCCTTTAAATCTTGTTTATGTACATTTGAGTGGCCAGACACAATTATCTTGAAACTTAATGTAAATAATCCAATTTCAGTGTCTTCAAATGGTTTACAACCTCAGGTTAGACAGCCTAGATAGGTCAAAGAGTTATAGTAATTTGGGAAACAGTGCTAAACCAACTTGTTGCGTTGCTCTGTCTTATTTTGAAGGAGACTGAAAGTGTGATGCAAAGTTAAATTGGTCATAGAAAAATACTGTAACTGGTAGTAATTTTCACCCATCTGCATCCTGGATAAGTCATCATAATCAGTAACATTATCCTCTTTGCCATATTCACAGTAGAACTCCGAGGATTATTATTCACATTTCAAAAGATGCACATTTGTACATTGCTAATGAATTCTCTATCAGCTCCTCCATAGAGATTTTCATAGCCCAGTGCTCCTCAAATGTTAATGTGATAAAAAAATCACCTGGGGATCTCATTAAAAATACATATTTCTGGACCCTATCTCCAAGGATTTTGATTCAGGAGGTATAGGGTGGAGCCTAAGATTCTGCATTTTTAACAAGTTCCCAAGTGATGGTGATGATGCTGGTTCAGTTCAGTTCAGTTCAGTTGCTCAGTCGTGTCCGACTCTTTGTGACCCCATGAATTGCAGCACACCAGGCCTCCCTGTCCATCACCAACTCCCAGAGTTCACTTAGACTCATGTCCATCGAGTCAGTGATGCCATTCAGCCATCTCATCCTCAGTTGTCCCCTTCAGGGACCCATAATTTGAGTAGTACTGATCTAGAGTTTCTTTCATTCTCTAATATTGAATCTGAGTCCCACCTTCAGATAATGACTTCCTTTTTTAACTGAGATAATTGAAATCATGTAAGATGAGATGATATTTCAATGTCAGAAATATTCTAGATTTCTAAATATTCTCTATTCTTTCTGTTCTATCTCAGGTAAGGGACTTACCCTCCCTCCTTGTCAAGTAAAACCTATCACTTTAATTTCAATCCCACCCTTCTATCAACTATCTGTTATACTAATTAGGATTAGGTTCAGTTGCAAATGATAAAAAAAAATGGTTTAAACAAGACAGAACATTTGTATCATTTTTTTTTTTAGATTCCACATATAAGTTTATACCATATGATATTTGTCTGTCTGGCTTAATTCCCTTAGTATGATAATCTCTAGGTCCATCCATGTTGCTGCAAATAGCATTATTTCATTCTTTTTATGGCTCAGTAATATTCCATTATATATATACATACACACACACACACATACACACATGCCACATCTTCTTAAGCCACTCCTCTGTTGATGGAAGTTTATGTTGCTTCCATGTTTTGGCTATTGTGAAGAGTGTTGCAATGAACACTGGAGTGCATGTATCTTTTCAAATTATGGTTTTCTCTGGATATATATACACACTTGTGGTGTGCACAGTCACTACAGTCTGTCCAACTCTTTGCAACCCTATGGACTGTAGCCTACCAGGCTCCTCTGTCCATGGGGATTTTTGAGGCAAAAATACTGGAGTGGGTTGCCATGCCCTCCTCCAGGGGATCTTCCCAACCCAGGGATCAAACCCACATCTTTTATGTCTCCTGCATTGGTAGGCGGGTTCTTTACCACTAGTGACATGGGAAGCCCATATATACACACTGCTGCTGCTAAGTCACTTCAGTCCTGTCCAACTCTGTGTGACCCCTTAGACGACAGCCCACTAGGTCATCTGTCTCTGGAATTCTCCAGGCAAGAACACTGGAGTGGATTGCCATTTCCTTCTCCAATGCATGAAAGTGAAAAGTGATAATGAAGTGGCTCAGTTGTGCCCAACTCTTAGCGACCACATGGACTGCAGCTTACCAGGCTCCTCCGTCCATGGGATTTTCCAGGCAAGAGGACTGGAGTGGGTTGCCATTGCCTTCTCTGATATACACACTAATATATATAAAATAGATAACCAACAAGGCCTATTGTATAGCATAGGGAACTATACTCAATATTTTGTAATAACCCATAAAGGGAAACGGCAGAAAGTGAAGAGGAACTAAAAAGCCTCTTGATGAAAGTGAAAGAGGAGAGTGAAAAAGTTGGCTTAAAGCTCAACATTCAGAAAACGAAGATCATGGCATCTGGTCCCATCACTTCATGGGAAATAGATGGGGAAACGGTGGAAACAGTGTCAGACTTTATTTTTCTGGGCTCCAAAATCACTGCAGATGGTGATTGCAGCCATGAAATTAAGACGCTTACTCCTTGGAGGGAAAGTTATGACCAAGCTAGATAGCATATTAAGAAGCAGACAAATTACTTTGCCAACAAAGGTTCGTCTAGTCAAGGCTATGGTTTTTCCAGTGGTCATGTATGGATGTTAGAGTTGGACTGTGAAGAAAGCTGAACATTGAAGAATTGACGCTTTTGAACTGTGGTGTTGGAGAAGACTCTTGAGAGTCCCTTGGACTGCAATAAGATCCAACCAGTCCATTCTGAAGGAGATCAGCCCTGGGCGTTCATTGGAAGGACTGATGCTGAAGCTGAAACTCCAATCTTTGGCCACCTCATACGAAGAGTTGACTCATTGGAAAAGACCCTGATGCTGGGAGGGATTGGGGGCAGGAGGGGTAGGGGATGACAGAGGATGAGATGGCTGGAAGGCATCACCGACTCGATGGACATGAGTTTGGGTAAACTCCGGGAGTTGGTGATGGACAGGGAGGCCTGGCGTGCTGTGATTCATTGGGTCGCAAATAGTCGAACACGACTGAGCGACTGAACAGAACTTATAAAGGAAAAGAATTTGTAAAAATAGACATATTTGTTATGTATTACTGAATCACTTTGTTGTACACCTGAAACTAACAAAATAATGTAAATCAATTATATTTCAATTAAAATTAAAAATTACAAACATAAGCATCTCAGGTCTGGTGTATTAGCTCCATAACCCTCAAGTCACATATTCCTTCTATCTTGTTTCTCTTCTATCCCCAGCATACTGCTTCCACCTTAAAGTCTATCTTTCAAGGCCAAGAACTATTCACTTCAGTTCAGTAGCTGTTTCCCCATCTATTTCCCATGAAGTGATGGGACCAGATGCCATGATCTTCGTTTTCTGAATGTTGAGCTTTAAGTCAACTTTTTCACTCTCCTCTTTCACTTTCATCAAGAGGCTTTTTAGTTCCTCTTCACTTTCTGCCATAAGGGTGGTGTCATCTGCATATCTGAGGTTACTGATATTTCTCCCGGCAATCTTGATTCCAGCTTGTGCTTCTTCCAGCCCAGCATTTCTCATGATACTCTGCATAGAAGTTAAATAAGCAGGGTCACAATAAACAGCCTTGATGTACTCCTTTTCCTATTTGGAAACATTCTGCTGTTCCATGTCCAGTTCTAACTGTTGCTTCCTGACCTGCATACAGGTTTCTCAAGAGGCAGGTCAGGTGGTCTGGTATTCCCATCTCTTTCAGAATTTTCCACAGTTTGTTGTGATCCACACAGTCAAAGGCTTTGGCATAGTCAATAAAGCACAAATAGATGTTTTTCTGGAACTCTCTTGCTTTTTTGATGATCCAGCAGATGTTGGCAATTTGATCTCTGGTTCTTCTGCCTTTTCTAAAACCAGCTTGAACATCTGGAAGTTCACCATTCACATATTGCTGAAGCCTGGCTTGGAGAATTTTGAGCATTAGTTTACTAGTGTGTGAGATGAGTGCAATTGTGTGGTAGTTTGAGCATTCTTTGGCATTGCCGTTCTTTGAGATTGGAATGAAAACTGACCTTTTCCAGTACTGTGGCCACTGCTGAGGTTTCCAAATTTGCTGGCAAATTGAGTGCAGCACTTTCATAACATCATCTTTCAGGATTTGACATAGCTCAACTCGAATTCCATCACCTCCACTAGCTTTGTTCGTAGTGATGCTTTCTAAGGCCCACTTGACTTCACATTCCAGGATGTCTGGCTCTAGGTGAGTGATCACACCATCGTGATTATCTGGGTCATGAAGCTCTTTTTTGTACAATTCTTCTGTGTATTCTTGCCACCTTTTCTTAATATCTTCTGCTTCTGTTAGGTCCATACCATTTCTGCCCTTTATTGGTCTGCTTAGCCATAACTAAATAGTATCTCACAGAAATACATATGAAATTAGATAATAAAACCTTCCAAAGGAAATGATATATGTAACAAAATGTTTGGCACAGATAAAAAAGTATTTTGACTTGTTTTTCAGATCTCTAGTATTAACTGAACATGTCAATCTACTTATATTTTTAATATACTAGATTAGAGTCATTGGATTTTTGTATCAAAGGGTTCTTTCACTTAACTTTGGCCTGACACGATTACTGAACCAAAAATAATAATAGTAAGTAGGGGCAATGGAGAGATTTTGTTGGAAACTGTTTTCCCAAATCTCTTCTCAAAACTTTCCAGTATGGGTGAGTGGAATACTATGATGAAGAAGGACGGTATACACAGATAAAACTTCTGATTTTATAATAAATCCAATTTGTTTGGGGGCTCCTCGACTGCAGAGGTGAGACTCTGGGAATTTGTCAAGCTAAATGGATCCAAATCACAGCTTGAAAAGAATATAGAGTCTCTGAAAATTAATTGTTACAATTAGAAACTTTGTTCTCTGAGCATCTCTGATCTCTGCATGTCTAACTCCTGACTCTTATCTGTCTATTATTACTGAACTTGGCATTAACCAGCCTTTTATTTTGAGTGCTGATTTGGGCTCCTCCCTGTTTCATGGATTTAGATCAACACTGATTTCATTCCTGAGTTCAAGTTCTTTGACTCATCATCTCCTCTCCTGTTTCCATTTCAGTATGAACACTATCTGATAACCCCAGGTTCCTCAATCTCATGTTCAATGGTACTCAACTGTGGCTGTATATTAGATTTAAATATCCATCAATGCCTGGGCCCTAGTCCAGGTACTCCAATTTAAGTGGGTCTGAGATGGGGCCAGGCATTAATAATTTTAATGGCTCCCCAACTGGCTCTAATCTGCAGCCAGGTTTGAAAATTACCATTCGAGCATCTGTTTCTGTCCAAAATAACTAGACTCTACTTAGGGAACTACTCTATTTCTGTCTCCTGGCACCAGGCCCCACTGTCTGCAATGGTCCCATGAAACTCAGTAAACGTAGGTGTTAACAAGAATCAATTAGTCTAAGATAGTAACCCATTGATTCAACAAACATATAATGCATAGCTACTCTTTTCTAAATAGAGAAAACTAGAATATAGTTCCTTTCCTCCAGAGCCACGCATGTTAGTGGAGGAGGCCATGATGAAATAAATATATAAGTGCTTTAATAGAGGTATGAATCAAATGCTATGGCAATACAGAAAAGGAAGTAATTATCTCTTTGTTAAGGTTTGGAAGACTTCCTGACGCATATTTGATTCTCGAGGAGTAAGCAGAAGTTTACCAAAAAGGCAAGGGAAGATAATGAGAATCCAAGCAAAGAGGACAAACTAAGCAAAAACACAAGGAAAAGATATTTTGTATAAATATACATGGATAGTTTAAATTTTTCACTGAAAAGTAGCATGAATTTTAAGAAAACCCATAGACTTTGGGAGTATTTTATATGCATATTTAAAGAAAATCAAAACAATATCCAGTGTCTGCAAAGTACTTTATCTTTTTTGTTAAGAAAGAAAACTGAGTGTTAGTCACTCTGTTGTTTCAAACTCTTTACCACCTCATGAACTGTAGCCCACCAGGCTCCTCTGTCCATGGGATTTTCCAGGCAAGAATACTGGAGTGGGTTACCATTCCCTTCCCCAGGGAATCTTCCTGACAGTGATTGAACCTGGGTCTCCTGCATTGCAGGCAGATTCTTTACAGTCTGAGCATCACTTTTGTACACAAGACTAAATCACCTTGATAATCCAACAAAAGAGAAAGACTAATAAAACTATAATAGCAAAAAAAAAAAAAAGAATGATCACTTTAGCTTGTTTGCAAATTCTGACTTTTGGGCAATGCGAACACTTATAATGCCCTTTAGATTGGTTGATCTTTCTTTATGACTGATTGATAACCAAACTGGTGCATTTCTTCTTGGTTCTCTCTCAGATCTGAGTGATTTATACTTGGGATTGATTGACCCCAGCACCCACCTAAAGATATAATCTTCTGTCTTTTAAGGTGCAAGACTCAGGACTCTAACATTGTTGAATATTCAAAATGCTTGTTTTGTAGCAAACTATTCAAACTTTTTCATAATGTATTGGCTGGTTTGACTATAGAAATATGTTACTAGCACTTGTGTTGTTTTGTGACTTGGTCTTAATTTCTGAGAACCCCATGCAACACATTGTTACAAAATTTGAAAGGCATCTCAGACAACAGCAAGATACGTACCTTATATGCTTTCATTTGTCTTCTTAAAATCAAAATCCCTACCAAACTTTTCCTGTTCTTTATCTTCTAACTAGGCTTGGTACTTTATGACATTCAAAAATCCCAATCTGAAGATTGGAAAGAGAGGTTTTTACAAGTCAGAAATGACCTCAACAGGGGTCTTGTGTTATGTTAATGAAAGATAGCTAATCTAGGGAGAAGAGGAACTTCTTTCATGATCCTTGAGTTAGGGTATGCTTGAGCAGAAATAATACCTAGACTGATATCCAAACAAAGTCAAGATTATCCAGAAATATGCTTTAGAGTCACAAAGAGTTAATGACATATATCTATATATATAGAGAGAGAAAAACAAAAATAGTATTACAGGAATAAATAAGGGTGTGGCTAATAGAAACAGGAGATTATCACAATGAAAGATGAACTCGACTGGCTCTTAAGTAAAATTATCACCTAGGTTTAAAAGATATTGATGTAATTAACAATGAGAAAACAGAAAGAAAAATTAAGGAAACAATTCCATTCACCATTGCAATGAAAAGAATAAAATACTTAGGAATATATTTACCTAAAGAAACAAAAGACCTATAAATAGAAAACTATAAAACACTGATGAAGGAAATCAAAGGGGACACAAATAGATGGAGAAATATACTATGTTCATGGATTGGAAGAATCAATATAGTGAAAATGACAAAGCAATCTATAGATTCAATGCAATCCCTATCAAGCTACCAATGGTATTTTTCACAGGGCTAGAACAAATAATTTCACAATTTGTATGGAAATCCAAAAAACCTCAAATAGTCAAAGCAATCTTGAGAAAGAAGAATGGAACTGGAGGAATCAACCTGCCTGACTTCAGGCTCTACTACAAAGCCACAGTCATCAAGACAGTATGGTACTGGCACAAAGACAGAAATATAGATCAATGGAACAAAATAGAAAGCCCAGAGATAAATCCACACACCTACGGACACCTTGTCTTTGACAAAGGAGGCAAGAATATACAATGGAGAAAAGACAATCTCTTTAAATAACAAGTGGTGCTGGGAAAACTGGTCAACCACTTGTAAAAGAATGAAACTAGGACACTTTCTAACACCATACACAAAAATAAACTCAAAATGGATTAAAGATCTAAACATAAGACCAGAAACTATAAAACTCCTAGAGTAAAACATAGGCAAAACACTCTCCGACATAAATCACAGCAGGATCCTCTATGACCCACCTTCAGAGTAATGGAAATAAAAGCAAAAAGAAACAAATGGGACCTAATTAAACTTAAAAGCTTTTGCACAAAGAAGGAAACTATAAGCAAAGTGAAAAGACAACCTTCAGAATGGGAGAAAATAATAGCAAATGAAGCAACAGACAAAGAATTAATCTCAAAAATATACAAGCAACTCCTGCAGCTCAATTCCAGAAAAATAAATGACTTAATCAAAAAATGGGGCAAAGAACTGAACAGACATTTATCCAAAGAAGACATACAGATGGCTAACAAAACACATGAAAAGATGCTCAACATCACTCATTATCAGAGAAATGCAAATCAAAACCACATGACGTACAATTTCATACCAGTCAGAATGGCTGCTATCTAAAAGTCTACAAGCAATAAATGCTGGAGAGAGTGTGGAGAAAAGGGAACCCTCTTACACTGTTGGTGGGAATGCAAACTAATACAGTCACTATGGAGAACAGTATGGAGATTCCTTAAAAAACCTGGAAATAGAACTGCCATATGACACAGCAATCCCACTGCTGGGCATACACATCGAGGAAACCAGAATTGAAAGAGACACGTGTACCCACAATGTTCATCACAGCATTATTTATAATAGCTAGGACATGGAAGCAACTTAGATATCCATCAGCAGACGAATGGATAAGAAAGCTGTGGTACATATACACAATGGAGTATTACTCAGCCATTAAAAAGAATACATTTGAATCAGTTCTAGTGAGGTGGATGAAACTGGAGCCTATTATACAGAGTGAAGTAAGCCAGAAATAAAAACACCAATACAGTATACTAACACATGTATATGGAATTTAGAAAGATGGTAATGATAACCCTGTATGCGAGACAGCAAAAGAGACACAGATGTATAGAACAGTCTTTTGGACTCTGTGGGAAATGGTGTGTGGGATGATCTGAGAGAATAGCATTGAAATGTGTATATTATCATATGTAAAACAGATTGCCAGTCCAGGTTCGATGCATGAGACAGGGTGCTCAGGGCTAGTGCACTGGGATGACCCAGAGGGATGGGATGGGGAGGGAGGTGGAATGGAGGCTCAGGATGGGGAACACATGTATACCCATGGCTGATTCATGTCAATGTATGGCAAAACCACTACAATATTGTAAAGTAATTAGCCTCCAATTAAAATAAATAAAATTAAATAATAATAATAAATGCAAAAAATTAAAAAAAAAAGATTATTGAAAAACACACAAAAAAAGATATTGATGTAGATAGGCCAGTGAAACTGATTACCTTCAGTCTCTTCTTCCTAAATGTCTACCTGACCTTCACTTTGCTTTTATTATATTTCAGTTTTCCAATAAATTTCAATAGTTAACCACCACTGAACCTATTTAAACAAAATTATTAATAGCATCATTGTTGGTATTCCATGTAATAAGGTATGTTCAACCTTTTTCCCCACAAGTGTAACAAATGCTATGTTTACTTTCCTCCTTACATAAATTTGAACAATAAATAAAGAAAAGTGATGTCTCAAATGTCAAATTAAACTTGAAATGCTCTCATATAACTCCTGTATAGAATTTCCAACACAATAGGGTGATGTCCCATGATTCTTCGTATATTTATTAACCTGTTTTTACTTATCTGTAACAATACTGGTAGAATTAATAATTACATTTTTTCTCTTTTCTACAGAATTTAGTAATCTGTTTCAAAAATAAAGGAATATGAAATTGTAACCTCCTCCGGCTCAGCTTTAATAACACTGGTTTATTTAAACTGCCAAAGCTGTGGAAGGTGTGGACAAGTATTTTTCCAGTTACCAATAAACCAATACTAAGAACTTATTTTACATATAGTTTTATAACCTTTATAAAGTTTTAGTAAATAATTTACCACAATAATTTAGTAAATAATTTAGGACTACTCAACTAGCCCTTTAAGTTGAAAAGGCCAGTGTTTTTGTCCATTTTATAAAGGTAACTAAGCCCACAAACATTAAATACCTTCCTGAACACATGTATACCTGTGGCAGATTCATTTTGATATTTGGCAAAACTAATACAATTATGTAAAGTTTAAAAATAAAATAAAATTTAAAAAATAAATAAATAAATACCTTCCTGAACCTGAAATTTTGTTATTTTTAGCTGCAAGTCCAAATGTTCCTAATGAACAGAAAGGCTTGAATAATATTAAGTTAGATAATCCACATAAGAACTTTAGCACAATTCTTGATCTGTAATACATACAATAAAAGCTGCCACTGATTACATCTACTACTTACATAGTTTATTACTAAATTAATGATTTTGTCACTAGGATCCAAAAGCTGGTATTTCAGGACAAGTTTGAGAAAAATAAAAAAGCTTACTAAGGATCTGACTGGGCAATGCCCAACATCTGAATGGAGAAGTTTGCCCAAACCCTATCTATCATAAGATCAGGGTAAAAATCCATGCACCAAATAATCCTGTCGTGGAGTCAAAAATCTTTCCTCAATGATCATGGTATTTCTAGGAATCAATCGTAAGAGGAAAAAGTCCAAAATAAAGGGAAATTTTTATGCACAATAATGCTCATTATATTTTTATACAAGCAAAATGTTCGGGAAAAGCTAAATACATAAGACAAAAGGCCCATTGTGCAGGCATTAAAATCTAATTAAAAAGAATATACAACATGGGGAAGTTACTACTTACTATGCTAGAATTTTTTAAAACTGTGTATTAAATTATATTCCCTGTATAATCTCATTTAAATATAAGATATATAGAAAAGGAAATATGCCAAATTGTTAATTATGGTTATTTATAAAGTTTTAGAACATGCATAGCTTTCATTTTTTATACTTTCAAAATTTTGCAAATTTCCCCCAAGGCACAGAGAAAAATAAATGCTAGTTCTTAAATAAATGAATAAGGCTAGTGATCATCCTGTTTCCTGTCACAAACATGTCTTTGCATGTTCTGTCTCCATGATGTTGTTGTTGTTTAGTCACTAAGTCATGTCCGACTCTTTGCAACCTCAGAGACTAGCCCGCCAGGGTCCTCTTCCATGGGATTTCCTAGAGAAGAATTCTGGAGTGGGTTTCCATTCCCTTTTCCAGGGGATCTTCCTGACCCAGGGATTGAACTCACGAGTCTTGCATCTCCTGCATTGGCAGGTGGATTCTTTAACACTGAGCCACCAGGGAAGCCCTGTCTCCATGACACAAACACCTATTTGAGTGATTCTCCCAGTTTCCTGATGCCAGAATCACATTTGCTATCACTATTGACCAAGACAAACTCTTTGGGCTTTATTGAGGAGTCATGCAGTTCAAAGTAAAATATGGCTCCATTCTGAATATTACAAAAAAATATATAGAATATTCAGAAACTTGGCTAACTTTCTTTAAATTTTTAATACAACTCTGGTGATGTTCAGATTTGCATCCACCATGTGAATTTTAGGGCTGTTGTGCTAAGTGCACAGATGGTCTCTCAGTTGTCTGCTTCCTGATTGCTCCCAATCAAAATCTGCTTCCATTAACTGCGAAAGCAAAGCTGATAACCTGCTGTTTAGCCTATTGAGATAAGAAGAGGAAGAAGCTGTGATCATGTCCTATGCACACTAGTGCTCTTCAGTTAGTGCTATCGGACTCCAGAGTAGGTAAATTGAATGGAACCAATCACAGACATTGAAGGAAATTGCCTTCAGTTGTTATTTTATAGTACTCTCTCTTGTCTTAAAGGTCTGTGAATAAGGTTAATTCAAATCTTAAAACAAAGTTCAGGAGGATGCCAGCTTATCAAACAGCTCCCAGAGAAACCTGGGCAATCAAAAACTAGCACAGTTCAGTCTGTATTACTATCTAGCTGCGCCCCACACCTTCCCAGTATTAGTCTCCCTAAAGCAGGAGAAAGAAACTCCTTCATATCTATGTACTTGCTAGATCTTCTGGAGAAAAATATCAGCCTTTGGGGAATGATTTAAAGGAGTATTTTTGCATTTGTTAATGTGTGAAAGTTGGGAGGCAGGAAGAAAATTGGGTGCTTAGGTTTAGCTGGTACAGCTCAACAAAGGATGAAAATGGATCACTGGAACCCAAGGAAAGGGAGGGGTGGATGATAAGTAAAGAAAAATGGAACAGAGGATGGGGCAAATGTAGCATATAGAGTATCTGGGTGTAGTTAGCAGAGCAGCTGGAAAAGAATCCTGTGGATCTAGAGAATGTTGCTGCTCAGGAGCCTGAGCGTTCTCAGCCATTCTAATTTACTCTGTCTAGTGTGGCTGAAAGGAGACTAGAACGCCAGTCAAACTTGCAGATGAAGGTAAATTAAAAGGTGAAACAAGGATGAGAAATGGAACTTCTCACTCAGTGAACCCAAGAAGGATGTTGGCTGCAATTAGATGAGAATTGGGTCATTTGCTTTACCTAAAGTATCTTTCTTCAAGGATGGCTAAGAGTGATTACACTCACTGGCATGTTTCATCTGCCTTCCTAAAGCTGACATCACAAGGGCCCTTTCTTTACCTGTAGCAGAACTGTTTTGTTGTATTGCTCTGACTGGCCAACAAATGATATCGCTCATGACTCAGTGCTGAGGAGAGAAACCATGCCTTGAAAGTGTCTTCTGATGGTTGCAGTGGGTGTATTCATGGCACAGGCTAGCAGCTGGAACAATTTGCCACTTTGTGGATCAGAGGCTAGGAGGTGTGGAACCATAGATCTCATTCTGTGCAGAATATTTATAGTGTCTTTTTCATCTGAAATAGTTGCCCTCTTTCTTTCAGTAACCACATCCAATTTTAGAAGCTATCAATCATCTGCTATTTCTCCCCACAAAACTGTAATGAAATAATGTGGAACTCTTATAGTAGATGAAGTCTCACCATGCTAAAAAAAAAAAAGGTAAAGTCTGATTCATAGAAGTTAGTTAAATTAAACCTAAACCTGGATTTGATATTTCTACCAGAATCAGACACCTCTGATTCAAGGGCTTCCCTGGCGGCTCAGTCAGTAAAGAGTCTGCCTGAAATGTGGGAGAGCTGTGTTCAATCCCTGGGTTGGGAAGATCCCCTGGAGAAGGAAACGGCAACCCATTCCAGTATTCTTGCCTGGAGAATTCCAAGGACAGAGGAGCCTGGAGGGCTACATTCCATGAAGTCACAAAGAGTCGGACATGACTGAATGACTGACACTTTCACTTCTACTTCCAGACACCTCTATTTTGGAGAAACAGCAATATCCACTCTGTTCCTAATAATCAGTGTGATTTGACCATATCACTTGGCTTTTTTATTAATTAATAATATTAATATATGGATAACATGATAATTAGTATTAGTAATATTAATAGATCTCAGTTTCCCTATCTTTAAAATGAGGGGATATGAATAGATGAGGTATGATTCTATGAGTAATAGATAAGGCATGAATACATGAATGAGTGAATAGTGTGAAATAGCAAAATGACATTCTGACTCTTTTTTTATGAAGACTTGTGACAAAACTAAGTAAAACTGAGGGCTTTCAGTCAATCTGGCTCTTCCTTTAGAGCACATAACATATGGGAGGATATTACTATCCATGATGTAACTCTTGCTTCATCTCATGCTGCTTCCAAACATGACTGTATGTTCAGTCATACAGATCTAACTACAGGACACAGATACAATGTGCTCATGAGAGGGGCTAACCCTAAAATTTATGGCTTAGAGGAGCAGAAGAAACTATGGGATCCCTGTGGGCAGGCTCACTCCCAAGAAAAAGAAAAAAGGGACTAGACTATACATGCCCAGTTTCTATTGGATGGTTTGGCTGGAATGAAGGTAGGGTCAGTTGAGTCTTACTTCTGGATCCTCTGTTCAAAATCAATTGATGTAAGTTTTCAACAACATGATTTCTGTTTGCCACTTATTTCAACTTTTACTAAATATTTCTTTTCAGGTCTAAGTGTCTATATTTCTTAAAGCTACATATCCTTGTGAGTAAAGGGAACTGTTTGCAAAGCCAGAAAGTAAAGAGAAAGGAAGAAAGCATAAAAATCATTACAGCTTTTCTGTTCCAGGACCCACACTGAGTAGGGAGGCTGTATTCCAGCAGTCTGGCCCTGGACATAATTTGCATTAGCAACTGGGAGATGATGTAGGGAGATTTGTGGTCACAAAGCAGTTTAGTTGAGGAGTTCTGAGTCTAGTTTTTAGTATTTTTTCTAGTGAGTCAAGTGACTGTTTATTCAGTCCCTTCCTATTGGGAGTGCATCTAGAATACCACTGGCTTCGATTACACTCATTTCTGGAAGGGACTTTAGATATTGTATAATTTGACATTCTCAGTTGTCATAATTACGTATCTACTTGTTAATCACCATTTCTTCAGCCCCATGTACAGTGCCTGACACACAGTATGTGCTCAGTATCTGTTGAATTTGCAAGTCAGGAAACTGACTTCTAGGATGATTAGGTACAAGACTAGCTACTAGCAGATTTGGGGGCCAGAACCCAGGCAACCAGCCACCTAATCGTTCCAATCTGTTTTCTAGTGAAGGAATTAAACTAAATACAGGGAACCATCTTCGCTTAAAATAAAGAATTTCACAGTTTCTTAAGAACTTTTAAAATTATTTGTGTGTTTTTAAACCCTTATAAGCATGGTGGCTTAGAATGTAAGCCATAGTTTGGATATGGACAGAAATCCAATGATAACGCTTGTTACTCCTTCCAATTCTGGAAGCAGGCTGTCTAGGTAGAAATCTGGGCTTAGCCACTGAACCAGTCCTGTGACCTTGTTCAAGTTACTTAAATACTCTGGCTGAATTTCTTCATCTGTAAAATGGAAGAATAGCACCTACCTCATAGGGTTGAGGTAAGGATTAAAATAATAAACAAGTGTAAAGTGCCTAGAACTATGTATGATACACAATAAATGTAAGCTATTATTATTGTTGAAAACTCAATCTATAGGACTTTGACAACTTCACATTTATTTATTAATCTTACTTTTTTGACATTTGAGGAGGACAACGATATAAGTGAGCTTCTTCAGACTCATTTTTGACTGAAAGGTTCAGAGACTACACTTCAGTACTGAAGTTACTGGATTTGCTTCACCAGCCAAGGCATATTAAGCAACCTCTCATTAGATTATGTGTATGAATCAGATCTTAGAAAGTGAGATGTAATAGCTAGAGCTTGTCCAATTGATAAAAATCCCATGTTTTATGTCTCCTTCATTAGTGACAGAAACTCAAAAAAGGGAAGGAGATTCACAACCCCACCTTTTCGTTTGATATTTGAGGCAGGGGATTTGTGTGACAGTCAACCACACCCAACAGTGACAAGTGCTGAAGTAATTCTGGCAGGTTCTCAATGTCAAACCTTAAATGAAAAATTAGCTTTCCTTTGCCTGACTAGAAAAAAAGTGAGAAAATTCTAGGAGATTGAGAAGTTACAGCAGGGTTTAAGACACATACTTTTAAAGAAATAACTAAAATTAAGATGAAGAGGAACTGTTTTGCATTTACCTCTCTGACTCCAATACCTGAATGATTGAAGGCTAAATGGAAAGAATCTCCAGTCAACTTCATCTTTTTCATGACAGGTCCCACAATTCTCAGAAAGACTTTGAAATAATCACAACTGGAATGTAAGAAACAGGGTGGCTTTGTCCCACTTAAAAATCCCTTGAGTGCATTTAAATTTCAACACCTGATCCTGCTGCTATGTTGTTTAGCACTGCATTGAGAAGTAATTACTTCCTGGAAGAAGGTATGGCTCAATCTCTCACATTCTCATATATATGACAAACTTTCCTGCTCAGGCATAGCTATTCTTCTCTGAACTGAAAACAGAAACTTCTCAGAGAATGACCAGACAAGGAGGCTAAGTCACTCTACTGATATCATTATTTCCCTTTAAAAGAAATAAAGCATCTATAACTGTGAAATGTTATACCTTTTCCAAGTCAACTGTTCTAGGCTCTATTCTTCAAGAGTCTTTCCCTAAGAGTAATAGGGGCTACTGAGTCTGGGGGCAAGAACATCAGACAGAAGAACACAATTCAAGTCTTGGTTCTTCTATTTATTAGATATTTGACCTTAAGCAGATAATTTGCTTTATTTTCTGCCCCACCTGCCTCAAAATGAAAGAGTTGTTTTGGAATAATTGTTAAGGTCCTTTCAAGTCCATTATAAAATGACTGTTTGCACTAAACCATTGTAACTACACCCCTGGGTGTCTAAAACTTTAAAAAAGGACATTAAGAAAGTGACATCTTCAGATTTCTGTGTTAGACTGTGAAGGGGGAAGAGACTCGCTTGTAATAGTACATCTTTAGCACCTATCAAATCCCTAAATCTAGAAAGCTATTTAGATGGAGAGGAAACAGTATAGTGGAAAGCACAGGGGATTTAGAATTAGACGGCCTACCTTTGGACTTTGGCTTATTCATTTAGCATCTCATAAGGCTATGGTTTTTCCTGTGTTCATGTATGGATGTGAGAGTTGGACTGTGAAGAAAGCTGAGTGCCGAAGAATTGATGCTTTTGAACTGTGGTGTTGGAGAAGACTCTTGAGAGTCCCTTGGACTACAAGGAGATCCAACCAGTCCATTCTAAAGGAGATCAGCCCTGGGTGTTCTTTGGAAGGAATGATGCTAAAGCTAAAACTCCAGTACTCTGGCCACCCCATGCGAAGAGTTGACGTATTGGAAAAGACCCTGATGCTGGGAGGGATTGGGGGCAGGAGGAGAAGGGGACGACAGAGGATGAAATGGCTGGATGGCATCACTGACTCGATGGACATGAGTTTGGGTGAACTCTGGGAGTTGGTGATGGACAGGGAGGCCTGGCGTGCTGCAATTCATGAGGTCGCAAAGAGTCGGACATGACTGAGCAACTGAACTGAATTTTTATGAAGTATCAACAATTATAATAATAATAATAATACTTGGAAATAAAATTTGCTAAAGCATAAGAAAGCAGAGAGTTATCTGCTTCTATTTATGAAGGAGTGACTAGTACCAAACCTGCCCTCCTCCTATTTAAAAAACTATTAAGATTGAACATAATATAAAGCAAGTGTTTTAAGGCATTGAACAATAGGCAGTACAGGATTTTGATCACAAAGAAAAGAAAAACATATAAGGTGAGCCCCAAATTCATGTCATTTCTCTGCTTTGGGACAATTTTTAGAACAAGACACAGGGAAATAAACACCAAGCAGATCACAAAAGCCCTGCTGGGCTGAGTGAGCAGATATTGGAGTTCAGGGAAGGATACCAGAGGGGAGGGAACTATGCAGTAGGGTTCACAAGTGACTCTATTGGGGTTCTCATAATTTATTGGCTAAGAGTTGGGATGCAGGGCACAATTGCGCAAGACCTAGCAGCGAAAGGCTGTTATGGGGTTAACAGTGGAATTCTAGAGGTTGCACAGTACTGAAAAACATTGGAATTCCACTACAAGCATTCAACTAAGATAACAGAAAGGCCATACATTAGTAAAAGTATCATGTTATAGGGTAGAGGCTACTCTACATTCACCCTAACAAAGTCTATAACCAAGCCCCCACAAAAGCAATGAGAACTTCCAATAAAGGAAAACAGAATATATAATCAATCCCGAACAGTATATAATCTTAAATGTCTAGCAACACATTCAAAATGTTTTTCAACAGGCAAAGAAGAAAATTTGCTCCCAAATCAAGAAGAAAAATCAATATAAAACAACGCTAAGATGGTTCAGATTTTGGAATTAACATATAGGAGTTTTAAAGCTGCTGTTAAAATATATTCAAAGATATAAAGGAAAATATGGTTTGAATAAAAGAACAGTTTAAATAAGAAAACAGAATCAGTCTCATCAGAGAAATGAAAACAATATAGAAGAACCACATTAAAATTCTAGAATCTAAAGTATATGAAATGAAACCAGTCATTAGAAGACCTTGAAAGCAAACTGGAGTTAGCAGAAGAAGGGATCTGTGAGTTTGAAGACAAATTCATAGTAATTACCCAATCTGAAAAACAGAGAGAAAAATATTGAAAAGCAATTAAGTGCCTTAGTAACCTATGAGATAATACAAAGTTCTCGATACATGTAATTGGATCCCCAGAGGCAAGAAAAGAATGAGGCAGAAAGACTTTTGAAGAAACAATGTTCAAACTTTATTAAATTTGGTGTAAAAAAACAACCTGCATATCCAGGAGCTCAGCAACTATAATGAAAACCATGTTCAGGCACATCTTAGTCAAATAGCTAAAAATCAAAGATAAAAATCCTTAAAAACAGCTGGAGAATAATAATAGATTGCAACAGGGGAATAGCAATGTGATATGAGGTCAATTGATAGTAAAACTAATTGTGTTCCTATATAATAACAATAAGCAATTAAAAATAAATTTCATAAGCAATTCCATTTAATGTGTATAAAAACACTTAAGGACAAAATTTCCAAAATATGTACTAGACTTGTATGCTGAAAACTATAAATCATTTCTGAAAGAAAGTTGAAGAAAAAAAAGAAAAGAAACTAAATGTAGAGAGATACCATACTCATGAGAGAAGACTTAATTTTGTAAAGATGTAAATTCTCCCCCAAATTGATTTATAGATTCAGTGCAATTTCAGTCAAAAGTTTAACAAAACTCTTTATATAAATGGGCACATTATGTTACCATTTATATGAAAATACAAAGAACCTAAAATAGCCAAAACAATCCTACAAAGGAAAAGCAAATTCAGAAGGCTTATTCCTACTCCATATCAAGACATAACTATAAAGATACAGTTAATCAAGGCAGTGTGGTATTGGTGAAAACATATTCTTCACATAAAATCAGTGGAATAGAATAGAGTCCAAAAATAGACCCATTCATGAATGCTCAATTGAGTCTTAACAAAGGTTTCAAAGTTATTCGATGTGTAAATAATAGTTTTTTCAGCAAATAGAACTGGATCAATCAGATATCCAAATGGGGGAAGAAAATGAAACTTTACTTCACACCATACACACAAATTAACTTGAAATGTATCATATACTTGAACATAAAATATGATACATATATATGGGTGGCCAAAAAGTTAGTTTGGGTTTTTCATACTCGAAAGAGTTTTTTGGCCAACTCAATATATATCTAAGTACTGGCATCCAGAATATATAAAGGACTCTTCAAACTCAATATTAAGAAGACAAGCAAACTAATAAAAGAAAGGGATGCTAAAGATTTTGAACACCAAAAGATATACGGAAGACCAAGGAGCTCATGAAAAGATGCTCAACATCTTTAGTCTTCAAAGAAATGTAAATTAAAGCTAAAATGAGATCAAATGAATGCTCATTAGAATAGCTAAAATTTAAGAGAGTGATAATATTAGGTGTTGATGAGAATGTGAAGAAATTGGAACTCTCATACATTGTAGACAGGAATGTCTACCTTATGAATGTCTTTGAAAAAAATTTTGCCATTTCTTATCAGTTTAAATGTACATCTGTCCAATAACCCTGGTAACTCTATATTTAGATATTTTGTGTAGCATCGCAAAAGATTTTCATTTGTCCATAGCAGTTTTATTTGTAATAGCTAAAAATTTGGAAACAACCCAAATGTTGATCACAGATAAACTGTAGCATATTCTACAAAGAAACATAAATTAGAAAGCAATAAAAACAAAGAACGACATATTAAAATGAATAGAAATAAAAAATGGACAAATTACTGATGTGTGCAATAGCATGGATGCATTTCCAAATACCAGATTAAAGAAATTAATACTGTATGATTTCATGCATATAAAGCTCTAAAGAGGGCTTCCCAGGTGGTGCAGTGGTAAAGAATCTGCCTGCCAATGCAGGAGATGCAGGAGAGAGGAATTCAATCTCTGGGTCAGGAAGATCCCCTGAAGTAGGAAATTTCAACCCGCTCCAATATTCTCGCATAGAGTTGGACATGACTGAGCGACTAAGTATATATGCACACAAAGTTCTTAAAATGGACAAACTATATTCTAATACTGCTGGAAGGTAGGGGTTACAATGGGAATTTTGACTTCAAAAGGGTAGGAAGGAACTTTCCAGGATTATGTTTCTTTTTTTTTTTTTTTTTTTCCTTCAATCATGCTGCCTGGCTTGTGGGATCTTAGTTTCCCAACCAGGAATAGAACCCAGGCCCCCCAACTGTGAAAGCGTTGAGATTTCCCAATGTTCCATTTTGTATTTCAAGAGAAGTGATGTTCAGTTCAGTTCAGTCACTCAGTTGTGTCCGACTCTTTGCGACCCCATGAATCGCAGCACGCCAGGCCTCCCTGTCAATCACCAACTCCCGGAGTTGACTCAGACTCACGTCCATCGAGTTAGCGATGCCATCCAGCCATCTCATCCTCTGTTGTCCCCTTCTCCTCCTGCCCCCAATCCCTCCCAGCATCAGGGTCTTTTCCAATGAGTCAACTCTTCGCATGAGGTGGCCAAAGTACTGGAGATTCAGCTTCAGCATCATTCCCTCCAAAGAAATCCCACTAAGGTGTATATATTTGTCAAAAGTTATTAAGCTGCACATTTTATTTTATTTTTTAAAATTAATGTATTTATTTTAATTGGATGCTAACTACTTTACAATGTTGTAGTGGTTTTTGCCATACATTGACATGAATCAGCCATGGGTATACATGTGTTTCCCATCCTGACCCTCCCTCCCAACTCCCTCCCCATCCCATCCCTCAGGGTCATCCCAGTGCACCAGCCCCGAGCACCCTGTCTCATGCATGGAACCTGGACTGGCGATTCGTTTCACATAAGATAATATACACGTTTCAACACTACCCTCTGAAATCATCCCACTCTCATCTTCTCCCACAAAAGACTGTTCTTTACATCTGTGTCTCTTTTGCTGTCTCGCATATAGGGTTATCATTACCATTTTTCTAAATTCCATATATATGTGTTAGTATACTGTATTGGTGTTTTTATTTCTGACTTACTTCACTCTGTATAATAGGCTCGAGTTTCATCCACCTCATTAGAACTGATTCAAATGTATTCTTTTTACTGGCCGAGTAATACTCCATTGAGTATATGTACCACAGCTTTCTTATCCATTTGTCTGCTGATGGACATCTAGGTTGCTTTCATGTCCTGGCTATTATAAACAGTGCTGCAATGAACATTGAGGTACACATGTCTCTTTCAATTCTGGGTTCCTTGGTGTGTATGCTCAGCAGTGGGATTGTTGGGTCATATGGCAGTTCTATTTCCAGTTTTTTAAGGAATCGCCACCCTGTTCTCCATAGTGGCTGTACTAGTTTGCATTACCACCAACAGTGTTAAGAGGGTTCCCTTTTCTCCACACCCTCTCCAGCATTTATTATTTGTAGACTTTTTAATAGCAGCCATTATGGCTGGCATATAAACTGCACATTTTAAATGGGTGCATTTTATTTGATGTAAATTCTACCTCAATAAAGTTGATTTTTAAAAAAATAATTCTAGGTTTGAGAAATGTGTACTCCGCCTTCCCTGGAGCAGCATGAACACGTTTTCAGGCTGCAAGGTGATAGCTTTATTTGTAAGCAAATGTCAGTTTTTACCTTGATGCCAAAAATGAAGCAGTATGCCCTTGAGGCACGTGATGGATTTGGTGTATGTGTGTCAGTCAGAAAAGGAGCAAAAGATACTAAGGAAACAGAAGGAGGGGAAAAAAAGAAAAGAAAAGAGCAGGACGGGGTAGTAAAATCATGAAGAGGGAATTTATGCATCCCAGACAAGATCATGGACCTGGAAAAGGTTATGCCAGCACATGATTCACTAAGAAGATTCTCTGAGGGTGTGTCTATGAGACACAGAAGATCAGGAAGAAGGGGCTTGCACTGATGCACAGACCTTGCTACAGAATGCCTTGAATATGGAGTCTGGAGCCATTTGACGAAATGTGTGTTCAGTAACTGCCCCCGAAACCAGTTGAATTTGTATAAACCCTTTAAATAGGCACCTGAAATGCAAGAACCCATGTATCTCTCCTTGAGATAAATCATGATGACTTTTACTAACTCAGGGCTTGAGGAGAATCCCACTGATATCTCTGACCTAGTGAGGAGAGAGGGCTGCTGTTTGAACATAAATATTTTTTGTTCAGAAACAAAAATACAGCAGAAATCTTTCCCTGCTTAACCACTGGCTGCTGCTTTGACCCAATGTAAATTACAAACCTCCTCCAGCCTAAACAAATAAAAAACCAGTCACCCTCTGATTATTCCAGCTGATTTATCCTATCTTGCAAAGGATACTTTCTCTTGGCTCCCAGATCTCTGCTGAGTTCTCTGATAAATTCCTTATCAACACCGGCATGAGATGAAAAGCAAGACATCAAAGTCCTATTGGCCACTTATTAGCTAGTTCTTTACAGTGTCTCTAGGGATTTTGGAAGGGGTATTAAAATATGATGAGGAAAGAGACTGAAATGTCTGATTTCAAATGAGATTTGGGGATCTTTTGACTTTCTATTACACTCAAACTCCCTGGCCCCTATTTCTACATATAATTGGCAGTTTCACTGAATGAGTTTTTTATGACTATGGTTGATATTTGACAACATAGCAATAGGGGCAGTGTAAGCCATGGGAAAGACGTTAGCTGGAGACAAGCTGACTTGTGTTGAGAACTCTGACTCTGCCACTCTGCCATTCACACCAGCTGTATGATCTAAAATAAGTCAATTGATGTCTCTGAATCTCAGTTTTGTCACCTCTAATATGGGGATAATAATACTTAGCTTAGAGAGTTCTTACAATGATTAAATGAAGTAGCATGAAATGCATGAAACACTGTAACAGGGTAAGCACTTGGCCTTGTGAGCTATGGTTATTTATGAGTTCTTACCTTTGTTGACTTCTTAGAAGCCTTTTATCCTATTATCCTATCCACTCTTCCTGAAATTCCAGACTCTCTTATCTAAATCATTTATTACAGTGCCTTATAAATAAGCCTTCAATAAATGGTACTTACTACTAAATATTATTATTAAATTGGATTTCTGAACATGTAGTACAAAACTGACATTAAGATATCAAGTGGCTTAGGGCACCTCATCTGACCATGTTTTTTTTTCAAATGGGAATGTGGAAATCTCAAATATTTCTTTGAAGACTAGGGTCTTGGCCCAAAAGGGGATTTTCTCTGTACTTGGACTGCATAATTCTGTTTGAGCTTTGGTGATGGTCAGGAAAAGGGTTCTATCCCTGCTTTTTATCTCAGAGCAAGTTTCCAGTTAATCCCTGTTGATCTTTCCTGTGACTCATATTATCTCTTCATTGACGTCTTACTTTTTGCTTACCTAATCATGTTTTGACCAGCTCCTTCCCTCTTCAGCATAGCCTTCAACAGCTTATTCTTAACATCTATCTTCCTACCCAGCAACAGATACAACTCTCTCTACATCAGATGGTATTTTTCATCCCTTTTAAATTGCCCTTATCTAACATCATTCTTGTTCAAATCCTACACAAAGTTCAAGTCTCTTGTAAATTGTGGATCATGCTAGGTTCCACAGAGATTGTGGCAGATGAAATGTTTCAAAATTTCTTGTCCACAAAAAGCCTATGGTTTCTTTAGGGAAATGGGACAAATATTAAAAATGAATTTCATAGACAAGAACTAATTTAATTTAACATCTGTGTACAGAATACTTTACTGGGCCCCTGAGGTGAGTAGTCTAGGAGCCCTGGTTGCCTACTCTCCTGGTGAGGAGACAGAATGGACACAGCAAAAAAAAGGCCAAGCAATATCACTTACATAGTGTCAAACGCAGAGAAGTCTTAAAATGAATCAGAGTGTAGGAACAATCACCAAGGGTGACTGATCAGATAATACTTCTTGGAGGAAGTGGAACCTGATTTGAACTCAAAGAAGGATATAGTTTAGGGAAATGGCAGAGAGGAGGGCGTGTAGGGAATTCCAGACTAGGGAGCAGTGTGAACAAAGGCGTGGTGTCAGGAATGTTGTGGGTAGTTTAGAGACAATGAGTGCTCAGTTGAGCAGCAGCTGAGAGGTAAGATTTTACATGGCCTTGAATGCAAATCTAAGGAGCTTATATTTGATCCTGTGTTTAACAGAGCCCCTTGGGCTTCCCTGGTGGCTCAGAGGGTAAAGCATCTGCCTGCAATGCAGGAAGCCCAGGTTCGATTACTGTGTCGGGAAGATCCCCTGGAGAAGGAAATAGCAACCCACTCCAGTACCCTTGCCTGGAAAATCCCATGGATGGAGAAGCCTGGTAGACCTACAGTCCACGGGGTTGTAAAGAGTCGGACACTACTGAGCGACTTCACTTCTACTTTAACAGAGCCCAAGGGCTTTTCAGAAGAGATCAGTTCAGTTTAGTTCAGTCTCTCAGTCGTGTCTGACTCTTTGCGACCCCATGAATCACAGAACGCCAGGCCTCCCTGTCCATCACCAACTCCCGGAGTTCACTCAAACTCATGTCCACCGAGTTGATGATGCCATCCAGCCATCTCATCCTCTGTTGTCCCCTTCTTCCCCTGCCCCCAATCCCTCCCAGGATCAGGATCTTTTCCAATGAGTCAACTCTTCACATGAGGTGGCCAAAGTACTGGAGTTTCAGCTTCAGCATCAGTCCTTCCAATGAACACCCAGCACTGATTTCCTTTAGAATGGACTGGTTGGAACTCCTTGCAGTTCAAGGGACTCTCAAGAGTCTTCTCCAACACCACCGTTCAAAAGCATCAATTCTTTGGTGCTCAGCTTTCTTCACAGTCCAACTCTCACATCCATACATGACCACTGGAAAAATCATAGCCTTGACTAGACGAACCTTTGTTGGCAAGGTAATATCTCTGCTTTTCAATATGCTATCTAGGTTGGTCACAACTTTCCTTCCAAGGAGTAAGCATCTTTTAATTTCATGGCTGCAATCACCATCTGCAGTGATTTTGGAGCCCCCCCCCCCAAAAAAAAAGTCTGACACTGTTTCCACTGTTTCCCCACCTATTTCCCACGAAGTGATGGGACCAGATGCCATGATCTTCGTTTTCTGAATGTTGAGCTTTAAGCCAACTTTTTCACTCTCCTCTTTCACTTTCATCAAGAGGCTTTTTAGTTCCTCTTCACTTTCTGCCATAAGGGTGGTGTCATCTGCATATCTGAGGTTATTGATATTTCTCCTGGCAATCTTGATTCCAGCTTGTGCTTCTTCCAGCCCAGCGTTTCTCATGATGTACTCTGCATATAAGCTAAATAAGCAGGGTGACAACATACAACCTTGACGAACTCCTTTTCCTATTTGGAACCAGTCTGTTGTTCCATGTCCAGTTCTAACTGTTGCTTCCTGACCTGCATATAGGTTTCTCAAAAGGCAGGTCAGGTGGTCTGGTATTCCTATCTCTTTAAGAATTTTCCACAGTTTATTGTGATCCACACAGTCCAAGGATTTGGCATAGTCAATAAAGCAGAAATAGATGTTTTTCTGAAACTCTCTGGCTTTTTCCATGATCCAGTGGATGTTGGCAATTTGATCTCTGGTTCCTCTGCCTTTTCTAAAACCTGCTTGAACATCTGGAAGTTCATGGTTCACGTATTGCTGAAGCCTGGCTTGGAGAATTTTGAGCATTACTTTACTAGCATATGAGATGAGTGCAATTGTGCGGGTAGTTTGAGCATTCTTTGGCATTGCCTTTCTTTGGGATTGAAATGAAAACTGACCTTTTCCAGTCCTGTGGCCACTGCTGAGTTTTCCAAATTTGCTGGCATATTGAGTGCAGCACTTTCACAGCATTATCTTTCAGGATTTGAAATAGCTGAACTGGAATTCCATCACCTCCGCTAGCTTTGTTTGTAGTGATACTTCCTAATCATCTGCATATCTGAGGTTGTTGATATTTCTCCTGGCAAAAGTGGTCCACTGGAGAAGGGAATTACAAACCACTTCAGTATCTTGCCTTAAGAACCCCATGAACAGTATGAAGTTAAATACAAGATTTCCATGCAAACCCTGGGACCCTGTAGCAAGAAAACATCTGATTAAATATGAAGGAAGCTTTCCTCTATTGTGCTTCTGATAGCTTTCCTAAGACACTATTGGAGAAAGTGAGAGGTAGACTGAGAAATGTTTTAAGAAGTAGATTTCAAAGTGTGATTTTTAGGCTGATAAAATAAGAGGAAGTTAATTATCTGGGATATAGTCCTAATGTCTTAGGGCTGATAACCAATTGGGAGCACATTTCCACCTAAATCTTAGAAATCATTTTCAGTCGTAGTGTTTTTTTTTTTTTTTTTTAATCCTATAGTCATTCAAGAGAGAGTGAGTCTCAGAGGAGGAGGTGGGTCTTTTCCAAGCCTTGCAATGAGAACAGTGATTCTTGGTGAGGAACACATTCAAATTGTGGATTCAGAAAGAGGAAGTGAAACCATAATGAAATTCAGATTAGAAGGAAGTGCCCAAGGCCCAGATGAGATAAGGAGGATGGTAATGTTTATCTTATTTGGATCAACAATAGTAAGCATGTGCTGGACAAGGTGCCAAACCCTTTATCTGTGTTACCTCATTTAATCAACACAAATTTATGGGATAAGTACTATTATTTCACTCATTTTACAGATGAGAAAATTGTTTCAAAGATCTAATAATTTTCCCAAAGTCATCCATCTAATAAGCAAAAAAAAAAAAAAAAAAAAAAAGAAAGAAAGAAAGAAACATAGACCTGTGTAGCCCTGTTTAACCAGTTTAGTGTGCTGTCTTGAGTTGACCTACCTCTTCTGGGTTCCAGGGTGTTCATAAGCAGGAGAGTAAATGACCATATTTGGTTATATCTCAGTCCCTAAGATCAGGTTACTATATTTTGGAGAATAAGAAGTACTGAGACTTTTGAGACAGACTCCAATTCCTGTCTTTAAATCTTCCCTTTCTATTGGTATGTCCAAAAGGTTGGTTGGGTTTTTCCATAAGATGTTATGGAAAGAAAAACCTGAACAAACTTTTTAGCCGACCCAATAGATGTTTGTTCAGGTACAACCACCATGCTTCAAGAGGAAGACTTGAAGAATATGGGTCCTATGAAGGATGCTGTGGAAGCTGGTCAGAATGATGAGGGGACCCAGTGGCATATCTTTTGAGAGACAGGTGAAGAATTGTGAGATGATTAGTTTGAGAAGAAAAGTTTATGGACACATGATAACTTACTGTCTTTAAATAGTTTATAGACTGCCACATGGAAGCATATGGCTTTAGAGGGGAAATGTGGGAACAATGGAAAGATGTTAGGGGAAGAAAAATTTTGGATCAACAGAAGACTTCATAAATGTGACAGAGTTTCATTACATTATTTCGTGCCTTGGACCCTTTTACAAATCTGGAAAGGCCTATGAACTCTTCTCAAAGGAATGTTTTTAGTGCATAAAATAGAATGCATAAGATTATACGGGGAAACAAATTATATTGAAAAATGATTATTAAAGTCTTAAAAAAATGGAAGATATGGGCAATGGTTTTAAAGTGTGTTGAAAATATCTGTGTTTTTTGGTGACTGATAACACTGGTAGGGTTTGTTGCCTATAAAACTCAGCAGTGGCTGATGGAAAAGGTCAGTTTTAATTCCAATCCCAAAGAAAGGCAATGCCAAAGAATATTCCAACTACCACACAATTGCACTAATTTTACTTGATAGCAAGGTTATGCTCAAAATCCTTCAAGCTAGGCTTCAACAGTATGTGAACCGAGGACTTCCAGATGTACAAGCTGGGTTTAGAAAAGGCAGAGGAACCAGAGATCAAATTACCGACATCCGATGGATCATAGAAAAAGAAGAAAACTCCAGAGAAACATCTACTTCTGCTTCATGGACTACTCTAAAGCCTTTGACTATGTGGAACACAAAAAACTGTGGAAAATTCTGAAAGAGATGGCAATACCAGACCACTTTACCTGCCTCTTGAGAAACCTGTATACAGGTCAAGAAGCAACAGTTAAAAGGGACATGTAACAATGCACTGTTTCCAAATTGGGAAAGGAGTATGTCAAGGCTGTATATTGTCACCCTGCTCATTTAACTTATATGCAGAGTACATCATGCAAAATGCCAGGCTGGATGAACCACAAGCTGGAATCAAGATTGCAGGGAGAAATACCAATAACCTCAGATATGCAGATGACATCCCCCTTATTGCAGAAAGCTAAGAGGAACCAAAGAGCCTCTGGATGAAGGTGAAAGAGGAGAGTGAAAAACCTGACTTAGAATTCAACATTCAAAAAACTAAGATCATGGCATCCAGATGGCAAATAAATGGTGAAACAATGGAAACAGTAACACACTTAATTTTCTTGGGCTCAAAAGTCACTGCAGACAGTGACTGCAGCCATGAAATTAAAAGATGCTTGTTCCTTGGAAGAAAAGCTATGACAAACCTAGACAGCATATTCAAAAGAAGAGACGTCACTTTGCCAACAAAGGTCCATCTAGTCAAAGCTGTTGTTCTTTCATGAGTCATGTACAGATGTGAGAGTTGGACCATAAAGAAGGCTGAGGACCAAAGAATTGATGCTTTCAAAACAGTGGTGCTGGAGAAGACTCTTGAGAGTCCCTTGGACAGCAAAGAGATAAAATCTTTTTTTACCTTAAAGGATAAAAAATCTTAAAGGAAATCAACACTATTCACTGGAAGGACTTATGCTAAAGCTGAAGCTCCAGTATTTTGGTCACCTGATGGGAAGAGCTGACTCATTGGAAAAGACCCAGTTGCTAGGAAAGATTGAGGGCAGGAGGACAATGGGGACGACAGAGGATGAGATGGTTGGATGGCATCACTGACTCAATGGACATGAGTTTGAGCAAACACCAGGAGATAGTGAAGGACAGGGAAGCCTGGCATGGTGCAGTCCATGAGGTTGCAAAGAGTCAGACACAATCCAGCGACTGAAAAACAACAAACATACTTTTCAGATTATTTTTCATTATAGATTATTACAAAATACTGAATATAGTTTCTTGTGTTATACAATAAGTCTTTGTTGTTTATATATAGTAACTGCTGCTGTTGCTAAGTCCCCTTTGATAACCATAAATTTGTTTACTATGTCTGTGAGTCTTAGCGACTGAACAACCTGTATTCCACGGGTTTTTCCTTTGGTTACTTCCACATCTAGGGTTTGCTCTTCCAAATGAAACAGCCAGAATCATTTCATTCTTTCCTCAGGTTGTAGGTTTTCTCCAATATCTAACCCAGTGCAGAGGGAATCTTCCACATTGGGTAAAACTTCTAATAGCTCCAAAAATTAATCAACCAAAAATTGAATTGAATTGAGCTCAGTGAGGTAACCAAGCCTTAGCTCAGAGGGGAGGTGAGGGTGGAATGAGAGTGGCATGGGTGACAAATGATAAGTGTAAGAAAGTCCCTAATCTCCAAAATGCTGCAGGTTCATTAGGTAAAGAAATAAGGCAAATACAAAGAAATAAACAATATACATATTATAAGCACTTTCCTTTCTAACTTGAGTTCTCTTTCTGTGGATTTTCTCTTCAAGTCCTAAACATGGGTCAAATTCTAATGCAAGTGAGTATACTTCCATCTTTTTCCATCCAGGTTCTTTCTGCTTTCTACCTTTCTCCTCTTTCTCTCCTTCTCTCTCACTGTTGTTCTTGCTCTCACTCACACTCACACTTTTGCTCTCTCTCTCTCTCTCCTCCTCCTTCTAACCTCAGCTCACCCAAGTAACAGGTTGCTCTGCTATATCTTAAAATAAAAATCTATGGTGCACATTCCTCCAAATTTTTCTCATTCCCTTACTGGGTAAAACTTATCCCCCTTACTATGTAAAACCCAGTGAGCTAGTCTGAAGAAAGCAAATTGCAGGATTTAAAATCTTACTACTGTATTTTAGGAGCTATATGTCTTTTTAAATGGCCTTATTAATTGAAATAAATGAATCTGATACTTTTAGAGAAGACTTATTGGAGCCTTACAAATTCCATTATTGAGGGACTTCCTCCTCTGATAGAATGTTTCCAATATCCTTGTTGAAGTTGTGTCTTACTTGAGGATTATTACCCCAGGCCATGTCTAGTCTTCCATACAGGGCTGCATCATTAAGTACAATGTAAGATTGGGCTAACCTAGGCATTTATCCATAAACCTTTGGACCCATTAAATGCTAAATAAATGGTTGTTAGATGTAGAATAAATGACATGAGCTATTTCATATAAGCAAAATAAGCCTTTAGGAAATACAACTAACAGTGTACATTAAGCAGAGCATTGAAGGAAGGGGAATCTTGAAAGTTGTATGTTGTCCAGTAAGGTTCAGGAGGCATTTGGAATGTCTCTTTCAGTCACCCAAGAATGGCTTCTTGAATAAGGTAGGCCTGTCAGGAGCTACAGACTTAAAGATTGAATAGCCCTGGGAACATTCCAGGCATATGGTACAGCTTGGGAAGAAGGCTCAAGGGTGAAAGTAACATATTTAGGTTTGAAAAAATAAAAGAAGCATTTTGCCAAACATGTTTTTCCCCTCAATGTTCAAAGTAAAAAAAGGAAATGCAATCCATATGGTTTGGACTCATTTATGCTCAATTATGAAGAGTTTCAAGACATTTCTAACCCCTTAAGTTTTTAGGCCCTTTTTCTCCCTGAAGAACAGGAAGTCTTAATTTTCCTAGCTTAAGGGAACTTGAAAACTAAATGATTTATGTTGAAATTAAATATGAGAGTTCATGAGTTTAAATTCTGACAGATTTGGTATAATCTGATGTCCAAACTGTTGCCAGTGATGTTTTTTCTATTCAGAATCCTTAGTCTGATATCTTTCAGAGAAATTCTGATTTGATTTCTGCTTTTAACTGGAGGAGAACATACTTTGAAATAAGAAAATGCAGGGGGTTCAGAATTTATAACGGGGTGACTGATGGCTTCAGCCCAGTTGTACATTTGAACAAATTGCCTCCATATGCTAACATAGCCCTGTTTTTTTTTTTTTTTCATTTCTTACATCAGCAAGGAAAAAACATGTCAGAATATACTAGTAAATGAGAATACCATTTGATCTTTAAATCTCATATAATCAGTTTAGTCCAAGAGAATTCTTCCACATAGAACTAACATTTTTACTGACTTTTACATGCCCCAATTTTAAAACATTCATTTTGTTCATCACTAAGAATTGCCTTATACAATGATATATATAGTTCATTGTTTCTGCTATAGGTTATATGAAGGGTACTCATTTAAGAAGGTAATAAAGAGGGAAAGGCCAATTAAAGTGAAGATTAAGGCCAATAATGGGACCACAAAGACAATATTTAGGTCTCTGACTTTAAATCCAGTGTTCTTTGTTTTATTCTACAAGACACTTGCAATGACAATTTGTTCCAGGTGTTTTGAGGGGTGACACAGTGAAAAAAGTTGCTTTGTTTTTGCCACAATACTCAACTTCGATGATGATCTTCAGCTGTACCATTCTACCCTGCCCTTCAAGCTGATCCTTAAATGAATGACAAGACAAGCTGATCCCTAAATGAATGACTAGATGACATTCATAAATGAATCGCTAAATGAATGACTAGAATGACATTCAGGATTCTAGTTTGCTCCTACATCTCGTCAGTTTCTATCTTGTTATGATACTTTTTAGGGTGGAATCTGAAGTCGGTAAGAGTTAACCAACCTAGAGGAGTTGTGACCAAAGGAAATATGGTAGCCTAATCCTTCTGTATGAAACAACTATTATAAAAACTATACTTTCATACTTTTCCCTGGGTCCTCAGTTATTCCCACGTTCAAATAAAGAACTTTAATCTTAAGTTTCAAGTCCCTTGAATTAATATGGTCCAATTGTTCCAAATGAGACCACTTTTTTTTTTTCCTTCCCCACTAGAGCAGCTGGGTCCAACTCTTCTGTCTGATATCATTCCACCTGTCTAGAAATAGACAGGATGCTGATATGTAGGTCTCCTAGCACCCAAATACTATCAATTGCCATAGTTTACCATGACTGTTATCTGCTTACATCGACTGAAGGGGCTGTTTTCTTAGAATCACAGTGCTGCATTTTTAGTGAGCCTGGAGTTTAGGGAGGGAAAGTCGGGTACAGGAGGTTCTGGTTTCGATCAAAGAGAGAATGTCCAGAATTAAAATAAGGGTAGCTAGACTGATGAGTTTTTACTTTACCAAAGTGAATTGTAATATATGATGTGACTAGAAACACATTAAGCATTGTTTAAAAAATCATTTAATTTATTCAATCATAGGACATGGTTCTCTTTTGCTCAGTGTAAGGTTTTCATTTCTTTAGTTAAATATTCCACTTTTTAAAGATGTTTACATTTTTGAAATGCATTCCAAGAGTTGTATATTTAACTATCTCATCACTTAGTTGTGGACAGAATTTAGCTTAAAAAGATCAAGTTGCTTAAGAGAAAAATAAATGAGTAGCAACAACCACAAGTCCTAAAGATCTTTATGGAACATGTCATTCTAAGAGTCCTTATAGTGTATCTCAATGAGAAATAAACTAGAAAAAGAAATGCACGAGAGGACCTGTGGAACCTGACATCTCTTTCTTTCAGATCCCAGATCTGCAGACCACCACCCTCCTGCTTGATATCATTGAAGCCCTTGAAAGGAGGGAAGGAGGCAATAAACTTCAGACAGGATTCTCAAGAGTGATCTAGTTCAACCCATTCTTTTAAAATAGATGAGGGAGTGTGGTTTAATGATTAAAATACAGGCTCTCCAATAGGATTCACATTTAAGTCCAGTCTCCAGCACTTCCAAGTTATACAGCCTTGAACAAGTTACTTAAACTCTCTCAGCTGTAGTTTCTTCATATATAGAATAAGGATAATAACAGTAACTGATTTATAGGATATTTGTGAGTATTAAATAAGAAAATATGTGCATATATGTGTGTGTGATTATATATATGAAGAAGTAAAATGGTCATGGTTGAGATTAAATAGAGGCACAGCCAACAATCACCCAGGCATCTCCTGTTACAAGTGATTAGTATAGGAGCAGGCCTACAGGAAATAATATATTGAGGGAAAAAATTGAAGGTATAAAGCAGAGAAAATGAGCTTTATTTGATTCCACATTGCTGAGGGTGTTATTCCAATTGCTGTTTATGTACAGAAACTTAAATTAAGAAGAAACTTGACAGCATATTTATATTAATCTCTTCTCAAGAAAGGGCCACACCTAACATTCAGCCCAGAAGCCTGAGGATAGTTGAACAACTTGTTATTTTGCTGCAACTCCGAGGTCAGCGTAGTTCAGAAAGAGTTGTGTAAGTTAGGAAATATAATTATTATTCATTTAAATAACATTTCTGAATATCTACTATGTGTGTAGGGCTGATGGCACTAGGTATGTCAGGAGAGGAGGGGGATCAACCATAGTCCTGACATTCAAGAAACTCACAGGTTGTAGAGATAGATTATAGACAGATATTTATACATGTAATAAGAAAAGTATTATAATACAGGTATGCGCAAAAGAGAGAACAAATAATAATGGATGGTAAGTTAGGGAAGGAATCACTGAGAAGGTGAGATTGGAGTCATCTGATAAGATGGAGAAAAATTCACCAGTTAGAGCTCAAAAGAAGGTAGAAAGACAATCCAGGCAGAAGGAGCATGTGCAAAAGCACTGTGACCAAAAACAACAACAACAACAACAACAACAAAAAGTAGTGGATCTGCACTTGTGGATCTGTAAGGATTTGAGGAAGGTTGGAGGTTAGAGTTTAAGAGGGTAGAAGATGGGAGTAGGTAACACTAAGAGCTGAAACTGGAAAAGCTAGGAGGGAGACAGATCATGAAGAGTTCTTTTTCTAAAGCATGCCAAAAGGGCTCTGCAGTATCCTACAGACACACAAGAGTTTTAATATGGGTGGGGCATTATCAAATCTGTGTTTTTAGATAGAGTGTTCTGCCTGTAGTATACAGAATAGATTGAAAATAGCAGAGGACTGATCCAGGGAAACCAATTAGGAGGATGTTGCAATAATGTAGATGTGAGATGATGATGATCTGGACTAAGGTACTAGCGGTGTACGTGTGGAAAAGCATAAAACATTGCCTAGGTGCAAAGTTTCTTATCTTATCAGAAATGCCAAAAGGTGAAAGGTAGTAGGGAAGTAGTCTCAAGGAAGCACACCAGGAAAGTCTCAAAGCCATACTTGTGAATGCAAATCACATCTGTTTTGTCTAACCTCCCCTGACTAAACAGAACAAGTTCATTACTGGGGCCTCAACCTCTTCGGTTTATCAAACATGATTAATAGTGTAATTCTTCCCCAAAGTACACATACTTCAGGTTACAAAACTCAAAAGAAAAACAAGACAGAATTAATATAGCATTGGTTCTCACTTACCTTTGACACAGTGTAAGCCATTGTGTTCAGCACCTCACCAATATGGCTTACATAGCAGAGCTAAAGGTATAGACTTTCTTTTCTAGAAATGTGACTTTCTAAAGGTCACATTCTTCCCTTGGGAAGCTCCTTCCATTCCTATTGATATCAAGAGTTATGGATGCAAAGTGAATCAATACACCAATATTTCCTGAATACCTCTTAGGTATACCCAGCCCTACATCACTACTGACAGAAGTTAAGGGGTGTATGAGGGTGTGGGTGGAGGGTATAGAACCATTAGATAGATTCCTCGCCCTCAAGAAGCTCACACTCTAATTGGGAAAACATATCTAATGTACAAAAAGTACCCCCACAACAAGGGAGTGAAAAGCTCTATGCCATAAACTGGAAATGTCTTAGTAGCCTAGGGAAGGTTAAGCTCAGTGTGGGCTGACCAACCTAAAGAAGGCTTCTTGGAGGAGACAAGATGTACATGAGTTTCAAGGGTGAAGGAGATCTGAATTGGCAAAGAAAGGGAGGTTCTACCCTGCAGGGGTGGTGACAGGAGAGGACACACATTGGGGGGGGGGGTGGTGGATAACATATCAGAATAACAATAGAGTTTATTTCCTTCAATAACACCTTCACTTAAAGCAGGATAAGTTCTTTCTGGATTTTTTATTGTAGCTTTAAGAGGGAAAGCACAAACATAGGAAAGAAGAGATGGAAAAAAAACATCCTGTGACATTTTCCCAGAATGGATTCTGTGATGACTCTCTTCCCTCATTGCTCCTAGTACAAAACAGAGACAGACTTGTAGGGAAGTCAGGAAGCAGAGAGAGAGAATGAATTAGCATCTACTGAGTGCCTCTATTTCCTTATCTTTTCTTAGTTTGTCTCCTCCCAGAGCTACACAGTTCTCTTGCTGTGTACACACTGGACTTGCCCTCAAAAGAGCTTAGTTCAAGAGTTAACTCTGCCACTTAGAACTTGTGTAAACATTAATCACAACTTTTCTGAACCTCAATTTCTATATATATATATATATATATATAGCAGCAAAACTATATACCCGACTCAATCTATAAGATTGTTACAAAAATTGCATGAGAAAACTGATATGAGAATAGTTTGCAGAGTGTAAAAAATATACAAATATGTATCTTATTGTGTACTTCATAGAAACTGAGCACACACTTGATTCTGCCACTTACTTCCTGTGCAAACTTCAGATAGAGATTTCCTCTGACATTTTCCACATGGCTGTAAAGATGAGAGCATAATGTAATGTGCGTGCTCGTGCTCAGTTGTGTCCAACTCTGTAACTCCATAGATTGTAGGCTGTCAGACTTCTCTGTCCTTGGAATTTTCCAGGCAAGAATACTGGAGTAGGTTGCCATTTCCTACTCCAGGAGATCTTTCCAATCCGGGAATTGAACCCACGTCTCTTGTGTCTCCTGCATTGGCAGGCAGGTTCTTTTCCACTGTGCCACCTGTAAAAATGAGAGACCCTACCAAAATGCATCCATCCACTCATCCATAAGTGCTCAATGATTATACTCTCTGCCAGGCACTGTGCTGAAAGTTAGGTATAAAAAGATTATCTGCCTTTTCAAGGAACTGCCAATCTAGCTGGAAATACAGGCTAAGAAATCAATAAACATAATAGAATAAGACTTGCTTTTTGGGCAGGTATATATGCAGAGAATGCAGTGAAGTTTAGAAAAGTCAGCTCTAACAATGAGTGAAGGAGTCAGAGAAAGAGTCACAAAGTCTAAGTTTTAACCAAGGCTTGACAGAGGAGAAAAGATTTTCCTAGGGGCCAAAAAGTAGAGTGGGAGAGCTTAGCTAGCTATAGTGTATAGGAAAAGGAGAGCCTGGGCCAAAGATGAAATTCCAATATTTAAGAGATAGGCTGAAATAAAAGAGACTGTAAAGTAGACTAAGAAAAAAGTAGGACATAAATAAAAAGCAGTATCATGACACCCAAAAAGAAGGGGAGTGGTCAAGACTGTTCAAGGCTATCAAGAGTCCAAATGAGACTAGAAAAATATCCACTGAATTTTGTGACAAGGGGATCTTTAGTGACCTTGGCAAGATCCATATATAGTAGGGTTAGGAAGTAAACAGGAATCGAGGAAGTAGAGATTACAGGTGGAGAATACTGTTATTCTAGAAACTTTGCTTATAAAAATAGCTAAAGAAAACAAACAAAAAAAGAGAGACCTAATTAAACTTAAAAGTTTTTGCACAGCAAAGAAAACTATAAACAAGATGAAAAGAGAACCGTCAGAATGGGAAAAAATAATTTTAAATGAAGCAACAGACAAAAGATTAATCTCCATAATATATAAGCAGCTTATACAGCTCAATATCAGAGAAGCAAACAATCCAATCAAAATATGGGCAGAAGACCTAAACAGAAATTTCTCCAAAGTAGACATACAGATGTCCAACAAACACATGAAAAGATGCTCAACATCACTCATTACTAGAGAAATCCAAATCAAAACTACAGTGAGGTATCACCTCACACCAATCAGAATGGCCATCATCAAAAATCTACAAACAATAAATGCTGGAGAGGAAGGGGGGAAAAGGGAATCCTCCTGCACTGTTGGTGAGAATGTACACTGATAGAGTCTCTATCAAGAACAGTATGGAAATTCCTTTTAAAACTAGGAAAAAAAAAAAACAAAACACAACTACCATATGACCCAGAAATCCCACTATTGGGCATATATCCTGAGAAAGCCACAATTCAAAAAGACACATGTACCAAATGTTCATTACAACACTATTTACAATGGCCAGGACATGGAAACAACCTAGATGTTCATTGACAGATGAATGGATGAAGAAGATGTGGTACATATACACAATGCAATATTACTCAACCATAAAAGGAATGACTTTGAGTCCATTGTAGTGAGGTGGATGAATCTAGAGCCTGTTATTCAGAGTGAAATGTCAGAAAGAGAAAAACAAATATTGTATATTAATACATATATATGGAATCTAGAAAAATAGTACTGATGAATTATTTCCAGGGAAGGAATGGAGATGCAGACATAGAGAACAGACTTGTGGACACAGAGGGGGAAGGAGATGATGGAACAAATTGAGAAAGTAGTGTTAACATATATACACTATAATGTGCAAAACAGATAGCTAGTGGGAAGCTACTGTATAGCACAGGGAGTCCAGTGTGGTGCTCTGTGATGACCAAGAGGAGTGGGATGTGGGGAGAAGAGGGGGTTCAGGAGGGAGGGGATATATATAAAATCATGGCTGATTCATTATTGTACAACAAAACCCAACACAACATTGTAAAGCAATTTTCTTCCAATTAAAAAACAAATTCAAAAAATAGCTTAAGATAGGAAGTAATGGAGGGGATAAATATCAATAACCTCAGATATGCAGATGACACCATCCTTATGGCAGAAACTGAAGAAGAACTAAATAGCCTCTTGACAAAAGTGAAAGAGGAGAGTGAAAAAGTTGGCTTAAAGCTCAACTTTCAGAAAACTAAGATCATGGCATCTGGTCCCATCACTTCATGGCAAATAGATGGGGAAACAGTGGAAACAGTGTCAGACTTTTTATTTCTGGGGGCTCCAAAATCACTGCAGATGGTGACTGCAGCCATGAAATTAAAAGATGCTTACTCCTTGGAAGGAAAGTTATGACCAACCTAGACAGCATATTAAAAAGCACAGACATTACTTTGCCAACAAAGGTCCGTCTAGTCAAGGCTATGGTTTTTCCAATAATCATGTATGGATGGGAGAGTTGGACTATAAAGAAAGCTGAGCACCGAAGAATTGATGTTTTTGTACTGTGGTGTTGGAGAAGACTCCTGAGAGTCCCTTGGACTGCAAGGAGATCCAACCAGTCCATCCTAAAGGAAATCAGTCCTAAGTTCATTGGAAGGACTGATGTTGAAGCTGAAACTCCAATACTTTGGCCACCTGATGCAGAGAGCTGACTCATTTGAAAAGACCCTGATGCTGGGAAAGATTGAGGGCAGGAGGAGAAGGGGATGACAGAGAATGAGATGGTTGGATGGCATCACCAAATCAATGGATGTGAGTTTGGGTAAACTCCGGGAGTTGGTAATGGACAGGGAGGCCTGGAGTCCTGCGGTCCACGGGGTTGCAAAGAGTCAGACACGACTGAGCGACTGAACTGAACTGAATGGAAGGGAATGTAGGATCCAGGGACATGTTTGTTTCTTTATTATTTTATTTTTTTAGGTCACAGAGATTTGAGCATTATATCTTGAAGGGGAATATCAAATGGTGAGAGTAGTTGAGGATATAGGAAAAACAAAAGACAACTGATAGATTAAAATTCAAAGGAGACAAAGGGTGTAAGTAATAATGCAGTGAGTAACATTTTTGATAAGAGTAGAGATACCACTTCACCTGAAGTGGTCATAAGAAAGTGAAGCTGAGTCCAAAATAATTGTATAACACCAACCATGTATAAGGGCCTTTGCATATACTATTCCCTCTGCTTGAGATGCTCTTTTCCTCCTATGACTAGGCCAGATCCCTACTTATAATTCTGAGTTCATCTCAATTGTCTGTCATTTCTGCAGTCTTCTACTTCCCAGAGACAAGGCTAGGTCCACCTGTTGCATGCTCTCAAGGCACTGTTGTCTTCTCCTTCATAGCACTTTTGACAGTTTGTGCATTCATTGATGAGATCGTTTGAATGTCTGTTTTATCCATTAGACTGTAAGCTCCATGGAGGAATGAAGTCAAGCCTTCTTTGGGTAATTTCATTATCTCTAGTAAGTAGTACACAGTGCCCAGCATAGAGCAGGTATTTAATAAATATATGAATCATTTTAAATGCATACAATTAATTGTACTAGGTGCTGACAAAATAGAAAACCTCTATTTTGTTTCCTACAAGGGGCAGTTTCTATAAGGGGACTTTGATCTAGGAGAGAAGATAAGTCATATATTTAAATGTTTGTAAGGCAGAGAGACCATTTGGTTCAAATAACACTCCTTCCATAAAGTGGGACACTCATCCTACCCAGAATCAATCACTCCTTCCTCTTGACTTTCATTGCACTTTTCTCATACTAATAGTCTAGTACTATCTTTGGTTTACAGTTCATTAGCTTAGTTCTTCAGTCTTCCCATCCATTCTGTACATTCTTCTTCTGTTTAAATCAAGAGTCAGGCTCAGCTGCTTTCAACTGAGAATCCTAATATATGTGATAATTTCCCTTAATCATTAAGCCATTAGACTCAGAATCATTTCAAAACTAGATTTTCTCTCTAGTTGTTTTTTTAAATCAAATGCAATTTTGAAACACATTTGATAGAAATTTTAAAATTTGATCAAACAAATGGATTTTTTGCCTTTGCTTTTGCCTATTCAGTGGCAGATTAGATTTCTGGTGGATATTCAGGTAATTGAATACAGTGTACTTAAAACAGCTGGCTGGCTGGCATAGTTACAAGGGTTTAAGATTATGCTGTGTCATGACAGATTTGGCTATTTCTTTTCTCTTCTCTTTTCTCTAAAATAAAGATACCACTAGACCTCAAAACACAAGAGCATCTATACTTCTATGTATTTTTTCTCAGTTCAAATGAGTTATAATCACCTATAAGGGCACAAATTCTAGCATTCTTTGAGGCAATTAGTGAAAGCAACAGAGAAGAAGCTGCTAGGAATTTTCAAAGTATATGAAAAGTGTTAGTCACTCAGTCATGTCTGACTCTTTGTGACCCCAGTGACTGTAGCCTGCCAGGCTCCTCTGTCCATGGGATTCTCTAGGCAAGAATGCTGGAGGGGTAGCCATTCCCTTCGCCAGGGGATCTTCCCCATCCAGGGATTGAACTGTATTGCAGGCAGATTCTTTACCATCTAAGCCACGAGGGAAGCCCTAGGAATCTTGAAAGGTCTATCCAAAACCCTGGAATCCAGAAAAGGCATTACCATGCTTCTGAGAAATATTTTAGGATATTTTGGGAAGCACTGGGCTAGAAGTTGGGAATTAATAACATTTGGCTGGAAGGCCTAAGTGTAACATGATATTTAGTACCTATTGTCTTTGGCAAAATCTTGACAGTGCTTTGTCATTGCCAACAATTTCCTTAGTCTTTGAGTCAAATTTGGCGGACGTCACAAAGTCCTTTAGTCTGATAGGATCTGGTCTGCTGCTTGGAAGACTAGGTTAATGGTGTCTAGGGGGCAGTATTTTCACCAAAATTGCCAGAAAATAGTATATAACATTATACCTGATTATTGCCAATAAACTGTAGCTGATAAAGCCAGGAATTTCTAATTTCATCTAAGCTATGGAAAAAAATTCCCCATCTTACATTCCATGTTTTTAACCTGACCAAAAACAAACAACAAAAAAAGAGCATAGGCTCTGAAGTCAGACACACTTGGGTTTAAATTCTACTTCATCACTTAGTAGTCACCTTCAAGTAAGTCACTTTCTCTCTTTAATCCAAATGGGAATCATGCCACCTTCCTCAAGAGAGTTTTGTAAATAATCCATGAAAAGTCTCTGGAACATAATATCTAACTCATAGAATATACTCTTCAAATATTACTGTTCTTTACTTCTTTTGAAAAATGGGGGTGTAATTTAAAACTTTATTTTGCTTTCATATAGAAATTAATTATATTTTGGGAGCAACTTATTGTATCCCCAAATTATCTTTGGGGAAGTATACTCATATTTCCTATGGTGGCATCGAATGCATATGACTTTACATTCTAAAAAATCATAACATGAGGACTTCCGATTTTTACAATTAAAAACAGTATAGACAAGACAGAAATTAAAAACACATAGCATATTACTTGTGCTACTTTGTCAGCATACAACCAGATCACAGGTTATGTGGTTATACTTGCAGGGGGGAGGCCAACCCCTATCCAGTTCTGTCTAAGACTGGGTGAGTATATTTGCCTAATTCTGGGAATCAGTGAGCAGGCCCACTGGATACTGAGCCTAAAGACTAATCCTCAAATTGGAACTTCCCAGTAAAGGTGATATTGCATATCCATATTAGTCTTTGTTTTGCTTCTCAAAATATTCATAACCTGGAGTAGAAGAAAGTTGGTATTTATTGCATGCCTTTTCTCCCTTTCCCTGGAGAGTACATCATGTAAGAAAATTGTTTTTTCTAGATATTAATTAAAAAAAAAAACAGTAACTGAATGCCATATAGATCTGAAGTAGCATGTTAACATTTGCTCTTTTAACATGTGTTGTAACATTATATCTACTACTTTTCTCCACATTTATTAGTAGGAAATTGTGATTTGAGGCTTGAATGTTCTTCACAAACAATGACTAATGCTAACTCTTTACTTAGTGAATTCTGGGGAAAAAGCCAAATCAATGAAACAGCTGAGGAAAGACTGGTATACAAGAAAAATTAATGTTCACAATTTGGAAAGAGTCTAGAATAGCATATGATATCTGGCATCTAAAAACAATCCTCCATTTCATGATTAAAGGAACATATTTTGAACCATAACCAAACACAAATGCAGCATTAAATAGAATTCAGATGGTCACCTCTCAACCTTAAAGGGAGTGAAAGGCAGTGGTTTACTTTTTTTAATTACTGGTAAAATAAAGATAATCAATGGGATGAGAGTGTTTAAAAATGTTTCCTGAGTTCTGTAGTACTGGACATTAAACTAGTTAACAACACCTACTTGGTATTTTACAAAGGCCAAAGCCCAAGATTAAATTCCTAAATCATCATGTTCTGATATTTTCAACAGAAATATACTTGTTTTTATTTCTTGGATTGCAGACTATGGATAGGACCCAATAGGAGTGACTATAAAGTAATATTCTTGTCTCTAATAAACATGGCAGAACTAATATGATCATATTGCCTCTTTAAAGTAGCACTTTGTGGATTTATTTCAGCGATGCTGCTGTTCAACAAAGTATGCTCAGATTCCTCTTTTAAACTGATGAATAATTACAGCAGAGTGTACAAATCTTAAGTATACAGATTAATTTAATGTACATATGTGTACATCCATGGAAGTACCACTGAAATCAAGATGTAGAGCATTTCAAGAAACTCAGAAGTCTCCTTTATGCTAACTACCAGTCAGAACACTTCCCCCATACACACAAAAAACATTTTTCTAAGCAGTATCAACATAGACTAGCAATGTGAATGTACTTAATGCCACTGAACTGTATGTACAGCAATGTGAAAGTACTTAATGCCACTGAACTGTACATTTAAACACGATTAATATGGCAAATTTTATGTTATGTATATTTTACCATAATTTTTAAACATTTTAAATACTACAAAATATTTTTCAAAAGTGATTATAGTAGTTTATACTTCCACTAGCAATGTGTAAGAATTTCAATTGTTCCACATTCTCACCGAGGTGGTATTATTCATCCAATTTAATTTTAACCATAATACTGTATACCAATATTTTGTTGTGGTCCTATTTTGCAGTTCAATCCCTGGGTTGGGAAGATCCCCTGGAGGAGGGCATGGCAACCCACTCCAGTGATTCTTGCCTGGAGAATCCCTTGGGCAGAGGAGCTTGGTGGGTTACAGTCCATAGGGTTACAAAGAGTTGGACATGACCAAAGTGACTTAGCATGCACCCAGTGACCAATGATGTTGTTGTTGTTCAGGCACTCAGTCATGTCCGACTCTTTGCGACCCCCTGGACTGAAGCATACCAGGCTTCCCTGTTCACCACCTTCTGGAACTTGTTCAAACTCATGTCCATTGAGTTGGTGATGCCCACCCAACCATCTCATCCTCTGTCGTTCCCTTCTCCTCCTGCCTTCACTCTTTCCCAGCATCTGGGTCTTTTCTAATGAGTCAGCACTTCACATCAGGGGGCCAAAATATTGGAGCTTCAGCTTCAGCATCAGTCCTTCCAATGAATATTCAGGATTGATTTCCTTTAGGATTGACTGGTTTGAGCATCTTCTAATATGTTTATTGTTTATTTTGATACTTTCTTTTATCAAGTGTCTGTTCAGCTCTTTTGCCCACATACTTCTTTTGGTTAGTCCTTTTTCTTTCTGATTTGTAGAAGTTATTTATACATTCCAAATAAAAATCTTTTGCCAGGTTGATAGATTATAAATATTTTCTCTCACACTGTAGCTTGCCTCACTTAGTGGTATCAGTTGGTGAACAGTTCCTACAGCATATTCTTTTGGATTTCCTCATGCGAAAATATTCATATACTTGGAGGGGGGATTTGATCCCTAGAAAAAAATGTTTTAATCTTCAAAGCTGAGATGATGATGATGACGACATTACAACCTCCGTCCCAAGTCTAATCAAGATGATATAAGGACTGTGAGCTCAGCGGACAGATAAGGGTGGAATTAAGTTCTCATTATAAGTAGTAGACTTAGAAATTCCTTTGGCAGAAACTAATCTTTCATGTGTAACTTGTTTATATATCTTGGTTTCCTCCTTGGAGCTGAGAGGGACCTTTAAAGATGCATGACTATGTCAAATAGCAAGAAATTTGATGAAGAGTATTAATAAAGTAATCTAGCCATGTATTACCATTTGGAGTTTAATATTATTCAAGAACATGAAATAACATCTGGGTGTGGGCATATGTGCATGCAACTGCAAGAGAAAAAGGGAGAAGGAGCAAATGTCCCTGAAGACAATACAAAAGGACAAGTTCTTAAAAAAAAAAAAAAAAAAAAGACAAGTTCTAAAAATAATTTGGATGATGCCACAACTACTGAACTAGGTATAAATTTTCCAAATGAGATAGCATCATTTGGATGTATGTCTCATTACTTTTTAGTCATAAATACAGTTGGACAAATATCCACTAGCCCCCACTAGACATGGATGAATAGACAATGGTGACCTTTGCAAGGGGAATTCCCTCACCTCTTGACTACCTCACCATTGAAAAGACGTTTCAACCCTCAACCAGAAACTGAGTGAAACAACTGCCTGATCCTAAAAGGAAACTAGGCATAGCTCTAGCATCTGAAATGACACACTTATTGACTGCTAAAAATTCTAAGAGTCATCTTGGAAGTTCATGGGTTGACTCAAGTTCAGACTTGAGTTAATACCAAAAAAATCATCTTCCTGTTTTATTTTTATTTTTTTGCTTATTCATTTAATGAGTGAAATCATAAAGTAAGGATAAAATAGATTGTTTTGCATTATATAGAGAAATGGGACTGTTTATGGCAAACACAAAAACAAGCATCAGTGAAAAGTCCAGGAATAAATCATTGTGATTGAGACAAAACCTACATATGCATTGTCAATATGAGCAAACGTAAACCTCTTTTGGAACACTTATTGTTCACCATGCACTAGGGTAAGTTCTTTATATTAATTATCTCACATTAGCCTTCAATAACACTATGAGTTCAACACTATGATCACCTCCAATTTATATCTGAAAGAACTGAAATATATGGAGGTTAGGTAACTTACCTGAATAAGTTACATGAATAGAGTATTACACAGCCAGAACTTAAACCTGATCTATCTCACCTCAGAACTACAATGCTCTATTGCCTCCACCATTGAAACCTACCTAACTTGAGTTTGACACGACTTAGTGACTAAGTCACCAACCTGAGTACAAGCACACCATGGAGATATTGAGGGTTTGGTTCCAGACCACAGATCACTGCAATAAAGCAGAAATTCAGTAAAGCAAGGCACAAATTATACTGTCATCTATTAAGTGTGTAGCCATCATGGTCAACAAAAGAGTCCAAAATGCAGTACTTGGATGCAATCTCAAAAACGACAGAATGATCTCTATTCGTTTCCAAGGCAAACCATTCAATATCAAAGTAATCCAAATCTATGCCCCAACCAGTAACGCTGAAAAAGCTGAAGTTGAACGCTTCTATGAAGACCTACAAGACCTGTTAGAACTAACACCCAAAAAAGATGTCCTTTTCATTATAGGGGACTGTAATGCAAAAGTAGGAAGTCAAGAAACACCTGGAGTAACAGGCAAATTTGGCCTTGGAATACGGAATGAAGCAGGGCAAAGGCTAATAGAGTTTTGCCAAGAAAATGCACTGGTCATAGCAAACACCCTCTTTCAACAACACAAAAGAAGACTCTACACATGGACATCACGAGATGGTCAACACCGAAATCAGATTGATTATATTCTTTGCAGCCAAAGATGGAGAAGCTCTATACAGTCAGCAAAAACAAGACCAGGAGCTGACTGTGGCTCAGACCATGAACTCCTTATTGCCAACTTCAGACTTAAATTGAAGAAAGTAGGGAGAACCACTAGACCATTCAGGAATGACCTAAATCAAATCCCTTATGATTATACAGTGGAAGTGAGAAATAGATTTAAGGGCCTAGATCTGATAGAGTCCCTGATGAACTATGGACGGAGATTCATGACATTGTACAGGAGACAGGGATCAAGACCATCCCTGTGGAAAAGAAATGTAAAAAAGCAAAATGGCTGTCTGGGGAGACCTTACAAATAGCTGTGAAAAGAAGAGAAGCAAAAAGCAAAGGAGAAAAGGAAAGATATAAACGTCTGGATGCAGAGTTCCAAAGAATAGCAAGAAGAGATAAGAAAGCCTTCTTCAGCGATCAATGCAAAGAAATAGAGGAAAACAACGGAATGGGAAAGACTAGAGATCTCTTCAAGAAAATCAGAGATACCAAAGGAACATTTCATGCAAAGATGAGCTCGAAAAAGTACAGAAATGGTATGGATCTAACAGAAGCAGAAGATATTAAGAAGAGATGGCAAGAACACACAGAAGAACTGTACCAAAAAGATCTTCACGACCCAGATAATCATGATGGTGTGATCACTGACCTAGAGCCAGACATCCTGGAATGTGAAGTCAAAATGCATCACTATGAACAAAGCTAGTGGAGGTGATGGAATTCGAATTGAGCTATTCCAAATCCTGAAAGATGATGCTGTGAAAGTGCTGCACTCAATATGCCAGCAAATTTGGAAAACTCAGCAGTGGCCACAGGACTGGAAAAGGTCAGTTTTCATTCCAATCCGAAAGAAAGGCAAAGCTAAAGAATGCTCAAACTACCACACAATTGCACTCATCTCACACGCTAGTAAAGTAATGCTCAAAATTCTACAAGCCAGGCTTCAGCAATATGTGAACCGTGAACCTCCTGATGTTCAAGCTGGTTTTAGAAAAGGCAGAGGAACCAGAGATCAAATTGCCAACATCTGCTGGATCATGGAAAAAACAAGAGAGTTCCAGAAAAAAACATCTATTTCTGCTTTATTGACTATGCCAAAGCCTTTGACTGTGTGGATCACAACAAACTATGGCAAATTCTGAAAGAGATGGGAATACCAGACCACCTGATCTGCCTTTTGAGAAATTTGTATGCAGGTCAGGAAGCTACAGTTAGAACTGGACATGGAACAACAGACTGGTTCTAAATAGGAAAAGGAGTATGTCAAGGCTGTATATTGTCACCCTGTTTATTTAACTTATATGCAGAGTACATCATGAGAAACACTGGACTGGAAGAAACACAAGCTGGAATCAAGATTGCCGGGAGAAATATCAATAACCTCAGATATGCAGATGACACCACCCTCATGGCAGAAAGTGAAGAGGAACTAAAAAGCCTCTTGATGAAAGTGAAAGAGGAGAGTCAAAAAGTTGGCTTAAAGCTCAACATTCAGAAAACTAAGATCATGGCATCCGGTCCCATCACTTCATGGGAAATAGATGGGGAAACAGTGGAAACAGTGTCAGACTTTATTTTTGGGGGCTCCAAAATCACTGCAGATGGTGACTTCAGCCATGAAATTAAAAGACGCTTACTCCTTGGAAGGAAAGTTATGACCAACCAAGATAGCATATTCAAAAGCAGAGATATTACTTTGCCAACAAAGGTTCATCTAGTCAAGGCTATCATTTTTCCAGTGGTCATGTATGGATGTGAGAGTTGGACTGTGAAGAAGGCTGAGCGCCGAAGTATTGATGCTTTTGAACTGTGGTGTTGGAGAAGACTCTTGAGAGTCCCTTGGACTGTAAGGAGATCCAACCAGTCCATTCTAGAGGAGATCAGCCCTGGGGTTTCTTTGGATGAAATGATGCTTAAGCTGAAACTCCAGTACTTTGGCCACCTCATGCAAAGAGCTGACTCATTGGCAAAGACTCTGATGCTGGGAGGGATTGAGGGCAAGAGGAGAAGGGGACGACAGAGGATGAGATGGCTGGATGGCATCACTGACTCGATGGACATGAGTCTCAGTGAAATCCGGGAGTTGGTGATGGACAGGGAGGCCTGGCGTGCTGCGATTCATGGGGTCGCAAAGAGTCAGACACGACTGAGCGACTGATATGATCTGATCTGATTAAGTGTGCAGTATCATTATGTCTAAACAAATAATGTAAACACTTTAATTTTAAAATATTTTATTGCTTAAAACTGTGAACCATCATCTGAGCCTTCAGCAAGTCACAATATTTTTGCTGGTGGGATGGCTTGCCTCACTGTTGGTGGCTACTGACTGCTCAGTGTGGTGGTTGCTGAAGGTTGGGGTGGCTGTGACAATTTCTTAAAGTAAGACAAAAATGAAGTTTGCTGCATCACTTGACTCTTCCTTTCATGAACAGTTTCTCTGTAGTATGTAATGCTGTTTACTAGCATTTTACCCACCGCATAACTTGTTTAAAAATTGGAGTCAGTCCTCTCAAACCCTGCTGCTGCTTTATAAACTAAGGTTATGTATGATTCTAAATCTTTTGCTGTCATTTCAACAGTCTTTACAGCATCTTCACCAGGAGTTGATTCCATCTCCAGAAACCACTTTCTTTGCTCATCTGTAAGAAGCAATTCCTCATCCATTAAAGTTTTATCACAAGATTGCAGAAATTCAAGTCACATCTTCAGGCTCCACTTCTAATTTTACTTCTCTCAGTATTTCCACAATATCTTCATTCCTTAGTCCAACATGAAAACTCACACTTAAAACCAAATTTAGGAGTCAACTATCTTTATACCTTCCTTATCTTACCTAGTTTTCAAAGTTCTCTGGTCAGATGTCTAGTATAACATTAATAACATTCTATTTTTGCTGTTTTTCATGAATGCTGTCTCTCTCCACTAAGCTCCAAGTTATTAGTGGAAAAAAGTAATCATTTTACTCCTGTCTGTATCTATAGCAACTCGCCTTCTGCCAGATACATAACAGATAGTAATGGTCTACTGAATTGATCTAAATGGAAGTCTATATGGGGGATATGATCTGATTTATATTTTGATTTTGATTTATCATTCTGTCAAGGATAATATTACTAGTTCATTTTCACCTTTGGTGTTATTAAATTCAACTAGTTTATTATTTTTAAATGTGGTAAAATATATAACTTAAAATTTACCATTTTAACTGCACATTTCAATAGTGTTAAGTATATTCATGTTGTCATGCAACCAATGTCTAGAAGTTTTCATCATGCAAAATCAAAATTCTTTGCACATTAAAAACAGCTCCCCATTCCCCTCTCCCCTAGCCATTAGCAACTATCATTCTATGTTCTGTTTCTATGAATTTGACTACTGTAGCTACTTCATATAAGTGAAAAAATACAATATTTGTCTTTTTGTGACTCCATCAATTTATCTTTAAACCCCAAAAGTGTTACATAACCAATGGGCATCAGAAGAGTAAAACTTTAAAGTGGAATATTCACATTTTAATTATTTGATTCACACACAGAGGAGTTTGTCCTTTTAGGATATCTCCAAGCTTATTAGAATTCTTTATTTCCTGTATTTGAAAAAAAGCTAATGTGCATTTTCTTATGGTACAAGTTTTCAGATCCCTTGGAGAAAAGACAAGATAGCTGTTGGTATTGCCTAGGAGAAAAAATTCCAGTTAAGGACAGTAAGCTCTTTAGTGTATGCTATACAGTGGGAAAAAATAAACAAGTGTCAGAAAAGACAGTAAGCAAATTAAAGAAATTCCAGAAACATGACAGCAACCATTCTAGGGAAAAATGCTATCTGTTTCATTTGCCTTCAACAATTTTTTGGATAAATGAAAAGTTAAATTTATGATTTTCTAGAGTTGTCCTGGGGGAAAGAATAACAATGGGAAACTTGTGATGTTGAAAATTTCATAATTTAATGCCATAAGTGACTATCTGTACACAATATCAAATCATCTAAATTAAAATGACAGATTCAAGCCATCTTTCAAATATTGTCTAATTTTTTTTGTATTGCTCAAGTCTCATCTTGTTCCCAGTAAAATCCAGTCCTTATGATAGCCTGCAAGGCTCTATGTGATCAGGCTCCTGTTAACCCACTGACCTTATTTCCTGTCATTCATTTCATCATTCATTCACTGTTCAGCCTTTACTAGCCACGGTGACAGAAACACTCAAAATACACCTCAGGGCCTGTCCGTTTCTCTACCTTGAAAGCTTTACCGCAAGGCATTTTCATGATTTACTCTTTTACTTCATTCGTCTTTATAGTCTTTGAAAATGTCCCTTCTTCAAAGAGTTTCCCTAGACCACCTTGGCAATAGCACCCCACTCCAGTACTCTTGCCTGGAGAATCCCATGGATGGAGGAGCCTGTTAGGCTGCAGTCCATGGGGTCGCTAAGAGTCGGACACAACTGAGCGACTTCACTTTCACTTTTCACTTTCATGCATTGGAGAAGGAAATGGCAACCCACTCCAGTATTCTTGCCTGGAGAATCCCAGGGACAGAGGAGCCTGTTGGGCTGCAGTCTATGGGGTCGCACAGAATTGGACATGACTGACGTGACTTAGCAGCAGCAGCAGACCACCTTTTAAAATTAGTACCCCACCTCTGTCACTTTCTATCCCTTTACTTGATTTTACTTTTCTTCATAAAATCTATCATTGTCCAATACATTTCAATATTTTTTTGTTGTCTGTCACTCCTTACTAGAATGAAAACTCTATGAGGTCCATTAGACTTGTCTAATTTGTTTATGTTATATTCTAACACCTAACATAGTGCCTGACAAAGAGCAGATATTAGAGCATATATTAAACTATAACATTGAACTGATAGCTTAAACTTCCATTTGCCAAGTCATTATGCAGTAGGTAGAAACTCAGTCTCCATGCTGTAGGTGAATAAACATTAGATTCTGTCCTCTAATTAGCTAAAAACACAAAATCTCTGTGACCCTTCCTTATTTGATTTCAGGTGTTCTCCATGTATAGTTCCTGAACGCACAAAATCTGCAGCATTGGGAAACGTGTTAGTAGTAGTTCCCAAATGAATTAGAAATTTGGGGGCTGGTGCTCAGCAATCTGTATTTTAGAAAGTCCTCTAGGTAGTGCTTAGAGAACTATCAGTCTGATTCAAGTCCTTTTGCACAGTGAAATTTCTAAGGGTAGCTAGAAGGAAGTTTTCTTAAGGGTAAAAAACAAACAAGAATAAATGCATAAAATCTAAGTCCACAAAAGGCAAGACTAGAATGATAGCTGCTGCCTTTTCTAGAGTTTGTTTTATTTAATATTAACAGAGCTTTTTTTTTTTTTTTTGTATGCCTTATTAGATCTGGGTTAATATGGCTTTTTGTGGATGCCACTTAAAAGGACCCTTATACCTGCCTCCTCACAATGAACCTAAGTATTTACTGTTGAGACTAAGTTTGGGCTTTCTCTTTGTAGATGTCTAAAACCTCTTGATTCTAAATGATTTTTATTTTCTTCAGAAACATGAAAAATACTTCAAGGATATAACCTGGTATTCTGGATAATGACATGTGAGTTTAGAGGTCACCATTTTCAAAATGACATATTGCAACTTGATAAGTCTGAATGTAAAGGTAAGACCTCACTAGACATAACTGGAAATAGAAATGGCAGGCATCCTGAAAGCAGGTGCATGTCTACATCAAGGACCATTCCAGCAGGAAAAAGTGCCAATAGCCTTGAAAACTCTCCCATTGGTTTTGACTTTTTTTTTTCAAGATTGTTAAGATATTTGAATAAAATAAAGTTTGAAAGAACTTGAAAAAGTATATAGTACCATATAAGTAAAAATAATCCAAAGCATAGCTAACCATTTATTGGATACCTTTCTGTGCTGGGCTCTATGTAGAGCATTTTACATACACTATCACAGTTTCTCAGTAATCCTCCAAGGTAGGTATTATTACCTTCATTTAACAAATGACGTTAGGTTACTGCTCAAGGCCATATAATTAATAAATAGTACAGGTGAAATATGAACCAAGATCTGTCATATTTAAAATCCTATGCTGCTAACCTCATTGACTCAGCACCACTTTCACTGCATCTATAACTTATCCACATGCATACATTTAAATAAATTTCAAATATAGCACACTCTCATTGTAGAAATTAAAATATAAAAGAAGCATTTAAACCAAACAGTTAAACTTCCCTTTGCCATTAATTCAATTGCAATTCCACTTTTATTCATATTTAAAATGGGCAAAATTCTGTGTCTGCCTCAACAGGAATATTTTCCTACTGAAAGTTAAACAGATATGTTCTGAAAGAATCTATTTTAATAGCTCCCCTGGGAAAAAAAGAGGTCTGTTTTAATTACAATAAATGAAATAGTTGTTACATTTTTAAAACATGATTCAGTGAGGTGCAATGCAATTTTTAAAGCAAACATTTGGACTATTAAGATAGTACCAACTGAACTTGTTACTTGCAAAACAAATAATTTAGTTAGTTGAGCTGTCAATATGGACACATCCCAACATCTGCCTTCCCATTAAGCGAGGATTTCTCCTCTGTCAGGTCTATCATGTGACAAATTAGTCAGAAGCCTGGCAGTCCATCCAGATTGCTTCATTCTTCAGCAAGGCAAGTGTATTTATTTAACAACTCTTCAGCAGTAGCAGTTTTCTTTTTCAGTCTGCTGAAAAAAGATTCTCCAGTTGTCTTTAATGAAAGCTGACTGATCCTAATTTGGAGGATTCTCATCCATGAGGTATCTACAAGTACCACATGTCAACCTGAACAATCCATTTCCATACCCACTACACCAATACTGCCCTTTAGGACTTACAGTAACATAACAGAGAATGAATTGGGTGAAATCTTGTCTTCTTTCTTCATTCATTTGGGCAATTCCTGTTCAGTTAAGTTCCAAGTTAGGATTCCCTGGAGGCTCAACGGTAAAGAACCTACCTACCTAGCAGGAGATGTGGGTTTGATCCCTGGGTTGGGAAGATCCCATGGAGGAGGAAATGACAACCCACTCCAGTATTCTTGCCTGGTAAATCCCATGGACAGAGGAGCCTGGTGGGCTACAGTGCATGGAGTCAACATGACTTAGCAACTAAACAACAACAAGTTCAAAGCTGGCTCAGTGATATTTAATTATTCTTATTGCTTTTGTGTGCCAATTAGAAGAGAAAGGTAGCATGCTGCCACCATCAACTTTTCCCTGCAGTCAGCAAAATGCAAGGCAGTAAATGACTGACTCAGTTCACACAATCTGGGCCCTGAACTTTCATTCAGTTTTAGTGCCCGACTTTCAAAAAGTTGGCTCCAAAACCCAATATGCTTTTATTGAGCCATCCTGTTGTCAGGCTATTCAGAGTTTCTGGATGAGTCCATCTTGATCCTTCTTTTCCATAATCAACAGGATTCTAATTCCTAGCAGAATCAGTATTCTGGCTAAATATCATCTGAGCACATAGTCACCTGTTCATGCCATTTTCTAAAGCTGCATATGGATTGCTTTATTCCAATGTGAAGAGAAGCAGTCCCAGAATCCTAAGATTAAAACCTAATCACCTGAGTCTTAGTGAGGGACTTAAGAGACAACTTTATCTTATAGCCACACCCACCAAGATTTCTACAGATATTTAAGACAGAAAGGACTTAGTACAAATAGAGAAAGGGAAATACTTAGACCATGCTTATTATGTAGTCCATTAACAATTAGGAGCAAATGGGTAGATATCAATTTCCTAAGAAGGACAGAATTTTTAGACTCAATAGCATAGGTGGAAGTCCAACAGAGGCACTCCATCCAGTAGGCTTTCTACTGATTCATTATCCCCTTAGTTTCTCCTCACTCTTACCCTGAGATTTTCCAGTAGTAGACACTCTCCCCTGTGCACTTCAAAATCGCTATAACCATCTCGAAGAATCCAGATCCAAACATTAATTGAAATTCTACAAGGTATACATATGTAATGTGCTACAATAAAATGGATGGAATAATAAGATAGATGTCAGAGATGGTATTTGGATAAAGACTTTGAATCTGTGTAAAATATGAAATAATCATATTTCCACAAGAAACAAACTGAAGGGGACACAGGTGGCTTCGGCATATCAGACATACATTGATGCTCAAAACATGATAAGAAAAAACAAGTAATTCCCCCCGACAAACAAAGCAAAGCTTTCTTGACCACCTCTGTGAGCTGATCAGGGAAAAGTAATGGTTAATGGAGTACCATTCAGGGAGTCCCAGTGAGCCTGCTACTCAAGGTTTAGGGAAAGATGCTATGTGTATTCAAGTGTGGGCCAGCTGTGAGCACCTGCCACAATTGTGCTTTTATAAGACAAGATTGAGGTGAGGAAAATCCCAATATCAGTGGTCAGGAAGTTAGCAGTGAATGGTAGCCTTGAGAAAGTGCGTGGTCTCTATGGCTATTCCTTGATATAATAGGATATGGAAAGATAAAGGTGGAAAATGTCTTTGTTTTGAAGATACTCTACTACATCTAGGACAAGGTGCCTCACTGATACCATAAGCAAAAAGACTTGTGAATACAAAGGACCTTTGTTGTTAGACATTACCCCAGGCCTGGTTGTCTGCCAGTATCAACAAAGTGAGGTATAGGTGTGGTCTGTCAAGTTGGGAAAAAACAGAGAGGACTAGGAGGAAGAGAAAAAACAAAAGTTACAGAAGAATGACCATTTGTTCTACGACTGACTTGGACAGGAAAGAAAAATAAGCAGCTATATTCTACAAGATGTATGGCTTTGGCCAAGGCTTTAACTCCTTCAAGCCTCAGTTTCTCAAAAACAGAGAGATTATCTCACGTTACCCAAATAGTACTTTTAGAAGGATTATTTACAGTCCTCAGTGAAAACACTGCCCCTGCAAATGTATAGTACATTTGTTCCTTCTGGAATCCACGAGGTCATACTTTCAACTATTTCTGTAACTAGATAGGAAGGAAGTGGATCATTGTGATGTAGATTGTCCCTCCTCCCCACACCCTCTACACATACACAGAAACACACAGGACTATGCTTGGGGTGGAAGTAGTTACTGGATATGCAAACCACAAGGTCTGCAGAGGCATACAGTGCTCAGCTTGGTTCTGACACCTTCTATTTATGTGCTGTTTTTTACTTTTTGCACTGTTTGTGTCCTGACTGAGAGCAGTCTAAAGGTGACTGGAAATTAATTAGAGCTGTTTAGGTCATTTGCCTGGAAAGCATGGATACAAAGGAGACCCAAGACAGGACAATTAAAAGATGGAAACATAATTCCTAGAGAAAGAAATATTTTCAGAATGATATAAGATTCCATTTGGACCCCTGCTTCCATGCTCTGCACCCCATTTCTCTTTTCTTAATGTCTTGTATACCCCTGACATCTATGCAAGAACTGGACAAAGGGGCAAGAAAGCCTACTTCCAAACTTGCTGAGGAGTCACTGGGCCAAAGACTCACACGGCTGCCACATTCCTCTTTTTCTTGCAAAACAAAATGTGAATAACTGCAAGTGGCAGAGGTAATAGTGTTAAAATAATTATGTTTTTAGTAAATTGTTTAGAACCTCCAGCAACTAAAAATTATTGGTAGGAGCTGACTTGTAATACATTTCACAAATACACTGTATTAGGATATGGTCTTTGAACTTGGTGACCAGTCTGTGGGCATCCTGTCTGCATCACATATTTTTACTTGGTAACATGTTTCATGTTCCCAATAGTATATGGGCTGCTTGAGGCCAATATTCAAATAATTCATCTTTGTATTGTCTTCAGTGTCTAGCATAGTGATGTATACAAAGTAGGTAGCCAATCGGTATTTATTTCATCCCTCTTCTACAGCTGAATAGGTTGAGTAATATTTAGATCTGTACAAAAGTAATTGCAGTTTTGCCTTGTTGACCTTTGCCTTTTGATGCTGGAATATGCTTATAAATAAATGTGGTTATGTTATACATTACTTTAATGTGCATTTCTCATTTTATGTTTTGTTGCTATTGACATTACTTGCTATTTATCTTATATTTACTTTACACTAGGGAAATGATGTTAGACAAAAAGCAATTTGAGCTATTTTCTTATTTGAGTTCAAAATGGGTTGGAAAGTGGTAGAGACAATGCACAACACCAACAACGCATTTGGCCCAAGAACAACTAACAAGTGTACAGTGTACTGGTGGTTCAAGAAGTTTTGCAAAGGAGACAAGAGACTTGAAAATGAGGAGAACAGTGGCTGGCCATTAGAAATTGGCAATGACCAATTGAGAGGATCATCAAACCTGATCCTCTGCAAACTACATGAGAAGTTGCCAAAGAACTTAACATCAACCATTCTATGGTCATTCAGCACTTGAAGCAAACTGGAAAGGTGAAAAAGCTCGACAAGTAGGTGCCTCATGAGCTTAGTGAAAATGAAAAAAAATCAACACTTTGAAGTGTCATCTTCTCTTATTTTACACAACAACAATGTACCATTTCTCAATCAGATTGTGATCTGCGATGAAAAGTGGATTTTATATGACAACCAGCAATAACCAGCTCATTGCTGGACCACGAAGAAGCTCCAAAGCACTTCCCAAAGTCAAACTTGCACCAAAAAAAGGTCATGGTCATTATTTGGTGGTCCACTGCTGGTCTGATGTATTACAGCTTTTTGAATCTCGGTGAAACCATTACATCTGAGAAGTATGCTCACCAAGTCGATGAGATGTACCACAAACTGCAATGCCTACAGCCGGCATCGGTCAACAGAAAGGAACCAATTCTTCTCTGTGATAATGCCTAACCACACAACCAACAATACAAAACTTGAATGAATTGGGCTACAAAGTTTTACCTCATCCGTCATATTCACCTGACCTCTTGACAACTGACTTGTTCTGTTGCTAAGTCATGTCCCAACTCTGTGATCCCATGGACTGCAGCACACCAGGCTTCCCTGTCCTTCATATCTCCTGGAGTTTACTCAAACTCGTGTGCATTGACTCAGTGATGCCATCCAACCATCTCATCTTCTGTCACCCTCTTCTCTTGCCCTCAATCTTTCCCAGAATCTTTTCCAGTGAGTCAGTAGTTCGCATCAGGTGGCCAAAGCACTGGAGCTTCAGCTTCAGCATCAGTCCTTCCAAGAATATTTAGGGTTGATTTCCTTTAGGATGGACTGGTTTGATCTCCTTGCTGTCCAAGGGACTCTCAAGAGTCTTCTCCAACACCACAGTTGAAAAGCATTAATTCTTTGGTGCTCAGCCTTCTTTATGGTCCAATTCTCACATCTGTGCATGACTACTGCAAGAACCACAGCTTTGACTATATGGAGCTTTGTCGGCAAAGTGATATCTCTGCTTCTGAATACGCTATCTAGGTTTGTCATAGCTGTTCTTCCAAGAAGCAAGCATCTTTTCATTTCATGGCTGCAGTCACCGTCTGTGGCTATTTTGGAGCCCAAGAAAGAAAATCTCAGTTTCCACTTTTCCCCCATCTATTTGCCATGAAGTGATGGGACCGGTTGCCATGACCTTTGTTTTTTGAATGTTGAGATTTAAGCCAGCTTTTTCACTCTCTTCTTTCACCTTCATCAAGCGGCTCTTTAGTTCCTCTTCACTTTCCGTCATTAAAGATATCATCTGCATATCTGAGGTTGTTGATATTTCTCCCAGCAATCTTTTTTAAAATTAATCATTTTATTTTAATTGGTGGCTAATTGTTTTACAATATTGTGGTTTTTGCCATACATAGACATGAGTCAGCCATAGGTGTACATGTGTCCCTCCATCCCACCTCCCTCCCCACCCTATCCCTCTGGGTTGTCCCAGAGCACCAGCTGTGGATGCCCTGCTTCATGCATCAAATTTGTACTGGTCATCTATTTCACATATGGTAATATACATGTTTCAATGCTATTCTCTCAAATCATCCCACCCTCCCCTTCTCCCACATAGTCCAAAAGTCTGTTCTTTACATCTGTGTCTCTTTGGCTGTCTTGCATATAGGGTCATCATTACGATCTGTCTAAATTCCATATATATGCATTAACACACTGTATTGGTGTCTCTCTTTCTGGCTTACTTCACTCTGGCTCCAGTTTCATCCAGCTCATTAGAACTGACTGAAATGTGTTCATTTTTATAGCTTGGTAATATTCCATTGTGTATATATACCACAATTTCCTTATCCATTCATCTGCCGATGGACATCTAGGTTGCTTCCATGTCTTAGCTGTTGTAAACAGTGCTGCAATGAACATTGGGGTACATGTGTCTCTTTCAATTCTGGTTTCCTTGATGTGTATTCCAGGCAGTGGGATGGCCATTCTATTTCCAGTTTTTTTTTTTAAGGAGTCTCCACCCTGTTCTCCATAGTGGCTGTACTAGTTTGCATTCCCACCAACAGTGTATGGGGGATCCCTTTTCTCCACACACTCTCCAGCATTTATTCTTTGTAGACTTTTTGTTGGTAGCCATTCTGACCAGCGTGAGATGGTACCTCATTGTGGCTTTGATTCACATTTTCTGATAAGTGATGTTGAGCATCTTTTCATGTCTTTGCTAGCAATCTGTATGTCTTCTTTGGAGAAATGTCTGTTTAATTCTCAGTCCCATTTTTTGATTAGGTCATTTTTGTTTCTGGTATTGAGCTGCATGAGTTGCTTGTATATTTTGGAGATTAATTCTTTGTCAGTTGCTTCATTTGCTATTATTTTCTTTCATTCTGAAGGCTGCCTTTTCATGTTGTTTATAGTTTCCTTCGTTGTGCAAAAGTTTTTAAGTTTTATTAGGTCCCATTTGTTTATTTTTTGTTGTTATCTCCATTACTCTGGGAGGTGGATAATAGAGGATCTTGTTGTGATTTATGTCAGAGAGTGTTCTGCCTATGCTTTAATATAAGAGTTTTATAGTTTCTGGTCTTACTGTCCTGGAAGTCTTGATTTCAGCATGTGAGACATCCAACCAACTACCACCTCTTTAAGCATCTTGACAACTTTGCAGGAAAAAAAAAATGTGTGTGGGAAAGCTCTTTCACAACCAACAGGAGGCAGAAAATGCTTTCCAAGTGTTTGTGAAATCCTGAAACATGGACTTTTACACTACAGGAATAAACAAACATTTCTTATTGGCAAAAATGTATTGATTGTAATGGCTCCTATTTTGATTAATAAAGAGGTGTTTGAGCCTAGTTATAATGATTTAAAATTCACTGTCCAAAACTGCAATTATGTTTGCACCAACTTAAAAGAAACTGTCTTAAGATTTGCAGTATGAAAGTTGTCTTGCTTACACCCTGGTAACCATCCCCTAAGGTGGAACAGAGAGTACTGACAAGTGGAAAGCAATTATAAATGAATCAGAAATAAAATCTTTTTCTTTTAAATGAATGCTTTTTCTGGAAATTTTCTGCCTTTTGGTAGGTTGGGGAACATCCTTCTATATCAGATGGAACTACAGCACATTATGACTGTAGACTCCAAGTTGTATAGGTGACTTTTATTACTCTACCCTGAAGAGCAGTTATTACAATGCTATGCTATGCTAAGTCACTTCAGTCGTGTCCGACTCTGTGTGACCCCATAGATGGAAGCCCACCAGGCTCCCTTGTCCCTGGGATTCTCCAGGCAAGAACACTGGAGTGGGTTGCCATTTCCTTCTCCAATGCATGAAAGTGAAAAGTGAAAGTGAAATCGCTCAGTCGTGTCCCACTCTTAGCGACCCCATGGACTGCAGCCTACCAGGCTCCTCCGTCCATGGGATTTTCCAGGCAAGAGTACTGGAGTGGGGTGCCATTGCCTTCTCCAAGTTATTACAATAGTAAGTTTAAAATGGAGTTTTGAGTTTTCTTAAAAGTAACAAGACCATAAATGCTGCACAAAATTAGCTTATTTTGTTTTCTAAAAAACCCATGCAGCTCCACAGATGAGCTTATTTCTAGGTCCTCAGCAGGATGTCTATTTAAGATAATGTCTGTTTAAGATATTTTCCATCAATGGAAGTATATGTTGATTTCATAATTATTAGTTTAAGTTTCTCTTGGGAGTAGTTATAACTCTGAAGGTTGAAAGATCCTTATTAAAAATCTCTTTTTAAAAAAACCCTTCTATTTCTAAAACTGCTTTCCTTTTCCATTTTGGAAATAATTCTAACACTAGCCATCATGTTTCAGAAAGAAATGATTTTTTAGAAGCGTTTAGGTGTATGTAACAATGCAAATATTTTTATTAACACAAATTGTTTACCACAGCTGGAGATTCATGGACAAAAAAACAATAAAAAAAAACTGTTGGAAAATTTCCTTCACATTTCAATTAGTCTGTATCCATCTTGAGAAACTAAGGGCAGGCATTGGAAGAAGAGATGGTTATGAATGTAGATTGCTGATATTAACAGGAGACTTTCAATAAAAACAGACACCAATACTAGTTGATAAATGAGGTTAAACTGTTACATATGTGCTACCTCATTTGAGCATCTGAGGGAGGGGCTTGGATAAATGCACTTCTATGAGACAGCTCTTCAGAGGTGAAAATGGTAGCAAAGCAGCTCAACATGATACATGTCCCTCAAACTGTGGGAGAATAATTTATCTGTTTTTGACCAATTTATTTGTTACATACTGATTGTTTCATTATTTCAAGTATAACTCATAGGGGTTAATGGAGATTACCTATTTTTTAGCCACCAGTTCCTTAGATAACAGACACCAATATCTCATAGCATGCAACAAATTAAACTAATTTGACATCCCCTAGAACGGTAAGCACTGGGGATAGCCTCTTCCTCCATATAAGTGACAGTGAAACTATACTGGGAGGAAGTGAGAGAAAAAAGACCAGAGGAAGAAACATATTACAATAATTCCAAGACCAATTATTAATATAAAATTTAACCAGTAATCAAAAAACTGTCAACAAACAAAAGTACAGGACCAGAATGCTTCACAGGTGAATTTTACCAAACATTTAAAGAAGACTTTAAAATGAAATTAAAAGACGCTTGCTCCTTGGAAGAAAAGCTATGACCAACCAGGGCTGGTGCACTGGGACGACCCAGAGAGATGGTATGGGAGGGAGGAGGGAGGAGGGTTCAGGATGGGGAACACATGTATACTTGTGGTGGATTCATTTCGATATTTGGCAAAACCAATACAATATTGTAAAGTTTAAAAATAAAATAAAATTTAAAAAAATAAAATCATAAAAAAAAATAAAAAGGAGAGACATTACTTTGTTGACAAAGGTCCATCTAGTCAAAGCTATGGTTTTTCCAGTAGTCATGTGTGGATGTGAGAGTTGGACCATAAAGAAAGCTGAGCACCAAAGAATTGATGCTTTTGAACTGTGGTGTTGGAGAAGACTCTTGAGAGTCCCTTGGACTGCAAGGAGATCAAACCACTCAATCCTAAAGGAAATCAGTCCTTAATACTCACTGGAAGGATTGATGCTGAAGCTGAAGCTCCAATACTTTGGCCACCTGATATGAAGAAGTGACTCAATGGATAAGAAAGACCCTGATGCTGGGAAAGATTGAAGGCAGGAGGAGAAGGCACAACAGAGGATGAGACAGTTGTATGGCAACACTGACTCAATGGACATGAGTTTGAGCAAGCTCTGGGAGTTGGTGATGGACAGGGAAACCTGGCGTGCTGCAGTCCATGGGGTCACAAAGAGTCAGACACAACTGAGCAACTGAACTGAACTGAAAGAAGACTTAATACTTATCCTTCTCAAACTATCCCAAAAAACTGAAGAGAAAGGAAGGCTTCCAAACTCATTTTGTGAGGTCAGCATTACCATGATACTAAAACCAGACAAAGATAAACAAAAAAGAAAAAATTACAGGCGAAGATTCCTGAACATAGATGCTAAAAATCCTCAACAAAATACTGGCAAACCAAATTCAAGAACACATTAAAAGGATCAAACATCTTGATCAAGTAGAATTTTTCCCAAGGATGTGGGGATGGTTCAATATCCACAAATCAGTCAATGTGATTCACCACATTAACAAAACGAAGGGTAAAAATTATATGATCATCTCAATAGATGCAGAAAAGCATTTAATAAAATCCAACATCTATTAGCAATAAAAACTGTTAACAAAGTGGGTATGCATCTCGACATAATAAAGGCCATATATTACACACCCTGGAGAAGGGAATGGCTACCCACTCCAGTATTCTTGCCTGGAGAATTCCATGGACAGAAGAGCCTGGCAAGCTACAGTCCATGGGGTCACAAAGAGTCAGACAAGATTGAATAACTAACACTTTCACAATACACCTACACCTAACATCACACTCAATGGTGGAAAGCTGAAAGCATTTCCTTTAAGATCAGAAACAAGAGAAGGATGCCCACTCTCATCACTTTTTTTCAAAATAATATTATAAGTCCTAGACACAGCAATAAGAGAAGAAAAAGAAATAAAAGGAATTCAAATTAGAAACAAAGAAGTAAAATTGACACTATTTACAGATGACATGATACTATATATAGAAACCCTATGAACTCCACCAAAAAACTATTAAAATTAATAAATAAATTCAGTAAAGTTTCAGGATACAAACAATATATAGAAATATATAGTGTTTCTATACACTAATAACAATCAGAAGAGGAATTAAGAAAACAATCCCATTTACAATTGCATCATAAAGAATACAATACCTAAGAATAAATTTAACCAATGAGGTGAAAGATCTGCACTCTGAAAACTGCTGCTGCTGCTGCTGAGTTGTTTCAGTCATATCCAACTCTGTGCAACCCCATAGACGGCAGCCCACCAGGCTCCTCTGTCCCTGGGATTCTCCAGGCAAGAATACAGGAGTGGGTTGCCATTACTCTGAAAACTATAAGACATCAATGAAAGAATTGAAGACAACATAAATAAATGGAAAGATATACCATGTTCATGAATTGGAATAATTAATGTTTAAATACCCATCTTACCCAAAGCAATCTATAATTCAAATCAATTCCTATCAAAATGCCAATGAAATTTTTCACATAACTAAAAAAAAAATCCTAAAATTTGTATGGAAGCATAAAAGATACTAAATAGCCAAAGCAATCTTGAGAAAGAAGAACAAAGCTGGAGATAAAATTATACTACAAAACCATAATAATCAAAACACATCTGGTACTATCATAGAAACAAATGCATAGATTAATGGAGGAAAATAGAAAGTCCAAATAAACCCAAGCATATGTAGTCAATTAATCTTTAAATAAGCCCATGTTTACACAGTCAATTAATTTTTGACAAATGAGGCAAGAATATAGAATGGGGAAAAGATAGCCTCTTTAATAAATGGTGGTGGAAAAACTGGACAACTACATGCAAAGAATCAGACTGCACTATTTTCTTTCACCATATAAAAATAAACTCAAAATAGATTAAAGAATTAAGTGTAAGATCTGAAACCATAAAACTCTTAGGAGAAAAAATAGGCAATATGATCTTTGACATTCAGTTCAGTTCAGTTGCTCAGTTGTGTCTGACTCTTTGCGACCCCATGAATCGCAGCACGCCAGGCCTCCCTGTCCATCACCAACTCCCGGAGTTCACTCAAACTCACTTCCATCGAGTCGGTGATGCCATCCTGCCATCTCATCCTCTGTCGTCCCCTTTTCCTCCTGCCTCCAATCCCTCCAAGCATCAGAGTCTTTTCCAATGAGTCAACTCTTCGCAAGAGGTGGCCGAAGTACTGGAGTTTCAGCTTTAGCATCATTCCTTCCAAAGAAATCCCAGGGCTGATCTCCTTCAGAATGGACTGGTTGGATCTCCTTGCCATCCAAGGGACTCTTCAAGAGTCTTCTCCAACACCACCGTTCAAAAGCATCAATTCTTCGGCCCTCAGCTTTCTTCAAAGTCCAACTCTCACATCCATACATGACCACTGGAAAAACCATAGCCTTGACTAGACGGACCTTTGTTGGCAAGGTAATGTCTCTGCTTTTCAATATGCTATCTTGGTTGGTCATAACTTTGCTTCCAAGGAGTAAGCGTCTTTTAATTTCATGGCTGCAATCACCATCTGCAGTGATTTTGGAGCCCAAAAAAATAAAGACTGACACTGTTTCCACTGTTTCCCCATCTATTTCCCATGAAGTGATGGGACCAGATGCCATGATCTTCGTTTTCTGAATGTTGAGCTTTAAGCCAACCTTTTCACTCTCCTCTTTCACTTTCATCAAGAGGCTTTTGAGTTCCTCTTCACTTTCTGCCATAAGGGTGGTGTCATCTGCATATCTGAGGTTATTAATATTTCTCCCGGCAATCTTGATTCCAGCTTGTGCTTCTTCCAGCCCAGTGTTTCTCATGATGTACTCTGCATATAAGTTAAATAAGCAGGGTGACAGTATACAGCCTTGACATACTCCTTTTCCTATTTGGATCTTTGACATTAGTCTTATGAAAAATTTTTGTGTCACCTCAGGCAAGGGCAACAAAAGCTAAGTTAAACAAATCTACAACAAATTAAAAAGCTTTTTCACAGTGAAGGAAACTATCAACAAAACTCCTTACTGAGTGGGAGAAAATGTTTGCTAATGATATATCTGATAAGGGGCTAATATCCAAATTATACAAAGAAATTTCAAAACTCAATATCCAAAAAACAATCCAAGTAAAAAAAGAGCAGAGGACCTGAGTAGACATTTCTCCAAAGAAGACATACTGACAGCCAACAGATACATGAAATGATGATCATCATCACTAATCATCAGGGAACTGCAAATCAAAACCACAGGGAGTTATTGCCTCACACTGGTCAGAATAGCTATTATCAAAAAAAAAAAAACAACAAAAAACAAGTGTTGGCAAAGATGTGGGGAAAAGCAAACCCCTATGCACTGCTGGTGGGAATGAAAATTGGTTCAGCTACTATAGGAGGTTGGTGAAAATTGGTACAGCCACTATAGCCAACATATTAGAGGTTTCTCAAAAAATTAAAAATAGAACTACCATATGATACAGGAATTCTACTTCTGGATATTTTTCAAAAGAATACAAAAACACTAATTTGAAAAATACATGCATTTCTGTGTTCATTGAAACATTATTTACAATAGCCATGAAATGGAAGTAATTTAATGTCCATCACTAGATGAATGGATAAAGAAGATGCAGTATATTCTCTCTCTCTCTCTCTCTCTCTCTCTCTCTCTCTCTCTCTATATATATATATATATATATATATATATATATATAGGAGAAGGCAATGGCACCCTACTCCAGTACTGTTGCCTGGAAAATCCCATGGACGGAGGAGCCTGGTAGGCTGCAGTCCATGGGGTCGCTAGGAGTCAGACACGACTGAGCGACTTCACTTTCACTTTCACGCATTGGAGAAGGAAACGGCAACTCACTCCAGTGTTCTTGCCTGGAGAATCCCAGGGATGGGGGAGCCTGGTGGGAGGCCGTCTATGGGGTCGCACAGAGTTGGACACGACTGAAGCGACTTAGCAGCAGCAGTAGCAGCATATATACATATATATATATATATATATATATATATATATATAAATACACACACACACACACACACACCTATCATGGGGCATAGGTATGAATTCGTTGCATTGCAAACTGATAAGATTAGCCTCAGTCATTGCCTAAACTGGTATATTGCTTTTAAGTAATAGAAGAGCTGGCATCACTTATTAGAACAGGATAAGAGACCTCAACTTTCCCATGGTAATATATAAGGAATTTAAGAAGAATTACCTGTTCTTTAGCTAGAAGCATTGATTAAAATCCTGGTTTCCCTATCATACAATATCTACAATTGTATGGTATTGTATGGTAAGACATTAGCCATATGATCTTGAGAAAGTTACACACCTCTCTGAATCTCAGATTCCTTGGCTATAAAATGTGACTAGTAATTGTGACAATTACATATGATACTGTATGTGAAAGTTCCTACCACAAGGCTTAAAAGAGTCAACAAATACTGAATACCTTCCATTACTACCAATTCCCCCCCCCCAACCCATCCCATCATATGACTGGAACAAGACACAGTCCAAGAGACAATACTGGACCAGCACCTCAGCAAAGCTAACCACATTATGAAACAGCATACCTCACCATTGGAGAGCAGGACTCTCCATATTAACAGAACTCTGTAAATTCCAATATGGAGAAAACTTCCTTCCTGGAAGTATTACAGGAGAAACTACTGCTTATAGAACAGGTTATGGGACTTCCAGGTACTTACGACTAAACTCTTTCACTCCGCATCATTATGACCAGAGGGCTTATCAGTTGAAAGCAGTTGGTTTCCCAGTACCAAGATTAATCACTCTACCAGTAGGCAGCTAACTCAAGAAGCAACCTGGGCCTCTCATATGAGGCCTCTCCAAGACATAAATCATTGATAGCAAAGACTAATAAAGAACTTATTTCACATTTGGCACCATTTAAAATGTTTTAGTTATATTAAAGGCTAATCATTTTACATTTGAGAAAAATTAAGGCTCATAGACATTAAATAACTTAAGCTTACACAGAGATGGGATACAAATCCTGGCAGAATGGCTCCAGGGTCCACACTTCTAAATTTTCTACTGTACTGTCTATGCTACTATGACCATTCTGTAACTGAGCACTCTGCCAGGTAAGCCACATGTTTAGCATAGAAAAGTAAAATCGACTTGTTACCCATAAGGACTTTATAATCTAAAAGATAAAATTTCAGAAGACATAGATATACCATAGCTCCAGACACTGCCTAAAGGGAATGGTTTGGGCAGCAGATGTGATAGGAATTCAGAGGAAATGAGAAAGGATTTCATAGAGAAGGCTGAGCTTAAAGAGCAGTGTTTTGTGCCTGATAGACTTTTTTAAAATGGCTTTCCTCTCATGGTATGGCTCTCTTAATGATTACTGTGGTTTACTGAACAGTTGATTCAACAACCAAGATGAGTTGATTTGCTGGGATGATTAATTTGCTGTAATGAAGCTTGGTTCCCTCATCTAAACTATACATTTCCATTCTTCTCCAAGACTGCAGCATAGCTTTTGGTATAGTTTGTGCTTTCTATGTTTGAGTTGACTTTAATAAGCCTTATCCAGGACTTTTTGGCTAATAATCAATAGCATTCTACCAATAACTTTAAAAATCTATAACCCTCCAAATCTTGGCTCTCTATATATTAATATTTGATGGCAGGTTCCTATGTACCATGGTTTTTACAAATGTGTATACTGACAGAGCAAAATTTGAAATTCAATTTGTACTTGATTAGAGATAAAAAGGATTTCTGCACAACACTGCCTACCTACCTTTGCCATATTCAAATGACAATTGCTTAACTGCCATCTTGTGGCAAACAACACACACTGTTAAAAAAAAAATTTCAACATTTCACAGTAAGAGTCAAGATTTCCAATTTAATGTCCTCTTAATGGGTGGTTCTGTATCTCTTTCACCTGCCCTTAGGATTGGATGGTTCTGTATCCCTTTCATCTGTCCTTAAGATAAACATTTTCTATTTTTTCTGATCTGACGTCTGTTGTATGCCAGAATAACCTCAACATCTATACTTCAGTATCTTTTATGACACCAATTTTGTTCTCTATTAAAAAAAGACTTTCCACTGGTTGGATAAATGCTTATAAATGCACAAGAATTTAATATTGCCCTTTTGTTGAGACAAACTATGAAGAAGTAGTGGAATATGAGACCATTATCCACACCCCCTCTCACACACAGGGTTTTTTAAATAGCATTGTGTACTTCATGCTGAAAGACCACCAATTAGTGACAGTAAATGAAATCTACCTTCACATTTTACTTCCAGTGATTTTATTTTCACTGTTCCTAAAGTTGTTCAACTCAATTTTTGAGCTTTTTAAATATGTGTTCAGAACAGCCTGATTTCCACCTCTCACAAACTTTGATTTGCCCTTGGGTCTAATTATTTATTCCAACTTTTAAGTTAGTGCTTACATATTTAGATCTTAGATATACCTCTGGCTAGAGAATGTATGAAGAAAAATATGCTTCAGAATCCAGTTTGTTTTGTTGAGTTGCTGTGCAACCAAGGAAGGAAATATGTATTCATAATTAAATGTACTCTTTGTGGACTCAGATTATTTAGATCTATATCCTGAATCCCAGCTTTCTCTTTACTAGCTGTTTGACCTTGGGCTTAACATTTTCATGCTTTCTATTCCATAAATGTGAAATGGGGATCATAATGACATCTACCTCATAGGGCTATTGAGAGGATTAAATGAGTTTACACAGATTAAAGTTCTTTGAGTGGTTCCAGAGAGTGAGTATTCAAAAAAAATCAGTTATTATGACTTGTTATTGACTGCTTATTGTTAGACATTGCTGCTGCTGCTGCTGCTGAGTCACTTCAGTTGTGTCCGACTCTGTGCCACCCCATAGACAGCAGTCCACCAGGCTCCCCCGTCCCTGGGATTCTCCAGGCAAGAACACTGGAGTGGGTTGCCATTTCCTTCTCCAATGCATGAAAGTGAAAAGTGAAAGGGAAGTCGCTCAGTCATGTCCAACTCTTCACGACCCCATGGACTGCAGCCTACCAGGCTCCTCCATCCATGGGATTTTCCAGGCAAGAGTACTGGGGTGGGGTGTCATTGCCTTCTTCAGTTAGACATTGCATATTTTAAATAACATTGTTTATGCCTTTTCATCTCTCTTAAGTCAGGTCATTCTGCTGATGTCTGACTCTCAATGTTCAATCATCTTGGCCTTTTAATTGGTATAGCAATTGTTTATTGAGTCCCTAATATGTGGTCACACATAATTCTAAGCACTGGAGCTATAAGAGTGAAAAGGACAGGCAATGTCCTGGCTCAGCTCACAACTGAGATGGTATTGGATGATAAATAGATAAATTCATGAACAGCATAACTTCAGGAAGTAACTTGTACTAGAAAAAGTAGGACAGGGCGGTATAATAAGGAAATTAAAAGAAGGAAAGTTTTGACTAACCTAGATAGCATATTTAAAGGCAGAGACATTACTTTGCCAACAAAGGTCTGTCTAGCCAAGGTTATGGTTTTTCCAGTGGTCATGTATGGATGTGAGATTTGGACTGTGAAGAAAGCTGAGTGCCAAAGAATTGATGCTTTTGAACTGTGGTTTTGGAGAAGACTCTTGAGAGTCCCTTGGATGGCAAGGAGATCCAACCAGTCCATTCTAAAGGAGATCAGCCCTGGGATTTCTTTGGAAGGAATGATGCTAAAGCTGAAACTCCAGTACTTTGGCCACCTCTTGCGAAGAGTTGACTCATTGGAAAAGACTCTGATGCTGGGAGGGATTGGGGGCAGGAGGAAAAGGGGATGACAGAGGATGAGATGGCTGGATGGCATCACCGACTCGATAGACGTGAGTTTGAGTGAACTCCGGGAGTTGGTGATGGACAGGGAGGCCTGGCATGCTGCAATTCATGGGGTTGCAAAGAGTCGGACACGACTGAGCAACTGAACTGAACTGAAGGGAATCAGAAAATATATAGACTCCAAAATAATCCAGATTATCTACAAAGTCAAAGGAATAAATAAGTCGTAGGAAATGAGATTAGAGAAGGAGGTAGGGATCAGATAACACTGGACTTTGTAGAGCATGTTAAGGACTTTTGATTTTATTCTAAGTGCAATGGAAATCCATTGGAGGGTTTTAAAGCAGAGAGTTACCTGATCCACTGTATGTTTGCTTTTGAAAATATCATATTTTCTGTTCCATCATTTTAAAAGCTGACAAGACTTATCTTCAGAGAATGAAGCATATATATAAGTAAAAATAAATGTCAGAGATGACAAGAGTCCCTTCCTCAAGATGAGTTGCATTTATACCCATAAGTTCCTTGAGATACCTCTTTATAAAAAATTCTCCCTTTTGTCCTTAAGATATTTCTCAATGTTTTATGCTGATTTCCAACCAGCCAAAATATTTCTAATTACTTCACTCTGCTACCTCTAAACTCCCAAAATTCATTCTCTCTGCCTTTCTCAAAATACTGATTTCACCTTTATTTCCCTTAAAAACATTTCACTGAAAAAAAATATGGTCTTCTAATGTCCTACAAGTTCAAAGCATCTGAATCTACAGTCCTTTTTTTCTTTTTTTTCCTTCCTTTTGATTGCACTGCATGGCTTGCAAGATCCTGACCAGGGATTGCACCCGAGCCACAGTAGAGAAAGCGTCAAGTCCTAACCACTGGACCACCAGGGAATTCCCAGAATCCACAGTCTTTTGATGACACTCCTATGTATTCTTCTGTCTTTTTCTGTGACAGAACTAAGAACCAAATGATTAACAAATATAGGGTACACTGGGATGCTGCAGACTGTGGGAAACTGATAAAATGTCAAGTAATGGGAATAGACCCTGCCACACAGAAGAAACGTGCCCTCCAAGTAAATAAAATCATAGTCATGTGGCATGGATGAGCTGCTGACACAGTGATATTAATGGATAAAACAACTTCTCAAATGTAAGAGTACAACCACAAGGTATTAAGGAGTGTGATATTCAAAGATTTAAGCTGGCAGGTAGCACCAAGGAAAGTCTGGTAGCTGGTAACAGGGCTTCAGTCACAGGGATATAGCTTGGGGTCAGAATGGACAAGAACAAGGCAGGGTCTCCATCCCTCAAGATTTGGTAGCTTATCAGAAAAGTCTTAGGGACCAGGTAGAGACCCAGTTACTTGCACTAGGATAAAAAGTTCGAAAAGAACTACAATCAAGTTTGCCTTAATATTAAATTCCTCATGTCTTATATAACAGCTTGATGTACTTGTCCCAAAGCAGGAGATATGCATGTATCTACAATTGGTAGGGGGCTGAGACCAAAGACCCAAAATGTAGCACAACTTACTGTATTGCCTTCATTTATGAATTGAATATTTATGGAGAGAGCAGCTTCAAGCAGTGAGTACTCAATCTATTTGTAGCTTGAACTACTGTTCTCCTTGGTAAGGGTCAATTTTTTGAGATGCAGGTCTATTCCCTAACAACTCAAGTGAGACCAAAAAATAGCTTCTCAGAGGCACTAAACACTTCCCATTTGATAATGTTTTTTGTCTCGACTCATGGAAACTAATGCCTTTATAGAAAAGCAAGAATGGAGGTCTGTGTGCACAGGGAATCAGGCAGGTCACTGAACACATTGCTGGCCAAACAGCTAACTGCATAATAAAGTAGTTCAGAGAAACATCACTGAGAAATTGCATTTTTATACCCTATCTTCCTCAATCTAAAGGGACCCGAGGCAAAGTGAAACCAATACATGGCCTCAAACAAAAAGCAAAATCTAATGTTAGCTTGCAAGTCTCAAATTAATGTTTATACTTACCTCCTCTCAAAATGCTGCTGCTTCAGTCAAGCAAGTAAACTTTTATGACCTTAGTGGAGCTTTCTAGTTTAAGATTAAAAGAAAAATGTATGTTTCAAATGAGTTATTGACTTTCTGTACCAGAGCAAATCTTTCTGATCTCACAATGGTTGGGCTTCTTTCCTAGGTCTTTGCAAAAGGGACTGAAATTTGCTATGAACTGCTGTTTTTTATTTTCAACTATGCCTAATGCAAAAAATCACTGAAGTGCCCAAACAAATATTACAAATGTCAGAACAGATTCTATATTCTCCATTACCCTACAATTGGAGAGAGTCACACAGAGATGGTAAAGTAATCTAAACCACATAGCCTTGAAAAGCTAAATGTAAAATGTTGACTAGGTGAATACTGCAGAAGTTTGAGGACTCTCACTTTTGGTGTCAGGGTCAACACTTTCAAGGAATCTTTGCTTAGTGACTCTTCCGTTAAAAAGCTTTATTAATCACATAAAGGCTGCTTCCTTGATTTCAGTATTGTATTTCCATCGTACTCGTTTTGAAATCACTAGGAATGAATACATTGATGCTGAATGCTTCTAGAGATGACACATTATAGTTTAAATTAGAGCCAACCCAAATGCATGAACATTGCTTTGAGATCCTATTACATACACCATCTCCCATTCCACTGAGGCATTATTCCAAACCCTAACTGTCCTCCAGAGGGCCTGTAATCAGCGCTGGCTCCATAATTTGCAGGACCCAGTGCAAGATGAAAATGCAGGACCATTTATTCAAAAAGGAGATAAAAGCATTTTTCTTTGTTCTGCAGTGTCTGTCTCAACTTCTCAAGATGTTCTTTTTATTTTTAATTTTTATTGGAATATAGTCATCTAACAATGTTGTGTTAGTTTCTGCTGTACAATAAAATGAATCAGTTGTAGGTATATATTTATCTCCTCTTTTTTAGATTTCCTTCCTATACAGGTCACCACAGAGCATTTAGTAGAGTTTCCTGTGCTACACAGTAGGTTCTCATTAGAGATGTTCTTTTAATTACTATAGAATGCAGCACTCCCTTAGGTACAGAGATACTCCCAGGACACTCACAGCAGTATGAGTGTAGACAATCATAGTTGCCCAGTGCCCTGCCCCACTGCTTAAGGAATGGGATGTGCACACCTGACCCCCACCCTTCAACATGCCATACCCATGCCTTTGTCAGTGATGGAGGGTGGCAGCAGAAACTGGGCAGGGGAGTGGACAGGAAAGGATCAGACCTGGGGAAGCAACTGGAGGCAAACCATGCCTGGTCTGAGTTACTTCTGTTCCAGTGCTCCAAAATCAGAGCAATGCTCCACTTTCCAATTGGAATTTGCTTACAAAATAAATTCAAAAGTAAAATGATCTAGAATTTCAAGACAGCAATCACAGAGTACAAAACTCCAAGCGCCGAACCCCCTTCTAAGTAGAGGCCCCATGTGACTGCACAGGTCACTCTGCAATGAAACTGGCTTTGGCCCTAATACACCTTTGCCCCACCACAAAGAAAATAGAGGTATTTAGGCATGGATTTCTTCACTTTCTCAGTCTGCCATCAACAAAGATAGCTGTATCCTATATCCATCCTTTTCTTCTCACCATTTCATCAAGTGGCATATGCTTCCTTCTCGTGAAAGCTAATTCATTTAGATGTGCTCTATGTCCCATCCAATTATCATTTCCTCCTATATTTTCCTCTATCAAAAGTATTTACTTTCCTAATTTTCAAATCTTCCCCCTTCTTGGCTCTTTTCCTCCAGGTTATAAGTATGTTTAATCATTACCACACCTTTAAAACTCTCTACTGACCCTGAATATCCTTCTAACTATCCTATTTCTTTAACTTTCTGCAGTCAGGGCTCTAGAAATAATAATTTATCTTGAAAATGTACCCCAAATCTGGCCTCCTTTAACCATCCCCATTATTCCCCTAGTCCAAGCCAGAATCATCTCTTTCCTAAATTACTGCAATACTCTGCTAATTAGTCTACTTGCTTCCAATTCTTGCCTTTCTAGAATCCATTCTTCACAAAGCAATCACGGTGATTTTTTTTCCAAATATAAGTCAGGTCCTATTAATCTTCCACTCTAACCCCATGGCAGAAACCGTCTATGGGGTACTTTTTATACACACAACCTTCTAAGTTTTCGGTAGTCTTATTAATCAATTTTTTTCTTTGTGATTTATTCTATTAGTTTATACTCAGAAAGTTCCTTCTCAGGTGTAGTTAAATAAATATTCACCTTTTTCCTTGGTTTAAAATTTTTTCCTTCATATTCAAGTATTTAATTATATATTTAAATTATATATTTAATTATAAACTGATTTTTCAAATATTTAAACAACTGTACCAGCAACACTTACTGAATAATACTTCCATTGCCCCTATTAAATCATAAGGTCATATTGGTCATATTCTAAATTCTTTATAAAATCAAGGGTTTTGTTGTTGTTGGTAATGGTAGTGGTAATGGTGGGGGTTGTTTTGCTGCTAGACTATTTCTTTCCATTGATGCAAATACTGATTCTTATACCTGTTCCACATCTTCTCAGCCACTGGGGTTTGAAGTGAGGCAGGAGGGAGAATGGGGTGAAATTAAAAAATGTGATGTGACAAGGTCTCTCTCTTCCTTTTAAGAATTTCCTTGGCTCATCTCTCTGTTTATTCCTCCAGATGATCCTTAGAATCTTTTCATACCATTCCAATATAAATTCTTCAGGAGGTTGGAATAAAAATTGCATTGGGCTCATAAATTATTTTGAAAATAATTTAGCAATCTAAAACTATTCACTGTTGCTGTCCAGAATTATAGCCTGCTTGGGCATTTGTCTTCTTTTATAGCTGTCTTTTTTTTTTTTCCCCCACAAAAATCTCAATCCTTGTGGGGTAAACTTAATTTTAGGTTTTTTAAGTTTTTTGTTTTTTGTTTTTCTAATCCTGGAAAACAAACTTTCTTGGTAATATTTTCTAATGAGGTTTTGGAATTTAAGTGCAAGCTATTAATTTTATATGTGTGTTTGTGCTCACTCAGTTGTGTCTGACTCTTTGCAACCCCATGGACTACAGCCTGCCAGGCTCCAACATCCATGGAATTCTCAAGAATACTGGAATGGGTTGACATTTCCTACTCCAGGGGATCTTCCTCACCCATGGATTGAACCCACATCTCCTGTATTAGCAGTCAGACTCTTTACCACTAATGCCACCTGGGAAGCCCCCTATATGTATATATGTCCACCTTATTCTTATTCATTCTTATTCTAATAATTTTTAAGTTAAACTTCATGGGATATTTTTCAGAGAACAATGATATAATCTATGAATAATTAAAATGCTGTCTGCTTATTTTCAATAGCTTTACTTGTCATTTCTGTTTTAGGTGTATTGTTCTTACTAGAGCTTCCATAATGTGATGATAAAATAATAACAATAATAAAAATAAATGATAATAATAATAACAGCAGTAGCAGGGATAGAAGGCATTCTTACATTGTTTCTGATGTTAATGACTTTAGTATTTTACCTTCTGAATCATTGCAGCAAAACAATCTGACCTTCAGTCAGTTCATTTCAGTCGCTCAGTTGTGTCCAACTCTTTGCGACCCCATAAACCGCAGCACACGAGGCCGCCCTGTCCATTACCAGCTCCCGGAGTCCACCCAAACCCATGTCCATTAAGTCAGTGATGCCATCCAATCATGCCATCCTCTGTTGTCCCCTTCTCCTCCTGCCCTCAATCTTTCCCAGCATCAGGGTCTTTTCAAGTGAGTCAGCTCTTCGCATTAGGTGGCCAAAATATTGGAGTTTCAGCTTCAACATCAGTCTTTCCAATGAACACCCAAGACTGATCTCCTTTAGGATGGACTGGTCGGATGTCCTTGCAGTCCCTGGGACTCTCAAGAGTCTTCATCAACACCTCAGTTCAAAAGCATCAATTCTTCAGTGCTCAGCTTTCTTCACAGTCCAACTCTCACATCCATACATGACCACTGGAAAAACCATAGCCTTGACTAGACGACCGTTTGTTGTCAAAGTAATGTCTCTGCTTTTTAATATGCTATCTAGCTTGGTCACAACTTTCCTTCCAAGGAGTAAGCGTCTTTTAATTTCATGACTGCAGTCACCATCTGCAGTGATTTTGGAGCCCAAAAAATAAAGTCTGACACTGTTTACCCATCTATTTCCCATGAAGTGATGGGACCAGATGCCATGATCTTAGTTTTCTGAATGTTGAGCTCTAAGCCAACTTTTTAACTCTCCTCTTTCACTTTCATCAAGAGGCTCTTTAGTTCTTCTTCACTTTCTGTCATTAGGGTGGTGTCATCTGCATATCTGAGGTTATTGATATTTCTTCCAGCAATCTTGATTCCAGCTTGTGCTTCATCCAGCCCAGCATTTCTCATAATGTACTCTGCATATAAGTTAAATAAGCAGGGTGACAATATACAGCCTTGATGTACTCCTTTTCCTATTTGGAAGCAGTCTGTTGTTTCATGTCCAGTTCTTTTACTATTAACATACATTTATCATAAAGGCACCGATCTATTAACAAATGATGGGAATATAGTACACATTTTTCTCAGACAATAACTTTTTATTGTTATATACTATACAAACTATAAAATTTACTTTAATAGGAAAATCTGGTTGTTTTTAGTATATTTACGTAGCCATGCAACAGTAACACTACCTAATTCCTGAACGTTTTCATTACTCTCATAAGAATTTTCATACACACCAGCAGTCTTTACCAATTAGCCCCTCATCCCAACCCTGGAATTCATTAATCTACTTGCTATCTCTATGGATTTTCCTATTATGGACATTTTATATAAGTGGAATTATACAATATGAGGCCTTTTGTTTCCAACTTCTTTCACTTAGCATACTTACAAGGTTCATCAATGTTGTAGAATGTATTAATATTAGTGCTGCATACATTTTTATTGCTGAGTAATACTCTACCATATGGTTTTACAAAATTTTCTTCATCCATTCATTCTTTGATGGATACTTGGCTGTAGAAAGCATCACTACAAACAGACCTAATGGAGGTGATGGAATTCCAGTTGAGCCATTTCAAATCCTGAAAGATGATGCTGTGAAAGCACTGCACTCAATATGCCAGCAAATTTGGAAAACTCAGCAGTGGCCACAGGACTGGAAAAGGTCAGTTTTCACTCCAATCCCAAAGAAAGGCAATGCCAAAGAATGCTCAAACTACTGCACAATTGCACTCATCTCACACGCTAGTAAAGTAATGCTCAAAATTCTCCAAGCTAGGCTTCAGCAATACATGAACCGTGAACTTCCAGGTGTTCAAGCTGGTTCTAGAAAAGGCAGAGGAACCAGAGATCAAATTGCCAACATCCACTGGATCATCAAAAAAGCAAGAGAGTTCCATTGACTATGACAAAGCCTTTGACTGTGTGGATCACAATTAACTGTGGAAAATTCTGAAAGAGATGGGAATCCCAGACCACCTGACCTGCCTCTTGAGAAACCTATATGCAAGTCAGGAAGCAACAGTTAGAACTGGACATGGAACAACAGACTGGTTCCAAATAGGAAAAGGAGTATGTCAAGGCTGTATGTTGTCACCCTGCTTATTTAACTTATATGCACAGAACATCATGAGAAACGCTGGGCTGGAAGAAGGACAAGCTGGAATCAAGACTGCTGGGAGAAATATCAATAACCTCAGATATGCAGATGACACCACCCTTATGGCAGAAAGTGAAGAGGAACTCAAAAGCCTCTTGATGAAAGTGAAAGAGGAGAGTTAAAAGGTTGGCTTAGAGCTCAACATTCAGAAAACTAAGATCATGGCACCCGGTCCCATCACTTCATGGGAAATAGATGGGGAAACAGTGGAAACAGTGGCAGACTTTATATTTTTGGCTCCAAAATCACAGCAGATGGTGACTGCAGTCATGAAATTAAAAGACGCTTACTCCTTGGAAGGAAAATTATGACCAACCTAGAACAGCATATTAAAAAGCAGAGACATCACTTTGCCAACAAAGGTCAGTCTAGTCAAGGCTATGTTTTTTCCTGTGGTCATGTATGGATGTGAGAGTTGGACTGTGAAGAAAGCTGAGTGCCGAAGAATTGATGCTTTTGAACTGTGGTGTTGGAGAAGACTCCTGAGAGTCCCTTGGACTGCAAGGAGATCCAACCAGTCTATTCTAAAGGAGATTAGTCCTGGGTGTTCTTTGGAAGGAATGATGATGAAGCTGAAACTCCAGTACTTTGGCCACCTCATGCGAAGAGTTGACTCATTGGAAAAAACTCTGATGCTGGGAGGGATTGGGGGCAGGAGGAAAAGGAGACAACAGAGGATGAGTGGCTGGATGGTATCACTGGCTGGATGGCATCACTGACTCGATTGACATGGGTTTGGTTGAACTCTGGGAGTTGGTGATGGACAGGGAGGCCTGGCGTGCTGCAATTCATGGTGTCACAAAGAGTTGGACACGACTGCGCAACTGAACTGAACTGAACTGAGTTGTTTCCACATTTTGGTGATTATGAATAATGCTTCTATCAACATTCATATACAAGGTTTTGTGTAACTATATTTTCAATTCTCTTGAGTATATTACTTAGGAAGTTTTTTTTTTTTTTTTTTTCTTTAGGGACTTAGTGTATTTCTCAAGATTTTATAAGATAATATTCCTGTAAGTAGAAATAGTTTTACTCATTTCTTTATGATCTGAGTGCCTTTTATTTCTTTTTCTTGCCCAATTTTCCTTGCTAATTCACCATTAAAATAGAGGTGGTGTGAGTGGACATCCTTGTCTTCTTCCTGATATTGTGGCATTGTCAGGGGGCACTCTCAGTCTTTGGTCAAGTATGATGTTAGCTGTGGGAATTTTGTAAATGCTTTTTATCAGGTTCAGAGAGTTCCCTTATATTCCTAGTTTTTATCATGAAAAGATAGAATATTTTTGTCAGGTGGCTTTTTCTATGTAATGGGATGCTTGTGGGGTTTTTATTTTTTTATTCTATTTATATGATATACTCTACTGATTTGGCATATTAAACCAACAATTCAATCAAACAACCATGGTTTAGATAAATCCTCACTGGTCAAGTATACAAGCTTCATATAATATATATAATCATATAATATATAGCTATATAAATAAATGATTATATATAAATATATAACATATGATTATATAGTATACACAATACATATAATCCTTATATGTTTCTGGATTCTGTTTACTAACATATTACTGAGGATTTTTGTGTCTATATTCATAAGGAATATTGGTTTACAATTTTCTTTTCATGTGATTTCCCTGTCTAGGTAATCTGGTCTTATAGAATGAACTGGCACATATTTCCTATTCTTCTACTTTTAGAAAAGTTTGTGAAGGATTGCTTCACAATTAATAATGTTAATTGTTCCTTAAATATTTGGTAGGAATCACCAGTGAATCCCTCTGATCCTGAGTTTTTCTTTGTGGGAAGCTTTGATTACCAGCTCAATTACTGTACTTGATATATACATATACATTTTCTATTTTTTCTAGAGTCATTTGCAATATTTTGTATTTAAGAAAATGTCCATTTCATCAGTTATCTAATTTGTTGGCATACAACTGTTTAGTATTCCCTTATAATCTTTTTTATTTCTGAAAGGTTGATAGGAATTTCCTGTTTCATTCCTGGTTTAAGTCATTTGAGTATTTTTATTTTTCTTGGTCTGTCTATCTAAAGTTCTGTCAATATTGTTGATTTTTCATTCAAATTTTGGTTTCCTTGATTTCTCTCATTTTTAAATTCTCTATTTCCTTTATTTCCATTCATACTCTTCCTTTTGCTTATTTTGGATTTAGTTTGTTCTTCTTTTTCTAGTTTATAAAGGCGAAAGCTAAGGTTAATAATTTGAAGCAAATTTCCATCTAGTTAAAACTTTAGTTAAACCTCTTAAGTTTCAGTATACATATTTAATTTTTCACTCACCTCAAAATAATTTCTAATGTCACTTATGATTTCTACTATGATCCACTGGTTACTTTAAAGTGTGCTATTTAATTTTCACATATTTGTGAATTTCCCAGAATTTTTTCATTGATTTCTAATTTCACTCCATTATGATTGAAGAACATTATATCATATCAAAAATTGAATTTAACTGTGATTTTTCTATGGACCTACAGGGCAAGATTTGTTGATGGTGGTCTGCTACTTATTTACTGATATTTCTGAACTAGTTCTGAAAAGTCTATTATTTTTCATATGCAGCCACTGAGCTCTCTGCTTGGTTAGCTTAGGGGTCAGCTAATGATTAGACAAAGATTTCATTAAGCATTTGAACCAATAAATCTCCCAGTCTTTGCCAGGGGCTCTGTGTGCATGTTAAGGGAAAACATCAAGACTCAGGCTGCTGTATTTTTCATTTCCTGCTTATGCAGAACCTCAAGATCAGCCAGAGTTGAAAGCTTAGTGCCTTCTCAGACCTTTCCTGAGCATGTGCACAGTTTCACAGGGCCTTGGGCATGCACACAGGCTTCTAAATTTCCAGGACTGTGTCAAAGCTTTTCAAAGCCCTTATACTCCAGTGTTCTTGCCTGGAGAATCCCAGCGATGGGGGAGCCTTGTGGGCTGCCATCTATGGGGTCGCACAGAGTCGGATACAATTGTGAAGCCACTTAGCAGCAGCAGCAGCAGCATAGACCTCATTCCCCAGCTTTTCTTTTTAAACTTCATGGTTAGTCTATTGTTTGGCTCAACTGTTATCCACAACCTCAGGAAGCTGCAAAGTTAATTACTTCCGTGTAATTGGTTTCAGGAATTATCCCTGAGGAAAAGGCTTCTCACACTGGGTTAGCTCTGGGTCAGGTCAAATGAAGATAAGTCTTAAAACTGAGGTTATCTATGGAACTGACAGACAAGTCAAATAATAGCAAGTTGCCGAAAGTGGGGGCTTGAAAGTTAGAACCCCATTCTGACTGCTCCAGTGGCTGCTGAGCTGTTGGTTTTCACCATGATTGTGGGCTTTGGGGTTTAGAGGCTAACAATGGAGATTGGGAGAGGAATTTAAGAACAGGGCATGTTAGTATGCCACAAGGTTTACTGTTCTTACCAAGATTCAGCTATTTTTCTTGAATAAACACAGTACAGAATGACCCAAACATGTGATTTATATCCAGAGTCCTGAAAAAGTTGATTCTGACAATTTGTTGTCAGTGTTCTCATTTTATCATGGTGGAGAGGATTTTCAGAGTTTCTTTGCCATTCCCACTGACATCACTCTACTTGTTTTACTTTTTGAAAGAACAATCTTAACCTAAATTTTATTTTTTAAAAATACATGTCATAAATATTCATGAAATATCATTAGAAAATAAAGTGGAAAAATTTTAAATCATCCAAAGCATTACCTTCTATTTTTAATATTTGATGTATATAAGAGATGTCAAAAGTATTTCATCTCAAGTGCCAGTTTTAGCTAATTTATAATAACTACATTGAAAATGGTATCAGCAAAGTTTTTGAGACTGTACCTAGGCTTGTGTGCATGCATGCTCAGTCATTCAGTCATGTCCGACTCCTTGCAACCCCATGGACTGTAGCCTGCCAGACTCCTCTGTCAGTGGGATTTTCCAGGCAAGAATACTGGAATGGGTTGCCATTTCCTTCTCCAGGGATCTTCCCGTCCAGGGATCAAACCTATGTCTCATGCATCCCCTGCATTTGCAGGCTGATTCTTTACCTCTGAGCCACCTGGGAAGCCACCTAGGCTTGTATGAACAGCTTGATTAGTTTTGTTTGCCATGAATGTGAAACAAGAAGGGGCAGAAAGGTGCTACACCTTTGTTATCTTTGGCAAATATGTTCAATTATTTGCCCTGTGTGAATGCATAATAATTTCCCCCCAATAATGAAATATTATGATGTGCATGTTACCTTCTTTTTACACATGTCTTCTTTTCCACTTAGTAATATATAGTGGCTATTTGTGTCAATTAATATCTATATCTGCATTTTTTAAACATAGTGATTAATTTTGCTTATCTTTGGTTATTCAATTTGCTTTCAAATTTACCTTTAAAAATAACACTGTGATGAAAAGCTTGCATGCAACATTTGTACATTAGATAAATCATTTCCTTCAGACAAACTTATAGAACTGAAATTGCTGGTTTATAATGTATTATAATTTTAAAATTTTTATTTATATTATTCAATGGCATTCCATAAAATTTGTAGCAATTTATAATTCTACCAGCAGCATATTAAATAACTGATACCCTAAAACTTTATCAACATTGTATGGCATCATTATTATAATTTTTGTCATATGATAACACAAAGTGATTATTTTATTTCCTTATTTTTCATTCCTTTATTAATGATCTTGATCTTTTAAAAAACTTTTTGCTATATTCATCTTCCCTTTTGGAAGGGCCTATTTTGATGTACTGGAAGATTAACCTTTTTCTAATTGTCTTAAAACTATACTAACTATATTATATATTTAAAAAATTTATCTTGTATATGTGATAACACATTTTTCAACTTGAAAAGTTTTGCTCTTAGAATTTAACAGTAAATTAAAATTGCTCTGGAATGAAAAATAATTTCTTATAAACTCTCAAGGTATACATTTGCATAATCCTGGGACTCTTTTTATTTCCCATTTGTCTACATGTAGCTTGTTATAACTTAAACAGAATTTATTATTATTCAAAATTATTTTATTTCTGGCCAAAATAAAAGCCTCACAGAGATTTTTAAGCTATTACTACCACATTATTGGACTGATGATCATCAATGTCTTTTTTTCTCCCCAAAGGTACAGTAGTCTCTAATTTTAGAACTTTATAATTCATAAACAGTATTTTTATCTATTATCTTCTCACCTCAAAAGGTTAATATGATAATTATCTCCTACATAAATGTTTTAATTCAATAGTAATCCATGAAAATAAGCTTAATTTAAAATAAAAGGCATAAAGGGAGAAATATAGCAAAAAAGTAGAAATGAATCAACAATTTCCCAAACTTACTTTTTCCCCACTAGAAAATAAGCTCTATTGCAAGGATTTTTTTCTGTTTTGTTTCATTAGTGTTTCCCAAGTGACTAGAAAAGTGCCTGGTATTTAAAAAGCTACTCCATCAACATTTGTTGAATACTTTAACAAATAAATGAAATAATAAATATTTAGGCACAATTACAGGTTGCCTTCTTCCTTACTTTACATAGCTATGTGTAAGTATACAGTTTTCCTCTTATTTTTGCCATCACACTAAACAAATTGTTTTACAATTTAATATTTTATCCATAAATTATAACTTGAACATCGCTCCACTAAACTTTGATCTACCTTATTTTTCTAAGAGCTGCATGTTACTCCATAGTGAACATGAATCATTATCCACTGAACCATTCTCTATTGACACAAATTTCCCACACAATGTTTTGTTATCTAAAAATTATGCAAGGAACATTCCTCTGTGTATGTATCACATTTCTACAGGATAGATTCATCCCTATGCGAAATTTTGTGTCAATGTAGCCCAAATAGCTCTTCAAAAGTTTTACTAATTTACTCTGCCACAAACAGAGGGCTGATATTCCATTGTTGTATACTTGTGGAGTGCATTGCCTAATGTCCATCATTGGTCTGAGCCAGTGTCAAATCAATTATTAATTTATTCAGCATCATCCCTGCTCCCCACAAAAAAAATTATACAAAAGTTCCTTTCCCCCACACACTTAATCACACCCATTTGTATGTTCACAATCTTTTAAGTTTTTAAATCCAGTGGGAGAAAAATAAGACCCATCATTGATTCAATTTGATTGATTCAATTATTGATACCCCACGTCCAAGATAAGAGAAACCCCAGTAAGAGAGTAGGTGCTGAGAGAGGGCATCAGAGGGCAGACAGATGGAAACCACAATCACAGGAAGCTAGCCAATCTGACCACATGGACCACAGCTTTGTCTAACTCAATGAAACCAAGCCATGCCATGTAGGGCCACCCAAGATGGGCTGGTCATGGTAGAGATCTGACAAAATGTGGTCCACTGGAGAAGGGAATGGTAAACCACTTCAGTATGCTTGCCTTGAGAATCCCATGAACAGTATGAAAAGGCAAAATGATAGGATACTGAAAAGGGAACACCCTGGGTTGGTAGGTGCCCAATATGCTACTGGAGATCAGTGGAGAAATAACTCCAGAAAGAATGAAGGGATGGAGCAAAAGCAAAAACAATACCCATTTGTGGATGTGACTGGTGATAGAAGCAAGGTCCAATGCTGTAAAGAGCAATATTGCATAGGAACCTGAATGTTAGGTCCAGGAATAAAGGCAAATTGGAAGTGGTCAAACAGGAGATGGAAAGAGTGAACGTTGACATTCTAGGAATCAGCAAACTAAAATGGACTGGAATGGGTGAATTTGACTCAGATGATCATTATATCTACTACTGTGGGCAGGAATCCCTTAGAAGAAATAGAGTAGCCATCATAGTCAACAAAATGGTCCAAAATGCCATACCTGGATACAATCTCAAAAATGACAGAATGATCTCTGTTCATTTCCAAGGCAAATCATTCAATACCATGGTAATCCAAGTCTATGCCCCAACCAGTAACTCTGAAGAAGGTGAAGTTGAACAATTCTATGAAGACCTACAAGACCTTTTAGAACTTCTGCTACTGCTAAGTCGCTGCAGTCGTGTCCGACTCTGCGTGACCCCATAGACGACAGCCCACCAGGCTCCTCTGCCCCTGGGATTCTCCAGGCAAGAACACTGGAGTGGGTTGCCGTTTCCTTCTCCAGTGCGTGAAAGTGAAAAGTGAAAGTGAAGGCGCTCAGTTGTGTCCGACTCCTAGCGATCCCATGGACTGCAGCCCACCAGGCTCCTCCGTCCATGGGATTTTCCAGGCAAGAGTACTGGAGTGGGGTGCCATTGCCTTCTCCCTTTTAGAACTAACACCCCTCAAAATTGTCCTTTTCATTATAGGGGACTGGAATGCAAAAGTAGGAAATCAAGAAACACCTGGCTACTGCTGCTGCTGCTAAGTCGTTTCAGTCGTGTCTGACTCTGTGCGACCCCATAGATGGCAGCCCACCAGGCTCCCCCGTCCCTGGGATTCTCCAGGCAAGAGTACTGGAGTGGGTTACCAGTTCCTTCTCCAATACATAAAAGTGTAAGTGAAGTCGCTCAGTCATGTCCGACTCTTCATGACCTTATGGACTACAGCCTACCAGGCTCTTCTGCCCATGGGGTTTTCCAGGCAAGAGTACTGGAGTGGGGTGCCATTGCCTTCTCCCAGAAACACCTGGAGCAACAGGCAAATTTGGCCTTGGAATACAGAATGAAGCAGGGCAAAGGCTAATAGAGTTTTGCCAAGAGAACACACTGGTCATAGCAAACACCCTCTTCCAACAACACAAGAGAAGACTCTACACATGGACATCACCAGATGGCCAACACTGAAATCAGATTGATTTTATTCTTTGCAGCAAAAGATGGAGAAGCTCTATACAGTCAGCAAAAACAAGACTGGGAGCTGACTGTGGCTCAGATCATGAACTCCTTATTGCCAAATTCAGACTTAAAATGAATAAAGTAGGGAAAACCACTAGACCATTCAGGTAGGACCTAAATCAAATCCCTTATGATTATACACTGGAAGTGAGAAATAGATTTAAGGGACTAGATCTGATAGACAGAGTGCGTGATGAATTATGGATGGAGGTTCGTCATATTGTACAGGAGACAGGGAGCAAGACCATTCCCAAGAAAACAAAATGCAAAAAAGAAAAATGGCTGAATGAGGAGGGCTTACAAATAGCTGTAAAAAGAAGAGAAGCAAAAAGAAAAGGAGAGAAGGAAAGATATACCCATTTGAATGCAGAGTTCCAAAGGATAGCAAGGAGAGATAAGAAAGCCTTCTTCAGTGATTAGTGCAAAGAAATATAGGAAAATAATAGATTGGGAAAGACTAGAGATCTCTTCAACAAATTAGAGATATCAAGGGAAACTTTCATGCAAAGATGGGCTCAATAAAGGACAAAAATGGCATGGACCTAACAGAAGCAGAAGATATTAAGAAGAGGTGGCAAGAATACATAGAAAAACTGTACAAAAAAAGATCTTCACTACCCAGATAATCACGGTGGTATGCTCACTGACCTAGAGTGAGACATCTGGGAATGTGAAGTCAAGTGGGCCTTAAGAAGCATCACTATGAACAAATGTAGTGGAGGTGGTGGAATTCCAGTTGAGCTATTTCAAATCCTGAAAGATGTTGCTGTGAAAGTGCTGTACTCAATATGCCAGCAAATTTGGAAAACTCAGCAGTGGCCATGGGACTGGAAAAATCAGTTTTCATTCCAATCACAAAGAAAGGCAATGACAAAGAATGCTCAAACTACCACACAAAAGCTGAGTGCAGAAGAATGGATGCTTTTGAACTGTGGTGTTGGGGGAGACTCTTGGAGTCCCTTGGACTGCAAGGAGATCCAACCAGTCCATCATAAAGGAGATCAGTCCTGGGTGTTCATTGGAAGGACTAATGCTGAAGCTGAAACTCCAATACTTTGGCCACCTGATGCGAAGAACTGTCTGATTTGAAAAGACCCTGATGCTGGGAAAGATTGAGGGCGGGAGGAGAAGGGGACAACAGAGGATGGCATGGTTGGATGGCATCATAGACTCAATGGACATGAGTTTGGGTAAACTCTGGGAGTTGGTGATGGACAGGGAGGCCTGGAGTGCTGCGGTTCATGGGGTCACAAAGAGTTGAACATGACTGAGCAACGGAACTGAACTCAACTGAACACATGGTAGCAAAGTAATGCTCAAATTCTCCAAGCCAGGCTTCAGCAATACGTGAACTCTGAACTTCCAGATATTCAAGCTGGTTTTAAAAAAGGCGGAGGAACCAGAGATCAAATTGCCAACATCTGCTGGATCATCAAAAAAGCAAGAGAGTTCCAGAAAAACATCTATTTCTGCTTTATTGACTATGCCAAAGCCTTTGACTGTGGGGATCACAATAAACTGTGGAAAATTCTGAAAGAGATGGGAATAACAAACCATCTGACCTGCCTCTTGAGAAATCTGTATGCAGGTCAGGAAGGAACAGTTAGGTCTGGACATGGAACAACAGACTGGTTCCAAATAGGAAAAGGAGTATGCCAAGGCTGTATGTTGTCACCCTGCTTATTTAACTTATATGCAGAGTACATCATGAGAAATGCTGGGCTGGATGAAGCAAAAGCTGGAATCAAGATTGCCAGGAGAAATATCAATAACCTAAGATATGCAGATGACATCACCCTTATGGCAGAAAGTGAAGAAGAACTAAAGAGCCTCTTGATGAAAGTGAAAGAGAGTGAAAAAGTTGGCTTGAAACTCAACATTCAGAAAACTAAGATCATGGCATCTGGTCCCATCACTTCATGGGAAATACATGGGGAAACAGTGGAAACAGTGTCAGACTTTATTTTTTGGGGCTCCAAAATCACTGCAGATGGTGACTGCAGCCATGAAATTAAAAGATGCTTACTCCTTGGAAGGAAAGTTATGACCAACCTAGATAGCATATTGAAAAGCAGAGACATTACTTTGCTAACAAAGGTCCGTCTAGTCAAGGCTATGGTTTTCCCAGTGGTCATGTATGGATGTGAGAGTTGGACTGTGAAGAAGGCTGAGCCCCGAAGAATTGATGCTTTTGAACTGTGGTGTTGGAGAAGACTCTTGAGAGTCCCTTGGACTGCAAGGAGATCCAACCAGTCCATTCTGAAGGAGATCAGCCCTGGGATTTCTTTGGAAGGAATGTTGCTAAAGCTGAAACTCCAGTTCTTTGGCAACCTCATGCGAAGGGCTGACTCATTGGAAAAGACTCTAATGCTGGGAGGGATTGGGGGCAAGAGGAGAACGGGATGACAGAGGATGAGATGGCTGGATGGCATCACTGGCTCGATGGACGTGAGTCTGAGTGAACTCTGGGAGTTGGGGATGGGCAGGGAGGCCTGGTGTGCTGCAATTCATGGGGTCGCAAAGAGTCAGACACAACTGAGCAACTGAACTGAACTGAACTGATACATTTATTTTTAAAAAATTACAGAAATTGGTGTCATTTTAAAAAGAGAAGACCTATTAAACAATCTCTGGTGAACCAAACCTAAGTATCATTTTGAGAGTGCCAAGAAAGTACACTGATAAAAGTCAGAAATAGGAATCCAGCCATTATTTCTTTGGAGTTCCCAAGCTCAAATATGTAAGTTGTGTTCCTGACTCCTCTGAACCCATTCCTCCACCATATGCATGATTTCATGAGTCAATTAACCATAAATGTATTGTCAACATGTATTTTTTTAATGTTCAATTATTAACTTCATTTTTAGCCCCTCTCCTCCACAGAGAGAAGTGGAGGCAGGGCTGAAAATTCCAAACTTCTAATCATGACTTTGTCTTCCTTGTGGCCAGTGACCATCCCAAAGCCATCCAGGAGCCCTCTTAGAGTTACCTCGTTAGAACATAAGTGCTCTTATTACTTAGGAATTTATTGGAGTTTTAGGAACTCTGTGTCAATGACTACAAATAAAGACCAAATGTAAATATTTCTCATTATCAACCACCGTATCACAACATAGAAATGCTTAGTTTCTTAATTTTCCTTCCTTCTTACACAAATGAAGCAGACAATATATGCTCAATTGCACCTTCCTTTTTAAAAATTTTTATTTTATATGTATCTGGTGTCCCAATCTTTGTGGCTGATCCCCAGGGGATGCTTCTTGACTGCCTGGCTCTGGAGGACAGGGGAGCTTGCATTCCTAGTCCTGTGGGGTTTTAATAATCACTGTCACCAGAAAGAAGCTTGTATCTCTGTCTGGTGCCCTGATTTTTACAACTGCTTCCAGATTTTCACCTCTACATCCCCTGGCTTTGGTTGGTCTCACCAAACTGCAACTAACAGACAGAGATTTTTTTTTTTCTTTTTTAAATTTTATTTTATTTAACTTTACAATGTTGTATTGGTTTTGCCAGACAGAGAATTCTTAAGCAGCTACCACACTCAGGGATCAGCAAGGGGCAACAGACCCAGGAGCTCAGTCTTTCTGTGATGAGCCTATAAGCTAATCATCATGGCTGCAGCCCAAAGGGCAGGCTTCACCAATTAAACAGGCATCTAGAAGATAACTGTACTCCTTTCCAGAAACCTTGGAAGGCAGGCACTATCTTCACAATTTCTTTGTCACGCTCTAGAGCACTAGTGTCTCCTGGAGGGGAACTTTACATGTGGATAGTGCCCTGATTTTTACATCTGGTACCTCAGTTTTTGCAGCTGCCACCCAGAAGAAGCCCCTTGATCACTTGGCTTCAGTGGCCATTGGACTTGGATTCCTGGGTCCCACAGACTGTGGTAGTCTAAGAGACAATTCTTGGCAAGCTACCAGTGCCAGGGCACTGACTAGACAGCAGACTGAGGCACACTTTTCAGTCTATGAAAGGGGTCTCATTGCTTGTCCAGGAGCATCAGCCTGAAGGACAGGCTTCAGGTTTGGCACACATCTAGTGGACTATGGAGCTGCTCTCAAGAAATGTAGACTATTGGACACCATCTTGGTGTTCATCCTCTGTCTTGTTCCAACTCACCAGAATCTCACAGAAAGGAGCTTATACACTTGTCTGGAGCCCCAGTTTTTGTGACTGTCACTCAACTGATACCGCCTGATTACCTGGCCAGCAGGGTTTATGCTTGTGGTCCCACAGGACTGAAGAGCTTTGCATAATATTAAATGCTGGTGCCTGAGGGTCTGGCTTCAAAACAGCCTAAATCTAAGTACTGAGATTCTTCCCTTAGAGATATTGACAAGTCTTGGTCCATCTTCAACTACTAGGAACTGTTAAAAATATAATAGGCTGCTTGGACAAGCACAAAGGAGACACAACAAAGAGTTGGCACAGGGCTGACCAACAAGGTTCACGTCCTACACGAGGCCACTCCCTCAAGACTGAGAGAAATGGTTGTTTCATCTACTATATAGAAGCTAACAAAGTGAGTCAAGGAAAATGAAGAGACAGAAATGTTTCGAATGAAATAACAAGACAAAACCTCAGGGGGGGGGGGAACCCTTAAAAAATGGAGATAAGTATATTTACCTGATAAAGGGTTCATAGCAATGGTCATAAAGATGCTTACTAAACTGAGAAGAATAATGGATGAACAAGTGAAAACTTCAACAAAGAGATGAAAAGTATAGAAAGTAACAAATAGAACTCACAGAGATGAAGAATCAGTCCATTCAGTTCAGTCGCTCAGTCGTGTCCAACTCTTTGCAACCCCATGGACTGCCACATGCCAGGCTTCCCTGCCCATCATCAACTCCCGGAGCTAATTCAAACTCATGTCCATCGAGTTGGTGATGCCATCCAACCATCTCATCCTCTGTCATCTCCTTCTCCTCCCACCTTCAAACTTTCCCAGCATCAGGGTTTTTTACAATAAGTCAGTTCTTCACATCAGGTGGCCAAATTATTGGAGTTTCAGCTTCAGCATCAGTCCTTCCAGTGAATAATCAGAACTGATTTCCTTTAGGATGGACTGATGGGATCTCCTTGCTGTTCAGGGGACTCTCAAGAGTCTTCTCCAACACAGTTCAAAAGCATCAATTCTTCAGTGCTCAGCTTTCTTTATAGTTCAACTCTTATATCCATACATGACTACTGGAAAAACCGTAGTTTTGACTAGATGGACCTTTGTTTGCAAAGTAATGTCTCTGCTTTTTAATATATTGTCTACGCTGGTAACAGCTTTTCTTCTAAGGAGCAAGTGTCTTTTAATTTCATGGCTGCAGACACCATCTGCAGTGATTTTGAAACCCAAAAAAATAGTCTGTCACTGTTTCCATTGTTTCCCCATCTATTTGCCATGAAGTGATGGGACCAGATGCCATGATCTTTTTCTTTTCTTCCTTTTTTTTTTTTGACAGGTAAATAGAGTAATCATTTTATTGTTATCTCCATCATTAGGCTTTGAGCTACAAGCAGAATATCTTTCATGTTACTAGAAATAAATTTATAATCTAGTAGAATATACCATTGACATCAAAATAAAAATATATTGCTTTAGAGGATGTAATTGTAATATTTCATGAGCACAATTATTTGGCCATGAATTTCCATGAAATGAGTATGGTTTACTCAGGTCTTTTTCTGAATGTTGAGTTTTAAGTCAACTTTTCCACTCTCCTCTTTCACTTGCATCAAGAGGCTCTAGTTTTTCTTTGCTTTCTGCCATAAGGGTGGTGCCATCTGCATATCTGAGGTTATTGGTATTTCTCCCTGCAATCTTGATTCCATCTTGTGCTTCATCCATCTTGGCATTTTCCATGATGTATTCTGCATATAAGCTAAGTAAGCAGGGTGACAATGTACAGCCTTGACATACTCCTTTGCTGATTTGGAAACAGTCCATTATTCCATGTCCAGTTTTAACTGTTGCTTCTTGACCTGCATACAGGTTTCTCAGGAGATAGGTAAACTAGTCTGGTATTCCCATCTCTTTAAGAATTTTCCACAGTTTGCTGTGATCCACATAGTCAAAGGCTTTGGCATAGTCAATAAGGCAGAAGTAGATGTTTTCCTGGAACTCTCTTGCTTTTTCAATGATCCAATGGATGTTGGCAATTTGATCTCTGGTTCATCTGCCTTCTCTAAATCAAGCTTGAACATCTGGAAGTTCACAGTTCACATACTGTTGAAGCCTAGCTTGGAGAATTTTGAACATTACTTTGCTAGTGTGTGAGATGAGTGCAATTGTGCGGTAGTTTGAGCATTTTTTTGGCATTGTGGTTCTTTGGGATTAGAATGAAAACTTGTCTTTTCCAGTCCTGTGGCCACTGCTGAGTTTTCCAAATTTGCTGGCATATTGAGTGCAGCACTTTCACAACATCATCTTTTAGGATTTGAAATAGCTCAGCTGGAATTCCATAACCTCCACTAACTTTGTTCATAGTGATGCTTCCTAAGGCCCACTTGAATTTACATTCCAGGATGTCTGGTTCTAGCTGAATGATCACACCACCGTGATTATCAGGGTAATAAAGATCTTTTTTGTATAGTTCTTCTCTGTATGACTTCTCTGGTGACTCAGATGGTAAAGCGTCTGCCTACAATGTGGGAGACCCAGGTTCAATCCCTCAGTTGGGTAGATCTCCTGGAGAAGGAAATGGCAACTCCAGTATTTTTGCATGGAAAATCCCATGGATGGAGGAACCTGTGTAGGCTACAGTCCATGGGGTCCCAAAGAGTTGGACACAACTGAGAGACTTCACTTTCATTTTTTCTGTGTATTCTTGCCACGTCCTCTTAATATCTTCTGCTTCCGTTAGGTCCATACCATTTCTGTCCTTTATTGTGCCCATCTTTACAGGAAATGTTCCCTTGGTATCTCTAATTTTCTTGAAGAGATCTCTAGTCTTTCCCATTCTATTGCTTTCCTCTATTTCTTTGCATTTATCACTGAGGAAGGCTTTCTTATCTCTCCTTGCTATTCTTTGGAATTCTACATTCAAATGGATATATCTTTCCTTTTCTCCTTTGCCTTTTCTTCTCTTCTTTTCACAGCTATTTGTAAAGCATCAGACAGCCACTTAGCCTTTTTGCATTTCTTTTTTTCAGGATGGTCTTCATCACTGCCTCCTGTACAATGTCATGAACATTGTCAAGAATCCATAGTTCTTCAGGCACTCTGTCTATCAGATCTAATCCCTTGAATCTATTTGTCATTTCCACTGTATAATTGTAAGGGATTTGATTCAGGCCATACCTGAATGGTCTAGTGGTTTTCCCTACTTTCTTCAATTTCAGTCTGAATTTGGCAATCCATTCTTGTTTTTGCTGACTGTATAGAGCTTCTCTACCTTGGGCTGCAAAGAACATAATCAATCTGATTTCAGTATTGATCATCTGGTAATGTCCATGTGTAGAGTCTTCTCTTGTGTTGTTGAAAGAGGGTGTTTGCTATGACCAGTGCGTTCTCTTGGCAGAACTCTATTAGCCTTTGCCCTGCTTCATTCCGTACTCCAAGGCCAAATTTGCCTGTTGCTCCAGGTGTTTCTTGACTTCCTACTTTTGCATTCCAGTCCTCTATAATGAAAAGGACAACTTTTTTGGGTATTAGTTCTAGAAGGTCTTGTAGGTCTTCATAGAACTGTTCAACTTCAGCTTCAGTATTACTGGTCGGGACATAGACTCGGATTACTGTAATATTGAATAATTTGCCTTGGAAATGAACAGAGATCATCCTGTTGTTTTTGAGACTGCATCCAAAAACGGCATTTCGAACTCTTTTTTTGACTATGATGGCTACTCCATTTCCTCTGAGGGATTCTTGCCCATAGTAGTAGACACAATGGTCATCTGAGTTAAATTCACCCATTCCAGTCCATTTTAGCTTGCTGATTCCTAAAATATCAACTTCTTGCCATCTCCTGTTTCCACTTCCAATTTGCCTTGATTCATGGACCTAATGTTCCATGTTGCTATGCAATATTACTCTTTACAGCATTGGACTTTACTTTCATCACCAGTCACACCCACAACTGAGTGTTGTTTTTGCTGTGACTCCATCTCTTCATTCTTTCTGGAGTGATTTCTCCACTGATCTCCAGTAGCATATTGGGCATGAAGAATACATTAACTTAAAAATACACTAGAGGAGTTGACCAGCAGATTAGATGAAGTAGAAGAAAGAATTAGTTGACTTAAAGACAAGGCAGTGGAACTCACCATATCAGAGCAAAAAAAAGAAAAAAGAATTTAAAAAGTAAAGATAGGTTAAGGGGCTTATAGGACAGCATCAAACCGATTAACATTCACATTATAGGGATCCCAGAAGAAGAAGGGAAAGAAGAAGGAAAAAAATCTTATTTGAAGACATAATGGCTGAAAACTTGCCTAACTGGGGAAGGAAACAGATATCCAAATCCCAGGAATCCTAAAGAATTCCAAAAAGATGAACCCAAAGAGACCCACTCTAAGACACATTATAATTAAAATGTCAAAAGTTAAAGAGATAATATTAAAAGCAACATGAGAAAAACAATTCGTTATGTACAAAGGAACCCCCACAAGAGTATCAGTGGATTTTTCAGCAGAAACTTTCAGGCCTGAAGAAAGTATCACCATATATTCAGAGTGCTGAAAGGTAAAAACTTCCGTTTTTTATAAGGGAATTTATAATTTATAAAGTCCAATGTTTCCCTATTTATAAGAATACCCTATTTAGCAAAGTTATCATTCAGAATGAAGGACAAAGTATTTTCCAGACAGTATTTCTGAACAAGTATTTCTAAAGGATTTCATCACCACTAAACTAGTCCTACAGAACATGATAAAGGGACTTCTTTATGCTGAAAACAAAGATTAATAACAAGAAAACATATGAAAGAATAAACCTCACTGAAAAGGTAGATATATAGTAAAATAATGGATTAATCAGTTATAAAGCTAGTATGAAGGTTAAAAGAAAAGAGAAGTAAGAAACTATTGTTACAATAGATATAATTATTGTTATTAGTTGATGATATACAAGATGAAAAGATATAAAATGTGACATCAAATCCATAAAGCATGCGGGTGGAGGTAAAAATGTTGAGCTTTAAATGAGACCAACTTAAGTTGTTACTAAGTTAAAATAGACTGCTATAGCTATAAGTTGTCATGCTGCTGCTAAGTCACTTCAGTCGTGTCCAACTCTGTGTGACCCCATAGACAGCAGGGATTCTTCAGGCAAGAACACTGGAGTGGGTTGCCATTTCCTTCTCCAACGCATGAAAGTGAAAAGTGGAAGTGAATTCGCTCAGTCGTGTCTGACCCTCAGCGACCCAATGGACTGCAGCCTACCAGGCTCCTCCATCCATGGGATTTTCCAGGCAAGAGTACTGGAGTGGGGTGCCATTGCCTTCTCCATAAGTTGTCATAGGTACCCCCTTTTTGTGTCTAAGGTGGGCAAGATATGGTGATAAGTGCTTTACATACACTATGTCACTGTATTCTTACAAGATTAGTATTATTTTTCCAGTGGATGAGGTAACTAAGTTTCAGGGAGATTTAGTAACTTGCCCAAATCCTCCACTCTGATACCATTACTCTTACCAACACTACAATTCTGCCTCCCCAAATATCCAACCATTTACCGTTCTGCATTGGTACTTTCTATGAAGACATTTAGGTATCCAAGCTTTCCAAGAAGATTCTATTTCAGGATAATATAAGTAGAGTTAATATAATAAACTATTATAAGCTATAACAAGCTATTTTTAATTATGGAGGCATGTCATATTTGAAAAGATTTTAGGATAGAAAAATGAGGAGAATCAAAAGTACAAGAAAGGAGAAGAGTATGAACTTTATAGACTGCCAATCATTCAACAAATGATTGAGAACTTGGTAGAGCATTGCACTAATAATAAGGTGGAAAAAAAACTCAGTTTCAGGAGAGCAGTCAGAGGACATTGTGATATGGAGCTTGTCCAATGCCAATTTTAGATTGAAAGGATATAAAAACAAAAGAAGAGTAGTGCCCTGAAGTATATCTTGGAAGTTAGTTCTGATTTCTATTTAAGAAAATAGTGAAGCTAAAAAATAATACAAATGAACTTATTTACAAAACAGAAACAACAGTCATACAGTCATAGAAAACTTATGGTTACCAAAGGGAAAAGAGAGAATGGATAAATTGGGAGTATGGGATTAACAGATATACACTACCATATATAAAATAAATAAACAACAAAGATTTGCTGGATATTCAATGTCTTGTAAAACCCTACAATGGAAAAAAAATCTGAAAAAGAATATACATACATAGTCAAATGTATAGCCAAGTCACTTTGCTATACATTTGAAACTAACACAATATTGTAAATCAACTACTCCAATTTAAAAATATTAGTGAGATGGAAACTGAAAGTAAAATTTGAGATCTTCGTAGTGTATCTCCTGCATCTCACACATAAGAACAACCAAAATCTGTAACCTCTTACCTAAGATTCATCAAGCTTTATCTTAAAAGCAAACTGATCCAAAATATAATATTTCAAGACAGAATAAAGCTCTTTAGCTACTTGATTTTCATAAATATCAGCCTTATAAAAATCATAGCCACTGATGAAAATTTGATAAAAACTATTGACTTTCTCCCAAGAAAATTATATATTATCTACACATATTTAAATTTTTATAAGTAATTTCAGCAATTTCAAAACCATTTTTCAGTCTACCCATGGAACTTATAAGAGCATTTGAAATTTTTAAAAGAAGATCCACTTTATCAGAGGATATTCCAGAGCACATGGAGTGCAGATATTAGTTCTGGGATTTGGGGAAATCTGTTTATTTGGAAGTTACTGCATGGACACAGAGCTCTTTTAATCTTAACAGGGGGATATAACTTGCTGATTTCCAAGCAGTCTCAAGCTCAGAAAGATAAACTTTGATTAGTGAGCCATGTCTTCTAAGATGGTGAGCAGGGGCCCACAAATGGCTCCAACTAGATTTCAACATATATTCTAGAATTTTCATATACTGAGAAATTCCTTAGAGGAAGTTCTGTGATGACAATGTTAACAGACTCCCTATAACCATAGTGGGCAGTCACTATGAAAGGCATGTAGGACCTAGTATTTCCGAAGACAAACAGAATCTGTAACCTCTTATTTTAGGAAAGAATATCCTACAGAGACATAAAGTAGAATAAGGAGAACACCATTAATATGTAGGACTGTTGAATGAATATCCCCTTTTTGGATGAAGTTGGGTTATGACGTTTTAAGATTAAGATTAAAGTATTATGGCACAGTGCTTTTAGAGTCTCAGAAGGAGTTAAAATATGTTAAACATATTTTAAAATATGTTTAAAAAATATTTTAAACTGTTAAAAACAGTTAAAAATATGAATCTAAAATTTGGAATACAGCTTGATGTTGTACATATAGTTTTGTGAGTCATTCATTATCTAATTATCTTTTCCCAGTCAGCCATTTCTCCTTCTTTGTTTCCTATCCTTGTTAATGGTATCACCATTTATCTGTTGGCCCAGACTAAAAATATGGGTGTCTTTTAACACTTTCTTTTCAGTTATCATCTGTATGAAGCAGGGCACTCAAAGCCAATCCTCTTGGACAACCCAGAGGGATGCGGTGTGGAGGGATGTGGGAGCGGGGCTCATGATGGGGGAACACATGTGCACCCGTGGCTGATTCACATCGATGTATGGCAAAACTGTCACAATATTGTAAAGCAATTATCCTCCAATTAAAATAAATAACAATTTAAAAACTCATCATCTACTTCTACCACATTTGAAGGATCATCAGTTGCTTTATACTTGTGTCACTACCTTAGTTCAGGCCATCATCAGTCGAGACTGTTACAACAGCCCTCTCACAGATCTCCTAGAAGTCAAACTCTCTCTGCTACAGGTGAGCCTCACCATAAGAGCCAGTTATCTTCTTAATTTATGCTATTTCATTACATAAAAGGTCTGTTTTTCTTGTAGATTCTTTTTTAATTTTAATTTTTACTATTTTTATTGAAGTACAGTTGATTCACACAAAGTCTGTTGTTCTGATGAAAGGCAATACTGCATGATCCATCTTTGAGGTCAAATAACTAGAAATTCTACAGGTTATATTTTCTTCTAAGAGATTCACATAACATATTTTTATATTCAAGGCTCTGAAACTTCCTGCTCCTGCCATTCAATCCAGCATTTTCCACATGTATTTGCCCACAGAATTTTTTCACAGAAATTTATTAAAACTCTCTCAAGTTAATGTTAGCTGAAACACATTTTGGAAAATGCTTACCTATGGGCTAAAATGCAAAATAGCTTGGACTATGAGGCCACTTGAAGTTTGATCCCCACACATTGTTACATTCTTTTCTGTATTCAGGAAATTATAAGTTAGTGAGATTGTAAAACAATTTATAGCCTCACTCCTCCATTCTTTCTCTAGCTACATCAAACATTTTACCATTTGTACCTACTGAAGATTATCATTATTTTCATTATTACTACATTTACTACAATAACAATTTTGAAAATAATATAATGGGTATCAATTTAGTTTACACATCTCTTATGTTCCTACTTAGGGCTTCCCTGGTAGCTCAGATGGCAAAGAATCTGCCTGCAAAGCAGGAGACATGGGTTCAATCTCTGGGTCAGGAAGATGCCCTGGAGAAGGGAATGGCTACCCACTCCAATATTCTTACCTGGAGAAGCCCATGGACAAAGGAGCCTGGCGGGCTACAGTCCATGGGGTTGTAAAGAGTCAGACACGACTGAACAACTAAGCACAAGGCTGTATATTGTCACCCTGCTTATTTGATTTATATGCAGAGTACATCATGTCAAATGCCAGGCTGGATGAAGCACAAGCTGGAATCAAGACTTCTGGGAGAAGTATCAATAACCTCAGATATGCAGATGACACCGCCCTTATGGCAGAAAGCAAAAAGGAACTAAAGAGCATCTTGATGAAGGTGAAAGAAGAGAGTGAAAAGCTGGTTTAAAACTCAACATTCAAAAAACTAAGATCATGGCATCTGGTCCCATCACTACATGGCAAATAGATGGGGAAATAATGGAAACAGTGACAGACTTTATTTTCTTGGGCTCCAAAATTATTGCAGATGGTCACTGCAGCCACGAAATTAAAATATGCTTGCTTCTTGGAAGAAAGGAAATGATAAACCTAGAGAGCATATTAAAAAGACTTTTTTTTTTCTTTTAATAAAAGCAACAGAGACATTACTTTGCTGACAAAGTTCCATCTAGTCAAAGTTGCCGGGAGCCAGCACGGGAGTTCTCACCCATGACAAAGGTCATGCGGAGAGGCCTGATATGCAAAGGCGAGTCAGGACTCGAGGGGCCCCTCCTGGACCTGCCTGAGCATCTACCCCCAAACCAGAATCTGTCAGTTTTGCTATTTTACAACTTTCACCAACCCTTCTGACATTAACGGGGGGCTATCCCCGATCACCTTTCTCTGAAGGAAATCAACTTAGAGCTCTAGTTAATTAGCCTCCTGGGCACAATAGGAGTGTTTCAATCCAAACCCCTCAGATGGCTCTCTAACTTGCCTGACAGGTTTACCCGGACTCCTACAGCTACGCATATGATTGTTTACAGTCTCCTAACCCTGAGAGGCACAGGAAGCTTAAGATATTCAAATAGTATAGAACCTCTTGGAGAGTTAGAAATTGTTAGAACAGAACTAGTAAAGATTTCATTGTTGAGCCAATGCTTGCTGCCAAGTTTCCACATCCCCTGTATTGTATCCTTGGAAGTGTATTAATTAATATAGTTGGTATATATAAAAAATAATAGTGGCCTTGGTGTTAACAACTTTAGACCCTTAAGGTAATAAATTCTTTCCTTTGTTGTAAGCCCACTGCACCTTTGCCCTATAGGAATGCAACTTTATCTAACACCTTTGGAGGATGGCACCAAACTTTAAAATAATTATTCTTAGAGAAAATAAGTCTTATGGTTGACAAACCTTTATCAGAGTCATAAAATGTTAACAGGCCTTCTGGCCAGAAGATGATGTAAATCACCTAAACCATTTGTATACAATAAGTTTGCAGAAAAGAAAGCCTGGTCTCGATAAGGATCAAAGACTGCTGACTTTGCATGATTTTATACCCCCTATTATCCTCTATGCACAACTTAAGGTATTTAAGCTCCCTTTGAAAATAAAGCTACAGGCCTTGCTCATCAGGCTTGGTCTCCCTGTGTCATTCTTTCTTGCTTCCTTTTCTCTCCTTTTCTTTTCTGTTCTTCCTTCAGGACATAAAATTGAAGTGTGGGGGTCCTCTGAGACCACTTACTTGCCTGGGCTTCTAAGACCCACTCAAGAAGGTGCTTAAGGTGGGGCACCTTCAGCGATTCGAGAGGGCACCTGCAGCCTCCGTGGTCAGAGCAAACCTGATGTCACGGGTTTTATTGACTTTCCATGTAAACCAGTTATAATGAGCCTCTAATCTCTCTGCTTTGCTATCCTTTTCACCAACGCCGTCCTCCCAAGGGAATCCCTGGATCCAACCGGGGCTGGACCCCGGTACAAAGCAATGGTTTGTCTAGTAGTCATGTATGGATGTGAGAGTTGGACTATAAAGAAGCCTGGGTGCCAAAGACTTGATGCTTTTGAACTGTGGTGTTGAAGAAGATGCTTGAGAGTCCCTTAGTGCAAGGAGATCAAACCAGTCCATCCGAAAGGAAATCAATCTTGAATATTCATCGAAGGACTGATGTTGAAGCTGAAACTCCAATACTTTGGCCACCTGAGGCAAAGAGCCGACTCATTAGAAAAGACCCTGATACTGGAAAGACTGAAGGCAGGATGAGAAGGGGATGACAGAGGACAAGATGGTTGGATGGCATCACCAACTCAATGGACATGAGTTTGAGCAAGATCTGGGAGATGGTGAAGGACAGGGAAGCCTGGCGTGCTGCAGTCTATGGGGTTGCAAGGAGTTGGGCACAACTGAGCGACTGAACAACAACAAAACACAGTAATAAAAACTGTGATATGCTATAAAGATAGACATACAGACCAGTAGAATAGAAAAGCCCAAAAATAATGCCTCACATATATGGTCAAATGATTTTGACAAAGATTCCAACAGCATTCAATGGGGAAAGGACAAGCTTTTCAACAAATTAACTTCCTCCACCTGGTGGGGATTTCAATATCTATAAGATAGCTCACAGGATATGGCTCAGAATATTATCTATAGACCATGAAGAGGAACTAAAGGTCCTTGCCTATGCTTAATGACTAAACTATTATTATTTAGTCTTGTTGGACTATTTTCCTTTGTTTCTGCATCTTCTTACTTCTCTGATTATTGAGAGATGGGAAAACTGGTTATCCATATGAAAAAGAATTAATTTGGACCCTTACCTTATACTGAAATAGAGTAGGGCCCTATGGTCCTTCTGCCCCTCTACCATGTCCTCTACCTGCCTTTTGTCTGTGAAAACTTTTAGCTGAAGAATAATCAGAGAAGTGACAAGATGCAGAAAAAAGGGAAGTAGTCCAACAAGACTAAATAATAATAGTTTAGTCATTAAACATAGTCAAGAGACTAAATAATAATAGTTTAGTCATTAAACATAGTCAAGGACTTTAGTTCCTCTTCGAGGGCTACAGATAATATTCTGAGCCATATCCTGTGAGCTCTCTTATAGATACTGAAATCACCACCAGGTGGAAGAAGGATAACTACATGCTGACCAAACTGTAGCCATGACACAAGCTGCCACAATTCAGAAAACTAGCCTCAAAGAAATGGGAACAAACCAACCTTGGAACTGAAGATTCAGCTCAGTTCAGTTCAGTCTCTCAGTCGTGTCCGACTCTTCGCGACCCCATGAATCACAGCACGCCAGGCCTCCCTGTCCATCACCAACTCCCGGAGCTCACTCAGACTCACGTCCATCGAGTCAGTGATGCCATCCAGCCATCTCATCCTCTGCCGTCCCCTTCTCTTCCTGCCCCCAATCCCCCCCAGCATCAGGGTCTTTTCCAATGAGTCAACTCTTCGCATGAGGTGGCCAAAGTACTGGAGTTTCAGCTTCAGCATCATTCCTTACAAAGAAATCCCAGGGCTGATCTCCTTCAGAATGGACTGGTTGGATCTCCTTGCAGTCCAAGGGACTCTCAAGAGTCTTCTCCAATATCACATTTCAAAAGCATCAATTCTTCAGTGCTCAGCCTTCTTCACAGTCCAACTCTCACATCCATACATGACCACAGGAAAAACCATAGCCTTGACTAGATGAACCTTTGTTGGCAAAGTAATGTCTCTGCTTTTGAATATGCTATCTAGGTTGGTCATAACTTTCCTTCCAAGGAGTAAGCGTCTTTTAATTTCATGGCTGCAGTGATTTTGGAGCCCAAAAAAATAAAGTCTGACACTGTTTCCCCATCTATTTCCCAAGAAGTGATGGGGCCGGATGCCATGATCTTTGTTTTCTGAATGTTGAGCTTTAAGCCAACTTTTTCACTCTCCACTTTCACTTTCATCAAGAGGCTTTTGAGTTCCTCTTCACTTTCTGCCATAAGGGTGGTGTCATCTGCATATCAGAGGTTATTGATATTTCTCCTGGCAATCTTGATTCCAGTTTGTGTTTCTTCCAGTCCAGAGTTTCTCATGATGTACTCTGCATATAAATTAAATAAGCAGGGTGACAATATACAGCCTTGATGTACTCCTTTTCCTATTTGGAACCAGTCTGTTGTTCCATGTCCAGTTCTAACTGTTGCTTCCTGACCTGCATACAGATTTCTCAAGAGGCAGGTCAGGTGGTCTGGTATTCCCATCTCTTAGAATTTTCCACAGTTTATTGTGATCCACACAGTCAAAGGCTTTGGCATAGTCAATAAAGCAGAAACTGAAGATTAACCATACTTAAAACAATCAAGATGACACTGGTCAGACCACTCCAGGACCAAATTCAAAATGATTGTCAGAGCTGACTATGATGTTTTTGCCTGTAGTCCCCTCCCTCCTTCTATCAAAGGCCTTCCCAATGATTATCAGTGAGGTGGAGTCAGCCTTTGTACAAGAGTCTGCCTTTCCCCATCCCCACTGGTTTCCAGCATCCAAAATAAAGCAAACTTTCCTTTCCACTAGCCTTACCTCTATATTGACTTTTGAGTGGCAAGTAGTCAGACCCCCACTCTCAGTAACAAATACTATATATAAAAATCAACTCACAATGGATGAAAGATCTAAATGTAACAGCTAAAACTATAGAACTCTTGGATAAAAACATAGGGAAATGCTTTATGACCTTGGATTTGATAATGATTTCTTGGATATGACACCAAAAGCACAGATAACAAGAAAAAAAGAAATAAATTGGACTTAATCAAACCAAAAGTTTTTGCATATCAAAGAACATCATCAACTAAATGTAAAGATAACCCACTTATCTGGATTGGAAGAAATTATTTACAAAACATGTCTGGAAGGGATTAATATTCATAATATATAAAGAAGTTCTACAACTAAGCAATAAAAAGTCAAACAACCCAATTTAAACATAGGTGAAGGAGTTGAGTGGTCATTTCTCCAAAGATGTACAGATAGACAGTAAGTCCATGAAAAGATCTTCAACATCACTAATCATCAGGAAAATGCTAATCAAAACCACGAGATATCACTTATACCCATTAGGATGGTTATTATCATAAAGATAGAAAATGCCAAGTGTTGGTAAGAATGGAGTGAAATTATAATGCTTGTGCATTGTTGACAGAAATGCTAAAATGTATAAAACAGTATTGTGGTTCCTTAAAAAATCAAAAATAGAATTACCATATAATTAAGCAATTTCATTTCTGGGTATATATCCCAAAGAATTGAAATTGGGGATTTGAAGATGTTTGCACAAGTGCGTTCATAGTAACATTATTCACAATAGCCAGAAAGTGGAAACAATGCAATCCTTTCCAGTCCAATGGAAACCTTCATCAATGGATGAATGGATAAACAAAACATGGTATATACATACAATGGGGTAGGAATTTCCTCTAAAAAGGGAAGGAAATTTTGACTAGTATTACAACATGCATAGACATTTTGCTATGTGAAATAAGCCAGACACAAAAGGACAGATATAGTATGGTTCTATATATTATATACCTAGAGTAGTCAAATTCATAGAGATAAGAAGTAGAATAGTGGTTGCTAGGGACTAGGTGGAAAGAGAAGTGGACAGTTAATATTCAATGGATACAAAATTTCAATTTGTGAAGATGAAAGTTCTGGATATGGATGGTGGTGATGGTTGAACATCAATGTAAATGTACTCAATATCACTAAACTGTACAGTTAAAATGTTTAAAATAGTAAATTTCATGTTATGTGTATTTTACCAGAATAAAAACCCATTATACAAAAATAATCAAAGAGTAAAAAATGTTTAAGTTCAGAAAAGGTGCATAAAAATCATTTTACAAAGTTTAGCACAAATTCATATAAATACTCTGTTATTTAGGAATAGAAGGGATCTTCCTCACCATGATAAAATGCATAAATAAACAAAATTAAACAGAAAAACAAACTCCAAACTCTTTAGCTAACATCTTGCCTAATCTTGAAAGACTGACTGTTTTCCCCTTAAGACTGGGAACAGTGTAAGTATGTATTCTCTCACCACCCCTATTCAATATTGTACTTGATGTCCTCACTGGTAGAATAAGGCAAGAAAAACAAATAAAAGATGTACAATTAAAAAGTATACTCTTTTTTGTGGGACTGCTTTTATTTTAATTTTAAATTAATTTATTTATTTTAATTGGAAGCTCATTACTTTACAATATTGTGATTTTTGCCATACATTGACATAAAACAATGAGAAGAAAAAAAGTATACTCTTACTATTTCAGAAAACAGGATTAAAAACATAGAAACTTTCATAGAATACTTTTTAAAAACTCTATTGGAAATCACAAGCAAATTTAGCAAGGAAGTTCAATACAGGATCAACACACAAAAATCAATTATATTTCTATAAATAGAAACAAACACTGAAAAAATGAAATTTCAAAAACTATTCAAATTTGCATCAAAAATCATGATATATATAAGATAAATTTAACAAAATATGTTCCAAATCTATGCATTGAAAGCTATAGTACAACTACAGTTAATGCTGGAGGGAAGGCAGTTGTTTTCCCACAATTTGTAAGTTTTGTTCTAGGCATCAGATCTGGTTTCAGCTGGTGCAGCTGATAGACTAAGTCATGCCCTGACTATACTTAGGTTTCTTTGGTAAATGTTTGTATTGTGACTGACAAATTTTTACACTGTTTAAGGGCCAGCAACCTTAATATTGATTAAAAATAAAATAGCATACACCCATCTCAGATGGAAGAAGTGTTCCAATGGACATTTGTAGACTTCTCTGTTAGCATCAGTTTGGGCCATGCATGAACTTGTCAGAAGGGGATAGGGCTCATGATTTAGCCTAGTAGAAGTGATCTACAAAATATTCCCTAGCTGGATAGGTCACAAAACTCAAATACCAAAAAGAGAGATTAAGAGTTCAAGAGAGTGAGAAAGAGAGAAAGCACTGGATTATATCAGGAGACTTGCTAAGGTAGGACAAGATATATGATCTAAAGTCCAGAAGGAGACAGAGATTGTTGCAACAGCTACTCTTTTTTGAGTGCCTTCACTGTTGCAGAAACATTAGCCTTAAGAATGAGATATTATTATTCCCATTCAATTAATGGGGAAATTACAACATAGATGGGTTACATACCTTATCCAGGGGCTTGGGCTTCCCAGGTAGTGCTAGTGGTAAAGAATCTGCCCACCAATGCAGGAGACTCAAGAGATTTGGGTTCGATTCCTGGGTTTGGAAGATCCCCTGGAGTAGGAAGTGCAACCCACTTCAATATTCTGACCCGGAAAATTCCATGGACAGAGGAGCCTAGTGGGCTATAGTCCACGGGGTCGCAAAGAGTTGGACACGACTGTGCTCATACCTTATCCAAGATGATACAGCTAATAAATGGTAGGTCTGGAATCTGAACCTCATCTTTCTTTAAAGGCAAATTATTGCCCCCTTTAATAAATAGGATTTTTAAATTTCAATTCCATCAGACAAACTATTTGCTTTCTGTTCTATTTTATATTATTTTCTGGCTGTAGGTGGCCTTGGGACAACTGGTATTGATTTGACTTTGAAAGAAGCAAAAGATATCCAGGTAAATTCTGATCTGAATGGGACAAGGATAGAAATTTGGGGATTATCTCATGGTAAATCTGTTTGCTTTTATTCGGAATGTACAGCTACATTCCTGTCAGCAGATGGAGTAAGTGTTTACAACCGTTAATGTAAACACTAGATTTCTAGTCTCATTTTGTTGAACAGAGCAAGGGCTGAAGTGTTTACCTCAAGTAAATTGAGCTTTTTTTTTTTTTTCAGTGTTCTAAAAAAAAAATCAAATATGTTATTTTATAAAACTGACACCCAGAAAACCAATAGAATCTTGGAGCTGAAAGAAATCTTAAGAGATGAAAGGTGACCCAGTTTAGTCCTTGCATCCCAGCATCAAGTTAGATTAATTTTTACTGGTGTGAGGCGAGGTTTATATTGCACCTATTCTTCATGTAAAGCTATTTATATTTAAATGATTCTTATTGTTTAGGAATGTTCAAACTAGACAGGATCCAAAGATATTGCCTAATCTAATGAAATTATTTCATTTTACAGATGAGGAAACTGAAACCACACCTACAGGAAGACCACACCTATTGTTGAATTATGGTATGGGGTTTTTCCTTCTGGGTATAACACTAGCAAGATAAACTAAAGTCATGTCAAGGAAATTTCAACTCTAAACCCAGGAAATCAGAAAGTGTTCCTTCTCTGCTTCTCCATGAGGGAGAATGGGGTTAGAACAAAGGAGAGAGAGAGACAGAGACAGAGAGGCTGTGTGTATGTCTGTATGTGTGTGTGCATGTGCCCCCAAGGGCAGGCACATGTACTTAGATGTGTGCTTAGGTGTTAGAGACTGCTAAAGTATAAGCACTATTGACTCTGATAAAGAAATACCATGTACTTGAGCATTTGACTTAGATTGAAAAAGACTTTCTGCCAAGAAAGGCTCTCTACTAGCTTTTGGCTAGTGGCAAATGAAAGACAGATCAGATCAGATCATATCAGATGAGATCAGTCGCTCAGTCGTTTCCGACTCTTTGCAACCCCATGAATAGCAGCATGCCAGGCCTCCCTCTCCATCACCAACTCCTGGAGTTCACTCAGACTCACGTCCATCGAGTCAGTGATGCCATCCAGCCATCTCATCCTCTGTCGTCCCGTTCTCCTCTTGCCCCCAATCCCTCCCAGCATTAGAGTCTTTTCCAATGAGTCAACCCTTCGCATGAGGTGGCCAAAGTACTGGAGTTTCAGCTTTAGAATCATTCCTTCCAAAGAAATCCCAGGGCTGATCTCCTTCAGAATGGACTGGTTGGATCTCCTTGCAGTCCAAGGGACTCTCAAGAGTCTTCTCCAACACCACAGTTCAAAAGCATCAATTATTTGGTGCTCAGCCTTCTTCACAGTCCAACTCTCACATCCATACATGACCACAGGAAAACCATAGCCTTGACTAGACGAACCTTTGTTGGCAAAGTAATGTCTCTGCTTTTGAATATGCTATCTAGGTTGGTCATAACTTTTCTTCCAAGGAGTAAGCGTCTTTTAATTTCATGGCTGCAGTCACCATCTGCAGTGATTTTGGAGCCCCAAAAAATAAAGTCTGACACTGTTTCCACTGTTTCCCCATCTAGTTCCCATGAAGTGATGGGACCGGATGCCATGATCTTAGTTTTCTGAATGTTGAGCTTTAAGCCAACTTTTTCACTCTCCACTTTCACTTTCATCAAGAGGCTTTTTAGTTCCTCCTCGCATTCTGCCATAAGGGTGGTGTCATCTGCATATCTGAGGTTATTGATATTTCTCCCAGCAATCTTGATTCCAGCTTGTGTTTCTTCCAGTCCAGTGTTTCTCATGATGTACTCTGCATATAAGTTAAATAAACAGGGTGACAATATACAGCCTTGACATAATCCTTTTCCTATTTGGAACCAGTCTGTTGTTCCATGTCCAGTTCTAACTGTTGCTTCTTGACCTGCATACAAATTTCTCAAGAGGCAGATCAGGTGGTCTGGTATTCCCATCTCTTAGAATTTTCCACAGTTTATTGTGATCCACACAGTCAAAGGCTTTGGCATAGTCAATAAAGCAGAAATAGATGTTTTTCTGGAACTCTCGCTTTTTCCATGATCCTGCGGATGTTGGCATTTTGATCTCTGGTTCCTCTGCCTTTTCTAAAACCAGCTTGAACATCTGGAAATTCACGGTTCACATATTGCTGAAGCTGGCTTGGAGAATTTTGAGCATTACTTTACTAGCGTGTGAGGTGAGTGCAATTGTGCGGTAGTTTGAGCATTCTTTGGCATTGCCTTTCTTTGGGATTGGAATGAAAACTGACCTTTTCAGGATCACTCTTATTCCAGAGCCACCAACAATTCATACCAGTCATGGTTACCAGCATAAACTCCAGAGGTGAGGAGGTCAGAATTCTTTCACATGGATTGATGGGGAGTTTGCCTAGAAGAAAATACATGCTTCTAAATACCTTCTACATCTGGATCCAAGACTGTGAGTACTTGGCAGTCCAACTGCTTTAAAAAATGTTGCAGCATTGTTAGGTAACCTGCCTAACAATAAGGATATGTTGAAGCGGTACATAGTTTGGAATATTCCACATACGCATAAGTATGTAAGTCCTGAAATGCTGTTTTTCTTGTCCTTAATCTGGCAGAGAAGTGTAAACATACAATCAGATGTTTAATCATGGTTCATATTTAGCATATTTATTCATCTTTGTTTTAATTATATTTTCTGAGAAAGTACCATTTAAAAGGTATACTGCTTGATATAATAGTCTAGTTGCCTGGAAAATTTTGTATATAGAGATATCTCTAATGTACTATATTTTCAATGTGTACATCTTTTTACATATTGTAATTATATTTTTCATTGGGGATTGCTCTGGTTCAGCGGTAGTAAAAGCCTGGAACACTGTGTTGAGAAGGATTCTGAAGTTTCATCAGGGTTCTCAGTGGGAAAGAGTACCCTGAGTGGTTAGTGTTTTTGGTATCAGTGTGAAAAGGGAGAATAGTGAAAAATACCATGTATCTAATAGGCTTGAAAAATTAATTTTTTAATAGGCACTATAGAAACATAGTGGGCTTCCCAGGTGGCACAGTGGTAAAGAACATGCCTGCCAATGCAGGAGATGCAAGAGATGTGGGTTCGATCCCAGGGTCGGGAAGATCCCCTGGAGGAGGAAATGGCAACCCACTCTGGTATTCTTGCCTGGAAAGTTCCAAGGACAGAGGAGCCTGGTGGTCTATTGTCCATGGGGTTGCAAAGAGTCAGATATGACTGAGCACAGCACAGGAGCAGCATAGGAACATAGTAAACCATAGAAATAGCAGAGAAAAATACACGACAAATTATATTCCTTTCCATTCTTCTCCCTCTGTCCCCATATGCCACTTCTTAGAGGGAACTATTGTTGAATTTCTTTCAGAGATATTATATGCTTTTAAAAGCGTTTCTGATAAATATCTAGTTTTTATACAAATTTTAGCAAAGACATGTATTTTCTACACCATTCATTTTTAATATGGCAAATGTTATATATATTTTAAACAAAATTTTTAAAAATAATAATATAGCACACTTCAAAATACTGAATTGTACCTTTTACATACACGAATTATATAGTATGTGAGTTATTCATATGGTTGGATTAATATCTGCCATATTTTCATTGTTTTCTATTAGTTGCCTTTTTCCTATTTTTTTTTATCTTTCAAACTTTTTCTGTCTTTGTAGTTTTAATGGCACACTTTGTAAATATAATTGTTTCCTTCCTTTTTTGACATATCAGTTATATTTCTTTCTTTATTTATTTTAGTGGTTGCCCTAGGGTTTGTAATATTCACTTACATTTAATTCAAGTCTACCTCAAATAACATTATACCACTTCACTGGTAGTATAAGTACCTTGTGATAACAAAATAATCATAATTCCTTCCTCCTATGCCTTGTATCGGGAGAAGGCAATGGCACCCCACTCCAGGACTCTTGCCTGGAAAATCCCATGGATGGAGGAGCCTGGTAGGCTGCAGTCCATGGGGTCGCTAAGAGTCGGACACCACTGAGCGACTTCACTTTCACTTTTCACTTTCATGCATTGGAGAAGGAAATGGCAACCCACTCTTGCCTGGAAAATCTCAGGCATGGGGGAGCCTGGTGGGCTGCCATCTATAGGGTCGCACAGAGTCGGACACGACTGAAGCGACTTAGCAGCAGCAGCAGCAGCAGTAGCATGCCTTGTATCATCGCTGTCAATCATTTCACTGATATATAACTACATACACATATACATATATAACATATATATATATAAAATACATAATTGCCTACATTGTTGTTATTTTTATTTTGAATAAGCTGCTATCTGCAAAATAAATTAAAAATAAAAATAAAAGTTTTTATTTTACCTTCCTTAATTTCTTCTCCAATACTCTTTCTTTCTTCATTTTGTTAGATTTGAGATTTTGGCTTACATCATTTTCCTTCTCTCTGAAGAACTTCTTTTAACATTTAATGCAAAACAAGTTTTCTGGTAGTAAATTCCCCTCAAATTTGGTTTATCTGAAAAAGTCATTTCTCCTTCACTTTTGAAGAATAATTTCACAAGGTACAAAATTGTAAGTTGGTGGGTTTTTTCCCTTCTCAACAGTTTAAATATTTTTATCTACTCTCTCCATTGTTTGTATATATGAGGAGAAAATGGATGTAATTCTTATTCTTGTTTCTCTATAGGTAAAGGGTTTTTCCTTCTGACTTGTTTCAAGATTGTTTTTTTAATCTTTGAATTTGATATGCTTAGATGTGGTTGGTTTTTTTTTGTTTGTATTTGTTCTATCTTTTTTTTTTTTTTTCAAATATCCTACTCAGCGTTCTCTGAGCTTCTTGGTTCTGTGGTTTGGTGTTGGACATTAATTTGGCAGGATATTCTCAGTCCTATTCCTTCAAATATTTCTTCTATCTTTCTGACCCTTCTGCTATTTCTATTTTGCATAATTTTTACCTGTTGTAGTTGTCACACTATTATTGGATGTTATGTTCTGATGTTTTTTCAATCTTTTTTCTCTTTGCTTTTCAGCTTTGGAAATTTCTACTGACATATCCTTGAGCTCAGAAATTCTTTTCTCTCCTATGTCTACTCTATTAATGAGTCCATCAAAGGCATTCTTCATTTTGTTATAGGGTTTTTTATTTTTAGCATTGTTTTTCAGTTTTTTTCTTAGAATTTCCATCTTTCTGCTTACATTACCCATCTATTCTTGCATGTTGTCTACTTTGTACTAGAGCCCTTATCATATTAATCATAGTTGGTTAAAATTCCCAGTCCGATAATTCTAACATTCCTGAATATCTGAGTATAGCACTGATGCTTGCTGTCTCTTCAAACTATGGTGTGTTATGTTTTGTTTTGTTTTTCCTTTTTCGTATGCCTTATAATTTTTTTTTGTTGTTGAAATATGGACATAACATACTGTGCAAAAGGAACTCTGATAAGTAGACTTTTAGTGATGTGGTGGTAAGGGGGGTGGGCAGAAGAATTCTATAGTCCTTTGATTAAGTTTCAGTTTTTTAGTGAATCAGTGCTCATGGGCTATAAACTTTATAGGTGTTTCTCAGTTTTATCCTCACCTTAGGAGGGTCCGAACAGCTAGAGATGACTGGCGTGGGTATTTTAGGACTTCCCTGGTAGCTCAGATGGTAAAGCAATTGTCTACAATGTGGGAGACCTAGGTTCAATCCCTGGGTAGGGAAGATTCCCTGGAGAAGCAAATGGCAACCCACTCCAGTACTCTTGCCTAGAAAATCCCATGGACGGAGGAGCATGGTGCAGGCTACTGGCCATGGGGTCACAAAGAGTCGGGCATGACTGAGCGACTTCACTTCACTTCACTTCTGATAAAACTCCAGGAGGTTAGGTTCACATAAAATAAATTTTCTTGATAACTGGCCTTGTAAGAAGAATAAAATGCTCTGGTATGTTTTATAATGATTACATCTTTTCTTCTCCTGAAAGAAGCACAAGGGAATTTTTCTCTGATATTTGCTCTGAGAACATAGTTGAACTCCTAGAGGCAAAACTTACGAAAGTTTGGGGAACTTGCCAATGACTTGCCCCTCACTGGAGTTTTTAACTCTCAGATGTTTTCACACTAAGCCTCCAGCAATTCATCAATTACAGTTCAGGTTTTCCTGCCTCTGGTACTAGTTCTCATATGGGTTTCTGCTGATGGATTTTTGCTCCAGTAAGTTATGATTCTCTTTATCTGCCTGTTTGCCTCTCCAATTTGGGGGGGAGTGGCTTTCCCTCACTTCTTTGACATATCTAACGAAAGTTGTCTATTTTTCACTTTATACAGCTTTTTACTTGTTGTTATGAGGAAGTAACAACTTCCAAGCTCTTTACATGCTAGACCAGAAACCAGAAATATCTGTACCATGTATTTTTTTAGTTAATAATTGATCTTGGAAATTGTTTCATATTATAATACAGCACTTGGCTTTTTCAACAGGGGCACAGCATTATAAGAATTATAAGAATATCTTATCATTTAACACACCCCTATAAATGAATACTTAGGTTCTCTTCATTTTTTTGTTATAAACAATGCTATAGTGAATATCCTTTATACCAATATGCAAATAGATCCATAGGATATGTTGTTGGTACAAAGAATGTAGACATCATTGCTAAATCTTCCTTTATAGAAATTGTATCAGTTTGGACTCTTACCAACAATGTATGTAAATGCCCAATTCTGTATATTCTCATCAATATAGTATATTATCAAACATTCTAAAAAATCTCAAACAGTATAGGCAAGAAATGGTATCTCAGTGTAGTTCTGTTTTGTGATTCTCTAATAATGAGTGAATTTAACCATTTTTAAAATTTAATTGCCTTTTTTCCTTTTCTGTGAACTCTCTGTTCCTGTCTTTCCCCCAAATTTCTACTGGTCTATTTATCTTTTTATTATTGATTTCTAGGAGCTCTTTACATATTAAGGAAAATAGCCCTTTGTCATGTGTATTGTACAATTCCATTTTCCTAGTACGTAATTGTCTTTTAACTTTTTAATGGTATTTTCTTGCCATGTAGAATTTTTATAATATTTAGGTGGCTAAATTTATTAATTTTTCATTTGATGTTTCTGGATTTTGCATTATGCTTGGAAAGGCCTTTACTTACTGTTTTTATACTTTTGTTTTTTCTGTTTAAACTTTTGGTTCATCTGGAATTTATTTTGGTTAAATTTGGGAGTTAGGGATCCAACTTAATTTACTATTATTTTCTCTGTTGGCTACCCAATTTTGAGTTGTGCTTCTTTAATAAAATACTTATTTTCTTATTTCCTCATAGCTTTTTGGTAATAGCATTTTAATATATCAATATTGTAATAGAAATATCATATATTTTGAAACTGTTAGTAGTTTTCAATTGTGTTATTATATATTATGCTACAATGGCATTCTTCATGTACATTTTCTTATTTCTGACAAATTGTTTCTCTGAGATACATTGATAAGAGTGAAATAATTAAGTGTTGCTAAGTATAGTCATGGGCTTCCCTGGTGGCTCAGCAGTAAAGAATCTACCTTCAATGCAGGAGCTACAGGTTTGACCTCTGTGTTGGGAATATCCCCTGGAAAAGGAAATAATAACACACTTACTTGGAATATCCCATGGATAAAGGTGCCTGGCAGGCTACAGTTCATGGAGTGACAAAAGAGTCAGACACGACATAGCAACTAAAAAATAACAAAAGTATGGTCATATTGCTTTTCCAAAAGTGTGGCAGTTATTAATCCTGCCATTGAGTAATACAATCTCATGAGTTTAGAGTGGGTTTTCTTTTACAATTAAGCTGGAAAAAAAAAAAAAAAGAAAATCTAAGCTTGCTTTAATTGGCATTTATTTGATTATTAGAGGGTATGAACACTTTTTTGTGTGTTCATTTATTCTTTTCACTTAGAGGAAAGACCATGGGCTTTGGGGCCAAACAAATCTGGCTTTAAATTTTAACTCTGCCACTTCTAGTGTAGGTATGTCATATTAAAAAATGTGTATAATACCTGCTGTGTAATGCTTTTTTGATGGTCATATATGTGACATATAAAAAAACCTAACTTGTGTACTGGTTTAATGAATAACAGCTATTATTATTATTTCCCTTTGTGTGAGTTGTCTATCATATTCTTTGTCAAAAATAACATTGTGCAGAAATATTAAAGAAGCTGGATGAACACTAGAATAGGAAATGGAGACTTATTAGCCATAAGGTTTAGTCACTAAGTAGTGTCTGACTCTTGCAACCCCATGGATTGTAGCCTGCCAGGCTCCTCTGTCCATGGGATTCTCCAGGCAAGAATACTGGGATGGGTTGCCATTTCCTTCTCCATATTAGCCATAATACCCTGACAAAATCACAGTTAAAAGCCTTTGATGGTGTGGATCACAATAAACTGTGGAAAATTTTGAAGGAGATGGGAATACCAGACCACCAGACCTGCCTCTTGAGAAACCTGTATGCAGGTCTGGAAGCAACAGTTAGAACTGGACATGGAACAACAGACTGGTTCCAAATAGGAAAAGGAGTACATCAAGGCTGTATATTGTCACCCTGCTTATTTAACTTCTATGCAGAGTACATCATGAGAAATGCTGGGCTGGAGGAAGCACAAGCTAGAATCAAGATTGCTGGGAGAAATATCAATAACCTCAGATATGCAGATGACACCACCCTTATGGCAGAAAGTGAACAGGAACTAAAAAGCCTCTTGATGAAAGTAAAAGAGGAGAGTGAAAAAGTTGGCTTAAAGCTCAACATTCAGAAAAACAAAGATCATGGCATCTGGTCTCATCACTTCATGGCAAATAGATGGGGAAACAGTGGAAACAGTGGCTGACTTTATTTTTGGGGGCTCCAAAATCACTGCAGATGGTGATTGCAGCCATGAAATTAAAAGATGCTTACTCCTTGGAAGGAAAGTTGGTCATAACTAGACATAGTTGACCAGCCTAGACAGCATATTAAAAAGCAGAGACATTACTTTGCCATCAAAGGTCCATCTAGTCAAGGCTATGGTTTTTCCAGTAGTCATGTATGGATGTGAGAGTTGGACTATAAAGAAAGCTGAGCACCAAAGAATTGATGCTTTTGAACTGTGGTGTTGGAGGTGACTCTTGAGAGTCCCTTGGACTGCAAGGAGATCCAACCAATCCATCCTAAAGGAGATCAGTCCTGGGTGTTCATTGGAAATACTGATTTTGAAGCTGAAGCTCCAATACTTTGGCCACCTGATGCAAAGAACTGACTCATTTGAAAAGACCCTGATGCTGGGAAAGATTGAGGGCAGGAGGAGAAGGGGATGACAGAGTATGAGATGGTTGGATGGCATCACCGACTCAATGAACATGGGTTTGGGTGGACTCTGGCAGTTGGTGATTTATAGGGAGGCCTGGCGTGCTGCGTTTCATGGGATCGCAAAGAGTCGGACACGACTTAGAGACTGAACTGAACTGAAATACTCTTGAGTGTTAATTTCCATGTAAAAATTGAGATAATTTCTATCTTTCCCACTTTCCTTTTGTGAATTTTGAATAAGATAACAGATGTGACAGAAGTTGGAAAACATTAATTAAAAATTACTGTATTTTTACTGTTACTATTATGATGAAGAAAAGTCGATGCTCAAAATCCCTATGGCTAAAACTGGCATCCAAAATCTACCACCTCTTTCCTTAATGGTCCGAATTATGAGATGCTATCAGTGTAGACTATGGTTCTCTTAGAGAATTCTCCATATCAGCAGCAATTTAAAGGGGGGAAGGGAGCAGGCTTTTACTTTTGACATAAGGTATCGCTAGAGAAAGAACACATATCTGAAGCAATTTAGCACACTTACAGGAAATTAAAATTTGCATATATTTATGGAGAATAATTCATAATAGGCCAAGATTGTCTCAAGGGAAATTCTTAATCCCTGGGCCTTTAGAAGTCAAGATCACAAAACCTTTTGATGTCTTAGTACAGTTGACTGGAAGAAACATAGCAGTGACTCATTAGATAGGAATATGTGCATAAAGCAAACTGGCTACAGTTAAACTGAGCAAAGATAGTGGAGCATGAGGGCCAAGAATGTCATTTCTTGAGGCAAGCAGACTTGAATGCCAATCTTGTGTTTGTCACTTATCAGTTGAGTGACATTGGCCAAATTGTCCCAGTTTCCCCAAAGTGTTGTTATGAGGGTTATATGAGAAATATGGTGCTTGTACTGTGCTTCCTTGGTACAGTTCCTAAAACAGTAAGTACCAAAGAAATGGCAGCTATTATTAAACACAGTTATTATTAGCAGTATTATTAATATCTCAATAATTAGCATAATCAAAAATTTTGCATGTGTTTGTGTGAATAGAAGTAACCATGATTGTTACTTCTTTTACTGAATAACAGCCCAGAGCAATACTCTTTCAAAGGAGCCTCATAAACGCAAAGTCTCAAAACTTCAGATGTTAGAACTAGATCAGTCTAGACAGGAAAAATAAACTGTTTCTCTCAAACTTTATAGAGGCACCTTCACACAGGTTGAAAATACAGGAGAAAATAAAAGTTAGTTATAAGTGGATATTTGGTTAGAAATATGCTAAACTTGTGGTAATTCAGAAAAATTATGAGATTTGAAAGGCCTGTTACAGTAATTAGCTTAATAGAGTCATTAATAGATAATGTATATCAGAATTAAGTGGTTGGTTGTGTTTAAAAAAAAAAAAATTCAGATGCACACTAAAATCAATTTATTTCCAGAGGTTAACACTGCTTTTCTATAGACTGCAGCATAATATGCAGAAGGCAATGATACCCCACTCCAGTACTTTTGCCTGGAAAATCCCATGGATGGAGGAGCCTGGTGGGCTGCAGTCCATGGGGTTGCTAAGAGTTGGACACAACTGAGCGACTTCACTTTCACTTCTCACTTTCATGCATTGGAGAAGGAAATGGCAACCCACTCTTTTGTTCTTGCCTGGAGAATCCCAGGGATGAGGGAGCCTGCTGGGCAGCATAACAAGAAAAACTGTCAGACATTTTTAGGAAGGGACAGCACGTGGGTTATTAACCTAACCAATCTTTTGTTCAAACCAAACAAATTCTGCATATGCCATGACTGTAGGGTTTGTTTTTTTTTTTCAAACTTTTCTTTTATGATAAATTGCAAGTCACATTTGAAGTTGGTGAAGAACATAGAGTGTATGTGGACTTTTACAGCAAATATCCTAACAGGTTGCATAGCTCTCATTTCTTTCACACTCATTTATCCTGCAGATTATTGTCTTGCCATTTCTTTTTAAAAAGGACCCAATCATGCTAATTTTCTGTTTAAAACTTACTCATTTATCAGTAGATTAAATCTAAACTGCCTAGTATGGCTAGGAAGGTGTGTTACAATGCTTTGACATATATCCTTTTTAATTTCCTTTCTTACCTTTTCTCTGCCTGATAGAAATTACTCTCTGAAAGTTTTGCCAAAAGAAAATTAATGTTCCTTCTACACCTTCCATGCATGTTGATTGCTGATATTTTTATTAAAATCCTTCAGTCAATTTAGACTTGCTTCTATGGGCTGAAACGTTCTTGGTCATTTTTGTATCACACTCTAGAACTTAGCATGTTGTCTAAACATATTAATTTAAAAAATGCCCAATAAATGCTTTTTGAAAGAATAAATGAGTTGGTGGATGTCATTGGCTTTTATATTCAACATCAGATAAAATAGATATTGTAGCTTAGAAATTATTTGGTTGAATTCTGCCATGGGCCATAAATATTAAGCAATTTTCCTTAGTATAAAAAATTAAGAATTTTCACAAACAGGTCATAATATAATGTTTTATTTTATTTATCAGTATTTGCAAAATTAAAATCCAGTTTTAATATTGTATTTGGTATGGCATTTTCTAAAATTTGAATAGCACAAATAAAGCTCTGTGCCCTATACCTGATTAATTTATTTAGCAAAAGAGAGCTTCAGATTGCATTTTAATTATATAACTTTAAATAGACTTTGAAATGTTAAAATATCAAAGCCAATGATGACAAACATTTGCCATAAAAGGTGGTATTATTCTGAACCTAGGAACAACAACAGTGAAAACCAATAGGAAAGAAATCTTTAGATCTACTCCAGTTATAAAACAAAATCCATATATGGGATACGTTTTAGAATGAAGAGATGTCAGAAATCTATGTATAACTGATATGACAATTTTCCATCTGGTCGTTTGCTTCATACTAATGAAAAGTACTTCTTATTAAAAAGCAATTTTGTTTAAGTGACAGTTGTTCATTCAACATTTATTGAGCTTCTATTTGGAGTCAAATTTGGCTCTAGGACCTAAGTTTACATCAGTGAACCAAATAGGCAAAGTTTTTATTAATAGAGATTATTTTCTTGTATAAGAAAAAAGTAAGTAAACAAATATGATTACATATGTGTGTATGCATGTAGGTGTGTGTGTGTGAATTCTATGTCAGATTCCCTGGTGGCTCAAGATGGTAAAGAATCTGCCCGCAGTGCAGAAGACCCAGGTTCAATAACTGGGTCGGGAAGATTCCCTGGAGAAGGGAATGGCAACCCAGTCCAGCATTCTTGCTTGGAGAATTCCATGGACAGAGAAGCTTGGTGGGCTACAGTCCATGGGTTTGCAAAGAGTCGGACTCGATTGAGCAACTAACACTTACTTACTTATGCATGTGTGTGTGTGTGTATGTGAATGCTATGTCAGATGGTGATAGGGACTATAATGTAAGACAAAGCAGGGTATGGGACTTCCTTGGTGTTCCAGTGGCAAAGACTCCACACACTCAATGCAAGGGGGCCCAGATTCGATACTTGGTCAGGGAACTAGACCCACCTACCACAACAACAACAATGAAAAAGATACTGCATGCTACAATGAAGATACTGCATGCAGCAACTAAGATCCAGTATAGCCAAATAAATAAATAAATAACTTTTTAAAAAAGCAGGGTATGGAAGGATGAATGGGAAAGTTTCTGTAGTAAGATGACATTTGAGCAGAGATGTAAGAGAAGTGAGGGAGTAGGTCACCTGGCTCTCTGGAGAAAGAGAATGTCTCATAGTAGGGATAGCACTTGTGGCAATCTTGAGTGCAAAATGCACTTGGGGACTAGGTATTAAAATACCAAGGAAGTCAGTGTGACTGGGTGGAATAAACTGGCAGAAAGATGTAGGTCCTGAGGTCTTAGAAGTAATGATGATGATGATGCATATGAGAGTTGGGGGTGGGGGGGTGCAGATTATATCATGTGAGGCCTTGTAAGCCATGTTGAGAGAGGAGAAGTCATTGGGAAGTTTTGAACAGAGTGATATGATCTGACATTTATTTATATATTGTCTACATAAGCTGTGCCTTTCATTCTAAATTCTTCATTAGTCATTACTAGGCTACACTTTAGTTTATTACTTTGTTTAGAGGTCAAAGCACATGACCATAAACAGTTTAGGCAGTTTTAGACAATCATTAATAATAATAGTAATGAATATGGTTAATAATAATAGTTATTAACTTTAAACATCATCATAGCAGCAACAACAGCAAAAATGCACATGAATGTTACCACGTAGGTACCTGCTCTGTGTACTCTGCACATATGTTGTTTCTTAGGATCCTCACAACTACCTATGAGGAAGTACTGTTATTCTGTCTATGTTATATTTGTAGAAACAAGAATATAAGTCGCTTAATCTCCAGAAAACATTTTATTTATGCTGCCATCTGCCTTATGCAAAACTACATTTATCTTGTTTTGGTATAAAATGACAACACAGAACAATATAGTGCACAACTATTTGACTTGCTTTTGAGGAGTAATAACAGTAGTTTAATCAAAATAGTAGATATTAATTGAATATACTATATTCATATATATATATATACACACACACACACACACACACTATATTCTAGGTACCATACTAAATGCTATATATATATTACTTCATTTAATCCTTACAATATCCCAGACAAGGAAACTGGAACTCAGGGATGCAAAGTAAGTTATCCAAGGTAACGCAGCTAGTGGTTCACAACAAACTGTGGAAATTTCTTAAAGAGATGGGAATACCAGACCACCTTATCTAACTCCTGAGAAACCTGGTCAAGAATCAAAAGTTAGAAGCAGACAGACATGGAACAACATACTGATTCAAAATTGAGAAAGGAGTTCATTAAGGCTGTATATTGTCACCCTGCTTATTTAATTTCTATGCAGAGTACATCATGTGAAATGCTGGGCTGCATGAATCCAAAGCTGTAATCAAGATTGCAGGGAGAAATTTCAACAACCTTAGATATGAAGATGATGCCACTCTAATGGCAGAAAATTAAGCGGAACTAAGGAGCCTCCTGATGGCAGAGAAAGACAAGAATAAAAAAGCTGGCTTAAAATTCAACATTCATAAAACTGAGATTATGGCATCCTGTCCCATTATTTCATGCAAAATACATGAAGAAAAAGTAGAAATGGTGGTAGATTTTATTTTTGCGGGCTCGAAAATCACTGCAGGTGGTGACTGCAACCTTAAAATTAAAAGATGCTTGCTCCTTGGAAGAAAAGCTATGATGAACCTAGACAGTGTATTAAAAAGCAGAGACATCACTTTTCCGACAAAGGTCCCTCTAGTCAAAGCTATGGTTTTTCCAATAGTCATGTATGGATATGAGCTTTGGACCATAAGGAAAGCTGAGCACTGAAAAATTGATGCTTTTGAGCTGTGGTGTTGGATAATATTCTTCAGAATCCCTTGGACAGCAAGGAGATCCAAACAGTCCATCCTAAAGGAAATCAGCCCTGAATATTCATTGGAAGTACTGATGCTGAAGCTGAAGCTCCAATATTTTGGCCAACTGATACAAAGAGCCCACTCACTGAAAAAGACCCTGATGCTGGGAAAGATTGAGGGTAGGAGGAGAAGGGGCTGACAGAAGATGAGATGGTTGAATGGTCTCATCAACACAGCTGCTGCTGCTGTGTCGCTTTAGTGTGTCCGACTCTTTGCAACCCCATAGACGGCAGCCCACCAGGCTTCCCGTCCCTGGGATTCTCCAGGCAAGAACACTGGAGTGGGTTGCCATTTCCTTCTCCAATGCATGAAAGTGAAAAGTGAAAGGGAAGTTGCTCAGTCATGTCTGACTCTAGCGACCCCATGGATTGCAGCCTACCAGGCTCCTCCATCCATGGGATTTTCTAGGGAAAAGTACCAGAGTGGGGTGCCATTGCCTTCTCCTCAACACAGTTAGTAAATGGTAAAACAAGGATCATATCTAGGTTCATCTTACTCCAGGGCTTGTGTTTTCACTATTGTACTATATGACAAAATGTGGGTGAAAATAGATTGATGCATTCAAAACCTTTTAAAAGTGTATTTGATATAACATGTTTCAAGACCCTCTTTATTCAATTTATTTTTAATCTGTGAACATAGAGTCATCAGCAGTTGTATGTTCATTTGGAATGTCCTATAAATAAATGTAAAGCACACAGTACTGTTCCTTCTAGATCAGCCTCTGTGATAGTCAGTCACTTTATTACCTTGATCTGTCCACATGATCCATATGCTGTTTATCTAACCATTTGAACTGTCTGGTCCTTGAGATCAGTGATGGCCATGGTGTGCCTATCACTTTGAATATGTAACGTGGAAAAATACATTTGTCATTTCAGTCTAACACAAGTTACAAAAATAGTAAAAAGGACACAATGCAAAGATAAATTGCTGAAAGAGAGGAAGAGGAAGGGCAATGAAAAGGAAGTGGATGACAGAGAGGGAGAGGAAAGGATTGGACTCTTCCAGGGATAAGTGGCAATATAGAACCAGCATCAGTCTCCCAATACCCACCAGTCTACTGTGCATTCTGAAAGATTCTGCTTTCACTTCCCTCTCCTAGTAGAAAACACTCCAGAGGACAGGTGAACCTCATTTTTTTTCCTCCTTGCTCATTTCCTTATCCTAAGAAATCCTTCTAAGTCTTATTCATATTCACAAAGTCAGAAAGAACAAAAATTGTTAAAAAACATTTATTCTTTGTAATAAATTAGATGGGAAGTTCCTGAAACCAGGAGGCAAGTTTTATTTATCTCTGAGGTTCCAATACTTGGCCTAAGCACTTGTACATGCTAGGCCTTGAGGAAATGTTTGTTGAAAGAATGAGTATTTTAAATTCAATACTGTAAAGTAAATAAATAAATAAAATTTTAAAAAAAGAAAGAAAGAATGAGTATTTTAATGAAGCCCAGACTATAAAATTGGTGTGGATAATGTAACAGTATCCTACATGAGCACGCAGAGGGTTAACATTATAAAATATTGAATCCAACTTTTCCAGTACTGACCCTATTTGGCCCAATTGGCTGGTGGAGGAGATCATCGTTTCATCCCTTCATTCTCCCTTCCAAAGAGAGAAGAACTCTAGCTTCTGTGCTTGAACCTCCAAACAAGCACAGAACTACGATAATTAATCTACTGGTCCAAATCACTGAAATATTCTCAAAGATCTACTTTTCAATAGCTGAAGCAATGAACTTGGATGTTCCTCACCTGCCTTCTCATCTGTCCTTTCTGCCTAGAATCACTGTCTTGTGCAGAGGAAAGGCATTATTAGGTTGTTTTTGGTGTTTAGTCACTAAGTCATGTCCAACTCTTTACAACTACCTATCCCAATATTTAATGGAGCTCACATTTCTCTTTCACTCTATTAGTATCTTAGGATACCAAGTCGTACATAGGAGTGCCTGTTGGGTCTGTAACTTCTCAGAGTATTTGGCAAAATTTCAAGGGGAAAAATATTAATAGAAACTTTTAGAAATTTTCAACCTGATTAAAAAACAAATTCATTTGGAAAGTATAGGACAAGTTGTATCTGCACTGTTCTTTTATTTTATATATTTTACAGTTTTAGATTTCTTTTAAAAGCTTCTCCGATACTCTGAAGAGATTTGTATAGTCAATTAAATTATATAAACAAAGCAGTTCAAGATCTTTTCACCTTACTGACTTCATCTTAGCTACAGGCATTTACTTTAAGATTCTGGAAAAAAAATCTTCCTTTTACAACATTTTACTTGTGAGATTTGCCCTGAGTGTTATCATATTTACCAATTATTTGCTTTTGTTGAGCTATTCTGCTTTGAAAACATTTTTCTAACTGACTTTGACCCAGAGACTCCAAGAAGGCTTAAAAGTTCTCCTTGAGTTGGGGAAATGAATTCATCTAGTGCCTCATATTTAACAGAATGGTATAGGAGAAATAATGGCTGGGGTTTGAGCATCAGTTCTATAATTTACTAGCTGTTTGAACTTGGGCAAGTTATTTAACCTCTTTGTATTTCAGTCTCTTAAATTATCCTCATTTATAAAATGAGGATGATAAAGGTCTCTCAGATCATTGAGAAGTACATGGGAAAATCGTGTCTAGTACCCAGAACCGTGCCTGGCACCATTTCCTGTACTCTATTCACGTAGTTTAATGTCAGCACCTCCCTAACAACCCCAAGGGACTTCATGTCTGGGGAAGTGAAAACTGACCTCTCTTCATAAAAAGGTCGGGAACCTTCAGATGGAATCAACCCTGGAGCTATGTAAATGATGTTTGTTTTTTTGCATTAATGCCAAACCTTCTGACTGGGAGTTCAGAACAAATAACTCAACAAAAATGTATACAGTTAACGGGAAGTAAACTTAAACGAACAGTACTAAATGTTCACTGAATCAGTGTTTACTGCAATCTGTGGGGATTAATGTGATTGAAAATAACTAAACTACAATGAAAATAGTAATGTAATTTGTTCTTGAAGTTCATTCATTTACATATTGACTTGTTATCTCTTCCTCTAGACAATGTCTTTTGGAATCTCTAGGCTACAGCTCACTTTTTTAAGCTTAAAATAAAAGGAGAATCGAGGCAGGGAGGGAGGAATGGGGAGCTACTGCTAATGGACATCATGTTTCTTTCAGAGGTAATGAAAGTCTACTGAAATTATATAGTGGTAATAGTTGCACAACTTTGTGAATATGCTAAAAACCACTGAATTGTATGTTTTAAAAGGATAAATTTTATGGTGTGTGAATTATATCTCAGTTTTTAAAAAATAAAGCTGAATAATTCAATTTTGACCTATATAAAACAGGACCAATAATAAAACATGGGTGTTAATACTGTAATAATGTGCCCTAACATAACTGTACAGAAATCTATCAACTTCTAAATATCTGAAAATGAACTGTTTTCTTTGGGGACACATTGAAAATTATTTATAATAATAATTCTACTTTCAGTTATAGATTTTAAAAATCTGTGTTGAACATCATGAATCTAAATATCTGTGTGTGTGTGCTAAGTCACATCAGTCCTGTCTGACTCTTTGCAACCCTACGGACTGTAGCCCACCAGGTTCCTCTGTCCATGGGATTCTCCAGGCAAGAATACTGGAGTGGGTTGCCATGCCCTTCTCCAGGATATCTTCCAGACCCAAGGATGGAACCTGTGTCTCTTATGTCTCCTGCATTGGCAGGCGAGTTCTTTACCACTAGCACCACCTGTAGGACTGGGAATTCCCTGGTGATCCAGTAGTTAGAACTCTGCACTTCCACAGCAGGGGACATGGGTTTCATTCCTGGTCAGGGAACTAAGATCCCTCAAGCCAAAAAAAGAAAGAAAGAAACAAACAAACGAATAAAAAACCCCACAGATATCTGTAAGATAAATGTCTAAAAGCTCAAGCAGTCTCAGAATTTCCAATAATAAGTCTGTTTTTCACTTCTTTGGAATTAAGATCCCAGAACCCCACCCCCATACTTCCTGTCATCTTCCTCTATCTTTCAGTCTTAAATCATTTTATGCCTAAAAAGCAAAATATATCCAAAGATGTACATTATTTTATTGTTTTTCTGTCCTTTTAGGGGCCTAGAGGAGAGGTTGGGGTAAAGAGTCCCTCAAACAAAGCCAAATATCCATTTGTTTTTATTATTTTCTGTGAACTGATGGCCAGTTTTGGAGAGATATCATTCTACCTTTTCCCCCTATCTTTGTTGTAGACAAACATCAGGGCATTGCTTCCCCTCCTGCTGCAACCCTCACCATCCTCCAACTTTGACAGTTTGTCTAATTAATCAATCAAGAGTTTTAATGTTTTCTAGGCTGCCTAGAGCAGGGACTTGACTATAGCTTCATCATTAATAGTAATATTTAAAATAATGTATCAATAGAATTTGGTGGCTACAAGAAATTAGGGTTCAGAGAGGAAAAAGTAGGGGAGAGAATGGTTTGGGGGAATCATCAGTCTGCTTCTAGAATGATAATGCCTGCTATAGAATTTCCCAGAGCAGAAGTAAAATATCCTCCCAGTTACCAGTTTTCCTGGTCTGATTTGTATAGTCACCAAGCCTGATTTCCTTTCATTACTGATATTGTGAAGGAGATAGAGAGAGTGCTTTGGATAAGGAACACAAGCCTTATGGTCATTGCAAAGTAGTGTATCCCTATTATAAATGAATACGTTAGCAGTCAAGGTGGTACATTAGTTTTCTAAGAATTTTTTTGGCACAAGTTTATTGCTGAGAGCCTGGGTATCCTGAGAAAATTCAGTTTCTGGACCTCAAGCCTGAGGACTAAACTTTAAACTTAATGATTTGTTGATCTACTCCCCTATGAGAGATCCAACCAGGCAACATTTCCCCAGAACATCTTTTTTACCTAACAGTGGTATTTAAAACTTTATAAGAAAACTGGTTGGTTTGTTCAATTTAACTAACTGGTCATTTTGGATAATTTAGTCAAATTAATTGTAGGGGAAAAAAAATTACCCACTTAGGTTCAGTGGCTATGACAGAAAATTTCACTGATAAAAGATTAAGTAGAAAAAAAAAAGCAGAGTTTATGAACATACACATTCTGCATTTGAGTAGGAGAACTCAGTCATGAGTAACTCAACTCAAAGGAGTCATCAGAGGGCTTATATATCATCTTAACAAAGAACAATAAAATTGCAGAGCAGTGACAAGACAAAGGAAAGGGGGTTTAGATTTTGAGTGGCAAACTGTGGGAAAATAAATACAGTTGATTCTTGAACAACACAAGTTTGAAATGCAAGGGTCCAGTTACATGCAGATTTTTTTCAATAAATTATATTACTGTATATGACCCCCTGTTGGTTGAATCTGCCGACGTGGAACTACAGGTATGGAGGACCCAATGTAAAGTTACACACGGATTTCCAACTGCCCACGAATTGATGCCCTATTCCCTGCCTTGTTCAAGGGTCAACTCTATATGGGGGAAACTAATGGAAAATAAAAATTATTTAGTAAGACTTGTTATGTATATTCTTCTTGGTATCCACCTCTGGGCTGATAGAGTCTAAAGTTTTCTCCTATTAAGAATTCTACTCTTCCTGGTAAAAGAAACAGAGACATATTTACAAATCTATGTCCCGCTTTTAGGCAGATGGGGGAAGACAGAGAGCTTTTCTTGTATCTGCTTCTTTTCAGGCTTTAGCTCAAAATAATCCTTATGCCAAAGTGGCATATTTTGGAATGCATATTGTGATACCCTACATAATCAATTTACTCAGATAAGTAGGAGAAAATGTCATATCAGTTAGTTGATATTTTGAATGTGAACAAAACTATATGTTCATTTGTAATTGTTTATCTTTCCAACAGTTGGGTTACATACATTGAGATGCTATTTGGTAGAATTAGGGTGTCTTTTGTGAGATCCTGCTCTGAACATGATGCTCAGGCCTGCAGATGCCTTTGAGGCAAAGGGAAATTGGAACTCTTCCCTCTCCTTATGTTTTTGTGATCAGGTTCAACTGGAAGCAACTGACCTCAGGAATGTACTGAGTCAGACATCTATTCATTTCACTGCATGGATTCCACCTTGTTAGCTGATTTAATAGTCCTCTTACTCTCTGTGATGCCTAGGCAGTCAGTTAATATGATACAATCACTCATATTGGCCATTTTACTGAATTTTTTAGGCTGGTTTATACAAAATGGTCAATATGATGGCTATTTCTGATCCTTATTGTTTGTTTCTCACTTGCATTCATCCTGACATTCTTGTTCTCATTATATTGAAAGCTAAAGAGAGGCACAAAAATAATCTGCAAAGACGTAACGACAAGGCAATCTTCTTAACTCTCCCCTTTCAGGGACTCTCAGATTTGGAAAAGTCCAGTGGTAATTAAAGTAAAGCTTCACTATGGTAACTGAATTGAAAAAAGATTAGTGTTAAGTATATATGTGGGTAATGAGGTGTGCTTTGTATATGTGTGTGTTGAAGTTGGGAAAAGTGGAAGTGCTACTGTTGAAGGAAGGGGGACCCTTTTCAAGGCCCGAGAGTGAACTATCCAAGGAGACACATGTGCTGACAAAGCAAGAGATTTTATTGGGAAAGGGCACCCAGGCAGAGAGCGGTAGGGTAAGGGAAAGCAGAAGGACTGCTCTGCCACATGGCCCACAGTCTCGGGATTTATGGTGATAGGGTTAGTTTCTGGGTTGTCTTTGGCCAATCATTGTGACTCAGAGTCCTTTCTGGTGGTGCACTCATTGCTCAGCAAAAATGGATGCCAGCGATAAGGATTCTGGGAGGTGGTCAGACATGTGGGATCTTCCTTTCACTTTTTCTGAACTCTTCCGATTAGTGGTGGCTTATTAGTTCCATGTTCCTTACTAGGACCTCCTGTCATAAAGTAACTCATGCAAATGGTTACTATGGTGCCTGGCCAGGGTGGGCGGTTTCAGTCAGTATGCCTCCCAGAACACTACTGTTCTGGATAGGGACTCAGAGAGGTAGCTGGGGTGGAGGAAAATTAAAATAAACGAAAAACAAACTAAAAAAGAAGGCCAGTATATATTTAATCATTTTATGGTCTGCACCTCTAATCCTCACCTTTATAACTAGGGCACATATATCCAGATCTGTACTTTATAGTTTCTTTTTTCCTTCAAAACCTCATCTGTGTGTGTGAGTGAGGATAAGAGAGACAGACAAGTTTTTTTTCCGAGATTTTTAGCAGAGGAGAAATTCCTCTGGAGAACTTCCTCCTTTTTTTTTTAAAACCTGGCCCATTAAATTTTAGTGTTAAGTAATCTCACAATAAATGAAAAGTATTCACTAGAAAAAAGTTAATTCAATGTGATTTGCCATTGTTTAATTCTGCTAGCCAAGCTGCACTTGTCCTGAAGAGCTACATAATTTATTCAAATGACCCGGGGCTTTAAAGTCAATCTTCCAGCAGAAAAAATTACTCTCTGCCGCCAGGAGAGTGAATTTTTTTGTGTTGTACTGTTCCTCCTGACTGACATTTATTTGACTCTCAAGTGTATTTACATTGTTGGTTTAACTTGGAGTTCTTTACCGAATCAATAATATGCTATGTTTTTCACTTCAAGTGGTATCAATATTATTATTCCGTTGCTTTTTCTTTTCTTTTTGCTTTTTTTCTCCCTTATCTCTCTGTAGTTACATAGTTTTGCTTTGACCTGCGAAAATTTTTACTCCTAAAATTATAAAGAAACAGAGTAAATGTCCTTTAAATCTTCTGGGAAATGTGTGCCTCTTTAAACTTTATTTATGTCAGAACTTACTGTAATGAAGGACAAAAGCTCTAGACAAGGTCTCCTACTCCTCGGGGGTGTTCAAGGCTAGGTCTCCCGGAGGCGAGTCTGCAGTTTGTTCTCAAAAGTTTATAGCTCACCTCCTGGCTATTTCTTTAAAAGGGGCATGAGAGGGGCCTAGAAATAGAGCAGGGTGGGAATCTGACCCATCGTGACCACTCAGGAGGCCCTGGCCTGGAAAATTTCCCTGTACATGGTAAAAACAAACATTTGAAATGGAGGGAGAAACCAGGCTTAAACAAAGAGTGAAACCAGTTCCCATTTAAACTCTCCTGCCGATAACCATATGTGCCCCCTCATTTGTTTTCCAACATCAGTTTTCCATCATTTGGACAGAGCCTCAACCTGAATCTGTCCAGAACATAGGAAGAAAATATTTCGAGATTTTGTAAAATGCTGTGTCTGTATATGAGGAGCATTTGCTCCATGTTCAAACAGTCTACTGAAAGAAATAGTATTGTGCAAACTTTTGAATCATACTATATTTTTCAGGCAATGGTGACCTCTTCTTGCTGATCCCATCTGTCTGTGTACTCTAGTATCAACTTCAAAATGAATGGAAAAACAGACAAATGTCAAAAGCCATCTGTTTTGTTTCATGTCATTTGTAATTTGTCTTCTGTAACCCACCCTCCCTTTGCTGTTACTTCTGTGGGACTTTTACTTAAGTCCCCAGCAACCTCCTCAGAGTCTGCCTGCCCTCTTACTTCACCTGCAACCTGCAGCCTGGCTAAGTGCACTCTTACTGCTCCCAGAAAAAAAAAAAATACGATCAGTAGAAATAACTGGAATCCTTTATACTCATGTAAGTGTCCTGGATTCTCTGGTTTTCTGTACTCACTGCAGTTAACTAGTCATACATTTTGCCTACCTGTGGCCTCCATTTTGGGAAGAAAATGAAAAATATTTTCTCCCATGCAACAATCCTTCAAACTCTTCCCCCCTTCTTCAGTGCTTTTGTAACAGCTTATGAGTAGCCAGCAAGGACTTTTTTGTAAATGTTGCATGTTTTCTTTTTGCCAGGACCAGGGTGAGATTAAAGGGCCAGCTAATACTGCCTCCTGTACTGTGGTGGTTAAGACTGTGAGTACTGACATTAGAGTGCCTTGGTTTCAAATCAAATGTCCCTATTTAATACCTATGTGACTTCAGAAAAGTTATTTAAATTCTGTGAGCCTTACTGTACTGATTTTTTTTTAAATGGAGGTAATAGTAATAGCTTATAATATTACCTAGTGTGCGCTAGGCACAATTTTTAAGCACTCTAAACATAACAACTCATTTAATTCTTATAACTCCATGATGTAGGTAATTAACATCATCCCCATTTCTCAGATGAGAAAACTGAGACACAAAGAAGGAAAGTAACTTGGCCATAGTCATGAAATTACTAAGTGGTATAGCTGAGCTTGTGAACCAGGTAATTGGAACCCAGAGGCCATGTACATACACTGGTATGCTATATTGTCTATCTATGAAAGTATTGAGTATAAAGCACTTAGCACAGTGTTTGGCAAATGGGATTTATTGTCAACTGGTATAATCACTACCATCACATGTATTTATCTTTCTTTTGTCACTCTTGCTTCTTCTATACTTATTGTGTAAGGCTAACCACCGTCAACCCCACAAAAAGAAAAACAACACTAATCTGGGCTACAATAGCTGCCTAATCCTTCTGATGTTGTATACTTTGTATTTAAACCACAAATATGATAGAGACCCATGAAAGGAGACAATGCTTATTAATATTTCTTTTAGAAGACATGAGAATTATTTCCTTCCTGTCACTCTCTCTCCAGCAAAAGCCAACAAAAACTGCTTAACACAAGGGAGAAATTTTAGAAATGTTAGACTTAAGTAAAGTTGCTGCTGTTCTTTTATTAAACAGGGGTAAAATTTTTCATAAAGTAATGAAAGTTGTAAAAGATGCTGGTGGAATTTAACTCTACTACTAGAATAAATTCCCTAATCTCCACTCCTTAACTCACTTTAGAATGCCGGTATCGGGGTAAAAGAAAGAGAAAATTCTGCAAATAATTATATTCTTCTTTTAAAGTAAGCCACTGACTTCAAAATTCTCTAACACATTTGTGGAAACTTCATCTTTTTTGTTTGAGATTTATTTGAATGAGCTGTTATGATTGGAGACAGTAAGAATTTCAGATTAATGTTTTGCAGCCAAAAAAAAAAAAAACCCACTGGAAAGCTGGCAAGTGTTCATAAGTCAGACCTAGAATTATGTAGGTTGAAGGCTCCCAGTGGACAGACGGAATATATAAGAAGGAAACCAGAGATCTGGTGCTATTACGTCCCTGACTCTAAAGGAACGAATAAGCACAAAATTAAAAGCATTCTTCAGCCTGAATTTTTAAGGTAGGTCTGCACAATTTATACATACTCTATTTGGAAAGTAAAACATATATTAAATGAAAATTTTTTTATGGATGTACTTCCCTTTTTCCTGTATTTTAACACTGTATTTTGCAAAATTCCTAAATTATTAAATTACTGTTTCTTTTACAGGGGTGCACTTAAGAACGAAGCAAGCTGATTTATGATAACTAAGTTTTAAACTCGAACAACGAGTAAGTCTTCAAGTGAGTTTATTTTAGATTCTTTCATGTTAATTTGTTAAGTCAAGATTATGAAAGAGTAAAGCTCTAAACAAAAGTGATAAGTTTGTTGTTTATTAAGAGATTCTTTGCTGATTACATTTTCACTGAGTAGTTTATTTATATGTGTTTTGAAACTATCCAAAGGAATAGTCTTTCCCTTACTGTGTTTATCTTCAGCTAACTTTTTTTTTTGTTTTAAAATAATGTTGCTATTGAAAATAACAGTATCACAAAAATCTGAATACTGGTTATAATATTCAATAGCCAAGTAGCACTGTTACTACTTAGCTGTTAAACTAAAAAAAAAGAAAAAAAGCAAAGGAAAAAGTGATACAATTATATATGACTAATCATTGATGTTCAATTCTTATTTCATTGAACAACACAATTTTTTCTACTTGACCGTAAATCCAATTTTGCTATTTTTTAGTTTTCAGTTCCTAATTAAAAAAGGTAGCTTTTCTTTTATATGGATTAAACTTAAATATCCATATGTAAAAGTAACAGTCTCTATTAAAATGCGATGGGGGTTTTAAAAATATGCACATATTCCATAAATACCTCTTAATTATATTATTATTGTGAAAACAATGGAAAAGTAGAACTATAGGAATTATTTTTAATTAGTAACAACCAGCCATAACCCACTATCCCAATATGTTCCTTTTGCATATTCTCTTTAAGTCTTTTGTACACTTACTTATTTTTTCCATAGTTTATTTTACTTATTTCTCCATAGCTGGAATGATTTGTATATAATTAGTTACTTGAATAAGGCATTTCTCTATGCAATAGTAGGCAGTGGTGTGGTTTCTAGAAAGTATACAGAGTGAGATATGTGCTCATGTGTTTTTGAAATGGTAATTTTTCTTGTTTATTCTTATTTGTTTCACATATTTCTTATTCTGGCTAACCTTTTGAAATATTAATTTTCTTTAACCTTTTTGACAATAGAAAAGAAGGGCAAAAAGTAGTTTTGCTTAGAATTTTCAGTCTTGATACCAGAATGTCTTAATTTCTTAGTATTACTGAGAGAATTCTCTTCTCTTCTTCAAGAAGTAAAGTCCATTCTTATTTCATAAGGCATGCTTCTGTTTCCCAATATTTTCTATAATCACCTACATTTTTTGCTTTCAACAAACTTTTATAATGCTAGCAACTTGATAATATCCTAAATTCTGTATGTGTTCTACAAGTTCTTTTTTTTCCCTCAGAAGGTGTAAAAATTAGGAGCTGCTGACATTTCAATCAACATGAAGACCAACTTCTCCCTTGCCACCATCAGCAAAAACATTACCAGCAGTCTTCACGTTGAACTTGTGAACATTTCCGGCAATGAGTCTACCTTTAATTGCTCACATAAGCCATCAGATAAGCATTTAGATGCAATTCCTGTTCTCTATTACATTATTTTTGCAGTTGGATTTCTTGTCAATACTATTGTGGTTACACTGTTTTGTTGTCAAAAGGGTCCTAAGAAGGTTTCCAGCATTTACATCTTCAACCTAGCTGTGGCTGACTTACTTCTTTTAGCTACTCTTCCTCTCTGGGCAACCTATTATTCTCATAGATATGACTGGCTCTTTGGGCCTGTAATGTGCAAACTTTTTGGTTCTTTCCTGACCCTGAACATGTTTGCAAGCATTTTTTTTATCACCTGCATGAGTGTTGATAGGTACCAATCTGTCATTTACCCCTTTCTGTCTCAAAGAAGAAATCCCTGGCAAGCATCTTATATAGTTCCCCTTGTTTGGTGTATGGCTTGTCTGTCCTCATTGCCAACGTTTTATTTCCGGGATGTCAGAACCATTGAATATTTAGGGGTGAATGCTTGCATAATGGCTTTCCCACCTGAGAAGTATGCCCAATGGTCAGCTGGGATTGCCTTAATGAAAAATATCCTTGGTTTTATTATCCCTTTAATATTCATAGCAACATGTTATTTCGGAATCAGAAAACATCTACTGAAGACCAATAGCTATGGGAAAAATAGAATAACTCGTGACCAAGTTCTGAAGATGGCAGCTGCTGTTGTTCTGGCATTCATCATTTGTTGGCTTCCCTTCCATGTTCTGACCTTCCTGGATGCTCTAGCCTGGATGGGTGTCATTAATAGCTGTGAAGTTATAGCAGTCATTGACCTGGCACTTCCTTTTGCCATTCTCCTGGGATTCACCAACAGCTGCATTAATCCCTTTCTGTATTGTTTTGTTGGAAATAGGTTCCAGCAGAAGCTCCGCCGTGTGTTTAGGGTTCCAATTACTTGGCTCCAAGGCAAGAGAGAGAATGGGTCATGTGGAAAAAGCAGTTCCTTTAGAGAAATGGAGACCTTTGTGTCTTAAACGTGAGAGTGGAATACAGTTTATCAATATGGCTACTTGGCTTAAAAGATCTCCCTGAATTATCTTTTAATGGCTTTAGTAAAATAACAATTTTTTCCCCTTAATGTAATCTTTTCTCAGACTTCTAGGACAGGAAACCAAATGTACCTCTTAAGTTTTATCCTCCAGTGATTTTCAAAAATTGCCTCCTTTTTTTCCCTTCCTTGTCTATCTGTATGAGATGTCACTGGGGAGATATATCTATAATCTAGAAGTAACTGGGAATTTATCTCAAATTATAATTAATAAGAAATTGTGAATGATGATTTGGGGTTTCAGATTTCTCTTTGAGAAGTTCTGGAGTCTTTGTTGATTTTTATATCTATTTTCATCAAGCTTTTATCTTGAACCAAGGCCAGTCTTTTAATTCATTGCATTATTTACAAGATAGTATGCTAAAAGGAATGAGCACTTCTGCTTTATATTATGAATAATAAACTTTTTATATTTCACTTTAGCATAAATTTATATTTAAGATATAGCTACATATTGAGTAGAGCTAGGAATATAGTATAGATTACATGTACTCCTACATTTAACTTGTATTTATAATCATAAAAAGTGAAATGTGTAATAACATAGATCTCCAATAAACAAATATCTGAGTGTTCACTAAAGTCTGAATAAACTTTTTAAATTTCTATTCATTTTAACTGTTTGAAGGTTTCTATGTTCTCTGATACTTTTTCAAAAACAATAAGAACTACTTAGTGTATAAAATGTAAAGGTCATTTTTTACATCCTTGACATTTTGGATATGGTGCTTTGATTGATATATAGGAAGTTGACCTGAGTTTTATTATTGATCCTTTGGTTGTGGGTTGCTTCCCAAAATATTTGGGTGGCTGCTTTAACTCTTTAATTTGTAATAAACCCTTAACTAGTATAGGAAAAGGTTATCTCAGAATGGAATTTTGATACTTAAGGAGGACAAAGAGATCCAGCAAATGACAAGTTTGGTGTCACACAACAAACCTACCTGTCAAGGCAATGCAACATGGCTTAGAAAATATAGACCATGGGGTATACTTAAATTACACCTGTGGATACTGTTTGTTCCAGAACTTATAGGATTCTGTGGAACTCTTCTATACCAGTGACTGGTGCATAGATCTCTCAACACTATTAGAACTCCTAACTTTGAGAAATACCTGAAACTGAGCTACCTAATTTAGAGCATGAATCCTAATTTTAGAAGTTAGAGATTTCATTCTGCACCAGACCCATATTTTACCAGGTTATCTAGGACCTTCCTAGACCAGTACTGACCTCTAAGATAGAAGTAAAGTTTCAGAAGCTTGGCGTCTCCACCAGATTTCAGGGATATAGATCCAACAATACTCTTGATCTACTTTCTGGGAAAGTCCTTATTTCATGTCATCTATTATTATCAATAAAAACAAATAGTTAAATGCATAACCAACTATGACTTCATATTTTAAATAACTTTGTAAAACATAAATAAAAGCTTTAATTGGAAGATCATGTGCACTTTACTTTTTTATTGTAACTACCTCAAGTTATAGATTCTTACCTTCTCTTGTATCCTCATCTTCCTTACAATCCCCGCTGATACTTCTTAGTTTTACCTTCGATCATTCCTTATCTGGCTTCTTGCTATACTCTTCTAGTCTCCCGCTCTTGCATCTTCAGCCATAATCACTTATTAATTATCAAAGGAAAGCCCAGATTTCTTGCTATGGTCTACAAGACCACAAGAAATCTGATTCTTCCTTGCCTGTCTGACTTTTTTTTTTCCCCTCTGCCATCACTTTTTTTTTAAATTTTATTTTATTATTTAACTTTACAATATTGTATTGGTTTTGCCATATATCAGCATGAATCCACCACAGGTATACACATGTTCCCCATCCTGAACCCTCCTCCATCCTCCCTCCCCATACCATCCCTCTGGGTCGTCCCAGAGCACCAGCCCCAAGCATCCAGCATCGTACATTGAACCTGGACTGGTGACTCATTTCATATATGATATTATATATGTTTCAGTGCCATTCTCCCAAATCATTCCACCCTCTCCCTCTCCCACAGAGTCCAAAAGACTGTTCTATACATCAGTGTATCTTTTGCTGTCTCGTATACAGGGTTATTGTTACCATCTTTCTAAATTCCATATATATGTGTTAGTATACTGTATTGGTGTTTTTCTTTCTGGCTTACTTCACTTTGTATAATAGGCTCCAGTTTCATCCACCTCATTAAAACTGATTCAAATGTATTCTTTTTAATGGCTGAGTAATACTCCATTGTGTATATGTACCACAGCTTTCTTATCCATTCATCTGCCGATGGACATCTAGGTTGCTTCCTGGCTATTATAAACAGTGCTGTGATGAACATTGGGGTACACGTGTCTCTTTTAATTCTGGTTTCCTCAGTGTGTATGCCCAGCAGTGGGTTTGCTGGGTCATAAGGCAGTTCTATTTCCAGTTTTTTAAGGAATCTCCACACTGTTCTCCATAGTGGCTGTACTAGTTTTCATTCCCACCAACAGTGTAAGAGGGTTTCCTTTTCTCCACACCCTCTCCAGAATTTATTGCTTATAGAATTTTGGATCGCAGCCATTCTGACTGGCGTGAAATGGTACCTCATAGTGGTTTTGATTTGCACTTCTGATAATGAGTGATGTTGAGCATCTTTTCATGTATTTGTTAGCCATCTGTATGACTTCTTTGGAGAAATGTCTATTTAGTTCTTTGGCCCATTTTTTGATTGGGTCATTTATTTTTCTGGAATTGAGCTGTAGGAGTTGCTTGTATATTTTTGAGATTAGTTGTTTGTCAGTTGCTTCATTTGCTATTATTTTCTCCCATTCTGAAGGCTGTCTTTTCACCTTGCTTATAGCTTCCTTTGTTGTGCAGAAGCTTTTAAGTTTAATTAGGTCCCAGTTGTTTATTTTTGCTTTTATTTCCAATATTCTGGGAGGTAGGTCATAGAGGATCCTGCTGTGATTGATGTATGTCGAAGAGTGTTTTGCCTATGTTCTCCTCTAGGAGTTTTATAGTTTCTGGTCTTACGTTTAGATCTTTAATCCATTTTGAGTTTATTTTTGTGTATGGTGTTAGAAAGTGTTCTAGTTTCATTCTTTTAAAAGCGGTTGACCAGTTTTCCCAGCGCCACTTGTTAAAGAGCCATCTCTTCTTATACTGTATGTTCAAGCATCACAAAAGGACTCAAACTGCTTTTTTTTTTTTCAAGCCTACTGATCTCTCATGCCTGTCTGCTTTTTCCCACACCACTCTGTTTCCTGAACACCCCTCCAATCATCCCTGACCCTCAGGGTGTCTCACTCAACTGATGAACACCTACACAGCTTCCAATATTCAGTTCCTATCAGTTCCTCTCACCACAATAACAATTATGATACTAATTATACTACAAACCTCCCTCCCCTGGGTGTTCCCTTAATTAAAAGAATTATTTACCTAATCCTTGGGATTTTAAGACTGGCCTCCACTTCCTTGTTAGTGAAAGTGTTAGTCACTCAGTCCTGTCTGACTCTTTGTGACTCCATGGTCTGTAGCCTGCCAAGCTCCTCTGTTCATGGAATTCTCCAGGCAAGGATACTGGAGTGGGTTGTCATTTCCTTTTTGAGGGGATCTTCCCAACTCAGGGATTGAACCCTGGTCTCCAGCATTGCAGGCAAATTCTTTACCGACTGAGCAACCAGAGGAACCCAGTATTGATCCCTAAGTAATTCTCTTGGACTACAGTGGTCTTTCCTGGGACTAAGAAGAAATGTCATTTGAGAAGATGGTGCATGAATATGTGAACTCTGATTGCAGGAATATACAAAGGTATAAATGTCTTCTTTTCTCTTTGATAATATAAATTTCATGTTAAGTTTCTCAGATAGCAAAAAAAAAAAAAAAACTATTCTTCTCATTTTGGTTGTCCCATTTCCAAGTATTACCTAATTCGCTTTCTTTTCCATGGTTCCACCTTTATTCATCTCACCCAAATAATGCCCAAGAACCACATAGTAATAACAATAATAGTTATTACTATTAGGTGAGCACTGTATGATATATACTTTTATAAGTATTTTACTTGTATTATCTCATTTTATTCCCAAAATGATTCAATTATTCTCATTTTACAAATAAGGACAATGAGGTACAGATGAGTTCATATTAATCTTTAAGTTTGTCTCTGATCAATGATCTGGGTAATCCTAACAGATGTATTTAGTAGTTTCAGTGAATCTTAGGCTACAAGCTGATATTTCAGAGACAGTCCTGCTCAGACTTTCAACTTTCTCCAAACCACACTGCTTACATATCTGTGACCACAGCAATAAAAGAGTACTGGGCAGGTGGTATATTAGCACCTATGAAGAAAAAGAGAGAAAGCTAATGGATAAGGCTTTCTGCCTGGTTCTCCACTACCCTTTTCTCATGCTTCATGCTCTACAGAACTACATGAAGTAACTACTACTCCCTGCTGCCCCCTCTACCTCCACACAGAAAGCAAGACCCTCAAACATTTATTTTGAGGGACAAAAATGTTGACATGAATGCTAGTTTTGTGAAATAAGATTATATAGGATTACCAGAGAAATTCATCTCTTGCAATTTGCAAAATGAATATATATTTTTATTATGAAAAGTCAAGTATTAATTACAGTAAGTCCCCTACATATGAACCTTGAAGTTGCGAACTTTAAAAAATGCGAATGTGTGTTCACACATCCAATCACATAATTTAGTTCACATGTCTGGCATACATGGTCATGTGCATGCTTGTCTACAGTGATTGTACTTTTGTGTACTTTACTATACACTACTGTATAGAGTACAGTAGTACAGTATCTTTATTTTGAACCCAGGATGTCCAGAAGCAAGTGTAAAAGCAGCAGTGATGTAGCTGGTACTACTATACTCTTCAAGGTACTGCACTGTAAGATGAAAATGTTTTCTTTATTTGTATGTGTTTTTTATGTATTATTTTTATGAAAAATATTATAAACCTATTGCAGTACAGTACTGTATAGCCAATTGTGTTAGGTGCATATCTAGGCTAACTTTTTTGGATTTATGAACAAATTGGACTTACAAACATGTTCTTAGAATTCATACATAGGTAGGGGATTTACTGTATTTCTACATTTCATAACCCTAAATTAGATCTAAGTAAATGTTTTGGAAAAATTCCTTTTTTTCTGATCTTTTGATGTCTGTATCAAAATGAGAGGATAATCTAAAGGAAAGCACATTCTATTTTGATTTTTTTTCCCCACAGGGATCTGAGAATGGAAAACTGTTTGGTGGCTTCATCTATCAATAAAAGAAAAATCTAAACTGGGCAAGCTGAATTAACCACAGGAGGTAACTGAAACAAGAAAGGATTGAGATAATAAGAAAAATAAAGCACTTAATTATTTTGTTAATTCCTATATGAATTATATCAACAATGATGATTCACATAAAATAACAGAAATTCATATGCTATCAAACACAAAAAATTACTTTTCCTGAAAAAAAAAAAAAAAACAAACAAAAAACAAAAAACAGTGGCCTACAGCTGAATGGACTAGCCTTCTAGACCTTGATGCTCACTTGCACAAAGGATTAATATCCTCAGAATAAGAATTCTTTCTTTTTGAAATTCTTTCTTTTAGAAAGAGAGTTCTTTTTAAAATTAATAATAATTTATATGTATTTCTTACTAAGAATCAATACTTCCTCATTGTTGAAAATTTTAACTGTATAGATAATTAGCCACAGACAAAATCACTGTTAGTAGCATTCAAATCGTTCACCTCAGGTTAGGACTTGAACCCACATGGCTGGGACTCAAATCTGGTCAAAATCCAGTTTGGGACTCTAACCCATGTGCCCAGGACTCAAACCTGGCCAAAACTCATGGTCTTTCAAACTGAGATAACACACTTGGTTTCAGGATCTAATGAAGCTCAGGTTCTTGATATCTTATCACAGAAAGAATTCAGTGAGAGACAAATAGGTAAGAAGTGGATTTATTTAGAGAGAAACACACTCCACATAGAAGTATGGGCTGTCACAGAGGGCAAGAGTGACCTTGAAATGTGGTGTGGTTAGCTTTTATGGGCTAGGCAATTTCATGAGCTAATGAATGGGAGGATTATTCTAATTATATTGGGGATAAATTAAACTTAAAAACTTTTGCACAGCAAGATAAAACAACAACAACACAACCTACTGAATGGGAGAAAATATTTGCAAATCAGATGACCAAGAAAGGGGTTAATATCCAAAATATATAAACAGTTCATACAACTCAATATCAAAAAGCAACCCAACTTAAAAAATGGGCAGAATACCTGGATAAATATTTTTCCAGAAAAGAAACACAGATGTCCAACAGGCACATGAAAAGATATTCAACATAACTCATCATCAGGGAAATGCAAATCAAAACCACGATGAGCTATGACCTGTCAGAAGGGCTATCATCAAAAAATCTACAAATAAATGTTGACAAGGATTTGGAGAAAAGGTAACAATTGTCCACTGTTGGTGGGAATGTAAATTGGTACAGTTACTATGGAAAACAGTATGGAGTTTCCTCAAAAAATTAAAAATAGAATTACCATATGGTCTAGCAATTCCATTCCTGGGTATGTAGCAAAAGAAAACAAAAACACTACTTGGAAAATATACATACACCTCAATGTTCATTGCAACATTATTTACAATAGCTGAGATATAGAAGCAGATGAAGTAACCATCAACAGATGAATGGATAAAGATGTGGTGGTATAGATACACACACAGGAATATTACTCAGCCAAAAGAACTAATGAAATTTTGCCATTTGCAACAACATGGATGGACCTAGAGAGTGTTATGCTGTAAAAACTCATACAGAGAAAGACAAATACTGTACGTTATCATTTATATGTTGAGTCTAAAAAATAAAACAAATGAATGAATATAACAAAATAAAAATAGACACACAGAGAACAAACTAGTGGTTACCAGTGGGGAGAGGGGCAACATAGGGGTACGGGATTAAGAGATACAAACTACTATGCACAAAATAAATGTTTCAAGTATATATTGTAGAGAACAGAGAGCATAGCCAATACTTAATGATAACTTTAAATACTATATTGTTGTTTTGTTCAGTCACTCAATCGTTTCCAACTCTTTGCAACCACATGGACTGCAGCATGCCAGGCTTCCCTGTCCTTCACCGTGATCTCCCTCTCAAACTCATGTCCACTGAGTCAGTGATGCCATCCAACCATCTCATCCTCTGTTGTCCCCTTCTCCTCCTGCCTTCAATCTTTCCCAGCATCAGGGTCTTTTCCCATGAGTTGGCTCTTTTCATCAGGTGACCAAAGTATTGGAACTTCAGCCTCAGCATCAGTCCCGCCAATGAATATTCAGGATTGATTTCCTTTAGAATTGACTGGTTTGATCTCCTTGAAGTCCAAAAGACTCGCAAGAGTCTTCTCCAACACCACAATTCAAAAGTATCAATTCTTCAGCACTCAGCCTTCTTTATGGTCCAACTCTCACAAGCATACATGATTACTGGAAAAATCATAACTTTGACTATAGGGACCTTTGCCAGCAAAGTAATGTCTCTGCTTTTGAATATGCTGTCTAGGTTTATATAAATTTTGAATTAGTATGTTGTATTCATAAAACTAATATTAATATAATATTGTAAACCAGCTACACCTCAATTTTAAAAAGACAAAAAGCAAAAAAAAAAAAAAAAAAAAAAAAAGGAAAGGAAGGAAGGAAGTTTTAGCCAGAACAATTAGGCATGAAAAAGATATAAATGGCATGCATGCTAAAAAAGGAAGAGGTAAAAAACTATCACTATTTGCAATGACAATATGAAAACCTTGCTGCTGCTGCTGCTAAGTCGCTTCAGTCGTGTCCAACTCTGTGCGACCCCATAGACGGCAGCCCACCAGGCTCCCCCGTCCCTGGGATTCTTCAGGCAAGAACACTGGAGTGGGTTGCTGTTTCCTTCTCCAATGCATGAAAGTGAAAAGTGAAAGTGAAAGTGAAAAGTGAAAGTGACGTTGCTCAGTCGTGTCCAACCCTCAGCGACCCCATGGACTTCAGCTTTCCAGACTCCTCCATCCATGGATGGGATTTTCCAGGCAAGATTACTGGAGTGGGGTGCCATTGCCTTCTCTGAGGAATATCTTAGATCCCATTTAAAAAAAATGTTATAACTAAGAAACAAATTCACCAACATTACAGGATACAAAATCAATATGCAAAAGGTTTGTTCAGTCGCTCAGTCATGTCCGACTCTTTGCAATCCCATGAACGGCAGCACGCCAGGCTTCCCTGTCCTTCACTATCTCCCAGAGTTTGTTCAAACTCGTCTATTGAATAGGTGATGCCATCCAACCATCTCATCCTCTGTTGTCCCTTTCTCCTCTCGCCCTTAATCTTTCCCAGCATCAGGGTCTTTTCCACTGAGTCAGCTCTTTACATCAGGTAGCCTAAGTACTAGAGCTTCAGCTTGAGCACCAGTCCTTCCAGTGAATATTCAGGGTTGATTTTCTCTATGATTGACTGGTTTGATTTCCTTGCTGAATATCCAAGGGACACTCAAGATCATGAGCTCCTTATTGCAAAATTCAGACTTAAATTGAAGAAACTAGGCCATTCAGCTATGACCTAAATAAAATCCATTATGCAAAAAGCTGGTGTGCCTTTTTACGCTAATAACACATTATCAGACAAAGAAACTAAGAAAACAATCCCATTTACAATTGCATCAAGAAGAATAAACACCTAGGAATAAATTTAACCAAAAGGTAAAAGACCTGTATGTTGAAAACTACAAAATATTAATGAAATAAACTGAAGATACAAATGAATGGAAATATATTCTGTGCTCATGGATCAGAAGAATTGATATTGTTAAAATGTGCATATTACCCAAGGCAATCTACAGATTCACTACAATCCCTATCAAAACTCCAATGATATATTTCAAAGAAATAGAACACAAATTATAAAATTTATATGGAAGAACAAAAGACCTTAAATAGCCAAAGCAATCTTGAGAAAGGAGAATAAAGCTGTAGGCAACATCTTTCTTGATTTCAAGCTATATTATAAAGCTATAGTAATTTAAAAAGTACAGTGTTGGCATGAAACAGACACATAGATCAATGGAACAGACTATAGAGCCCAGAAATACCATTGTGCATATATGCATATATGTCAATTAATTCATAATGAAGGAGACAAGAATATATAATGGGGAAAGGATAGACTTTTCAATAAATGTTGGGAAAACTGGACAGCCACATGCAAAAGAATTAATTTAGACCACTATTTTATAACATACACAAAAATTAACCCAAAATGGATTAGTAAGACCCATAAGACCTGAAATGATAAAATACTCAGAAGAAAAATTTAGGTAGTAACTCCTAATCTTGGTGACAATTGTTTTTGAATCTGATACCAAAAGCAAAAGTAACAAAAGCAAAAATACTACATCATACTAAAAAGCCTCTGCACAGAGAGGGAAACAATCAACAAAATTAAAAGGGAACCTACTGAATAGGAAAAAATATCTGCAAATCATATGATCAACAATCAGTTAATATAAAAAATATATAAAGAACTCATACATTCAATACCAAAAAGTAACAATCTGATTTAGAAATGGGCAGAAGTTTTGAAGAGCCGTCTTTCCACACAAGGGATACAGATGGCCAACAGGTAAATGAAAAGATGCTCAACATCATTCATTATCAGGGAAATGCAAATCAAAATCATAATGAGATAACACCCACACTTGTCAGAACGGCTAATATAAAAAAGATAACAAATAAGAAGTGTTGCCAAGGATGTGAAAAAAAAAAGGAACACTTAAAGCCTTTTGGTGAAAATGTAAATTGGTATAGTCACTATGAAAAGTAGTATGGATATGTCTCAGAAAATTAAAAATAGAACTACTATATGGTCCAGCAGTTCTGATAATTTACCTGAAGAAAACAAAAACATTTAACTCAAAAAAATATGTGCCATGTTCACTGCAGTATTATTCATAGTAGCCAAGATATGAAAATAATGTAAATATTCATCCATAGATGAATGTATAAAGAAAATGTGGTATATACAGACAAAGGAATAATATTCAGCCATAAAAAAGAAACCTTAACCATTTGTGACAATGTGGATGGACCTTGAGGGCATTATGCTAAGTGAAATGTCAGACAGAGAAACACAAATATACATGCTTTCTTTTATATGTGGAATCTAAAAACAAACAAACAAGTTCATAGTCACAGAGAACAAATTGTGTTGCCACAGGTGAGGGGTAGGGGTGTGAGAAATAAAATTTTAAAAAGATAAATAAATAAAATAAACATGTTATAGAAGAACATATATCAGCAAGGGAAAATGTTCAAAATATACTTGGAGAAAAATATCTGACTACAAAATAGTATGCACAAAATAAACCATTTTGTTAAAGAAAATGGACACCAAAAATAGAAAGTTTAGAAGAACACACATTAAAATATTAAAGTATCTGAGAGGCAGTCCTAAGATGGCGGAGGAATAGGACAGGGAGACCACTTTCTCCCCTACAAATTCATCAAAAGAACATTTGAACGCTGAGTAAATTCCGCAAAACAACTTCTGAATGCCGGCAGAGGACATCAGGCACCCAGAAAAGCAGCCCATTGTCTTTGAAAGGAGGTAGGAAAAAATATAAAAGACAAAAAGAGAGACAAAAGGGGTAGGGATGGAGCTTCATCCTGGGAAGGGAGTCTTAAAAAAGAAAGAAGTTTCCAAACACCAGGAAACACTCTCACTGCTGAGTCTGTGGTGAACCTTGGAACCACAGAGGCCAACATAACTGGGAGGAAAAATAAATAATTAAAACCCACAGATTACATGCTCAATGGTAACTCCCCCAACAGAGAAGCAGTGCAGACGCCTGCACCTGCCACTAGCAAGCTGGGGCTGGGCAGGGAGGCGCAGGCTGCATTGTTTAGAGTAAGGACCTGGCCTGAATGCCCCGAGGGCAATCTGAGGGAACTAACTTGGGCTAGCAAACCAGACAGTGGGACAGCTACCACTTGAAAAGCCCTAACCTAAGCACCGCCAGGCCCACTCACAGAACAAAGGACTGACTAAAGCTACGTGAAAAAGCCCTAACCTAAGACACCATCAGGCCCGCTCACAGAACAAAGCACTGAGCAGAGAGAGCTGGCTGCAGACCATCCACCTCCAGTGACAGGCAGCCAGAGCCAGAAGGGGGCAATCACAGCCCCAGAGAGGCATTATCTACCAAACTGCAAGCAGGCTTCCTTGCTAATTAAGATTTCTTGAGATGCTGGACTGTCAACATCCACCTAAGAAGGTGCGCAAGTTGTACACCCAGAAAACTGAGCGGCAGGGATGGGGGAGGTGATGAGTTGCAGCGACTGCACTCTCCAAACACCTGATCACCTGAGCTGCTCAGATCTGGGAAGGGCATAAAACGCAGGCCCAACTGAGTCTGTACGTCTGAGGACTACCCGAGTACCTGAAATTGAGCATACTAGACCTGGGAAGTGCATACAACCCAGGGCCAGCCTCAGAGAGTTCCTGGCAGAGCAACCTAGAGCCTAAGCAGTGTAGACAGGGAAAGCACATATGTCATGAGTGGGGGCAAACCCAGTGTTGCCAAGACACTGGGAGAACATGCCAGTGTTATTTGTTTGCAGTGTCACTCACTCTCCACAGCACGACTGAACAAGTGAGCCTAAAAAAGTATCCACAACTGCCCCCTTGTATCAGGGCAGAAATTAGACACTGATCAGATCAGATCAGATCAGTCGCTCAGTCGTGTCAGACTCTTTGTGACCCCATGAATCGCAGCACGCCAGGCCTCCCTGTCCATCACCAACTCCCGGAGTTCACTCAGACTCACGTCCAACGAGTCAGTGATGCCATCCAGCCATCTCATCCTCTGTCGTCCCCTTCTCCTCTTGCCCCCAATCCCTCCCAGCATCAGAGTCTTTTCCAATGAGTCAACTCTTCGCATGAGGTGGCCAAAGTACTGGAGTTTCAGCTTTAGAATCATTCCTTCCAAAGAAATCCCAGGGCTGATCTCCTTCAGAATGGACTGGTTGGATCTCCTTGCAGTCCAAGGGACTCTCAAGAGTCTTCTCCAACACCACAGTTCAAAAGCATCAATTATTTGGTGCTCAGCCTTCTTCACAGTCCAACTCTCACATCCATACATGACCACAGGAAAAACCATAGCCTTCACTAGATGAAACTTTGCTGGCAAAGTAATGTCTCTGCTTTTGAATATGCTATCTAGGTTGGTCATAACTTTCCTTCCAAGGAGTAAGCGTCTTTTAATTTCATGGCTGTAGTCACCATTTGCAATGATTTTGGAGCCCAGAAAAATAAAGTCTGACACTGTTTCCACTGTTTCCCATCTATTTCCCATGAAGTGATGGGACCGGATGCCATGATCTTTGTTTTCTGAATGTTGAGCTTTAAGCCAACTTTTTCACTCTCCTCTTTCACTTTCGTCAAGAGGCTTTTGAGTTCCTCTTCACTTTCTGCCATAAGGGTGGTGTCATCTGCATATATGAGGTTATTGATATTTCTCCCGGCAATCTTGATTCCAGCTTGTGCTTCTTCCATCCCAGGGTTTCTCATGATGTACTCTGCATATAAGTTAAATAAGCAGGGTGACAATATACAGCCTTGACGTACTCCTTTTCCTATTTGGAACCAGTCTGCTGTTCCATGTCCAGTTCTAACTGTTGCTTCCTGACCTGCATACACATTTCTCAAGAGGCAGGTCAGGTGGTCTGGGATTCCCATCTCTTTCAGAATTTTCCACAGTTTATTGTGATCCACACAGTCAAAGGCTTTGGCATAGTTAATAAAGCAGAAATAGATGTTTTTCTGGAACTCTCTTGCTTTTTCCATGATCCAGCGGATGTTGGCAATTTGATCTCTGGTTCCTCTGCCTTTTCTAAAACCAGCTTGAACATCTGGAAGTTCACGGTTTACGTATTGCTGAAGCCTGGCTTGGAGAATTTTGAGCATTACTTTACTAGCTTGTGAGATGAGTGCAATTGTGTGGTAGTTTGAGCATTCTTTGTCATTGCCTTTGTTTGGGATTGGAATGAAAATTGATCTTTTCCAGTCCTGTGGCCACTGCTGAGTTTTCCAAATTTCCTGGCATATTAACTGCAGCACTTTCACAGCATCATCTTTCAGGATTTGGAATAGCTCAACTGAAATTCTATCACCTCCACTAGCTTTGTTTGTAGTGATGCTTTCTAAGGCCCACTTGACTTCACATTCCAGGATGCCTGGCTCTAGGTCAGTGATCACACCATCGTGATTATCTGGCTCTAGGTCAGTGATCACACCATCATGATTATCTGAGACGTGAAGCCCTTTTTTATACAGTTCTTCTGTGTATTCTTGCCACCTCTTTTAATATCTTCTGCTTCTGTTAGGTCCATACCCTTTCTGTCCTTTATTGAGTCCATCTTTGCATGAAATGTTCCTTTGGTATCTCTGATTTTCTTGAAGAGATCTCTAGTCTTTCCCATTCTGTTGTTTTCCTCTATTTCTTTGCATTGATCGCTGAGGAAGGCTTTCTTATCTCTTCTTGCTATTCTTTGGAACTCTGCATTCAGATGTTTATATCTTTCCTTTTCTCATTTGCTTTTCGCTTCTCTTCTTTTCACAGCTACTTGTAAGGCCTCCCCAGCCAGCCATTTTGCTTTTTCACATTTCTTTTCCACAGGGATGGTCTTGATCCCTGTCTCCTGTACAATGTCACGAACCTCATTCCATAGTTCATCAGGCACTCTATCAGATCTAGGCCCTTAAGTCTATTTCTCACTTCCACTGTATAATCATAAGGGATTTGATTTAGGTCATACCTGAATGGTCTAGTGGCTTTCCCTACTTTCTTCAATTTAAGTTTGAATTTGGCACTGAAGAGACCAGCAAACAGAATAAGCTAAAACAGAGGGAACCTCCTTGGAAGTGACAGGTGCAATAGATTAAAACCCTGTAGTTAGTATCAACTGCTACTGCTGATAAGTCCCTTCAGTCGTGTCCAACTCTATGCCACCCCATAGACAGCAGCCCTCCAGGCTCTGCCGTCCCTGGGCTTCTCCAGGCAAGAACACTGGAGTGGGTTGCCACTTCCTTCTCCAGTGTATAAAAGTGAAAAGTGAAAGTGAAGTTGCTCAGTCGTGTTCGACTCTTAGTGACTACATGGACTGCAGCCTACCAGGATCCTAAGTCCATGGGATTTTCCAGGCAAGAGTACTGGAGTGGGTTGCCATTGCCTTCTCCAATTACTGACTAGGAGAGTGAAAAAGTTGGCTTAAAGCTCAACATTCAGAAAACGAAGATCATGGCATCTGGTTCCATCACTTCATGGGAAATAGATGGGGAAAGAGTAGAAACAGCGTCAGACTTTATTTTTGGGGGCTCCAAAATCACTGCAGATGGTGACTGCAGCCATGAAATTAAAAGATGCTTACTCCTTGGAAGGAAAGTTATGACCAACCTAGATAGCATATTCAAAAGCAGAGACATTACTTTGCCAACAAAGGTCCGTCTAGTCAAGGCTATGGTTTCTCCAGTAGTCATGTATGGATGTGAGAGTTGGACTGTGAAGAAAGCTGAGCACCGAAGAATTGATGCTTTTGAATTGTGGTGTTGAAAAAGACTCTTGTGAGTCCCTTGGACTGCAAGGAGATCCAACAAGTCCATTGTAATGGAGATCAGTCCTGGGTGTTCTTTCGAAGGAATGATGCTAAAGCTGAAACTGCTGTACTTTGGCCACCTCATGTGAAGAGTTGACTCATTGGAAAAGACTCTGATGCTGGGAGATTGGGGGCAGGAGGAAAAGGGGAAAACAGAGGATGAGATGGCTGGATGGCATCATGGACTCGATGAACATGAGTTTGAGTGGACTCTGGGAGTTGGTGATGGACAGGGAGGCCTGGCGTGCTGCAATTCATGGGGTTGCAAAGAGTCGGACATGACTGAGTGACTGAACTGAACTGAATTGAACATAGGAAGGGGCCTATAGTTCTTGATAAATATAAGCTGGATCAAGGAACTATCCGAAAAAGAACTGACCCCACATTGCCCACAACAACACTAGAGAAAGTTCTAGATATATTTTTACTATTTTTACTATCATTCTTTATTATTTTTAATTTTTTAAAAAATTTTAAGTCTTTTATTACTCCTTTAATTTTCATTTTTATAACCTACTATTATTTTACAAAAAAAAGAAAGACACTATTTTTAAAGCAAATATATATATATATATATATATATATATATATATATAATTTTTGTGACTTTTTTTTTCTTTTCTTTAATATTGTATTTTTGAAAATCCAACCTTTACCCTAGATTTTTAATCTTTGCTTTTTGGTATTTGTTATCAATTTTGTACCTTTAAGAACCCAGTCTTCAGTACCCATTTTTACTTGGGAGTGAGATTACTGGCTTGACTGCTCTCTCGTCCTTAAGACTCTCTTTTTCTCCACCAGGTCACCTCTATCTCCTCCCCACCCCCCTTCTCATCTCTACCCAACTCTGTGAATCTCTTTGTGTGTTCCAGACAGTGGAGAACACTTAGAGAACTGATTACTGGCTGGATCTGTCTCTCTCCTTTTGATTCCCCCCTTTATCCTCCTGGATACCTCTGTCTCCCTCCTCCCTCTTCTCTTCTCTATATAACTCCATGAACATCTCTGGTTGGTCCAGACTGTGGAGAACACATACAGAATTGATTACTGGCTAGACTGTTTTCTCCCGTTTGATTCCCCCTCTTTTCCTCCTGGTCACCTCTATCTCTCTCCTCCCTCTTCTCTTCTCCATGTAACTCTGTGAACCTCTCTGGGTGTCCCTCACTGTGGAGAAACTTTTCATCTTTAACCTAGATGTTTTATCAATGGTGCTGTATAGATGGAGAAGTCTTGAGGCTACTGTAAAAATAACACTGAAAACCAGAAGCGGGAAGCTTAAGTCCAAATCCTGAGAACACCAGAGAACTCCTGACTCCAGGGAACATTAATCGACAGGAGCTCATCAAATGACTCCATACCTACACTGAAACCAAGCACCTCCCAAGGGCCAACAAGTTCCAGAGCAAGAATACCATGCAAATTCTCCAGCCACACAGGAACACAGCCCTGAGCTTCAAAATATAGGCTGTCCAAAGTCATTCCAAACCCTTTGACATCTCATAACTCATTACTGCACACCTTATTGCACTTCAGAGAGAAGAAATCCAGATCTACCCACCAAAACACCGACACAAGCTTCTCTAACAAGGAAACCTTGACAAGTCACCCATACAAGCCCACCCACAGTGAGGAAACTCCACAATAAAGAGAAATCCACAAACTGCCAGGATACAGAAAGGCCACCCCAAACACAACAATATAAACAAGATGAAAACACAGAGGAATACCCAGCAGGTAAAGGAACAGGATAAATTCCCACCAAACCAAACAAAAGAGGAAGAGATAGGGAATCTACCTGAGAAAGAATTCCAAATAATGATAGTGAAAATGGTCAAAAATCTTGAAAACAAAATGGAATCACAGATAAATAGCCTGGAAACAAGGATTGAGAAGATGCAAAAAAGGTTTAACAAGGACCTAGAAGAAATAAAAAAGAGTCAATATATAATGAATAATGTAATAAATGAGATCAAAAACACTCTGGAGGGAGCAAATAGTAGAATAATGGAAGAAGAAGATAGGATTAGTGAGGTAGAAGATAGAATGGTAGAAATAAATGAATCAGAGAGGAAAAAAGAAATGGATTAAAAGAAATGAGGACAACCTCAGAGACCTCTGGGACAATGTTAAACACCCCAACATTTGAATCATAGGAGTCTCAGAAAAAGAAGACAAAAAGAAAGACCATGAGAAAATACTTGAGGAGATAATAGTTGAAAACTTCCCTAAAATGGGGAAGGAAATAATCACTTAAGTCCAAGAAACTCAGAGAGTCCCAAACAGGATAAACCCAAGGCGAAACACCCCAAGACACATATTAATCAAATTAACAAAGATCAAACACAAAGAACAAATATTAAAAGCAGCAAGGGAAAAACAACAAATAACACACAAGGGGATTCCCATAAGGATAACAGCTGATCTTTCAATAGAAACTCTTCAGGCCAGAAGGGAATGACAGGACATACTTCAGGTGATGAAAGAAAATAACCTACATCCCAGATTACTGTACCCAGCAAGGATCTCATTCAAGTATGAAGGAGAAATCAAAAGCTTTACAGACAAGAAAAGCTGAGAGAATTCAGCACCACCAAACCAGATCTCCAACAAATGCTAAAGGATCTTCTCTAGACAGGAAACACAAAAAAGGGTGTATAAACTCGAACCCAAAACAATAAAGTAAATGGCTACTGGATCATACTTATCAATAATTACCTTAAACATAAATGGGTTGAATGCCCCAACTAAAAGACAAAGACTGGCTGAATGGATACAAAAACAAGACCCCTACATATGTTGTCTACAAGAGACCCACCTCAAAACAAGGGACACATACAGATTGAAAGTGAAGGGCTGGAAAAAGATATTCCATGCAAATAGAAACCAAAAATAAGCAGGAGTTGCAATACTCATATCAGATAAAATAGACTTTAAAACAAAGGCTGTGAAAAGAGACAAAGAAGGACACTACATAATGATCAAAGGATCAATCCAAGAAGAACATATAACAATTATAAATACATATGAACCCAACATAGGGGCACCGCAAAATGTAAGACAAATGCTAACAATTATGAAAGGGGAAATTAACAATAACACAATAATAGTGGGAGACTTTAATATCCCACTCACACCTATGGATAGATCAACTAAACAGAAAATTAACAAGGACATACAAATTTTAAATGATACCATAGACCAGTTAGACCTAATTGATATAATTTTACCCCAAAACAATGAATTAACCTTTTTGTGAAGCATACACAAAATCTTCTCCAGGATAGATCACATCCTGGGCCATAAATCTAGCCTTAGTAAATTCAAGAAAATTTAAATCTTTACAAGCATCTTTTCTGACCATAATGCAGTAAGATTAGATCTCAATTACAGGGGAAAAACTATTAAAAATGCCAACATATAAAGGCTGAACAACACGTTGCTGAATAACCAACAAACCACAGAAGAAATCAAAAAAGAAATCAGTATATGCATAGAAATGAATGAAAATGAATACACAACAACCCCAAACCTGTGGGACACTGTAAAAGCAGTGCTAAAGGGAGGTTCGTAGCAATACAGGCATACCTCAAGAAACAAGAAAAAAAGGCAAATAAATAACCTAACTCTACACCTAAAGCAACTAGAAAAGGAACAAATGAAGAACCCTAGGATTAGCAGAAGGAAATAAATCTTAAAAATTAGGGCAGAAATAAATGCAAAAGAGACCATAACAAAAATCAACAAAGCCAAAAGCTTGTTCTTTGGGAGGATAAATAAAATTGACAAACCATTAGCCAGACTCATCAAGAAACAAAGGGAGAAAAATCAAATCAATAAAATTAGAAATGAAAATGGAGAGATCACAACAGACAACACAGAAATACAAAGGATCATAAGAGACTACTATCAGCAATTATATGCAAATAAAATGGACAACTTGGAAGAAATGGACAAATTCTTAGAAAAGTACAGCTTTCCAAAACTGAACCAGGAAGAAATAGAAAATCTTAACAGACCAATCTCAAGCATGGAAATTGAAACTGTAATCAGAAATCTTCCAGCAAACAAAAGCCCAGATCCAGATGGCTTCACAGCTGAATTCTACCAAAAATTTAGAGAAGAGCTAACACCTATCCTATTCAAACTCTTCCAGAAAATTGCAGAGGAAAGTCAACTTCCAAATGCATTCTATGAAGCTACCATCACCCTAATACCAAAACCTGACAAAGATGCCACAAAAAAAAAAAAAAAGAAAAACTAAACCACAGGCCAATATCACTGATAAGCATAGATGCAAAAATCCTTAACAAAATTCTAGCAATCAGAATCCAACAACACATTAAAAAGATCATACATCATGACCAAGTGGGCTTTATCCCAGGGATGCAAGGATTCTTCAATATCCTCAAATCAATCACTGTAATACACCACATTAACAAATTGAAAAATAAAAGCCATATGATTATCTCAATAGATGCAGAGAAAGCCTTTGACAAAATTCAACATCCATTCATGATAAAAACTCTCCAAAAGCAGGAATAGAAGGAACATACCTCAACATAATAAAACCTATATATGACAAATCCACTGCAAACATTATCCTCAATGATGAAAAATTGAAAACATTTTCCCTAAAGTCAGGAACAAGACAAGGGTGCACACTTTCACCACTACTATTCAACATAGCTTTGGAAGTTTTGGCCACAACAATCAGAGAAGAAAAAGAAATAAAAGGAATCCAAATTGGAAAAGAAGTAAAACTCTCACTGTTTGCAGATGACATGGCGCTCTACATAGAAAACCCTAAAGACTCCACCAGAAAATTACTAGAGCTAATCAATGAATATAGTAAAGTTGCAGGATACAAAATCAAACCACAGAAATCCCTTGCATTCCTATACACTAATGATGAGAAAATTGAAAGAGAAATTAAGGAAAAAATTCCATTCACCATTGCAATGAAAATAATAAAATACTTAGGAATATATCTACCAAAAGAAACTAAAGACCTATATATAGAAAACTATAAAACACTGGTGAAAGAAATCAAAGAGGACACTAATAGATGGAGAAATATACTGGGTTAATGGATAGCAAGAATCAATATAGTGAAAATGAATATACTACCCAAAGCAATCCATAGATTCAATGCAATCCCTATCAAATTACCAACGGTATTTTTCACAGAGCTAGAACAAATAATTTCACAATTTGTATGGAAATACAAAAAACCTCGAATAGCCAAAGTGATCTTGAGAAAGAAGAATGGAACTGGAGGAATCAACCTGCCTGACTTCAGGCTCTACTACAAAGCCACAGACATCAAGACAGTTTGGTACTGGAACAAAGACAGAAATATAGATCAATGGAACAAAATAGAAAGCCCAGAGATGAATCCATGCACCAATGGAGAAAAGACAACCTCTTTAACAAGTGGTGCTGGGAAAACTGGTCAACCACTTGTAAAAGAATGAAACTAGAACACTTTCTAACACCATACACAAAAATAAACTCAAAATGGATTAAAGATCTAAACGTAAGACCAGAAACTATAAAACTCCTAGAGGAGAACATAGGCAAAACACTCTCCGATATACATCACAGCAGGATCCTCTGTGACCCACCTCCCAGAATATTGGAAATAAAAGCAAAAATAAACAAATGGGACCTAATTAAACTTAAAAGCTTCTGCACAACAAAGGAAACTATAAGCAAGGTGAAAAGACAGCCTTCAGAATGGGAGAAAATAATAGCAAATGAAGCAACTGACAAAGAATTAATCTCAAAAATATACAAGCAACTCCTGCAGCTCCATTCCAGAAAAATAAACGACCCAATCAAAAAATGGGCCAAAGAACTAAACAGACACTTCTCCAAAGAAGACATACAGATGGCTAATAAACACATGAAAAGATGCTAAACATCACTCATTATCAGAGAAGTGCAAATCAAAACCAAAATGAGGTACCATTTCACCCTGGTCAGAATGGCTGCTATCCAAAAGTCTACAAGTAATAAATGCTACACAGGGTGTGGAGAAAAGGGAACCCTCTTACACTGTTGGTGGGAATGCAAACTAGTACAGCCACTATGGAGAACAGGGTGGAGATTCCTTAAAAAACTGGAAATAGAACTGCCATATGACCCAGCAATCCCACTGCTGGGCATAAACACCGAGGAAACCAGAAGGGAAAGAGACACGTGTACCCCAATGTTCATTGCAGCACTGTTTACAATAGCCAGGACATGGAAGCAACCTAGATGTCCATCAGCAGATGAATGGATAAGAAAGCTGTGGTACATATACACAATGGTGTATTACTCAGCCATTAAAAAGAATACATTTGAATCAGTTCTAGTGAGGTGGATGAAACTGGAGCCTATTATACACAGTGAAGTAAACCAGAAAGAAAAACACCAATACATTATATTAACGCATATGTATGGAATTTAGAAAGATGGTAATGATAACCCTCTATGCGAGACAGCAAAAGAGACACAGATGTATAGAACAGTCTTTTGGACTCTGTGGGAGAGGGCGAGGGTGGAATGATTTTGGAGAATGGCATTGAAACATACATAATATCATATGTGATATGAATCGCCAGTCCAGATTTGAAGCATGATACCGGATGCTCGGGGCTGGTGCACTGGGATGACCCAGAGGGATGGTATGGGGAGGGAGGTGGGTTCAGGGTGGGGAACACGTGTATACCCGTGGTGGATTCATGTTGATGTATGGTAAAAACCAATATAACATTGTAAAGTAATTAGCCTCCAATTAAAGTAAATAAATTTATATTTAAAAAAATAAAAACAAAAACAAAAAAAAGTATCTGAGAAGAGTGGGATTACAGGCAATTTTTTTCTACTTCTGGATTTGCCAAGTTTCTGCATTGAACATTTCTTAGTTTTATAGTTCTTTTAAAAGATTTATTTTTTTTAATGAAAAATCACTTCCAGAGTAATAATGCAAATAATTTATTATTTTCAAAGCTATTATTAGTAAAGATAATGGAACATCTTTATCATGGAACATTTTGTAACAGATTCAAAATCACTGCAGATGGTGACTGCAGCCATTAAATTAAAAGATGCTTGCTCTTTGGGAGAAAAGTTATAACAAACCTCAGTTCAGTTCAGGTCAGTCACTCAGTCGTGTCTGACTCTTTGTGACCCCATGAACCATAGCACACCAGGCCTCCCTGTCCATCACCAACTACCGGAGTCCACCCAAAATCATGTCCATTGAGTCAGTGATTCCATCCAACCATCTCATCCTCTGTCGTCCCATTCTCCTCTTGCCCTCAATCTTTCCCAGCATCAGGGTCTTTTTAAATGAGTCAGCTCTTCTCATCAGGTGGCTAAAGTATTGGACTTGCAGCTTCAAAATCAGTTCTACAAATGAACACCCAGTGCTGATCTCTTTTAGGATGGACTGGTTGGATCTCCTTGCAGTCCAAAGGACTCACAAGAGTCTTCTCCAACACCACCGTTCAAAAGCATCAATTCTTTGGCGCTCAGCTTTTTTTATAGTCCAACTCTCACATCCATACATGACCACTGGAAAAACCATAGCCTTGCCTACCTGGACCTTTGTGGACAAAGTAATGTCTCTGCTTTTTAATATGCTCTCTAGCTTGGTCATAACTTTCCTTCCAAGAAGTAAGTGTCTTTTAATTTCATGGCTGCAATCACCATCTGCAGTGATTTTGGAGCCCCCAAAAATAAAGTCAGCCACTGTTTCCACTGTTTCCTCATCTATTTGCCATGAAGTGATGGGACTGGATGCCATGATCTTAGCTTTCTGAATATTGATCTTTAAGCCAACTTCTTCACTCTCCTCTTTCACTTTCATCAAGAGGCTCTTTAGTTCTTCTTCACTCTCTGCCATAAGTGTGATGTCATCTACATATCTGAGGTTATTGATATTTCTCCCCGCAATCTTGATTCCAGTTTGTGCTTCTTCCAGCCCAGCATTTCTCATGATGTACTCTGCATATAAGTTAAATAAGCAGGGTGACAATATACAGCCTGACGTACTCCTTTTCCTATTTGGAACTAGTTTTTTGTTCCATATCCAGTTCGGACTGTTGCTTCCTGACCTGCATACAGGTTTCTCAAGAGGCAGGTCAGGTGGTCTGGTATTTCCATCTCTTTCAGGAACAAGAGATCAAATTGCTAACACCCACTGGATCATCAAAAAAGCCAGAGAGTTCCAGAAAAAAAAACATCTATTTCTGCTTTATTAACTATGCCAAATCCTTTGACTGTGTGGATCACAATAAACTGTGGAAAATTCTGAAAGAGATGACAAACCTAGACAGCATATTAAAAAGCAGAGACATTACTTTGTCAACAAGGTCTGTTTATTCAAAGCTATGTTTTTTATTTTCCAGTAGTCATGTATGGATGTGAGAGTTGGACCATAAAGAAAGCTGAGCACCGAAGAATTTATGCTTTTGAACGGTGGTGTTGCAGAAGGCTCTTGAGGGTCCCTTGAACTGCAAGGAGATCAAACCTGTCAATCCTAAAGGAAATTAGTCCTGACTATTCATTGGAAGGACTGATGCTGAAGCTCAACCTCCAATACTTTGGCCATCTGATGTGAAGAACGGAATCATTTGAAAAGACCCTGATACTGGGCAAGATTGAAGGTGGGCAGAGAAGGAGTTAACAGAGGATGAGAGATGGTTGGATGGCATCACTGACTTGATGGACATGCGTTTGAGCAAGCTCCGGGAGTTGCTGATGGACAGCTGACATGCTGCGGTCCATGGGGTTGCAAAGAGTCGGACATTACTGAGTGACTGAACTGAACTGAATGGAAGATTTTTTTTTACCATAGAAGATTCTCAATTAAAAAAGAGAGAGAGAGGAGGTACCTTTCTTCTCTTTTCTTTTGGGTAATCAGATCAAAATACAACTATGTTAATCTACTGCTGCTGCTGCTAAGTCACTTCAGTCGTGTCCCACTCTGTGCAACCCCATAGACGACAGCCCACCAGGCTCTTCTGTCCCTGGGATTCTCCAGGCAAGAATGCTGGAGTGGGCTTCCATTTCCTTCTCCAATGCATGAAAGTGAAAAGTGAAAATGAAGTCACTCAGTCGTGTCTGACTCTTTGCGACCCCATGGACTGTAGCCTACCAGGCTCTTCCATTCATGGGATTTTCCAGGCAAGAGTACTGGAGTGGGTTGCCATTTCTTGTTAATCTACTAACTAAGTGTATTTTTCAACATGTGTAAGATGATTTGTCAATTTGCATTATTGAATATGAATTTGGGGGATTCTGAAAGGTTCTAAAAAGGGAGTAATATAATTATAGAGATTTTACTTGTGAATCAGAAGGCTATCTACTAAAAACAATTTCAAGAAGAAATAAGCAATTCTGGAATTATATAACTTAGTGGTGTTAATTATAGAACAATTCTAGGTTAATATCATGCCTAAAATAAATTACTGCTTTAAGGTTTTAGCATTAGAATCCCCAAAGCCTCAAAAATGGAGCTCTCTTTCATTAATACCTTTTTATTAATAACAATAATAATAATAACTATTTTTTATTCAGAGTTTATAGTAAGGCAGGTATGAGCTAAAGTGCTCTGCATGAAATATTTCCTGTAATTTTCATAGGAGTCATGTGAAGTATGTATGATCTACATATTACATGTTCCTTCAGGTTATCAAAGGCTAGGATTAAAACAGAGTAGTATTGGCAGTTTTGACTATATTTCTTTGATGCATCACTACTTACTCACTTTTGCACGATCTCCAGTCCTGAAAATCTCAACTCAATATTTGTCATTATTTCTAATAATAAAAGTTTTATTATGTGCCATGTATTATTTTAAGTACTTTATATTTGTTATATCCCCATTATTGGGGCCTCCCTGGTGGCTCAGCAGTGAAGAATTTGGCTGCCAGTGCAGGAGACGTGGGTTTGATTCCTGGGTCAGGAAGATCCTCTAGAGAAGCAAATGGCAACTGGCTCAAGTATTCTTGCCTGGGATATCCTATGGGCAGAGGAGCCTGGACAGCTACAGTCCAAGGGGTTGCAAAGTGTTGGACATGACTGAGCAACTGAGCACACAATCCTTGCTGTTACCTTAGGAGCATTTATTCCATTGGCATTTAAAGTAATTATTGATATGTTGGTACTTATGCCATTTTACTTACTACTTGTTTTCTGGTTGTTTTGCAGTTCTTTTCTATTCATTTCTTTTTTTTTCTTCCCTCGTGGTTTGATGATTTTCTTTAGCAGTATGCTTGTGTTCCTTTCTTTTTAGTTTTTGTGTATCTATTGTCAGTTTTTGATTTATGATTACCATGGGTTTCATATATTAATATGCTAACCCATAATTATATCTACTTGATTTAAACTGATAGTCATGAAAGTTCAAACACATTTCTAAAAGAGCTACAATTTTTATTCCCCTCCCCCACATTTTGTATTTTGATGTTATATTTTAAATGTTCATGCTTATCCCTGTACTGTTTATTGTAGTTATAGCTGCTTTTCCAATATTTTGTCTGTAATCTACATTCTGTCTTATCTGAAAGTATTTTTAATAAAGGTATGTACATTTTTTAGACATTGTGCTATTGCATATTGCATAGTTAATAGACTACAGTATAGTATAGACATAACTTTTATGTGCACTGGAAGACAAAAAAAATTGTGTGGTTCACTTTATTGCAAAAGTCACTTTATTGCGGTGGTGTGGAACTAAACTTACAGTATCTCTAAGGTATGCCTGTATGCATATATTAGGTAGTGTTAGAATCTGTTTGGCAATACAAGAGATTAATAAAACAGATCCCTTTCCTCTAGGGGTCATAATAACTTGAGACATTTTAAAAAGTAAACTACAAAGCAATTTGTGGTGTAAATATGTAAAAATTGCTAGTTTTGAGTTAGGAGAGAGAAATCACTTCCTCCTATGAGATCTTAAGAAGAATTATAGTAAATTTCTTATCTAATATGGACTTTGAAAATGGATAAGATTTCAACAGGTAGAAATGAAATGGAAGGATACCCTAAGTGTATGAAAATGCCCCAGTCATGTCATTGGAATACTACTATTACAGTGGAAGAGTGCAGAGTTTACTTGGAGAAGTATACATAGTATAGTCTTTGGAGAAATCATGAATGATAGGTCACAAGGTAGTAGGATAGGAATTGTGGGAATTGTGTCTTTTGTCTATCACTCTGTACCTATCATATTGCCTGGTAAAGATTAGCACCCAATAATTAAAGGACAGGAAATATGAATTTGGATATAGGCAAAAAATGTTGGCTCTCAGAATAGTTAAAACAGATTGATTTTCAAGCACATGAAAAGAAAGCTGTATTCATGAGGAACCAGCATGGATTTACCAATAATTAATTCTATTACATTTTACTTCCTTTTTTATTTATTTATTTTTTTTACTTTACAATATTGTATTGGTTTTGCCATATATCAACATGAAACCGCCATGCGTGTACACGTGTTCCCATCCTGAACCCCCCCTCCCACCTCCCTCACCATACCATCCCACCGGGTCATCCCAGTGCACCAGCCCCAAGCCTTCTGTATCCTGCATCGAACCTGGACTGGCGATTCGTTTCTTATATGATATTAGACATGTTTTAATACCATTCTCCCAAATCATCCCTCCCCCCCCCACAGAGTCCAAAAGACTGTTCTATACATCTTTGTCTCCTTTGCTGTCTCACATACAGGGATGTCATTACCATCTTTCTAAATTCCATATATATGCATTAGTATACTGTACTGGTGTTTTTCTTTCTGGCTTACTTCACTCTGTATAATAGGCTCCAGTGTCATCCACCTCATTAGAACTGATTCAAATGTATACTTTTTAATGGCTGAGTAATACTCCATTGTGTATATGTACCACAGCTTTCTTATCCATTCATCTGCTGATGGATATCTAGGTTGCTTCCATGTCCTGGCTATTATAAACAGTGCTGCAATGAACATTGGGGTACTCGTGTCTCTTTCAATTCTGGTTTCTCCAATTATTTTATTTTGAAAAAATGAAAAGTTATAAAAAATTTGAAAGAATAAGTCAATGAACCCATTTATACTTCACTTAGAGTCTCCAAGTATTAACATATTGCCACATTTGCTACCTGTGTGTGTGTGTTCTCTTTATATATATATATATATATTTCTTTTTTCTGAACCTTTTGAAAGTGAATATCAGATACTACTTCCGTTTAAAATACGGTTACTAAACTAGTGTTAATAAACATAATGTATCTGTGATTTCCAAGGCATTTGGCAAATTATTTTATATATTCCTGAATGAAATGGGAAAATATGAGTTAAAAGATATGATGAGGTGAGCTCACAGTTAAAATAATATCCTGAAGATTATTGATTAATAGATGGATTTCACCCTTGAGGAAGGTCACTAGCACTGTACTATCAGTTCAGTTCAGTTCATTCACTCAGTCGTGTCCGACTCTTTGCGACCCCATGAATCACAGCAGACCAGGCCTCCCTGTCCATCACCAACTCCCAGAGTTCAATCGAACTAATGTCCATTGAGTCGGTGATGCCATCCAGCCATCTCATCCTCTGTCATCCCCTTCTCCTCCTGCCCCCAATCCCTCCCAGCATCAGGGTCTTTTCCAATGAGTCAACTCTTCGCATGAGGTGGCCAATGTATTGGAGTTTCAGCTTCAACATCAGTCTTTCCAATGAATACCCAGGACTGATCTCCTTTAGGATGGACTGGTTGGATCTCCTTACAGTCCAAGGGACTCTCAAGGGTCTTCTCCAACACCACAGTTCAAAAGCATCAATTCTTCGGTGCTCAGCATTCTTCACAGTCCAACTCTCACATCCATACATGATGACTGGAAAAACCATAGCCTTGACTATACAGACCTTTGTTGGCAAAGTAATGTCTCTGCTTTTCAATCTGCTATCTAGGTTGGTCATAACTTTCCTTCCAAGGAGTAAGCATCTTTTAATTTCATGGCTGCAATCATCATCTGCGGTGATTTTGGAGCCCCCCAAAATAAAGTCTGACACTGCTTCCACTGTAGAGCTCTTCAATTACTGCAATTAGAGTAAATATGTTATCTCCTACTGAGAATTTATTCTTTACACTATCTAATTCAACTCTTACCAGCTGTAGTTTATAGAAATCATACTTAGAATTTTCACAAATATATTTATTCTTGCCACCCCCAGAGATTCTGCCTCAGTATGACTAGGGAAGGGCCCCAGGCATATGTGACAGACCTCTGTGATTGAGAATCATTGATTTATGGTAACTCTCTTCATCTGATTGAATCTCTAGCTATCCTCTCCGCCTTTCAAGTAGATTAGATTTTAAAACATTCAGACATTTTAACACAAAGAATTGCTTGAGCATAGTGTATCTCCATCTGAACAAAATAGATTTGCCAGTTTCAGGTTATCTCTTTCAACCTGCAGCAAGAGTTTCAATTAAGACTCCAAAAAAAAAATCATAACTTTTATCTCCTAGAAAAGGTAGGGGCTTTTTAAAGTATCTTCTATTGGCTAAGATTTTTCCCCTGGAATACGGCTAAGTTCAGTTCAGCTCAGTTCAGTCGCTCAGTCATGTCTGACTCTTTGCGACCCCATGAATCACAGCAAGCCAGGACTCCCTGTCCATCACCAACTCTCAGAGTTTACTCAAACTCATGTCCATCGAGTCGGTGATGCCATCCAACCATCTCATCCTCTGTCGTCCCCTTCTCCTCCTGCCCCCAATCCCTCCCAGCATCAGAGTCTTTTCCAATGAGTCAACTCTTCAAATGGGGTGGCCAAAGATTGGAGTTTCAGCTTTAGCATCAGTCCTTCCAATGAACACCCAGGGCTGATCTCCTTTAGAATGAATTGGTTGGATCTCCTTGCAGTCCAAGGGATGCTCAAGGGTCTTCTCCAACACCACAGTTCAAAAGCATCAATTCTTCAGCGCCCAGCTTTCTTCACAGTCCAACTCTCACAGCCATACATGACCACTGGAATAACCATAGCCTTGACTAGATGGACCTTTGTTGGCAAAGTAATGTCTCTGCATTTTACTATGCTATCTAGCTTGGTCATAACTTTCCTTCCAAGGAGTAAGCGTCTTTTAATTTCATGGCTGCAGTCACCATCCGCAGTGATTTTGGAACCCCAAAAATAAAGTCAGCCACTGTTTCTACTGTTTCCCCATCTATTTCCCATGAAGTGATGGGACCAGATGCCGTGATCTTCGTTTTCTGAAAGTTAAGCTTTAAGCCAACTTTTTCACTCTCCTCTTTCACTTTCGTCAAGAGGCTTTTTAGTTCCTCTTCACTTTCTACCATAAGGGTGGTGTCATCTGCATATCTGAGGTTATTGATATTTTTTCCCAGCAATCTTGATTTCAGCTTGTGCTTCTTCCAGCCCAGCATTTCTCTGCATATAAGTTAAATATGCATATATGTACTCTGCATATAAGTTAAATAAGCAAGATGACAGTATACAGTCTTGACGTATTTCTTTTCCTATTTGGAACCAGTCTGTTGTTCCATGTCCAGTTCTAACTGTTGCTTCCTGACCTGCACATAGGTTTCTCAAGAGGCAAGTAAGGTGGTCTGGTATTCAGCCTTAGAACATAAAAATTCGAATGTGTGAGCTCTTCCTGTGAGATTTAGTAAGAGATGTTTGAAAGAGACCTATACTTTATAAAACGAATCCTTATATTTTAAGACTTTTAGGCATGTTACTTTCTACACATAAGATTAAAATTTATTAGTAGAGGACCAGACATTAATGTCTGGAGGACACTAGGATGATTATCATGGACTCATACAGCAAGAGTCTTTCCTTCTCTGTCATGATTTATCTCCTTAATAAGATAAATATAATATAACTGGGTTTTTTTATCTTCTCTTAAGGACCATGCTGTTTCTGAAGATCTGACTACAGTTTGAAAACCCTTTAATCTGTATTAAGTCTTTGTAAATTATAAGATAATAATCAGATGACTTCAATGCTGGGGTGGGTGGGAGGTTATCAAGACCTTGCACACGGACTCTGTATGGACTGGGAGGCTGATTTTCCCATTAATCCATCGTCTAGAGTCAGCTATATAAATCAGAAACGGACAAGGAAAAAATCTTCTGAATTTAATGCTTTTTAAAAAACAGTTTATGGAACAAATCTGGAACAAACTGGGCACTTATCTGTATGCATCAGGTCAGCAGTATTGAATTACAGCTTGCCTTTCCTTGCCAGGGTAAAGGAAAGTAACTACAGTGGGAATAGATTGTGCAAACAAAACAAAACAAAATCTTAAATCTATAATGGTATTGAAAAGGGGAAGTTATGTTAACAAGAATATATAAAGGTAGTTTTCATTCACAGATAACTTTCCAATATTCTTTGTAAAAAAGCTGAGAGAACTATTACACTAGCTTATGAAGACTATGATAATAACCAACACCTACCAAATGCTACCAAACAGTAAAGCGTCTGCCTACAATGTGGGAGACCCGAGTTCAATCGCTGGGTTGGAAAGATCCTCTGGAGGAGGAAATGGCAACCCACTCCAGTACTCTTGCCTGGAAAATCCCATGGATGGAGGACCATGGTAGGCTACAGTACATGAGGTTGTAAAGAGTCGGACACAACTGAGAGACTTCACTTTCACTTTCTTTTCACCAAATGCTTAATAGTTGCCAGATACTCTTATAATTACTTTAAATCTGGGGTTTTTAACCTAGGCTGCAAATTTGAATCATATGAAGAGCTACAAAATTCCAGATAATGAGGCCTTGAGGGAAAGCAATTAAATTAGAATGTTTGAGGGTGGTTTAGCCCAAGCATTAGCAGAGTCCAAAACTCATTATACTGATATTGATTGCAATATTCACCTAAGGTTGAGAAATACTGCTTCAGCTACATCAACTTATTTAATCCTCAGAATAGCACTGTGATGTCGGGTACTATCATCACTACCATCACGATCTCTAAATTACAAGTGAGAAAACTGTGTCAGAGAGATATGAAGTTAATATCCCAAGGCCATCACCTCATAAGTGACAGAACTAGGATTTGAATCCAGGCAGTTTGACTATTGTGCTATTATTATATTATTGTCACCCAAATAAAAACTACAGATTAACCAAATTTCTGTCAACCTCCAAAGTACCAATTATAAATGTTGCCTTCAGTTCAGTTCAGTTGCTCAGTTGTGTCCGACTCATTGCAACCCCATGAATTGCAGCATGCCAGGCCTCCCTGTCCATCACCAAATCCCGGAGTTCACTCAGACTCACACCCATCGAGTCAGTGATGTCATCCAGCCATCTCATCCTCTGTCATCCCTTTCTCCTCCTGCCCCCAAATACCTCCCAGCATCAGAGTCTTTTCCAATGAGTCAACTCTTCACATGAGGTGGTCAAAGTACTGGAGTTTCAGCTTCAGCACCATTCCTTCCAAAGAAATCCCAGGGCTGATCTCCTTCAGAATGGACTGGTTGGATCTCCTTGCAGTCCAAGGAACTCTCAAGAGTCTTCTCCAACACCACAGTTCAAAAGCATCAATTCTTTGGCACTCAGCTTTCTTCACAGTCCAACTCTCACATCCATACATGACCACTGGAAAAACCATAGCCTTGACTAGACGGACCTTTGTTGGCAAAGTAATGTCTCTGCTTTTAAATATGCTATCTAAGTTGGTTGCAACTTTTCTTCCAAGGAGTAAGCGTCTTTTAATTTCATGGCTGCAATCACCATCTTTCATGCAAAGATGGGCTCGATAAAGGAAAGAAATGGTATGGACCTAACAGAAGCAGAAGATATTAAGATGAGGTGGCAAGAATACACAGAAGAACTGTATAAAAAAGATCTTCATGACCAAGATAATCATGATGGTGTGATCACTCACCTAGAGCCAGACATCCTGGAAGGTGAAGTCAAGTGGGCCTTAGAAAGCATCATTACGGACAAAGCTAGTGGAGGTGAGGGAATTCCAGTTGAGCTATTTCAAATCCTGAAAGATGATGCTGTGCAAGTGCTGTACTTAATATGCCAGCAAATTTGGAAAACTCAGCAGTGGCCACAGGACTGGAAAAGGTCAGTTTTCATTCCAATCCCAAAGGAAGGCAATGCCAAAGAATGCTCAAACTACCGCACAATTGCACTCACCTCACACGCTAGTAAAGTAATGCTCAAAATTCTCCAAGCCAGGCTTCAGCAATACGTAAACCGTGAACTTCCAGATGTTCAAGCTGGTTTTAGAAAAGGCAGAGGAACCAGAGATCAAATTGCCAACATCCGCTGGATCATGGAAAAAGCAAGCGAGTTCCAGAAAAACATCTATTTCTGCTTTATTGACTATGCCAAAGCCTTTGACTGTGTGGATCACAATAAACTGTGGACAATTCTGAAAGAGATGGGAATCCCAGACCACCTGACCTGCCTCTTGAGAAATCTGTATGCAGGTCAGGAAGCAACAGTTAGAACTGGACATGGAACAACAGACTGGTTCCAAATAGGAAAAGGAGTACGTCAAGGCTGTATATTGTCACCCTGCTTATTTAACTTATATGCAGAGTACATCATGAGAAACCCTGGGATGGAAGAAGCACAAGCTGGAATCAAGATTGCTGGGAAAAAATATCAATAACCTCATATATGCAGATGACACCACCCTTATGGCAGAAAGTGAAGAGGAACTCAAAAGCCTCTTGACGAAAGTGAAAGAGGAGAGTGAAAAAGTTGGCTTAAAGCTCAACATTCAGAAAACGAAGATCATGGCATCCGGTCCCATCACTTCATGGGAAATAGTTGTGGAAACAGTGTCAGACTTTGTATTTTTGGGCTCCAAAATCACTGCAGATGGTGATTGCAGCCATGAAATTAAAAGGTTGCCCTAGGATCCCTTAAATATTTTTAATTTGTTTGGATGAAATGTAGATAAATGTAAAGTAGAAAAATACCGTCTTATGAGAATATTAATTCCTCTTTGTCAGTATTATAGTACAATCAAATTATCTGGTTTCTAATACATATCTATTGTCATTGAGTAATGTCAGGCCCTAATTCTTTAATATAGTCTCAAACTGAGTCCTATAGAGTTCCTATTTTTAAAACACCTCCTACTGTGAGAAATATCAATAACCTCAGATACATAGATGATACCACCCTAATGGCAGAAAGCAAAGAAGAACTAAAGAGCCTCTTGACGAAAGTGAAAAGAGGAGAGTAAAAATGTTGGCTTAAAGCTCAACATTCAGAAAAGTAAGATCATGGCAACTCTTCCCATCACTTCATGGCAAATAGATGGGGAAACAGTGGAAACAGTGTCAGACTTTATTTTTTTTGGGGGGAGGGGGGCTCCAAAATCACTGCAGATGGTGACTGCAGCCATGAAATTAAAAGATGCTTGCTCCTTGGAAAAGTTATGACCAACCTGACAGCATATTGAAGAGCAGAGACATTACTTTGTCAACAAAGGTTCATATAGTCAAAGCTATGGTTTTTCCAGTAGTCATGTATTGATGTGAGAGTTGGACTATACAAAAAGCTGAGCGCCAAAGAATTGATGCTTTGAATGGTGGTGTTGGAGAAGACTCTTGAGAGTCCCTTGGAATGCATGGAGATCCAACCACTCAGTCCTAAAGGAGATCAGAACTGGGTGTTCATTTGTAGAACTGATTTTGAAGCTGCAAGTCCAATACTTTGGCCAGCTGATGAAAAGAGCTGACTCACTTAAAAAGACCCTGATGCTGGGAAAGATTGAGGGCAGGAGGAGAAGAGGACGACAGATGATGAGATGGTTGGATGGCATCACCGACTCAATGAACATGGTTTTGGGTGGACTCTGGCAGTTGGTAATGGACAGGGAGGCCTGGTGTGCTGCAATTCATGGGGTCGCAAAGAGTCAGACACGACTGAGCAACTGAACTGAACTTCTAAATAGTCTATCTTGTGGCATTTAATTAAGTGAATAGATGAATAATTATGGCCTGTTCTATGTTAGTCCCTTGAAAAACTACCTTATCTTTGGTGTTTAAAGATTCCATATTTACTTATTTGATGTTTTCTTCATTGAAAGATGCTTGAAAATTTTTGAGTCAGGGTTATAGATAACTAATCAGACATACTATTTATATCAATGACTTGTGTGAAGGTATACAAGGATTATTATGAATCACGTGAACTTACAAGGCTTACCTAAAGTGTTGTACAACAAAATCAGAACTAAAAACAATATTCGAGCAATGTAGTGAAATAACAATTATGTTGAGCATCTGTTTTAAAAAGAATAGAGACAATTTTAACACTGCATCAATTCACTCTATATTTGCTCACAACTGGTTTAGAAAGCCCCGTCTCGTATTGAACACAGCATCCTTGTCACTTTTATCCACTGGTCTTAGTTTTTCTTATGCAACCACACAGGAAAATAGCAAATGACTTGGCAAGACATCAAATCACACCACATGACATCAAACATTTGAATATATCTGTCATCTCAGGGAAGCAATAGATTGCAATAATTAAAAACCTAAGTTCATGGTATAGATATACAGGGTTCTAGTCTGAGTAGGATGACCAACCATCCCAGTGTGCCCAAGAATAGAGGTTTCCTGGGATACAGTAGTTTTGGTACTAAACTTGAGAAAGTCTCAGCAAACTGAGATGAACTGGTTATCCTAAATCTGAGACTATTTATTAGCTGTATGAATTTGAGCAAGTTATTAGATCTCACATTTTTTTCCTTTGCAAAATAAAGATAATACCTTTCTCTTCTTCACAAGGTAACTGATATAAAGATAAAAGGAGTTAATGCATACAGAGCACAGTACTTAGTTAGTAATAGTAGTGATAGCAGTAGTAGAAGGTAGTTACACACAATGGGGAGATGGTCATGTGATGAAATTCTAAAGATGTTAGTTGTCTACAAAATTAATATGAGAGAACACTGTGACATGGCTACTGAAAAATAAAAACCCAAATCAATATTCAGTTCAGTTCAGTCGCTCGGTCGTGTCTGACCCTTTGCAACCCCATGAATTGTAGCATGCCAGGCCTCCCTGTCCATCATGAACTCCCAGAGTTCACTCAAACTCATGTCCATCGAGTCGGTGATACCATCCAGCCATCTCATCCTCTGTCGTCTCCTTCTCCTCCTTCACCCAATCCCTCCCAGCATCAGAGTCTTTTCCAATGAGTCAACTCTTCGCATGAGGTGGCCAAAGTACTGGGGTTTCAGCTTTAGCATCATTCCTTCCAAAGAGGCTACATTAATAGAGCTACAGTATTAAGAATGACCCTGGAGGAGGGCATGACAATCCACTACAGTATTCTTGCCTGGAGAATCCCATGGTCAGAGGAGCCTGATAGGCTACAGTCCATGGGGTCTCAAAGAGTTGGACACAACTGAGCGACTTCACTTCACTTCACTATTAATATCAGACAAGCAGATTGAAAATTTTCATTATACAGAAATGATCAATCAAAAAGTAAAATATCAAAATTGCAAATCTGTTAGCACCTAGGCAGTGAAGAATTAACTTTATCCAAATAGAGTTCTGATCATTGCCCTTAGCTACTTTGAGGTTATCTCTAGGTCCCTGGAATATTCTTCCTGGTAGGAAGGCCTTTGTTTGCCTGTGGGCTTTGGCCACCAGACAGTCTAACAGTGTGATTTCTGATCGGGGTTATAAGTCAGACCGTATTGGTTCTGACCTGTGGAGGAACTGGAGACTAAAGATGGGGTCCTGGAGAATAAAGATCAGCCATTCAGGAAGTATGTTATCAAGCCCCATTACAAACCCCAGACAGCAAAAGCTCAAGTGAGCTTCCCTAGTTGGCAGTATTATTTTAATATTGTCATACAGTGGTGCCAGGAGGTTAATACACCTCTGAGGAAGATGGAAGCTTCACATATGGAACACTCCCAGACTTCACTATATGCATATCTTTGGCTGGTTCTAATTTGTATCTGTTTGCTAACTGTAACCATAAGTATAGTCTTTTCTGTAATCGTAAGGATAGCATTTTCCCAATCTCTGTGAGTTAATCTAGTGAGTTATTGAACCTGAGAATGATCATGGGAACCCTGAATTTGTAGCCTTCAGGGGTCCTGAAATTAAGCTGGTGTCTGGTGTCAGGGCAATCTTTGGGAACTGTTCCATCACATTGTGTAGGTTTTCCTAATTCTTTACACACCCAATAACCAATTTCTGAAATACAAAAAGCAAACTTTGATAAAATCAAGAAGAAAAATTGACCATCATCATTGTTGAATATTTTGAATACTATATCTCTCAAAATAGTTCATGGTACAAGCAGGGAAAAGATCTGTAAAGACACAGAAAACCTAAAAAGCACAATAACACACTTTATATATAAATTTTATGTGAAAAATAAATCAATTTAACTTGTACTACATACAAACTACAATAGACTATGCATTGTTTTAAAGTACATATGGACTTTTTCCCAAATTGAACCAGCAAATGAAAAATGTTTGAAATCGTTCAGAATATGTTCTTTGAACGTAGTGGAATTAAACTAAAGACAATAAAAAGTTCAACTAGAATACTACAAAATGTTTGGAAAGTAAGGAATACAATTCCTAATATCTTGTGGGTCAAAAGAAGAAATTAGAATGGAAAACAAAATATTTTGAGACAGCAGCTAATAAAAATATGGCCAAAAGTTTGAGATACCAAACTAAAGCAGTGTTTAGAAAGAAATATTTAGCTTCAGATGTGTATCTTAGAAAAAAAGAAAAGCTAAACTTCAGTTATCTAAGTTACCATCTCAAGATACAAGAACAAAACAGCAAATCAACCACAAAAGAAAAAGAAGGAAATAAATAATAAAGATAAGAACAGGGTTGAATAAAATAGAAAAAGTAAATGCAATAAAGGAAATCAACAAAGTGTAAAGTTCAATCTTTAAAGGATTAATAAATTAATATATTTTACTAAGACTTGAGGAGGGAGAAAAAAGAGAAACAACAAATTACCACTGTCAGGAAAAGACTGGGAGAAATGGGTACAGCTATCAAACATCAAAAGTATAATAAGGGGACACTTCTACTTCCAGAATTCCAACATGCAAAGAAAAAAAAAAATAATTGGTGAAAAGTATTTTTTAAAATAACCATATAAACTCTCTGGAAATTGTCCTAAGGATACACATCAAATGAAAAATTTATTCAAGAAACTACTAAATGTTCACAAGAACAGTGACAGTCTGTGGCACTTGAGCCACAACTCACTCCCTTCCTCCCTATCCCCAGATACGCTTGACAAGAAGCTCTAGGCCAGAAATTTCCACTATTTTTGAAAGGACCCTTAAGCTTAATTTCCCTATTGTTTTTCAGTCAATAAGTCATGTCTGACTCTTTGCAACCCCATGAACTGAAGCATGCCAGGCTTCCCTGTCCTTCACTGTCTCCCAGAGTTTGCTCAAACTCATGTCCACTGAATCGGTGATGCCATCCAACCATCTCAACCTCTGTCATTCCCTTCTCCTCTTTCCCTCAATGTTTCCCAGCATCAGGGTCTTTTCCAATGAGTCAGTTCTTCACATCAGGTGGCCAAAGTATCAGAGCTTCAGCATCAGTCCTTCCAATGAATATTCAGCGTTGATTTCCTTTAGGATGGACTGGTTTGATGTCCTTGCTGCCCAAGGGACTCTCAAAAGTCTTCTCCAGCACCACAGTTTGAAAGAATAAACTCTTTGCTGCTCAGCCTTCTTTATGAACTCTCACATCCATACACTACTACTGGAAAAACTATAGCTTTAATTATACGGAGCTTTGTTGACAAAGTGATATCTCTGCTTTTTAATACACTGTCTAGGTTTGTCATACCTTTTCTTCCAAGGAGCAAGCATCTTTTCATTTCATGGCTGTAGTCACCGTCCACAGGGATTTTGGAGGCCAAGAAAATAAAATCTATCATGGTTTCCACTTTTTCCCCTTGTATTTGCCATGAAGTGATGGGACTGGATGCCATGATTTTAGTTTTTTGAATGTTGAGTTTTAAGCCAACTTTTTCACTCTCCTATTTCACCCTCATCAAGAGGCTCTTTAGCTCCTCTTTGCTTTCTGTCATTACAGTGGTATCATCTGCATATCTGAGGTTGTTGATATTTCTCCCAGAAATCTTGATTCCAGGTTGTGATTCATCCAGCCTGGCATGTCACATAATGTACTCCGTATATAAGTTAAATAAGCAGGGTGACAATATACAGCCTTGTCGTACTCCCTTCCCAATTTTGAATCAGTCCGTTTTTCCATGTCTGGTTTTAACTGTTGCTTCTTGAGCCACATACAGGTTTCTCAGGGGACAAGTAAGGTGGATGGTATTCCCATCTTTTTAAGGATTTTCCACAGGTTGTTGTGATCCACACAGTCAAAGGCTTTAGCATACTCAATGAAGAAAAACTAGATGTTTTTCTGGAATTGCCTTTCTTTCTCTATAGTCCAACAAATGTTGACAATTTGATTTACTGACTTAGTTCCTCTGCCTTTTCTAAACCCAGCTTGTACTGATGGAAGTTTTCGGTTCACGTACTGCTGAAACCCAGCTTGAAGGATTTTGAGCATAACCTTGCTAGCTTGTGAAATGAGTGCAATTGTATGGTAGTTTGAACTTTGTCATTCTTTGTCATTGACCTTCTTTGGGATCAGAATGAAAACTGACCTTTTCCAGTCCTGTGGCCACTGCTGAATTTTCCACATTGGTGGCATATTGAGTGCAGTATTTTAATAACATCATCTTTCAGGATTTTAAACAGCTCAGCTGGAATTCCATCACCTCCTGTAGCTTTGTTTGTAGTACTGCTTCCTAAGGCCCACTTGATTTCACACTCTAGGATATCTGGCTCTAGGTGAGTGACCACACCATCATGGTTATCCAGGTCATTAAGACTTTATGGTATAGTTCTGTTTGTATTCTTGCTACCTCTTTTTAATCTCTTTTGTTTCTGTTAGGTCCTCATCATTTCTTCCTTTATCATGCCCATCCTTGCATGAAATGTTCCCTTGATATCTCCAATTTTCTTGAAGAGATTTCTGTTCTTTACTACTCTATCATTTTCCATTATTTCTTTGCATTGTTCACTTTAAGAAGACTTTCTTATTTCTCCTTGCTATTTTCTGGAACTCTGCATTCAGATGGGTATATCTTTCCCTTTCTCCCTTGACTTTTTCTTCTCTTCTTTTCTCAGTTATTTGCAAAGCCTCCTCAGACAAACACACTCCCTTCTTGCATTTCTTTTTCTTTGGGATGGTTTTGGTCACTACCTCCTATAAAGTGTTATGAACTTCTGTCTATAGTTCTTGAAAAGATAAAGTGTCTCAAATCATTAATCTAGAAAAAGAACCCCAGATTCAACCCAAAGCAAGCAGATGTCGAAGCACAGAAATTGAAGAAGTTAACAAAGGAAAAAATGAAGACAGAAAGTCAAGGAAACTGAAAGCTGGCTCTTTGAAAAGATCAATAAAATTGATAAATGTCTGTCTTTACCAACTACGAAAAAATGAGACAAGATACAAATTGATGACAAGAACTGATAGAGGAACTATCACTCTGAGTCTGATAAACATTAAAAGGATAATAAGATAATATTATAAGCAAGATGAAAATCATAAGTTGAACACATAAATGAAATTGACAAATTTTATGAAAGTGACATACTACCAAAACTTCTTTAGAAATAAATACATTGAATATTCCTATTTCTATTAAGAAAATTGAATTTCATAATTTTAAACATTAAAACAAACAAATCTTCAGGCCAGAATGCATTCACATGTGACTTCCAGTGAATCTTTAAATCAAATCACAATAAGATACCATTCTACATCCACTGGAATGGTTGTAATTAAATGGTAAAAACACAATAACAAGTAAGTGCTGGTGAGGATACAGATCAAAGAGAACTCTCATACATTGCTGGTGGGAATGTAAAATAGTATACAGTCAGCACTCCATATTGCCAAGATAAAACCCACTGATTAAAAGGTCCAAGTGTACTACATAATTTTATATAAGGGACTAGAGTAGCTCTAGATTTTGGTATCTACATGCATCCTGGAATCAATTCCCCATGGATATCAGATGGATGACTATAATCACCAGATAGTTTGGTAGTTTCATGAGCCACCTATTACACTCCAAGATATTTACCCAAGAGACATGAAAACTTATGTTCACAAAAAAAAACCCTTACATGAGTATTTATAACAGTCTTATTCATATTCACCAAAACTGAAAAAAATCCAAATGTCCTTTGAGTGACAAATGGACTATGAAACTGTGGTATATCCATATATTGGAATTACTCAGTAGTAAATAGTAGCAAAATATTGATACAGCAACAGGAATGAAAGCTAAACTCACTGCAGTAAGTGAAAGAAACTGGATTCATGTGGTTATATATAGTACGGCTTCATTTATATGACATCTTGTGTTAGTCACTCAGTTGTGTCTGACTCTTTGCGACCCCATGGTGTGTTTGTTGCCCGCCAGGCTCCTTCATCCATGTGACTTTCCAGGCAAGAATACCAGAGTGGGTTGCCATTTCCTGGAAAGGAAATGCTATAAGGACAGAATGATTAGTGTTAGGAAAAAGTATATGGGTTATGGAACTGTTCCTTAGCTTGGTTGTGGTGGTAAGAACATAACTCTTTTCAATACTCAGATCTTTAGACAAAATGGAGCAAACTTTACTGTGTATGATATTTTAAATAAATTTTTAAAAAGAGAAGATGGTGAAGGAATAGGATGGGGAGATCACTTTCTCCCCCACAAATTCATTGAAAAATCATTTGAATGCTGAACAAATTCCACGAAACAACTTCTGAATGCTGGTGGAGGACACCAGGCACCCAGAAAGGCAGCCCATTCTCTTCAAAAGGAGGTAGGACAAAATATAAAAGAGTTAGGGACAGAGACCCGTCCTGGGGAGGGAGTCGTGAAGGAGGAGAAGTTTCCAAACACCAGGAAACCCTCTCATTGGCAGGTCTGTGGGGAGTTTTGGAATCTCAGAGGGCAACATAACCAGGAGGAAAAAAAAAAAACCCACATTTTATGCACCTAACCACAACTCCCAGCGGAGAAGTAGCTAGCCCAGATGCTCGTGTCTGCCAGTAGTGAGTGGGGGCTGAACAGGGAGGCATGGGCTGCATGCTTAGGATAAGGAACAGGCCTGAATGCCCTGAGGACAATCTGAGGGAGCTAATGTGAGATAGCAATCCAAACTGGGATAGCCAGAGAGAGAAGAAAAAAAGAGAGAGAGAGAGAGAACTTTCCCATGAAAAGCTCTACGGCACAACCTGGCCCGTTCACAGAACAAAGGATTGAGCAAACACCAGAGGAGAGCTAGCTGACTGTGGACCGGCCCCTTCCCCCGCCAGAGGCAGAGAGGCAGGCGGGTGGCAGCCAGAGCTGGAAGGCAAAGGGCAATCTTGGCCCTAGAGATGGCATCATCCAACAAACTGTGAGCAGGCTCCCAGTTGCTAATCAAGTCTTCCTGGGATCCTAGACGGTTGACATCTGCCACGAGGGTCACAGTCAGAAATCAGCTCCCCAGAGAAGACACACAGCACACCTGAGATGACACTCTTGTGTTGCACCCAAGAAACTGAGTGGCTGGGACCAGGGAGGTGATAATATGCACCACCCACCTGGGGAGAGTGTGCTTATCAAGCACCTGCTCACCTGAGCTACTCAGACCTGGGAAGGGCACAAAACGCAGGCCCAACCGAATCTGGGCCTTTGTGGAGTACCTGAGAACCTGAACCCGAGTGGCTTAGACCTGGGAAGTGCATGCAACCCAGGGCCTGCTTTATACAATTCCCCTGCAGAGCAACCGGGAGCCTGAGCAGTGTAGACTGGGAAAGCACACATGCGTGAGCGGGGGCAAACCCAGTGTGGCCCAGACATTGCGATCACTCCCCACACACGCCAGTGATATTTGTTTGCAGTGTTCCTCCCTCCCCACAGCACAATTGAACAAGTGAGCCTAAATAAATGACTACCTTTGCCCCCTTGTGGCAGGGTGGAAATTAGACACTGAAGAGACTTGTAAACAGAGGAAGCCAAAATAAACAAAGACGAGGGAACTGCTTTGGTAGTGACAGCTACAACAGATTAAAACTGTAGTTAGTTTTGCCAAATATCAAAATGAATCCGCCACAGGTATACATGTGTTCCCCACCCTGATATTTGGCAAAACTAATACAATTATGTAAAGTTTAAAAATAAAATAAAATTAAAAAAAAAACAAAACAAAACTGTAGTTAGCATTGACTACATTAGAATGGGCCTATAGACCTTGAGAAGAAATATAAGCTGGAACAAGGAACTATCTAAAACTGAACTGACCCCACAATGCCCACAACAGCTCCAGAGAAATTCCTAGATATATTTTATTATTACCATTTTAATATTTTTGTTATTTTTAAGTTCTTTATCACTCCTTTAATTTTCATTTTTATAACCTACTATTACCTTGCAAAAAAAGACCCTATTTTTAAAGCAAATTTCATGTATATAAATATATATATATTTTATAATTTTTGCGATTTTGTTGTTTTTTTAATATTGTATTTTTGAGCATCTAACCTCTACTCTAGATTTTTAATCTTTGCTTTTTTGGTATTTCTTATCAATTTTGTACCTTTAAGAATCCAATCTTCATTACCCATTTTTACTTAGGAGTGTGACTACTGGCTTGATTGCTCTCTCCCATTTTGACTCTCCTTTTTCTCCCCCAGATCACCTCTATCTCCTGCCTCCCCCTTCACTTCTCTACTTAACTCTGTGAATTTTTTTGGGTTTTCTGGGCTGTGGAGAACACTTAGGGAACTGATTACTGGCTAGATTGGTCTCTCTCCTTTTGACTCCCCCTCCTATCCCTGAGCAACTTTCACTTCACTTCACTTCACTTCACTTCCTCTCCTCCTGGTCACCTCTATCTCCATCCTCCCTCTTCTCTTCTCTATATAACTCCGTGAACCTCTCTGAGTATTCCAGACTGTGGAGAGCACATAGGAAATTGATTACTGGCTAGACTGCTGTCTCCCCTTTTGATTCCCCCTCTTTTCCTCCTGGTCACCTCTATCTCCCTCCTCCCTCTTCTCTTCTCCATGTAACTCTGTGAAACTCTCTGGGTGTTCCTCACTAAGGAGAATCTTTTCACCATTAACTTAGATGTATTATCATCAGTGCTGTATTGATGGCAAAGTCTTGAGGCTACTTTAAGAATAAGACTGAAAGCCAGAGGCAGGAGACTTAAATCCAAAACTTGAGAACACCAGAAAACTCCTGACTTCAGGGAACATTAACTGACAAGAGCTCATCCAAAAGCCTCCGTACCTACACTGAAACCAAGCTCCACCCAAGAGCCAACAAGTTTCAGAGCAAGACATACCAAGATAATTCTCAGGAACAAAACGCTGAACATTAAAATGCAGGCGGCCAAAAGTCACACCAAACCCACAGACACCTCAAAACTCACCACTGTACACTTCATTGCACTCTAGAGAGAAAAGATCTACCTCCACCCATCAGAACACCGACACAAGCTTCCATAACCAGGAAATCTTAAAAAGTCACTCATCCAACACAACCCACAGGGAGGAACCTCCACAATAAAGAGGAACCACAAACTTCCAGTATACAGAAAGGCCACCCCAAACACAGCAATCTAAACAAGATGAAAAGGCAGAGAAATATTCAGCAGGAATAAGGAACATGATAAATGCCCACCAAACCAAACAAAAGAGGAAGAGATAGGGAGTCTACCTAAAAAAGAATTCAGAATAATGATAGTAAACATGATCCAAAATGTGGAAAAAAAAATGGAATTACAGATAAATAGTCTGGAGACAAGGATTGAGAAGATGCAAGAAAAGTTTAACAAGGACCTAGAAGAAATAAAAAAGAGTCAATGAATAATGAATAATGCAATGACTGAGATCAAAAGCACTCTGGAGGGAACCAACAATAGAATAACTGAGGCAGAAGATAGGATAAATAAGGTGGAAGATAGAATGGTGGAAATAAATGAAGCAGAGAGGAAAAAAGAAAAAAGAATTAAAAGAAATGAGGACAACCTCAGAGACCTCTGGGACAATGTTAAATGCCCCAACATTCAATTCATAGGAGTCCCAGAAGAAGAAGACAAAAAGAAAGGCCATGAGAAAATACTTGAGGAGATAATAGTTGAAAATTCCCCTAAAATGGGGAAGGAAATAGCCACCCAAGTCCAAGAAACCCAGAGAGTCCCAAACAGGATAAAGCCAAGGCGAAACACCCAAAGACACATATTAATCAAATTAACAAAGATCAAACACAAAGAACAAATATTAAAAGCAGCAAGGGAAAAACAACAAATAACACACAAGGGGATTCCTATAAGGATAACAGCTGATCTTTCAATAGAAACTCTTCAGGCAAGAAGGGAATGGCAGGATATACTTAAAGTGATGAAAGAGAAAAACCTACAGCCCAGATTACTGTACCCAGCAAGGATCTCATCCATATATGAAGGAGAAATCAAAAGCTTTACAGACAAGCAAAAGCTGAGAGAATTCTGCACCACCAAACCAGCTCTTCAACAAATGCTAAAGGATTTTCTCTAGACAGGAAGCATGGAAAAGGTTTATAAACTCGAACCCAAAAGAATAAAGTAAATGGAATGGGATCATACTTATCAATAATTACCTTAAATATAAATGGGTTGAATGCTCCAACCAAAAGACAAAGACTGGCTGAATGGATACAAAAACAAGACCCCTATATATGCTGTCTACAAGAGACCTGCCTCAAAACAAAGGACACATACAGACTGAAAGTGAAGGGCTGGAAAAAGATATTTCACGCAAATGGAGACCAAAAGAAAGCAAGAGTAGCAATACTCGTATCAGATAAAACAGACTTTGAAATAAAGGCCCTGAAAAGAGACAAAGAAGGACACTACATAATGATCAAAGGAACAATCCAAGAAGAAGATATAACAATTATAAATATATATGCACCCAACATAGGAGCACTGCAATATGTAAGACAAATGCTAACAAGTATGAAAGGGGAAATTAACAATAACACAATAATAGTGGGAGACTTTAATACCCCACTTACACCTATGGATAGATCAACTAAACAGAAAATTAGCAAGGAAACACAAACTTTAAATGATACAATGGACCAGTTAGACCTAATTGATATCTATAAGACATTTCACCCAAAACAATGAATTTCATCTTTTTCTCAAGTGCTCACAAAACCTTCTTCAGGATAGATCACATCCTGGGCCATATATCTAGCCTTAGTAAATTAAAAAAAAAAAAATTGAAATCATCTCAAGCATCTTTTCTGATCACAGTGTGGTAAGATTAGATGTCAATTACAGAAAAAAAAACTATTAAAAATATAAACATGTGGAGGCTAAACAGCATGCTTCTGAATAACCAACAAATCACAGAAGAAATCAAAAAAGAAATCAATATATTCATGGAAATGAATGAAAATGAAAACACAACAACCCAAAACCTATGGGATTCAGTAAAAGCAGTGCTAAGGGGAAGGCTCATAGCAATACAACCTTTCTCCAAGAAACAGGAGAAAAATCAAATAAATAACCTAACTCTACACCTGAAGCAACTAGAAAAAGAATGAAGAAGCCCAGGGTTAGTAGAATGAAAGAAATCATAAAAATTAAGGCAGAAATAAATGAAAAAGAAACAAAGGAGACCATAGCAAAAATCAACAAAGCTAAAAGCTGGTTCTTTGAGAAGATATATAAAATAGACAAACCATTAGCCAGACTCATCAAGAAAAAAAAGGAGAAGAATCAAATCAACAAAATTAGAAATGAAAATGGAGAAATCACAATAGACAGCACAGAAATACAAAGGATCATAAGAGACTATCAGCAACTAGATGCCAATAAAATGGACAACTTGGAAGAAATGGACAAATTCTTAGAAAAGTATAACTTTCAAAAAATGAACAAGGAAGAAATAGAAAATCTTAACAGACTCATCAAAAGCAAGTTTTAAAAATAAGAACAGAATCAGCAACTAGGTCCACATTTTGCTTGAGATGATTGATAATATGAAAATAACCAACATAATGCGTTTGCTCTGAAAGGAATAGAGAAAAATCTCCCAGCAGAAAAGGCAAAAAAGAAAATTATTATTGTATAGTAAAACCTTGACAAAGTGAAAACTTTGGTTGCTTGCCTGCAGAAAAGGGAACTAGGTAGCTGATATAGTGGTAATGAGAATATTTCACTATATACTCTTTTGTGACTTTTGAATTATAAGAATGTATTCTCACAGTCTTTTCTCAGTCATGTCTGACTCTTTGCAGCCCCATGGACTATAGCATGCCAAGCTCCTCTGTCCATGGAAATTTCAGTCAAGAATACCTGCACTTCCCAGATAGCACTAGTGGTAAAGAACCCGCCTGCCAATGCAGGAGACTCAAGAGACTTGTCTTCTATCCCTGGGTCAGGAAGATGCCCTAGAGAAAGGAATGGCAACGCTCCAGTATTCTTTCCCAGAGAATCCCATGGACTGAGGAGCCTGGTGGGCTACAGTCCATAGGGTCACAAAGATTTGGACACAGCTGAAGTGACTTAGCATGCAACATGCAAAACTTCAAAAAATAAACAGCAAAAGCAAAGTGGTAGAATTCCACACTGTCGTGGAATAAATTAAAACATGCTAATATCCTCATCTTACATAGAGAAAAGTGAAAAAAAACTTTTTTAATTTTTTTAAAAAACTTTTTATTCTAATAATCGTATTTGGGACTTTCCTAGTGGTTAGGAATCCACCTTGCAATTCAGAGGACAAGAGTTCAATCCTTGGTCAGGGAATTAAGATCCCACATGCTGAGGAGCAACTAAACCTGCATGCCGTAACTACTGAGCCCCTGCAATCAGGAGCCTGTGTGCCACAACTAGGTCTATGTGCCACAAAGAAAGATTCCACATGCCTCAACTAAGACACAATGCAGCCAAATTAAAAAGAAATTTAATGTTGACACTTAAGAATTACAGACACAAATATGGTGTTAGTGTTTTAAACAAGAATAAGCACTATTATACATAATAACATAAAAGAAACAAAGAAAAAGATTAAGCACATAATAAACTAAGATTTTTTTAAATAAAGAGAAGCATTAAATAAAGCAAAATTTAAGAAGCAAAACTAAAAAAAAAAATATTAAAATAAAAGCAATTATTTAAACTCCTTTATTCAGTTTTCATTCCAATCCCAAAGAAAGGCAATGCCAAAGAATGCTCAAACTACCACACAATTGCACTCATCTCACACACTAGTAAAGTAATGCTCAAAATTCTCCAAGCCAGGCTTCAGCAATATGTGAACCGTGAACTTCCTGATGTTCAAGCTGGTTTTAGAAAAGGCAGAGGAACCAGAGATCAAATTGCCAACATCCGCTGGATCATGAAAAAAGCAAGAGAGTTCCAGAAAGGCATCTATTTCTGCTTTATTGACTATGCCAAAGCCTTTGACTGTGTGGATCACAGTAAACTGTGGAAAATTCTGAAAGAGATTGGAATACCAGACCACCTGATCTGCCTCTTGAGAAATTTGTATGCAGGTAAGGAAGCAACAGTTAGAACTGGACATGGAACAACAGACTGGTTCCAAATAGGAAAAGGAGTACGTCAAGGCGGTATATTGTCATCCTGTTTATTTAACTTCTATGCAGAGTACATCATGAGAAACACTGGACTGGAAGAAACACAAGCTGGAATCAAGATTGCCGGGAGAAATATCAATAACCTCAGATATGCAGATGACACCACCCTTATGGCAGAAAGTGAAGAGGAACTCAAAAGCCTCTTGATGAAAGTGAAAGTGGAGAGTGAAAAAGTTGGCTTAAAGCTCAACATTCAGAAAACGAAGATCATGGCATCTGGTCCCACCACTTCATGGGAAATAGACGGGGAAACAGTGGAAACAGTGTCAGACTTTATTTTTCTGTGCTCCAAAATCACTGCAAATGGTGACTGCAGCCATGAAATTAAAAGACGCTTACTCCTTGGAAGGAAAGTTATGACCAACCTAGATAGCATATTCAAAAGCAGAGACATTACTTTGACAACAAAGGTTAGTCAAGGCTATGGTTTTTCCTGTGGTCATGTATGGATGTGAGAGTTGGACTGTGAAGAAGGCTGAGCGCCGAAGAATTGATGCTTTTGAACTGTGGTATTGGAGAAGACTCTTGAGAGTCCCTTGGGCTGCAAGGAAATCCAACCAGTCCATTCCGAAGGAGATCAACCCTGGGATTTCTTTGGAAGGAATGATGCTAAAGCTGAAACTCCAGTACTTTGGCCACCTCATGCAAAGAGTTTACTCATTGGAAAGGACTCTGATGCTGGGAGGGATTGGGGGCAAGAGGAGAAGGGGACGACAGAGGATGAGATGGCTAGATGGCATCACTGGCTCAATGGACATGAGTCTGGGTGAACTCCGGGAGTTGGTGATGGACAGGGAGGCCTGGCATGCTGCGATTCATGGGGTCACAAAGAGTCAGACAAGACTGAGCGACTGATCTGATCTGATCTGATTGAAGTTGAAGAAACTCAGATTGGGCTTCCCTGGTGGCTCAGTGGTAAAGAATCCTTCTGCCAAAGCAGGGGACACCAATTCAATCCCTGGTCTGGGAAGAACCCACATGCCAAGTCCATAGGGTCCATGGAGCAAATAAGCCCATGTGCCACAAATACTGAGCCTGTTCTCTAGGGTCCAGGAGTTACAACTACTGAGCCTACACACTGCAACTCTTAAAGCCCAAACACTCTAGAGCCTGTGGTCCACAACAAAAGAAGCCACTGCAATTAGAAGCTCATGAACCACAACTAGACAGTAGCTATTGCTTGCCACAACTAGAGAAAAATCCACACAGCAATGAAGACCCAGCACAGCCAAATAAATAAATAAAATTATATATATATATATATATATATATATATATATATATATATATATCTCAGATTGGAACAAAACCATAAATCCAATGGGAAGATTTATAAGAGATACACATGAATTAGGATAAAATTGTATCTACATCTACATCTTTATCTACATCTCCATCTATATCTAATCAACAACCATACATTTATAAAGATGAACCAGGAATACACAAACAAGCCAAATGAAACCTTTATCATATACTAAACTATGTTTGGGGAATGTGGAGAGTTTTCTGTTCTGCATCATTTATATGGATGCTTATTCTAATACCAGTAGTTTTGGAAATTCTAATTGGAATTATATTAAGTATATACATCTATATCTCTGGCATCAGAGCAATACTATCTTCTCATTCAGAAATATAGAACCTCTGCTTAGTCATGTTTCTTTTAACATAACATTTGTGAAGTCTAATAGCTTTATTCATAAAGGTCCCTGAGCATTTCTTGCTATAATTTTGCTTTTGTGAATAGGCTTATTTCCCATTATGTGTACAAATTTATTATTGTAGGCATATGATAAAACTTAAATTTTTCCCTATATTTTGCAATTGGAAACTCTACTAAATTCTCTTATTTTTTCTGATGACTCTTGGGTTTCAGTTCAGTTCAGTTCAGTCGCTCAGTCATGTCCGACTCTTTGCGACCCCATGAATCGCAGCACGCCAGGCCTCCCTGTCCATCACCAACTCCCGGAGTTCACTCAGACTCACGTCCATCGAGCCAGTGATGCCATCTAGCCATCTCATCCTCTGTCGTCCCCTTCTCCTCCTGCCCCCAATCCCTCCCAGCATCAGAGTCTTTTCCAATGAATCAACTCTTTGCATGAAGTGGCCAAAGAACTGGAGTTTCAGCTTCAGCATCATTCCCTCCAAAGAAATCCCAGGGTCGATCTCCTTCAGAATGGACTGGTTGGATCTCCTTGCAGTCCAAGGGACTCTCAGGAGTCTTCTCCAACACCACAGTTCAAAAGCATCAATTCTTCCGCACTCAGCTTTCTTCACAGTCCAACTCTCACATCCACACATGACCACTGGATAAACCATAGCCTTGACTAGACGACTCTTAGGTTTACTAGGGAGCAATTTTACAATTGTAAATAGTGATGATTTTGTGTTCTTCTTAATAATATGTATATTTTTTTTCTCCTTTTGTCACACTAAGTAGAATTTCCAGAATAATGAGAAAAAAAGAAATGATGGTATTGATAGATTTTAATAGAAATGTGTTTAATTTTTCACCATCAGATAAAAATTTAGATATGACTAGAGAAAGTTTTATCATATTATGAAAGTATAATTGTATTCTTAGCTAAGAGTTTAGTTATTTGCTTGTTTAAATTCAGGAATAGATGTAAAATTTTAATTGACTATATTTTAATACATTTTGTAAAATTATAATGGATTTTATTAATAGTGTTACAAACTCTGAAACACCAATGCCCTTTGTAAATGTAATCTGCTAAGACATAGTGTGTTATATCCTCAAAATAACCCTGGAAACCACCTGATAAATCACTTGGGATTTTTCCATATATATTCATAAATAATATCGGTATGTTGTTTTGTTCTACTATCTTTCTCAGATATCACTAACAGAGTTATGCTAACTTTGTAAGTATAAATTAAGAAGCTTTAAATCTCATATGTAACCCTGTAATTGCCTGTTTAGAACAAGAATTATTTTTTCCATGGAAGTTTGGGAGGGGTGCAGGAAAACAAAACCTGTTTTAGTCTTTTATGTCAGTGGTCCCCAATCTTTTTGGCACCAAGGACAGGTTTCGTGGAAGACAGTTTTTCCACAGCTGGGTAAGGGGATGGAAGATGGAAGGTTCAGCTCACTTGCCTGCTGCTCACCTCCTGCTATGCATCCAGCATGGTTACTAACAGTCACGGCCGGGGGGTTGGGGAATGCTGTTTTATGTACATCATTACTTGACAGCTTTCCAGTATCTTCAGTGTATTCTTCTTGTGTTCATGTTTTTCAGTATTATTGAGCAAACATTGATCATTTCTATCTTCTAACAAAATTTTCAATTACATCAAAATTTTCAATTTTTTTTTAAATGCTGGGAAAAAAATGCCAGGCTGGATGAAGTACAAGCTGGAATCAAGATTGCAGGAGAATATCAATAACCTCAGATACGCAGATGACACCACCCTTATGGCAGAAAGCAAAGAGGAAATAAAGAGCCTCTTGATGAAGGTGAAAAAGGAGAGTGAAAAAGCTGGCTTAAAACTCAACATTCAAAAAACTAAGATCATGACATCTGGTCCCATCACTTCATGGCAAATAGATGGGGAAACAATGGAAACAATAACAGACTTTATTTTCTTGGGCTCCAAAATCACTGTAGATGGTGACTGCAGTCATGAAATTAAAAGATGCTTGCTCCTTAAAAGCTATGACCAACCTAGACAGCATATTAAAAAGCAGAGACAATACTTTACTGACAAAGGTCTATATAGTCAAAGCTATGGTTTTTCCAGTAGTCATGTATGGATGTGAGAGTTGGACCATAAAGAAAGCTGAGCACCAAAGAATTGATGCTTTTGAACAGTGGTGTTGGAGAAGACTCTTGAGAGTACCTTAGACTGCAAGGAGATCCAACCAGTCCATCCTAAAGGAAATCTGTCCTGAATATTCATTGGAAGGACTGATGCTGAAGCTCAAGCTTCAATACTTTGGCCACCTGATGAGAAGAGCGGACTCACTGGAAAAGACCCTGATGCTGGGAAAGACTGAAAGCAGGAGGAGAAGGGGATGACAGAGGATGAGATGGTTGGATGGCATCACCGACTCAATAGACTGGACTAGTTAGAGCAAGCTCTGGGGGTTGGTAATGGACAGGGAAGCCTGGTGTGCTGCAGTCCATGGGTCTTGCAAAGAGTCGGAGACAACTGAGCGACTGAACTGAACTGAATAATTCCTAATCTTACTAGTTTGTTTATTTTTTTACTTGATCTGCTTAAACTTTGTATGAGTATGTGTGTGTGATTCCATGAAAATGATTTTGGATTTTTAAAATCAATCCTACAACACTTATGTTTTTTATTTTTAACATCCTTTTCATCTACATACATTTCTACATTCCATACATTTTTGTTCTAACATCATGAGTGCTTTATTCATTTATTTTCTTTCTTATGCTTCCTGAATCATAATTATAGATTTATGAGTTAGAATATGCATATATAACATATAGAGCTTAAGAAAAATAAGGATACCTAACATAGAAATATATATAAGACTGAGAGAAATAGAGGTTATTGGTATAAATATAGAGATATAGATACCATTCATGTGTTCACATATTAACATATAATACTGCAGATTTTCTATGGTGATATCTATAAATATTTGGAAGGATCATCATCAAATTCATAAATGTAGTCATCTCTAGGGAGGGAGAATGGGCTCAGATTTTAGGATGATGCCAAAGGGACTTTAACCTTACCTTTAATGTTTGAATTTTGTACTACATGTATGATTAAAAATTAATTTTAATATTAAAAAGTTATATATTGACCATTAAATTTTTTAAATTTTAACAAAAATCCAACACCTTTTATGATAAAAACACTCACAGAATTAGAAATAGAAGGGAATTTCCTAAACCTTATAAAGGGTATCTGTGAAAAACCACAGTTTATATTACATGTGCATGCTAGGTATCATCAGTCATGTCCAACTCTTTTCAACCCTGTGAACTGTAGCCCACCAGGCTCCTCTGTCCATGGGATTCTCTAGGCAATAATACTGGAGTGGGTTGCCCTGCCCTCCTCCAGGGGATTTTCCCAACCCAGGGATGGAACCTGCACCTCTAGATCTCCTGCATTGGCAGGTGAGTTCTTTAGCACTAGCGCCATCTGGGAAGCCCAGCTCATGTTATAGTCAAAGGTAAAAGACTGAAGTCAAATAAATTCAAAGTAATAACAGTATTTCCGCTTAGAAAATTAACATGTTTTAAATGTATAATATCTAAACTTGCAAAGGTGAGGGATACACAGACACTTTAATGCCTTGCTGGGGTAATGGAAATTAATACAATTTTTCTCTTCTAATTATATCAGTTATAATAATCATAGAACTTGACCCATCAATTACATTTCTGGAATTACTCTAAGGACAGAATTATAAACTTGTACAAAGATATATGTGGGCTTCCCTGGTGGTTCAGACGGTAAAGAATCTGCCTGCAATGCGGGAACATAGGCTTCATCCCTGGGTTGGGAAGATCCCTGGAGGAAGGCATGACAACCCACTACAGTATTATTGCCTGGAATATCCCCATGGACAGAGGAGCCTGGAGGGCTACAGTCCATGAAGTCGCAAAGAGTCAGACACAACTGAACGACTACTTATAGCACAGCACAAAGATATATGTACCCAGATATTTATGATAGTATTATTTATAACCATAAAATTTAGAAACCACCAAATATCTAAAATTATAGATTAAATATAGTACGCTTATATGATGTAGCAATATGTAGTCATTAGAAAACAATGTTTCTGAAGACTTTTTAATGACATGTAAAAATATTTATGATGTATTCAGTGAAAATTAGGTTATTAAATAGTAGGTTTATTATCCCAATTTTATTTAACAGAGGAAGAGAGACAACACATACTTGTTAATACTTATTATCTTTAGAATTAGATATTAATCTTATTTTATTCTGTTTATGTTTTATAAATTGTACACAATGAACATGTATTAACTTTCCAATGAAAACAAACATGTCAGTTCTAAAAATCAGGTTCACAAAGAAGAACCAAAAGTCTTGAAAATGTTCATAGTTTTTGAGCCAACTGATATAACAACAATTCAACATCTAGGAATGTGCTCCAATCAGAATTTAAGACCTGTTTATCTAATCAGAGAAGACCACAATGATTTAGGTCCAAAGTTGATTGTCACAGTATATTTTATCACAGAGAAATTTAGAAAATTAAGTTCTAACAATATAATATCGATTAAATTAATTATGGTCTTCTTGTTAAATGTCAAGAAAATTTTAAATTTTATTTATTTTTAATTGGAGGATAATTGCTTTACAATATTGTGTTGGTTTCTGCTATATATCAACATGAAACAGCCATAAGTATACATATGTCCCCTCCCTCTTGAGCCTCCCTCCCACCTCCCACCCCATTCTACCCCTCTAGGTTGTCACAGAGCACCAGATTTGAGCTCCCTATGTCAGTTGTGGAAAATATTTAATGTCATTGAAAAATATTCCTCTCATATTATTAAGTGAAAAATTAGGCTATGAACAATATGTAGAGAACAAAATCATTATTGTAAAAAAAGTCCACATTCAATAAAGTTAAGTGTGTGTTCAGTCATGTCTGACTCTGCGACCCCATGGAATGTAGCCTGCCATTTCCTACTCCAGGGGTTCTTCACAATCCAAAAATCAGACCTGTGTCTCTTGCATCGCCTACATTGGCAGGTGGATTCTTTACCACTAGTGCCACCTGAGATGCCCCCTTAAAAGTTGGTTGGCAAACTATATATAAATGCGGTATGTTTTCAAGCTAAAACCACACTGCATTGGGAATGTAGGAATAAATCAATATTCCAGACCTGGCTGACACATAATAAGAACTCTGGAGTTATCAAATTAGATTTTCTTCCATTTGGGTTCCCCCAGCCCCATGTGCTATTACTTACAGACAACTATTGTTGGAAATTTATTCAGAGGATTTAAGGGCAAGAGTTGGGGGCAGCATTCTCTGAAGAGGTTTACCATGTAAGGGACTCATTTATCATGGAATAAGGATTTCAGAGGGCAAATTAAAAAATATTGGAGTGAGGTCAGCTATGGAAAGTAGAGTGAAGGTAAGAAGCACAGCATAATGAAAAAGACCTAGATATTTGCATTTAGAACAATGATGACTAGTAAGAATGAAATTCATGATGGGGCTGACTCATTCAAGTTGTAAGTTTTAAAAGGAAAAAGGCTGTCAAAAACCTAATGAGGCTATATTGTCAACTCTGAAAAGCATTCAAATGGGAAGTTGCAAAATTCTGGATTTTCCTCACTGTTAAGTGGCAGGCAGGATCATACTGACTTTAAACACAACCTTAGTGTGTAAGAGGCCTCAGTTAAAACCTAGTGGAATTGTAGAAGCTTGGAACATCTGAAAAAGAAATTAAGGATGAGATCCTAAAACATAGGAAGATATATAAGAGAAGACAGTGTCACAAAGGACAAAGAAGAATTTCAAGAGAAGAGTGGTCAACTCTGTCAAAAACTACAGAAGTTAAGTAGGATTTAGGCTAAAATTAAGCCACTAAAATAAAAACATCAAAACAGTTTAGTCATATAAAAGTTTAGAACTCCATAAATCTACTTAAATGGTGAATTCAGAAGATACTAAAATCAGAGAGATGTGTTTTGTACTGCTTTTATGGTTTTCCTATCTTTTGAACCAAAGGCTTATCCAAAAGTGTACAGGCAGTTGTCAGACTTATTTAGAGGTTTGATATTATTTGTATTTTTAAGTGTGCTTAGTCTCAGTTTTTCAATGAAGGTCAAATAAAAATCAGGTACTGATAAGGTTGAATTGTCCCACCTTATAAGCAAGCCTTTGCCTGAAATTTTACCTTGGCAAGTCAGAAGGTCTTCCTTTGCATAGACCTAGGTCTCATTTCTAAAGAACAGAGGGTCATCCTGAGTATATTCCTCCCACGGTCATTTATTTTCTCTCAAGCCAACTGGATACTTCTCTGTCAGAGTGCTCCATATTTCTATCCAATGGAATTATAAACATATTTTAGGGATAAAGCAGATGTTTCTTTGTATGAATGCAGATGTTACTTTAAATCAATGTGCTTGTAATAATTATAACTTTCATCCCCGTTCTTAAATTCTAGATTACAATTACTGAAAGTCCCATTAGAGGTTACTTTATTCCTTTTATCATGTCCTTTCAACTTCTGCTTTTAATTTTACCATGCAGATGAGATAACATATGAAGAAAGATTATGAGGAATCAACCAGCCTGCACAAAATAGAAAATGACACAGAATCTAACATTCTGCCTCAATGATTCAATGAAATTAATTCCCCCTTTTTTACCTTTAAAAACTGCCGTGGGGCTTCCCTGGTAGTCCAGTGGTTAAGAATCAACTTGCCAATGCAGGAGACACTGGTTCAATCACTGGCCCAGGAAGATTCCACATGCCATGTGGCAACTAAGCCTGTGTGCCACAACTGCTGAGTCCTCAAGCTCTAGAGTCCTTGCACCACCACAGTGAGAAGCTCATGCACCACAACAAAGAGTACCCCCATCTCACCACAACTAGAGAAAGCCCTCGTGCAGTAATGAAGACCCAGCAGAGACAAAAATAAATAAATAAAAACTGTAATGATTGAGCAGAATCTTCAGAGCTGGTTTTGGGACAAGAGCCCACTTTCTACTCAGATTGCTGGCTTTCTGATTAGAGCAAATTTCCTTTCTACCAACACTTGTTTCCTGACTATTTGCTTTTGAGCGACATGCTGCTGAACCTGAGTTCAGTAACAATATCACTCATGTTTTGAAATTTGAACAAACTATTTTCTCAATCAAAAATGCCTTTTCCCCAGAGCTTTAAATAATTAATTCATATTGTTTATTAAGTCAATCTGGAAATCATTTTTCATGAAAACACTCTCTGTCTCTGCCTCTCTCTCTGTTTATCTCTGTATCTTTTTCTCCCTCCCTTCTTTTCAATAACCTCAGATATGCAGATGACACCACCCTTATGGCAGAAAGTGAAGAGGAACTCAAAAGCCTCTTGATGAAAGTGAAAGTGGAGAGTGAAAAAGTTGGCTTAAAGCTCAACATTCAGAAAACAAAGATCATGGCATCTGGTCCCATCATTTCATGGGAAATAGATGGGGAAACAGTGGAAACAGTGTCAGGCTTTATTTTTCTGGGCTCCAAAATCACTGCAAATGGTGACTGCAGCCATGAAATTAAAAGACGCTTACTTCTTGGAAGGAAAGTTATGACCAACCTAGATAGCATATTCAAAAGCAGAGACATTACTTTGCCAACAAAGGTTCGTCTAGTCAAGGCTATGGCTTTTCCTGTGGTCATGTATGGATGTGAGAGTTGGACTGTGAAGAAGGCTGAGCGCTGAAGAATTGATGCTTTTGAACTGTGGTGTTAGAGAAGACTCCTGAGAGTCCCTTGGACTGCAAGGAGATCCAACCAGTCCATTCTGAAGGAGATCAGCCCTGGGATTTCTTTGGAAGGAATGATGCTAAAGCTAAAACTCCAGTACTTTGGCCACCTCATGCGAAGAGTTGACTCATTGGAAAAGACTCTGATGCTGGGAGGGATTGGGGGCAAGAGGAGAAGGGGACGACAGAGGATGAGATGGCTGGATGGCATCACTGACTCGATGGACTTAAGTCTGAGTGAACTCCAGGAGTTGGTGATGGACAGGGAGGACTGGCGTGCTGCGATTCATGGGGTTGCAAAGAGTTGGACACGACTGAGCGACTGATCCGATCTGATCTGATCTTTTCTCCAACCTTGAGTTAGGTAGCTCTGCATTGTATCCCCATGTGCTCTAATTGCATGTATCATTCTGCATTATAATTTTTTTGTTGTTGTTCTTCAATTTTATTTTATTTTTAAACTTTACATAATTGTATTAGTTTTGCCAAATATCAAAATGAATCCGCCACAGGTATACATGTGTTCCCCATCCTGAACCCTCCTCCCTCCTCCCTCCCCATTCCATCCCTCTGGGTCGTCCCAGTGCACCAGCCCCAAGCATCCAGTATCGTGCATCGAACCTGGACTGGCGACTCATTTCATACATGATATTTTACATGTTTCAATTCCATTCTCCCAAATCTTCCCACCCTCTCCCTCTCCCACAGAGTCCATAAGACTGTTCTATACATCAGTGTCTCTTTTGCTGTCTCGTATACAGGGTTATTGTTACCATCTTTCTAGATTCCATATATATATGCATTAGTATACTGTATTGGTGTTTTTCTTTCTGGCTTACTTCACTCTGCATAATAGGCTCCAGTTTCATCCACCTCATTAGAACTGATTCAAATGTATTCTTTTTAATGGCTGAGTAATACTCCATTGTGTATATGTACCACAGCTTTCTTATCCATTCATCTGCTGATGGACATCTAGGTTGCTTCCATGTCCTGGCTACTATAAACAGTGCTGCGATGAACATTGGGGTACATGTGTCTCTTTCCCTTCTGGTTTCCTCAGTGTGTATGCCCAGCAGTGGGATTGCTGGATCATAAGGCAGTTCTATTTCCAGTTTTTTAAGGAATCTCCACACTGTTCTCCATAGTGGCTGTACTAGTTTGCATTCCCACCAACAGTGTAAGAGGGTTCCCTTTTCTCCACACCCTCTCCAGCATTTATTACTTGTAGACTTTTGGATCGCAGCCATTCTGACTGGCGTGAAATGGTACCTCATAGTGGTTTTGATTTGCATTTCTCTGATAATGAGTGATGTTGAACATCTTTTCATGTGTTTGTTAGCCATCTGTATGTCTTCTTTGGAGAAATGTCTATTTAGTTCTTTGGCCCATTTTTTAATTGGGTCATTTATTTTTCTGGAGTTGAGCTGTAGGAGTTGCTTGTATATTCTCGAGATTAGTTGTTTGTCAGTTGCTTCATTTGCTATTATCTTCTCCCATTCTGAAGGCTGTCTTTTCACCTTGCTAATAGTTTCCTTTGATGTGCAGAAGCTTTTAAGGTTAATTAGGTCCCATTTGTTTATTTTTGCTTTTATTTCCAATATTCTGGGAGGTGGGTCATAGAGGATCCTGCTGTGATGTATGTCAGAGAGTGTTTTGCCTATGTTCTCCTCTAGGAGTTTTATAGTTTGTGGTCTTGTGTTTAGATCTTTAATCCATTTTGAGTTTATGCTTGTGTATGGTGTTAGAAAGTGTTCTAGTTTCATTCTTTTACAAGTGGTTGACCAGATTTCCCAGCACCATTTGTTAAAGAGATTGTCTTTAATCCATTGTATATTCCTGCCTCCTTTGTCAAAGATAAGGTGTCCATATGTACGTAGATTAGAATTTTTAAACAACCCTGTTGAGATATTATTTACAGACAATAAAATACATATTTTAAATATAGAGTTTGATGAGTTTTGACAAGTGTATACATCTGTGTAATCACCACCTCAATCAGGATATAAAACATTTCCATTACCCAAGAAAACTCTTTAATGATCATGTCTCTTGCAGTCAATCCCACCCACATAAGCAGACATTAATTTCATTTCTATAAACATAATTCATTTTTATAATTCTAGACCTTCATGTAAGTGAAATCACAGTGTGTGCTTTTTTTGAGGTTGGCTCCTTTTGTTTATTATGATGTTTTTAAAACATCCATATTGCTGCATGACTGATAGTTCATTTCTTCATTGCTTCAGGGTATTCCAATTACAGTTGTGCAATGCTTTGTTTATCCGTTTACCTGTTGATAAAAATTTGGGTTGTTTCCGGTTTAAGGCTATTATGAAAAAAAAAAAGCTGCTATCAACATTTGCACACAAATCTTTATGTGGATATATATCTTCACTTCTTTTGGGTAAATAACTAGGAATAGAATTGCTCAGTCATATGGTACCTATATGTTTGATTTTATTAAAAAAAAAAAAAAAACTGCTAAACTATTTTACAAAGTTTGTTCCATTGTACATTTCCACCAGAAGAGGAGTGCCCCAACTGCTCTATATCCCAGACAACACTTGGTATGATCAAATTTTTAACTTTTATCATTCTAATGAGTGTGAAGTATTATCTCATTACAGTTTTAATTTTCATTTCCTTGATGACTAACAATGTTCAACATCTTTTCATTTGCATTGGGATTTCTTTCTCTCCATGTTTGGAAAATTTAGCACATAATCTCTGAGAAAATCTGATTTTTTAATCAAAAATCCATGTGTGAATCCCAGGGCTGCCATTTGAAGTAATTTGATCTCAGGCCACTGTTCAATCAGTCTAAGCTACAGTCAATTTATCTATGAAATGGGTATAACACTATCTCACAGCTAGATCTCACAGGTAGATAATATATATGTGGTATCTAGAACAATGCCTTTTATATAGTAGACCTTAATAAATGGTAAGTATAATTATTACTGCCAAAGCCATAAACCCTTACCAGTCTTCCTTCTCAAGCAATGGTCAAAGCTACAGAAAGCTACTGTAATCATGTTGTTATAGCTCAGGGATTTCCTCTACAGTTTTTAAACTTCAAATTTTTAATTATTTCCTCAGTTTCTATCCTACTGTCTCACTAAAATGTATGTTCCATAAGGGAAGTAATACATCTGTATCATAAACCTCTGTATCCTCAACAATTAGAACAATGCAGTAAATACTTGCTGAAAGAAGAAAAGAATGAACATCTGCATCCACCTTTTCTTTCTCACTTTTATGTATTGACACACACATTGGTTGATCTGTCTGGTTTTTTATTTTAATTTCTCCAGGAGGCATAAGATGCTTTCTTTTGTAATTGCTCATGGGCAAGTCCTTCCTCACTGCCACCCAGCTTAGAAACTCTAAAATCACTGCATCCTAGCCTAAATCAACCTTTTAGACTCATTCTTATCTGGAAGAAGGCAAGATTTGTAGCCAAAATTCTTTGATCACCTAGTTCACAGTACCTTTTGCTCATTCCTATCACTGGGCTCCTGACCTAAAGAATTCCAACCACATGCTGTAGTAAAATCATAAGCATAATTGGCTTCAGTACAATATGGCATCGTGTTTTAAAAAAAGAAAGAAAGGAAAATGTGGGCTGTAGCATGGAATGAATCTATGATAGAGACCAAACTCTACCACTTATTTGCTATGTGACTTTTGGCAAGTTACTTAATTTCTCTCAGCAAATGTCTCTTTAGTGTACATAAAATAATGAGATATTATATATCTGATTAGCTTACTTCCCAGATCATAAGTAAGCTTTCAATAAATGTCAGGGATGATTTATTTGAGGGAAAACTGAACTGAGATTTGAAAGATGAATAGAAGTTGACTAAGAAGAGAGTAGAGGAAGTACACCATAGGCAGAGGGAACAGTAGGTACAACAATAAGTATGGGGTGACTCTTCACCAGTGGTACTCTTCTACAAGTGCAATGTTTTGCAACAAGTAATTGTGTTACATATCCTAATAGAGTTTCTTCAGATTGAGATGATAGTAGCCATAGGGATACCTGGCAACTTTGTGAAATAAGTACTAATCCAACACATCTAAACTAGGAGTATTAGACATTTACTAAGAAAGTCAACAGAAACTAGTCCCATGAGAATACGTTAATAGAGTTCAACTTGGTGATACTTTAAAGAAGCTGAAGCTATCCACTGCAAATTGCCTGTATTTCTTCTTAGTTCTCTGTTTCTTTTGGCCAAAGACTCACAATTATTTCCTAAAAAACTCACTCTCCATTCATATTAGAAATATGTAACCACTACAAACAATATCTTCCAGCAGACACAAACATTCTTGCCATCTTTAGGCCAGGGCTCCTGGGATCTTGGTGATATATTATCATATATGAAGGTTAAAGAATTTCTCTGAATTGGATGTATGACCACAAAATCAGTCTGGTGCCAGAACCAACATATTTGCCAATAGGTCTATTCCACAGGCCTGATTTTCCAAGGCCCTTCACTAATATATAGATACCAACTGTTCATAAGAACCATTACCATGCCATGGTAAGATCATCTTCTTTCAATATCATCTAGATTATAATGAGGCTACTATTTGAGAATGATAGCACTTCAGGTGATTTCTTACCTCTGGTATAGCATTCTTAGTGGTCTTCATAAAATTAGATCTCTGAAGTGTCTATAACTTTGCCAGTATCTAGAAAGGTGGCAAGTGGAAAATGGTGTTCCATGTACTCGTTGATAATCTAAATGTCCTATATTGCCATTTAATTTGTGCAAAGCCTCAATCTTCTTCCAGAAATTAATAAAAGTGTTCTTGCACAAGCAGGAGTTCCACCAAAAGAAGTGAACTCCTGAAGATTTTTACATAGTTTGACTCTCTGAAGGTAGGAAAACCTTGCTCAGAGTACCAAACATCAGTTTGTAAAATGAATCAGTGATATAAGGATGGATGAATACATGTATGGATGGATAGGTAAATGAATGGAAACAAAGGAAAAATAATCAAGCTATAACTATAACATGAAAATTTTGTTATCTATAAACTATATCTTGTTATTTTTGAGCACTTACTATATGCAGGCACTACTGTAAGTACTTTATGATTTCATTTAATCCTCATGACCACAAAATATATGAAATGCTATTACTAGTTATATAGATAAGGAAAATGAGACATAAAGAGACAAGTAATTTTCTCAAAGTCCCTTGGATTATTAAGTGGCAGAACTGGCACATGATCACAGGCATTTTGGCTCCAGATCTTAATTTCTTAACTTTTAGTACAACCTCCTCTAGTCTATAATATATTTTCAAGAATATATTATTTTAGTAGGAAGAGACAGTGTATTGAAATATGACCACATGATAAGGTGAAAGAGGTACAGTCTCAAATTTGGGAGAAAAGTATTAACAGAAGCAAAGAAAAGATTTAAAACAAAACTATACCTTGAGAAAACCATAATTCAAAAAGACACATGTAAAAAAAGAAAAGACACACGCATCCTGAGTGTTCACTGAAGCACTATTTACAATAGACAGGACATGGAAGCAACCTAGATGTCCATCAACAGATAAATGGATAAAGAATATGTGGTAAATATATACAACGGAATATTACTTGGCTATAAAAAGGAACAGATTTAGTCAGTTCTAGTAAGTTGCATGGAGAAGGAAATGGCAACCCACTCCAGGGTTCTTGCCTGGAGAATCCCAGGGATGGGGGAGCCTGTTGGGCTGCCGTCCATGGGGTCACACAGAGTCGGACACGACTGAAGCGACTTAGCAGCAGCAGCAGCAGCAGTAAGTTGCATGAATCTAGAGCCTATTATACAGAGTGAAGTATTAGTCTGGTGCAAAAGTAACTGGTTTTTGCAGTGTTAAAATTTGCTATTTGATATTGGAATGAAGCAAGGTGTTAGTCGCTCTTTCATGTCCAACTCTTTGCAACCCCATGGATTATAACCTACCAGGCTCCTCTGCCCATGGAATTCTCCAGGCAAGAATACTAGAATGGGTTGCCATTCCCTTCTCCAGGGGATTTTCCCAACTCAGGGATTAAACCTGGGTCTCCTGCATTGTAAGTAGATACTTTACTGCTGAGCCACCAAGGAAGCCACTGATATTGGAATACATTCTAAATAAATGTGGATATGTTATATATCACTGTAATGTGCATTTTGCATTTTATGTTTTTTGCTAATGACTTATTACTTACCATTTATTTTATATTTATTTTAGACTATGGAAATGATGTTAATTGCTGTTGTTCAGTCACTAAGACGTGTCCAACTCTTTGCGACCCCATTGACTGCAGCACTCAATATGTCAGCAAATTTGAAAAACTCAGTAGTGGCCACAGGAAATGATGTTAGATAAGAAAAAAATTGAGAGATTTTCTTATTTGAGTTCAAAATGGGTTGTAAAGCAGTGGAGGCAACTTGCAAGATCAACACCGCATTTGGCCCAGGAACTGCTAACAAACGTATATTGCATTGGTGGTTCAAGAAGTTTTGCAAAGGAGACAAAAGTCTTGAAGGTGAGGAGGGGCACAGTGCCTAGCCACGGGAAGTTGACAACAACAATTGAGAGCGATCATCAAAATTGATCCTCTTACAACTACAGGAGAATTTGCTGAGGAACTCAATGTTGACCATTCTGTGGTCATTTGGCATTTGAAGCAAATTGAAAACAAAAACGTTTGATAAGTGGGTGCCTCATGAGCTGACTGAAATAAACAAACAAACAAACAAACATCATTTTGAAGTGTCATCTTCTCTTATTCTACACAACAACACGCCATTTCTCAACTGGATTGTGATATGAGACAAAAAATGGATTTTATACGAAAACTGGCAATGACCAGCTCAGTGGATGGACTGAGAAGAAGCTCCAAAACACTTCCCAAAGCCAAACTTGCACCAAAAAAAGGTCATGGTCACTGTTTGGTGGTCTGCTCCCAGTCTGACACACTACAGCTTTCTGAATCCTAGTGAAACCATTACATCTGAGAACTGTGCTCAGCAAATCAATGAGACGCACCAAAAACTGCAATGCCTACAATCAGCACTGGTCAACAGAAAGGGCCCAATTCTTCTCCATGACTAAAGTCCAACCACATGTCACACAACCAATGCTTCAAAAGTTGAAAGAATTGGGCTACAAAGTTTTAACTCATTTGCCATATTCATCTATCCTCTCACCAACTGATAACCACCTCTTTAAGCATCTCAACAACTTTTTGGAGGGAAAATGCTTCTAAAACCAGCAGGAGGCAGACAATGCTTTCCAAGAGTTTGCCAAACCCCAAAGCACAGATTTCTATGCTGTAAGAATAAGCAAACTTATTTCTTGTTGGCAAAAATGTGTTGATTGTAATGGTTCCTATTTTGATTAATAAAGATGTGTTTGAGTCTAGTTATAACAATTTAAAATTCATGGTTCAAAGCTGTAATTACGTTTGCATCAACCTAATAAGTCAGAAAAAGAAAAAACAAATATGGTAATGCATATATATGGAATCTATAAAAATGGTACTGATAAACCAATTTTCAGGGCAGGAATAGAGGCACAGACATAGAGGACAGACTTGTGGACACAGCAGGGAAAGGAGAGGGGGGATGAACTGAGAGAGTAACACTGACTTATATACACCAATGATGTAGAAGATAGATGAGCTCCAGGTTAGACATTTACAACTAGCCTCCTGTTTGCATTTCCCTTCTCTTGATAGGTGAACTCCAGTTGAGGCATTTACAATCAGCGTGTATGCTCCCCAAAATGGAAGTAACAACAGAAACAGCATAAACAACCAGTGTTTTTCTCTTGTAAACACCTTAAGGTAATAGTCATGGCAAGGACAAAGAGGAGCAAAATCTTGTTTGAGTAAAGAATTAAGAGATTTACACGCCTCCCTCTTTGGGGACAAGGGAGACACTATACATGTGCAGAAGGGCTCCTTGTGGGTCAAAAGTCAGGGGATAACACCAGGTCATAATGAGTCTTGCTCCCCTCAGAAGCCCTCACTTCAAGGGGTGTGTGTGCACCCAAGGGGAGGATCCTGGGGTTTGTCGGGTGTGGAAAAAGAAATCAGATAATTGGCCTGAAGAAAGACAAAGGACTGGAAGAACTGACCTATATAAACGACTTAACCATCTCATTACTGGGCTCCTCTTCATTGGGGGGATGCCCACACCCTTTATTTCTGGGTGTGGATATTTGCCTTGCTTCTATCTCAACTAAACAAATTGTTTCTCTATGTGCTCTCTCACGTGTTGTTGTGCTATGTCTAATAATAAACTTTGTACCTGCATTTACAGTTTCTGCCTCCATGATAAATGCATTTTTCACTGGGGGCAAAGATCCAGGGAAAATTAGCTTCTAGCTTCTAGCCCTTCCTGGTTTGGTGGCTAGGACTCCTGGTTTTCATCCAGGTTTCCCAGGTTCAACTCCTTGGCAGGGAATTAAGATCTTGCTTCATGCCACCATGTACTGCTGCCTCACCAAGATCACTGCCATGTATAAAATAGATAGTGGTGTTAAGTAGGTAAAATAGGGAAAAGGAGTCCAAAATGGCAGTGGCTAAAAGACAAGGAAGGGAAAAGCCTGCGAAAATAGAACAAAAGAAGGTCCGAGGACCGGAGTGAGGACCTCAGGTAAAACAAACAACACTCCTGGCTGGCCCAATTTACATAGGACAGGCCCAGAGAGAGATAAACACATAAATAGAGGAGCCAAAGCTAGCTCTCGCTCTCTCTCTCTCTCTCTCTCTCTCTGTCTCTCTCCCGCATGCTGGGGCGGTCTTCTCCTCATGTCTTTGGATCGACGTGCCCTCACACCTCGAAAATAGATTTTCCTGCTATCTTCTAAATAAAATAGAGCTGTAACACTGATTTGTCTAAGAGCTATAACATGGTCCTTTTGAGACCTGAGAGCTATAATATGGTCTATCGAAGATCCTATAGCTGTGACACACTGAGGGGGCTTTAATGTCCGTTACTCCAAATCTTTGTTGTGATGAGACAAAGAGCCGAGGAACATACACTTGCGTGACATCTATGGTGCCGTGACTCAGGTTTAACCTGCCTGAAACAACCTCCACGCGGAAGAGGCCAGGCACAGCAGGAGCCGAACTCAGCGAAGCTCCCGCGGTAGAAGCAGAACGTGAAGAAAACCCAGCGCAGGGGAAAGCCCATCGTGCTGGAAACCAGACAGCAAAAAACGAACTCAGCAGTCAGCTCACTCGGCCCAGTCTCAGATTCCAGAAGACCTCCGGTTAAGGTAAGAGGTCCTTGCTCCTATGGCTGGAGGGACATGCCTAACGAAATCTTAATTCCTTTACAATCTCTTGTTTCTTGTTTCCTCGAACCTCCTGCGAACAGGCGGGAGGCAGGGGGCACAATTGAGGGACTCTGGAGAGGCTACTCCTCAGCATGTCCCAAAGGTGCTATCTGCTGAGCCCCAGTAGCTGTTACACAAGCCGGTGGGGGTTCTTCTGTCTTTTCTCTTCTCTGTGCCAAGGATCAGACCAATGAAACTGACCACCAGTCAGATATTTAGCAAATTTTCCGGCGGGCTATGAAGGGGATTCCTTGGCACGTTTTTCCCACTGCTTTTTCCTCCTGTCCTTCAGCTCTCTTTCCAGGTTGGGACTTGAGCCTGACCAAAACCCAGGATGCCCAGCTTCAGGATGTAATAAAGCTCAGGCTCTAAGGTCTCATTGCAAAAATTCATTGAGAGTCAAAGCGATAGATAAGAGGTAGAGAAGCACCCACTATACAGGGTACTGGACATGGAATGAGGCCTGGCTAGGTTTTGCGAAAGGGGGTGAATTCATATGCTAATGAGTGAGAGGATCATCCCAGCCATTGGGGAACCACCCACTCCTTCATCTTTTGACAGTGTCTTGGAGCTGTCCTGCCACCTCTGGGTGTGTCTGTTGACATATAGATTGGGGATTAAGGTTTACTTGAATTTGACTTCTCATCTTGGACTCAATTGATTTTAATCAGTTTACATTATACCCTTGTGCTATGTCATTCTTTCAAAGGTTGTGCTCTGCCTCCTTGCCTCCTGTTTCATGCTCTTTTCCTGAGCCCCCTTCCAGACCCACAAGGTTGCCTCTACAATCTTCTGGAGAGACAACCAGAAAATAGCTGGCCTTGGGAGGGAAATACTCTATAATATCCAACCCCCTAATCCTACCGAGTACTGGTCACACTGGAGATCTTGGGGAAGCCCAACTCCAGTCCAGGGGTCCGAGGAGGTCATCACGCCTTGACCTGCCTAGGGATCTGGTCCTCGAAAGGTGGTCACGCCTCAACCTGCTCGGGGATCCACCAGTCCCAGGGGTCCCAGGAGGTCGTCATGTCTCGACCTGCCGGGGATTCAATCTCTAGGAGGCTGTCACGCATCAGCCTGCCTGGGGATCTGCACCCTGACCCAGGGACGCTTGGTTCTCAGGTTGCAACAGTACTAGGTAAGATGAGCTTACATATGTATTCCTGTCCACTGTGGGCAAACTAGCAATGAGTTAAAAACCCCTTAATTCTACCCAGCACTGGTCACGCTGGAGATCTTGGGGACATCCAAACTCCAGTCCGGGGGTCCCAGGAGGTCGTCACGCCTCGACCTGCCCAGGGACCCAATTCTCGGGAGGCCGTCACACCTCGACCTGCCCAGGGATTCGATCTCTAGGAGGCTGTTACGCCTCAGCCTGCCTGGGGATCTGCACCCTGACCTGAGGATGCCTGGCTCTCAGGTTGCAACAGTTCTGGGTAGGATAAGCTTCAGAAAGACTCAGCCCTAAGTAAGTCCACCCATTGAAACATAAGGAAGCCTATTACTTGTGGGACTCTGCCCAGTCTCATCAATAACTCAGGAGCCCAATAAAAACCCCATCGCCTTTCCGGAAAGGCTAAAAGAGGCACTAAAAAAGTTTACCAATCTGGACTTAGACTCTTACGAGGGACATGTGATTTTAAAGGACAAATTCCTGTCCCAATGTGCATCAGATATCAGAATTAAGTTACAACAGCTACAACAGCAGGACCCTACTGCCTCTTTAGATGAGATGGTCCAGACAGCCACCAATACCTCTTATAACGGAGAACAGGAGAAAGAGGCCAAGGCCCAGGAGAGGGAGAGAAAAAGAGACAACACATGCCCAGATGCTGGCCGCCCTCCAAAAAAGCCCTATGGCAAACTCCAAGTCCTTGAAAGACAAGGCACGAGACAAATGCCTGATCTGTAGACAGGCGGGGCATCGGGCCAAAGAGTGTCCAAACCATGAATAGTCTCTTAGAACGGCTTGCCACAAATGCCATCAACTGGGACATTGGGCGGCATTCTGCCGTCAAGACCCAAGAGCCTCAAGGTCAAGTGCCAAGCCTACCCTCACGATGGTTCAAGAAGACTGAAACAACCCGCTCCAGCCAGCCCGCCTGTCACAGATAACCATCACAGGGCTGGAGCCAAGGGTGTGACTGGATGTGGCAGGTAGGTCCGAGAATTTCTTGCTTGACACAGGGGCTACCTACTCTGTTTTGATCTTCTGCTCTGGAGCCTTCTCCTCCCAAACCTGTACCATTTTGGATGCTACCGGAAAAGCAACTACTAAAAGATTCACCCGAGCACTTCTTTGTTGCTGGTATGGACAAATATTTTCCCACCAGTTTCTGGTGGTCCCTGAGTGTCCTACACCCTTATTGGGAAGAGATATACTCACTAAACTGGGGACCACTCTTGTGATGGGAAGTTTTTCAGCCCCTAAAACTCTACAGCTCCTGGTTACTACTGAAGAACCCATTACACCTTCAATAGAGAGGGACCAAAAACTATGGGAAGACAAAATTAACCCCTAGGTGTGGGACCAGGGGATTCTCGGACGAGCCCATCAAGCTGAACTGGTCATCATTGTCCTCCAAGATCCCACTCGGTTTCCTAACTGGAAACGATATCCTCTCAAAAGAGAGGCTCAGGACAGACTAAAGCTTTTAATAAATAAATTCCTTGTTTGTGAGCTATTGGTCCCCACCAGTTCGCCATGTAACACCCCAATCCTCTCAGTAAAGAAAAAAGATAAAACCTGCCGAATGGTCCAAGATCTCCAGATCATAAATGAAGCTGTAGTCCCCCTCCATCCCACAGTACCCAATCCCTATGTAATCTTGGGAGAAATCCCACCCAGTGCCAAGTGGTTTACAGTCTTGGATCTCAAAGATACATTTTTTTTTTTTTTTACATACCACTGGCTAAAGAATCCCAATACCTTTTTGCCTTTGAGTGGGAAGCCCCAGGAGAAAAACACCAACAGATGACTTGGACAGTATTACCTCAGGGGTTCAGAGATAGCCCCCACCTGTTTGGACAGGCCATTAGCTGGGATCTTCTAGATCTGGACCTGGGACCTAATGGGAAAATATTACAATACGTAGATGACCTACTAATCTGCTCTCCAGATGAGAAAAGTGCCCAACAACATGCAATTCGGGTTCTAAACTTCTTGGCAGAAAGGGGATATAAAGTCTCCTGTGCTAAGGCACAGATGGTCGAGACAAAGGTCACTTACCTGGGAGTTCAGATTACACACGGGTCCAGGAGGCTGTCCTCTGATCGGGTACAAGGAATCCCCCAGTTGCCCTCCCCCACGACTCGAAAACAATTGTGAGCTTTGCTGGGACTAACTGGTTATTGTAAAATCTGGATACCCAACTATGGTCTAATTGCCCAGCCCTTATATGAAAGCTTAAAGGGACGAGATGATTCAATCCCACGGATGTGGTTAACTCCTTAAAAGAAGGCAGAGGCTACACTAAAACAGGCCTTAACTCAGGTACCAGATTGAGGTTGCCAGACACCCCCCACAAAAAACAAAACAAAACAAAACAAACAAACAAACAAAAAAAAACATTTCAACTTTATGTCCATGAAAGAGAGGGAATAGGCTTGGGAGTGCTAACTCAAAGGTTGGGATCTGAGCCCCAGCCTGTAGCTTACTTATCCAAGAAGCTTGATCCAACTACCTGAGGTTGGCCCCCCCTGCCTTTGAAATCTTGCAGCTATTGCAGTCATGATAGAAGATGCTTTAAAACTCTCCTTTGGGGACAAACTAACTATTTAAACCAGCCACCAAGTAAAACAACTCCTAAATGGGAGAGGCCATTTATGGATGTCTGATCAAAGAATCCTCAGATATCAAGTAATGCTGATGGAAAAGACAGGCCTCACTATATCCCCTTGTGAGGTTCTTAACCCAGCCACCCTCCTCCCTACCCCCGAGGGCTCTCTCCCTTTCACTCTTGTATAGAAACCTTGGACCCCTGGACAAAACCCCGAGAGGGATTGTCAGAAGATCCTCTGACCAATCCTGAGGAAATCTGGTACACTGATGGAAGCAACTTTGTCTTGGATGGAAAAAGAAGAGCTGGGTATGCAGAAGTCTCCAATTTTGAGACCATAGAGGCTTAGCCTCTGCCACCAGGTACTTCAGCCCAATTAGCTGAGCTCATAGCCCTGACTCGAGCTTTAGAGCTGGGAGAAGGAAAAAGAATAGCCATTTACACTGACTCCAAGTATGCCTTTCTGGTACTACATGCACATGTGGCTATTTGGAAAGAAAGGGGCTACTTGACCACCCGAGGGTCCCCAAACAAATATGGTGATCAGATTCTTCAACTCTTGGAGACAGTCCATCTGCCCAATGAGGTTTCAGTCTCCCTCTGTAAAGGACACCAAAAAGGAAACCCGGAAGTGGCACAAGGGAACCAAGCAGCTGATCAGGCAGCTAGGAGAGCAGCATTATAGAACCATGACCTAATAGGGATTGCCACCTTAGTTCCACAGACTAAATTGCCAAAAACTCCTTCATATACTAAAGGTAAGACTCTTAAAGCTAAGAGCGAGGGCTTTCAAGAAGATCATATGGGGTGGTTCCAAAAGGAGGGACTCCTTTTTCTGCCTGGGAATCTCCAATAGAATTGGTTAACTCCTTACATGCCACTGCTCATTTAGGAGAAAAGGCCCTACAAAGATTACTAGAAAGGTCCTTCAGAGGAACAGGCTTCCAAACAACTATAAGACAGGTGGTCTCCTCTTGTCCCACTTTCCAATTAAACAACCCCCAAGGAGCTCGATGACCGCAGTTGGCCCAGCCCATCCAATGACTTGGGGCCTACCCAGGAGAGGACTGGCAGATGGACTTCACCCAGATGCCAGTTTCTCAAGGGTATAAATATCTATTAGTTATGATAGATACATTCATAAGATAGATTGAAGGCTTTCCCACCTGGACTTTGAAGGCTGAGGAGGTGGTAAAAAAAAATGCTCCATTAAATCATTCCAAGATTTGGTCTGCCCAGGTCATTACAAAGTGACAATGGAACATCATTTACTTCTAAGGTCACCCAAGGGGTCTCGAAAGCATTGGGCATTACTTATCTCCATTGTGCCTGGAGGCCTCAATCTTCAGGAAAAGTAGAAAGAGCCAATCAATTCTCAAAATCAGTGATAAAAAAGATAACCCAAGAGACCTCCCTGGGATGGAAGGAGGCTTTACCAATATCTCTCCTCCACACCTGCATTGCCCCTAAGGAACAGGTTGGCCTTAGTCCTTATGAGATGCTATATGGGAGACCTTTTGTTTATGTCATTGACCTCTTCCTAGATCCAGAGGTTCAGACTTTCCAGTCTTATACCATGGCCATTGGGCAATTCCAACAGGATATACACTTGTGGGGTATGAACCAGGACCCAAAGGATTCTAAAGAGTCACCACTGTATGCTCCAGGAACTCAAGTCCTAATTAAAGTCTGAAAAGATGGGTCCCCAAAGGCTCAACTCCAGCCCACATGGAAGGGCCCCTACCCTGTAATACTTTCTACCCCCACAGCAGTCAATGTACCAAGACATGACTCCTGGATTCACTACTCACGAGTCAAACCATAAAAGAAAACAGAAGAAGACCCTCAGTACACCTGTGAGCCCCTGGGAGATCTCAGATACCTATTCAGGACTACCAATGAGTGCCGTTCTAATGAACACCCCCAAAGTCTGGTTTCTGGAGATAAAATTTCTCAGGATAACTCTAAAGAGCCAACACAGCTTGACAGAGACTGTACTCCAAAACAGACAGGAGATAGATCTTCTGATCCCTGAACAAGGAGGGACTTGAGCCATTCTGGCCATGTGAATTTAAAATTGACTAATGCCCCTACTAGTCCTTGTTATGCTATATTGATGATGCTTATGATTATTTCATGTACTGTCAATTGTCTAACCTGTTTTGTCTCGGCCCAGGTCAACCAGCTACAACATACAGTGCCAGTTCAACAAAGATATAAAACTACAGCCCACCACGGAAAATATCCCACACCCTTAGATGGGAAAAGCCCAGGAAAATAGAACAAAAGAAGGTCCGAGGACTGGAGTGAGGACCTCAGGTAAAACAAACAACACTCCAGGCTGGCCCAATTTACATAAGACAGGCCCAGGGAGAGATAAACATATAAATAGAGGAGCCAAAGCTAGCTCTCTCTCTCTCTCTCCTGAGCGCTGGGGCACTCTTCTCCTCGCTGGGGCACTCTTCTCCTCACGTCTTTGGATCAACGTGCCCTCACACCTCAAAAATAGATTTTCCTGCTATCTTCTAAATAAAATAGAGCTGTAACACTGAGCTGTAACACTGATTTGTCTAAGAGCTATAACATGGTCCTTTTGAGACCTGAGAGCTATAACAAGGTCTATCCAAGACCTGATAGCTGTGACACGCCGAGGGGGCTTTAATGTCCGTCACTCCAAATCTTTGTTGTGATGAGACAAAGAGCAAAGGAACCTACACTTGCTTGACAGTGGGAAACAGCTGTATAGCACAGGGTACTCAGTTCAGTGCTGTGTGATAACCTAGAGGGGTAAGATGGGGGAGGGGTGGGGTGGGAAGGAGGGGATATATATACTTATAGTTGATTCATATTGTTGTACAGCAGAAACCAGCACAACATTGTAAAGCAATTATCCTCCAGTAAAAAATAAATAAATAAAACAAAATTATCCCTATGAAAGAAATGGTATTTAATGATGTTCAGAGGCTCAGACTTTGGGATCCTTAAAAAACAGATACTAATTCAAATTCCAGATCTGGTACTGTTAGGGGAAGCACACTGACTGAAACCACCCACCCTGGCCAGGCACCATGGTAACCATTTGCATGAGTTGTTTTATGACAGGAGGTTCTGGTAAGGAACATGAAACTAATAAGCCTCCACCAACCGGAAGAGTTCAGGAAAGGTCAAAAGGAGACACCACATGTCTGACCACCTCCCAGAATCATCCTCTCTGGCATCCATCTTGGCTGAACAAGGTGTGCACCACCAGGAAGGACTCTGAGTCAGAATGATCGGCTAAAGACAACCTGGAAACTCATCCCATCACCATAAAACCGAGACTGCAAGCCATATGACAGAGCAATTCTCCTGGGTTCCCTTACCCTCCTGCTCTCTGCCCAGGCTCCCTTTCCTAATAAAAGCCCTTGCTTTGTCAGCACATATGTCTCCTCGGACAATTCATTTCCGAGTGTTAGACAAGAACCCAGTTTTGGGCCCTGGAAGGGGTCCCCCTTCCTGCAACAGTACTAATTAAGCCTTGCAACTTTGAGCAAACTAGCAGACTTTTCTGTGCTTCAGTTTCCTCAACTGTTAAATATGGGTAACATTATAACTCACATTAAATGGCAATTGAAAAGATTAGATAATGCAAATAAAGCCTATAACACAGTGTCTAGGGCACAGCAAGAACTCAATCATGTTAGCTATATTATTATCATTATTATTACTATTCTATTTTCTCAACTGTATAATAAAAATGGAAATGGCAAATTATTTTGACATTTCATAATTTCTATAATATTTGGCATGGTGCTGACATTATCTTAAAATTCAGGCCAAATGAAAATTAATTCAACCCCAAGGAAGACAAGCAGCAAACTAATCATAATATCTAACAAGAAACACTGGAGAGAAGCACAGTTAAACAGAGAAATCATGGATGTTTCTGCTTATACGGCTTCAGGTGCCACAGAAAATCAGCAAATCCATGACACACCAGGCAGCAAGGCAGTATGTGTCAGGCAGGCAGCCAGAGACAGAGAACAGGATCCAGAGCCAGAAACAGGGATGGGTGGAGGGCAGGTCACGAGCAGATCAAGCAGCCTCTTAGGAACAAGTGTGAGCATGATCTGGACAAGCAGTTAGTCAAGGCAAAACAGGCAAATTGGAAGCCCTATGGGGTCAAGCAAGTAATCTACTTCAGGATCCTAAGGAAAGAGGGGAGCCCAAGGGCGAGGTGGTGGGATGGGGGGAAACTAGAGGGTGATGGGATAAGGGTAGATGCTGAAAACCAAAAGCAGAACTGGAACAAATTTCAAATGGAGAATGCAGCCGCATTGCGTCAGAATCAAGTGGACTTTGGCAGCTAAGAAAGTTCACTGTTCCAGCTTCAGCTGTTCTCCTTCCCCTGCGGCCACGGGAATCTGGCCTGGGGGCTTGCAGCAGAGGCAATGGAAACAGCTGGCTAAGTGAAGAGTGAGCTGAAAACAGTGCCTGCAAAGAAAGAGCATGTTTTGCTTATAAAGGAAATAAAAAATGTGCTAACGGGGGTATTTAAATATGAATGAGGTATTTAGGTATTTAAATACCCAAAAGAAAATCATTCCATAGCAAGAATGCCTAAATTTAAAAAGATTTAACAGATACAAGCACACACTTCAGTAAATGAGTTAATAAACCATATAGCTAAACATGTCTGGCATTTTCGATTCATGCCTCTGTCTAGAAGCCTCCCAGTCATCTCCCACTCTTTCTAAGGGCAGAGAGCTGTTTAACAACCCTTTAGTGTTCCAGACAGCAACAGGCTCTCAACTATTAATGGCAAAGCTACCAGAAGCCAGATATACCTGGGAACAGATGAAAGGTTTCATTTGCTCAACTTTTAACATTATACCAGTTCCCACTCAGGACCTCTGAGCACATTACTGGAAATTTTTTAAACATACAGTTACTGGTGTGAAGAGGTTTCTGAAAACATACAAAGAACACATTCAACAAGAAAGTCCACCTGAAAATTCTGTGAGGGTGAAACTGGATTGAAACATTACAGCATGCCTGTTCTTTTTACAAAAACCAAAGCAAGTTCAAAGACTCAGAAACTTTCTTGAAAATGATAGAAACGTTACAGCAAATTAGGTTTCATCTAGCATGCCAAATCCAACCAATTGGTAGTTGCTTCATGAAGCCCTTTATACCTGATCAAATTAGTGATGTCTGCCATAGCCCAGGGAAGAGGAAGGAGATAGTCATCGTTGTTAACAAGTTGGTCTTACTTTGAGCCTCAGGCCATCTGGGTATACTGATTTCTATCCTAGAGGTGCATTCTGGCAGCTTATGGGCTGCATTCCCACTGAAAATGCGCTTTGGCCCTCACAGTATTTTTTTTTTTTAATTAGTTGCTGATATTTTAAAATGGGAGATTTCATATTTGTAAAGGATTGGAATTTTCCTTTAAAAATGGAAATTTCTAGCAATTTTAGACCTATCTTCCCAAATGGCAACTGTCACCTGTTTCTGAGTAGTGGCTGCTTCCTTTAGATGGAATGTCCTCTCTTAAATTTGCCTTCTTTAACTCATTGACATTTACCATCTGGCCTCTGAAGGATATGTGTTTTTGACTCCTTGCTCTATTCCTCTGTGCTACTATAATTTAATCAAGCTTCTCCACTTTAATGGAGGACTTTGAGTTTCATCATTTACTTTTCCACTTCAATCCTGTCATTAACGAGGATGACTTTAACTCCTAGGTCTCACAGTTGCTGGACTTGCTCAGCTTCAGTAAATCCAACCTTCACTTTGGCAATCAACTCTTTAGCAACAGAAATGCCCTACTGAAACCGAGCAGGACCCTGGGGGCTCCAGGCACAATAATCTGTGTCCCGTATTTCTTGACTATAGGTAACAGGCTTCTTTTAGCCTCCATGACCTTCCCTGAGTTCCAAAGGGCAGGTTCAAACAGTTGCTAATCAGGGAAGGGAGGGGATGCAGAGACAAGGAAGGAGCAGTCAAGAAACAATAGTGCAGTCCTGGGGCAGGTCCTGGTTCCCCCTCAAGGGACATACATAACAATATTTTTTAGCTATTCTGCAGTTGGGAGATGTTAACTGTATGCTGCCCACAAGCACATAGAACCCTGACTGGTTGGAACCAGAAAGTTGATGAGGTTGACTCCCACTTATCTCACCACCAACCAATCAAAAGAACGTCCACAAGCTCATCACACCCTCTTTGAACCCTTACTAGAAAACTTCTTACTACCTCCTCCAGGTCAGAAGACACAGTTTTGAGGGCATTAGCCTACTGTGGCTCCCTCTGCCTGGCAATGCAATAAAGCTATTCTTTTCAACTTCAACCAAATCTCTGTCTCCAAGGTTCAGTTCAGTACCAGAATACAGAGGCCAAATTTTAGCTACACTACCTTTGGAGAAGACTCTTGTGAGTCCCTTAGACTGCAAGGAGATCAAACCAGTCAATCCTAAAGGAAATCAATCCTGAATATTCATTGGAAGGACTGATGCTGAAGCTGAAGCTCCAATACTTTGGCCACCTGATGTGAAGAGCCACTCATTAGAAAAGACTCTGATGCTGGGAAAGATTGAAGGCAGGAGGAGATGGGAACGACAGAGGACGAGATAGTTGTGTTAGGTAGGTAGAATAGGGAAAAGGAGTCCAAAATGGCGGTGGCCAAAAGACAAGGAAGGTCAAAGGAAGGTCCTAGGACCAGAGTGAAGATTTCAGGCAGAACAAACAGCACTCCTGGCTAAGCCCAATTTGCATAGGGCAGGCCCAGGTGGAGGAAAAAAACATATAAAAGGAGGAGCCAAAGCACTTTCTCACGAACTCTCTCTCTCTCGCTCGCTCACTCGTGCGTGCGCTGTTTCTCTCTCTCTCTCTCTCTCTCCCCCTCTCTCTCTCACTTTCTCTCTCTCTCCGGCTATCTTCTAAATAAAATAGAGCTGTAACACTGATTTGCCTAAGAGCTATAACACAGTTTGTCCAAGACCTGAGAGCTGTGATGTGCCAAGGGCTTTAATGTCCATCGCTACCCAGCACTGGTCACACTGGCGATCTTGGGGACACCCAAACTCCAGTCCAGGAGGTCCCAGGAGGTCATCACACCTTGACCTGCCCAGGGATCCATCTTCGAAAGGTTGTCACGCCTCAACCTGCTCGGGGATCCTCTAGGCCCAGGGGTCCCAGGAGGTCGTCACGCCTCGACCTGCCCAGGGACCCAATTCTCAGGAGGCCGTCACGCCTCGACCTGCCCAGGGATTCGATCTCTAGGAGTCTGTCATGTCTCAGCCTGCCTGGGGATCTGCACCCTGACCTGGGGACGCCTGGCTCTCAGGTTGCAACAGTTCTGGGTAGGATAAGCTTCAGAAAGACTCACCCCTAAGGAAGTCCACCCATAAAAATCAAAAGAGGTCTTTTTCTTTTCTCCCTGTCATGACTGTCTTTCAGATGGGAAATAACCAATCCACTTCCCGGCAGACGCCCTTGAGATACATCCTTGATAACTGGAAGCTGTTTGACCCTCTAGCTCTAAGGAGAAGTCGTTTGAAATTCTTTTGTGCCACTGAGTGGTCACAGTATCCACTGGGGGACGAGGAACACTGGCCTGAGGATGGAACTTTAAATTACAATACCATCCTGCAATTAGAATTATTCTGCAGAAGACAAGGGAAATGGACAGAGATCCTCTATGTCCAAATTTTCTTCCAACTAAGAGATATGAAGGAACTCTGTCTTAAGTATGGGATTGTAGTACGCCCTAAAAGTAAGCCCACTAGGCAAATGGTGTTAGGCACAGACAACCAAGAAAAGGAACCCCTTGTGAAGGCTCATCTCCCACAGCTCCCGAGTTGCCTGGTGCTCCTTCCTCATACCTAAATGTGCCCCCATATCCGGGAGCACCCCGTCCAAAAAAGCCAACTCGAGTATGTCCCTTAGTTGAAACTGGAGGAGAATTCGGACCAACCTGGGTCCATAAGCCCTTCTCCTTCTTAGAACTAAGGCAGATCAAACAAGACCTGGGAAGCTATACAGATGTCCCAGGCAAATATATAGATACATTCCAACATATTACCTTGGCCTTTGACTTGATGTGGAAAGACATCATGGTCATATTTAGTCAAACTTTATCTGATCCTGAACATACCAGGGTCTTAAAGGAAGCCCGGAGGTATGCAACAGGGCTCCACATGTCCAGTGATAGATACCCAGTAGGGGAAACTGCAGTCCCCTCCTCCAATCCTAATTGGAATTATAATGACCCTGAGCACATCTGGGAAAGACATTATTTTCTAATCTGTGTGAAGGCAGGACTGAAAGCAGCCCCCCCAAAAAAGTTATTAGCTATGCCCGGGTCTCAGCAATAACTCAGGAGCCCAATGAGAACCCCATCGCCTTTCTGGAGAGGCTAAAAGAGGCACTCCAAAAGTTTACCAACCTGGACTTAGACTCTTATGAGGGATGGGTGATTTTAAAGGACAAATTCCTGTCCCAATGTGCATCAGATATCAGAATTAAGTTACAGCAGCTACAACAGCAGGACCCTGCTGCCTCTTTAGATGAGATGGTCCAGACAGCCACCAATACCTCTTATAACAGAGAACAGGAGAAAGAGGCCAAGGCCCAGGAGAGGGAGAGAAAGAAAGAGACAAGGCATGCCCAGATGCTGGCCGCCCTCCAGAGAAGCTTTATGGAAAACCCCGAGTCCTTGAAAGACAAGGCACGAGACAAATGCCTGATCTGTAGACTGGTGGGGCATTGGGCCAAAGAGTGTCCAAACCATGAATAGTCTCCTAGAACGGCTTGCCTCAAATGCCATCAACTGGGACATTGGATGGCACTCTGCAATCAAGACCCAAGAGCCTCAAGGTCAAGCGCCAAGCCTACCCTCACGATGGTTCAAGAAGACTGAAACAACCCGCTCCAGCCAGCCCGCCTGTCACAGATAACCATCACAGGGCTGGAGCCAAGGGTGTGACTGGATGTGGCAGGTAGGTCCGAGAATTTCTTGCTTGACACAGGAGCTACCTACTCTGTTTTGATCTTCTGCTCTGGAGCCTTCTCCTCCCAAACCTGTACCATTTTGGATGCTACCGGAAAAGCAACTACTAAAAGATTCACCCGAGCACTTCTTTGTTGCTGGGATGGACAAATATTTTCCCACCAGTTTCTGGTGATCCGTGAGTATCCTACGCCCTTATTGGGAAGAGATATACTCACTAAACTGGGGACCACTCTTGTGATGGGAAGTTTTTCAGCCCCTAAAACTCTACAGCTCCTGGTTACTACTGAAGAACCCATTACACCTTCAATAGAGAGGGACCAAAAACTATGGGAAGACAAAATTAACCCCCAGGTGTGGGACCAGGGGATTCCTGGACGAGCCCACCAAGCTGAACCAGTCATCACTGTCCCCTGAGATCCCACTTGGTTTCTTGACTGGAAACAATATGCTCTCAAAAGAGAGGTTAGGGACAGACTAAAGCCTTTAATAAATAAATTCCTTGCGTGTGGGCTATTGGTCCCCACCAGTTCACCATGTAACACCCCAATCCTCTCAGTAAAGAAAAAAGACAGAACTAGGCGAATGGTTCAAGATCTCCGGATCATAAATGAAGCTGTAGTCCCCTTCCATCCCACAGTACCCAATCCTTATGTAATCTTGGGAGAAATCCCACCCAGTGCCAAGTGGTTTACAGTCTTGGATCTCAAAGATATATATTTTTTACATACCACTGGCTAAAGAATCCCAATACCTTTTTGCCTTTGAGTGGGAAGCCCCAGGAGAAAAACACCAACAGATGACTTGGACAGTATTACCTCAGGGGTTCAGAGATAGCCCCCACCTGTTTGGACAGGCCATTAGCTGGGATCTTCTAGATCTGGACCTGGGACCTAATGGGAAAATATTACAATACGTAGATGACCTACTAATCTGCTCTCCAGATGAGAAAAGTGCCCAACAACATGCAATTCGGGTTCTAAACTTCTTGGCAGAAAGGGGATATAAAGTCTCCTGTGCTAAGGCACAGATGGTCGAGACAAAGGTCACTTACCTGGGAGTTCAGATTACACACGGGTCCAGGAGGCTGTCCTCTGATCGGTACAAGGAATCCCCCAGTTGTCCTCCCCCACAACTCGAAAACAATTGTGAGCTTTCCTGGGACTAACTGGTTATTGTAAAATCTGGATACCCAACTATGGTCTAATTGCCCAGCCCTTATATGAAAGCTTAAAGGGACGAGATGATTCAATCCCATGGATGTGGGGAACTCCTTAAAAGAAGGCAGAGGCTACACTAAAACAGGCCTTAACTCAGGCACCAGATTGAGGTTGCCAGACACCCCCCACAAAACAAACAAACAAAAAAAACATTCCAACTTTATGTCCATGAAAGAGAGGGAATAGGCTTGGGAGTGCTAACTCAAAGGTTGGGATCTGAGCCCCAGCCTGTAGCTTACTTACCCAAGAAGCTTGATCCAACTATCCGAGGCTGGCCCCCCTGCCTTTGAAATCTTGCAGCTATTGCAATCATGATTGAAGATGCTTTAAAATTCTCCTTTGGGGACAAACTAACTATTTAAACCAGCCACCAAGTAAAACAACTCCTAAATGGGAGAGGCCATTTATGGATGTCTGATCAAAGAATCCTCAGATATCAAGTAATGCTGATGGAAAAGATAGGCCTCACAATATACCCTTGTGTCCTACCTACCCCCGAGGGCTCTCTCCCCTTTCACTCTTGTCTAGAAACCTTGGACCCCTGGACAAAACCCTGAGAGAGGTTGTCAGAAGATCCTCTGACCAATCCTGAGGAAATCTGGTACACTGATGGAAGCAGCTTTGTCTTGGATGGAAAAAGAAGAGCCAGGTATGCAATAGTCTCTACTTTTGAGACTATAGAGGCTAAGCCTCTGCCACCAGGTACTTCAGCCCAATTAGCTGAGCTCATAGCACTGACTCGAGCTTTAGAGCTGGGAGAAGGAAAAAGAATAGCCATTTACACTGACTCCAAGTATGCCTTTCTGGTACTACATGCACATGTGGCTATTTGGAAAGAAAGGGGCTACTTGACCACCCGAGGGTCCCCAAACAAACATGGTGATCAGATTCTTCGACTCTTGGAGGCAGCCCATCTGCCCACTGAGGTTTCAGTCTCCCACTGTAAAGGACACCAAAAAGTGAATATAGAAGTGGCACAAGGGAACCAAGCAGCTGATCAGGCAGCTAGGAGAGCAGCATTATAGAACCATGACCTAATAGGGATTGCCACCTTAGTTCCACAGACTAATTTGCCAGAAACCCCTTCATATACTAAAGGTGAAACTCTTAAAGCTAAGAGCGAGGACTTTCAAGAAGATTATATGGGGTGGTTCCAAAAAAAGTGACTCCTTTTTCTGCCTGGGAACCTCCAATGGAATTTGGTTAACTCCTTACATGCCACTGCTCATTTAGGAGAAAAGGCCCTACAAAGATTACTAGAAAGGTCCTTCAGAGGAACAGGCTTCCAAACAACTATAAGACAGGTGGTCTCCTCTTGTCCCACTTTCCAATTAAACAACCCCCAAGGAGCTCGAAGACCCCAGCTGGCCCAGCCTGTCCAACGACATGGGGCCTACCCAGGAGAGGACTGGCAGATGGACTTCACCCAGATGCCAGTTTCTCAAGGGTATAAATATCTATTAGTTATGATAGATACATTCACAGGATGGATTGAAGTCTTTCCCACCCGGACAGAGAAGGCTGAGGAGGTGGTAAAAAACTGCTCCATTAAATCATTCCAAGATTTGGTCTGCCCAGGTCATTACAAAGTGACAATGGGACATCATTTACTTCTAAGGTCACCCAAGGGGTCTCGAAAGCATTGGGCATTACTTATTATCTCCATTTTGCCTGGAGGCCTCAATCTTCAGGAAAAGTAGAAAGAGCCTATCAATTCTTAAAATCAGTGATAAAAAAGATAACCCAAGAGACCTCCCTGGGATGGAAGGAGGCTTTACCAATATCTCTCCTCCACACCCGCATTGCCCCTAAGGAACAGGTTGGCCTTAGTCCTTATGAGATGCTATATGGGAGACCTTTTGTTTATGTCATTGACCTCTTCCTAGATCCAGAGGTTCAGACTCTCCAGTCTTATACCATGGCCATTGGGCAATTCAAACAGGATATACACTTGTGGGGTATGATCCAGGACCCAAAAGATTCTAAAGAGTCACCACTATATGCTCCAGGGACTCAAGTCCTAATTAAAGTCTGGAAAGATGGGTCCCCAAAGGCTCAACTCCAGCCCACATGGAAGGGCCCCTACCCTGTAATATTTTCTACTCCCACAGCAGTCAAGGTACCAGGATGTGACTCCTGGATTCACTACTCACAAGTCAAGCCATGGAATAAAACAGAAGAGGACACTCGATACACCTGTGAGCTCCTGGGAGCTCTCAGATACCTATTCAGAACTACCAATGAGTGTCAATCTAATGAACACCCCCAATATCTGGTTTCTGGGGATAAGATTTCTCAGGATAACTCTAAAGAGCTAACACAGCTTGACAGAGACTGTACTCCAAAATAGACAGGAGATAGATCCTCTGATCCCTGTACAAGGAGGGACTTGAGCCATCCTGTCCATGTGAATTTAAAATTGACCAATGTTCCTACTAGTCCTTTTTATGATTATTCCATGTACTGTCAATTGTCTAACCTGTTTTGTCTCTGCCCAGGTCAACCAGCTACAACATCCTAGTGCCAGTTCAACAAAGATATAAAACTATAGCCAACCACGGAAAATATCACACACCCTTGGGCACCGCTATAAGGACTCTGAGGATTGAGACTAGCAAGAGGGGGAGGCCCTATACCCCTTGCCATCCCAGTTCAGCAGGAAGTAGCCAGAAAGACCTCGACGCCCCCATTCCCAAAGAATTGGGCCTCCCATCTCTTGAGGGGGGAATATTAGGTAGGTAGAATAGGGAAAAGGAGTCCAAAATGGCGGTGGCTAAAAGACAAGGAAGGTCAAAGGAAGGTCCGAGGACCAGAGTAAAGGCTTCAGGCAGAACAAACAGCACTCCTGGCTAAGCCCAATTTGCATAGGGCAGGCCCAGGTGGAGGAAAAAAACATATAAAAGGAGGAGCCAAAGTGCTTTCTCACGAACTCTCTCTCTCTCCCTCGTGCGTGCGTGCTCGCTCTCTGTCTCACTCTCTCTCTCTCTCCTGCTATCTTCTAAATAAAATAGAGCTCTAACACTGATTTGCCTAAGAGCTATAACACAGTTTGTCCAAGACCTGAGAGCTGTGACGTGCCAAGGGCTTTAATGTCCGTCGCTCCAAATCTTTGTTGTGATGAGACAAAGAACCGAGGAAGATACTCTTGCATGACAGTTGGATGGCACCACCAACTCAATGGACATGAGTTTGAGCACATTCAGGAAATGATGAAGGACAGGGAAGCCACTTGTGCTGCAGTACCTGAGGTCGCAAAGGGTTGGACATGACTGAGCAACTGAACAACAACAAACCTTCAAAAATGCTCAGTTTCAAGATTCAAGATTTTTGTTTTTGTGTTTCGTTTGTTTTACCATAACTTCATGTCAGTACAGATGTTTCTGTCTTTATTTCCAAGAAATGTGCCATTATTGGTCACCCAGATGGATTTGGAAAATATGAAACAGGGAATTTTTCATATTCTCCACATCTATCAGCCCCTTTCTGGATCTACTTTTGTTCCTATGGCCCATCATGTCACTGCTTCTCTTAAAAATATTTTCATTTCTTTTGTTGCTTTGTCCTTCTCTCATACCTGGTTCACCAAACCTCATCCCTGGATCAATCCAATCACTTAGCTTCTCTAGGGTAATGAACACTGCTGGATAAAATCACCCTACAAATTCCTGATCTTCAGTCTCAATGAGGCTTAAGTCCCTAAATATTACCTTCTCCTACTCCCCTAAATATCTACTTCAAAGAGTTGCTACTCTCCTCAAACTATAGTCTATTTTTGCTTGCATTGCTTTGTGAGGCAACTTGTGTTTTCTACCTGCTGAGAAAATCAAGTCCATCAGATGAGAGAAGTTCCATAGTTTGCTCCTCTACCACCTACAAATATACTAGATGGCTGTCATTTAACACTTTTGAAAGCACAGCTTTTGTTCATTAATTAAATATTGTCATTACCCAGGATTCCAATGTCAGTTCTATGTTCTTCTCATACACTTTCCCTTGTTTTCCCATACAGTTATATAAAATTTACCTATAAGGAGTGGCATTCAACCAATACCTCTCTCTCAAGCTCAAAACCCACATATCTAAGTGTCTTAGATATCTCTATTTGGATAATCTAAAGACACTGAGAATTCCACATGTTTCAAATTGAACTCTTTCTCCAGTTCTGATTTCTCTCTCCATTAATGACATCAATACCCACTCAGTCTCTCAAGCCAAAGATGTATGAGTCATTGTGAAGGTCCATCCTTCTCTTCCTCACCCAAGTCCTAGTATTCCAGATCTTAAATGTAAGCAGTACAAAAGAGAAACAGTGAAGACACCATCTTGGCAATAAGAGAAACAAGATAACCTTGTGAAACCTGATTGTAGTTTGGCCCTGGGGAATTCATTCTCCCATAGAACTCCTACTTGAAATTCCTGAATTACAAATCTGATCATATCACTTCTCATCAATGACTTCGCGTAGGTTTCAGAATAAAGCTAAAGCAGTAATTTAGAGTGCAGGCCCTTCCTGAACCAGTCCTTACCAACACAGCTAGCTCTACTTCTTGACTTTTCTCCACGTGCCCTCTATGCATTAGCCATATGGAACTGCTTGCACTTTCCTGAATGTATTGCACTGTTTCATATCTGTACTTTCAATCATGCTGTTCTCTCTGCTTAGAATTAGCCCACATTCCTAATCTTTTTTTTTTTTTCCCCTTGTCTGCTGGCTAACTCTAAACTTTTCCTTCAAAACATAACTCAAATATAAACTCCTCCAAGAAGAATTCCCTGACCCTTGAAGGGGAGGAGAAATTGCCACCCTAAAATATGTCTCTATCCTAAGGATTGTTTTAGGCTGATTATGCTTAAGAAATGGGCTTCCTTGGTGGCTCAGGTGGTAAACAATTTGCCTGCAATGCAGGAGACCTGGGTTTGATCCCTGGGTCAGGAATATTCCCTTGGAGGAGGAAATGGCACCCCACTCCAGTATCTTGCCTGGAGAATTCCATGGACAGAGAAACCTAGTGGGCTACAGTCCATGGGGCTGCAAAGAGTCGGATTCGACTAAGAGGCTAACACTTTTTAAGAAACCATAGACATTGGAGAAGCTCTGAAAACTGAGTAGAAGTTAACCTTTTGTAAGAGACATTTACATTTATAAGGGAAATCGACATTTGTAGGGGTGTCTCCTCGTCTGTCCTTAAAGAAGAGTGGGATGACTAAATCTCTGGAAATTCTTATCAATGGAGAAGGACATGACCTAAATATTCATGACAACCTTACTCTTGTTTACTGTGTTTTTCCCAAGAGTCTGCTGAGACTGGCTCCCCTACTCCCCAGCATTTTTTGTTTTTAGCTGGAGATGATATTTACTGTGATGACTTGGGCCATTTCAGGGAGTTAGTTGTCCTGGATATCTCCCATGTATATAAGAGGTACAAATGCTATTAAACTTTGTTGTTTTTCTCCTGATAATTTTTATTTCAGGGAGGTCTCAGTGAAAAATCTAGAAGGGTACAGGGAAAATTATTTTTCCTCCTCCTTTTCTGTACCCTCATTACTCTGTGTATATGTTTATTACAGCATCTTAGTACACTGACTTATGAATACTGATTTACTTGTATGATTCTTCTATCAAACAGTAAAGGCCCAAAGGCAGAGAATTTTTTATTGATATTTCTGCATCTGTACTGCTTAGTACATTATTTAGTACATCAGTTCAGTTCAGTTCAGTCGCTCAATCATGTCCAACTCTTTGCGACCCCATGAATCACAGCACACCAGGCCTCCCTGTCCATCACCAAAGAGTTTACCCAAACTCACATCCATTGAGTTGGTGATGCCATCCAGCCATCTCATCCTCTGTCCTCCCCTTCTCCACCTGCCTCCAATCCCTCCCAGCATCAGGGTCTTTTCCAATGAGTTAACACTTCGCATGAGGTGGCCAAAATATTGGAGTTTCAGCTTCAACATCAGTCCTTCCAATGAACACCCAGGACTGATCTCCTTTAGGATGGACTGGTTGGATCTCCTTGCAGTCCATGGGACTCTCAAGAGTCTTCTCCAACACCACAGTTCAAAAGCATCAATTCTTCGGTGCTCAGCTTTCTTCACAGTCCAACTCTCACATCCATACATGACCACTGGAAAAACCATAACCTTGACTAGATGGACCTTTGTTGGCAAAGTAAATATCTCTGCTTTTTAATATGCTATCTAGTTTGGTCATAATTTTCCTTCCAAGGAGTAAGCGTCTTTTAATTTCATGGCTACAGTCACCATCTGCAGTGATTTTGGAGCCCAAAAATATTAAGTCTGACACTGTTTCCCCATCTATTTCCCATGAAGTGATGGGACCAGATGCTATGATCTTAGTTTTCTGAATGTTGAGCTTTAAGCCAACTTTTTCACTCTCCACTTTACTTTCATCAAGAGGCTTTTTAGTTCCTCTTTACTTTCTGCCATAAGGGTGGTGTCATCTGCATATCTGAGGTTATTGATATTTCTCCAGGCAATCTTGATTCCAGCTTGTGCTTCTTCCAGCCCAGCATTTCTCATGATGTACTCTACATATAAGTTAAATAAGCAGGGTGACAATATACAGCCTTGATGTACTCCTTTTCCTATTTGGAACCAGTCTGTTGTTCCATGTCCAGTTCTAACTGTTGCTTCCTGACCTGCATATAGGTTTCTCAAGAGGCAGGTCAGGTGGTCTGGTATTCCCATCTCTTTCAGAATTTTCCACAGTTTATTGTGATCTACACATTTAGTACTATGTATTTAGTACATAGTAGATGCTTAATTAAAAGGGTCTTCCCTAGTGGCTCAGTGGGTAAAGAGTCTGCCTGCAATGTAGGAGACCCAGGTTCAATCCCTGGGTCAGGAAGATATCCTGGAAAAGGAAATGGCAACCCACTCCAGTATTCTTGCCTGGAGAATTCCATGGACAGAGGAGCCTAGGGGGCTACAGTCCATGGGGTCACAAAGAGTCAGAAATGACTGAGTGACTAATACTTTCACTTTTCAGATGCTTAATTTTTTATAAATAAAAATGAAAAAAAAAACATGAATGGAAAGGTAATCAGTGAATAGAAGAGACTAGAAATGTATGTATCTATGATTTTTTATTACACTAACATCAAATTTATATTTTAATCAGGGACTTTGTTTCAGTTATGTACATGTGAGAGGTAATGGGGGATTTATAAGAATTTATACCTATGGTCACCTTTGTGTTACTTTATCATGAGTGAAGTTAGACTGTACTTTGTATAACTGAAGTGCAACCTGACTAGATGCTGATGGGTCCATTTAGGGTAAGTAGGCTACAATATGGGGTTCCCAGGTGGCACTAGCAGTAAAGAACCTGCCTGCCAATGCAGGAGACTTTTTGAAAGACTCAGGTTTGATCCCTGGGTTGGGAAGATCCCCTAGAGGAGAGCACAGCAACCCACTCAAGTATTCTTGCCTGGAGAATCCCATGGATAGAGGAGCCTGGCAGGCTGTGGCCCATAGGGTTGCACAGAGTCGGGCATGACAGCATGCATGCATGCAGGCTACATTATGTCACCAAGAATTTCTCTTTCATTTGCCAATCCTCTGCTGCTGCTGCTAAGTCACTTCAGTCGTGTGCAACTCTGTGTGACCCCATAGACGGCAGCCACCAGGCTCCCCCATCCCTAGGATTCTCCAGGCAAGAACACTGGAGTGGGTTGCCGTTTCCTTCTCCAATGCAGGAAAGTGAAAAGTGAAAGTGAAGTCGTTCAGTCGTGTCCGACTCTTTGCGCCAATCCTCTACCATCTTACAAAGAAAGTGAAGGCAAACTGTGCCCCAGTCACCATGCTTCCAGGAGGCTTCTGCCACCACTCTGCCTGCCTTGCCTCATCTTATTCATTCTTGCTGCTATTTATATTTGCCACTTTAATAGAATGAGCCAATCAGGATCCCCAAGCAATATGAGAACAGTTTCCCAGAAGAGCAAAATGATTGTTAAATCACAAGCTCTGCTAATCAAAATCACTTCTAAACTCACTCAAAGCCTCCTTTTGTGCCTGGAACAAATTTAAATAGTTGTGCTTCTTCTCCCTTTACTACACACTCCCCCCCATATCTTATCTCCAAAATCAACACCTTCTTGCCAATGAATAGCCTAATTCGGACCTCTCCTTTTCTTTTCAAGGAATGGGTAAGGAGGTAGACTCTGCTCCTTTCCTGCCTGTTCTAAGGCTGGTGTGCACTGTCCAGTTATGCTATAAGCCCTGCCCAGAGTGAGAATGTGGTATCTGTCTAGGGAGGGACATTTACCATTGTTATGTAGCCAGAAATAATAAAAAGGTTCTGGACTATTCCTCTTGCAACACAGGTGAATCTCATTGGCCCACAGTAGGCACAAGCCACCTGTCACACATTGACAAAAATCCACTTGAGTGACTCAACCCTTCAAAATGTTCTAGCTTATCATTTCTGCATTATCTTGGGTGTGGCTTGCCTTTCTACAACTATTTATGTTAAAAAAAAATTAGGCATCCTGCTGCCAAAATTGTCATATCTATTATTTTCCATAAGCCACATGAACATTTTTGCCAGTACTTTTGAAAGCCAGTACGTTCATCTACCTGACTCCTCATTACAATCTTTCATTAGCCCAAACTGTGATATTCTTTTACTCTAAGTTAATATCCGTAAGATTTCAAAAGTTGCATCTGAGCAAAAATTCCCTGTTGACATATCTTCATATTAATATTTTAAATGCTCTATTTAAATAAATCAAATTAACCACTCTAGTAACCATGAAATCTCTCTTTTTGGCATTTTCAAATCTCTGTTCCAAAACTTTTGATTTAGTCCCTATTCAGATATTATAAATCCCCATGAATCTTCAAAATTCTCAAATATCACCAGTCTCTTCACAAAGCCAATTAATTATATTGAAGCCATAGGGAAACATTTTTTTACAAATATCTGTAAATATTCTCTCAAATGTTCCTGAATATAGTTAGATATAGATAGATAATTCAAGCTGAAATATGCAGCCCATTAAAGCTTAATGCTTTCCATGTTAAATTTAGGCCATGACCAAATCACCAAACTTACTAATTGGATTTTCTGTCGTTTGATCAAACTAGAGAGTTCAAATCTTAAAGCTAACTAAATTGTCAGAATTCATTTCCTTTTTAGCAATTTGATTGATGTGAGAAATTTAAATCTGAACAGAGAGTTCTGAAAATCCCCCATTTAATGTTTTCCCATCTAATAAAAATCACATGTCTCTTTCTTCAGGCAGAAGTAATGAAAGTGGCATTCCAAGTCATCTGATCCCCAAATTTACCTAAGCAGAGATATGTGCTTTTTCAAAGCTCCAGTTACTAGAACTGGCTGGACTGTGTCAGTGGAAAGAAGACATAGGAGAGGAACTGTCCTGAGCTATTATTTCATGTCAACCACTGGGTCTGGCTCAGGACTTGATCAGCACCCTGCTGCCTTTCTAACTAGCAATTTAAGATGAATAGGAGGAGACTTCCCTGGCTGGTGAGTGGTTAGGGTTCGTCACTCTCATTACCAAGGGCCTGGGTTCGAACCCTGGTTGGGGAACTAACATCCCACAGGCTACATGGTGTGGAAAATAAATAAATAAACAAACTAAAATACATCTTAGAAAAAGATGAGTAGGAAGGCATCCCTATAGCCATGGCTTCCATTCTACCTGCTGCTGTTGACAGATTATTTATTATTGCCTTCATCTGGCATGTCCGGCATTAGGGTTGAGACCTGACAAACTATTTCCTGAATGCAGATGACCAACTTCAGTTAAGTGTGACAAATATTTTATAAATTATATATTTCTTTCAAGAATCACTATGGAAACATTGTGTAATTGAGATGTTAGACTGAGCGATTAAGCATTTTCTGAGGGTGAAAGAGGTAAGAGTAGTGGGATTCAACTACTTAGATGATTCTCAGGGCTAGGGTAGGATAGGGAAGTCTAATAATACAGTAAGTCCCCTACATATGAACTGTCAAGTTTTGAACTTTCAAAGATGCGAACATGCATTTGCATGTCCAATCATGTAAGTTAGTTCACGTGTCTGGCATACATTGTCACATGCTTGCATCCTCTACATGTGGTTGTGCTTTTGTGTACTTTACTGTATACTACTGTATAGAGTACAGTAGTACAGTATCCTTATTTCAAGCCCAGGATGTCCAGAAAGAAGTAAGAATAAGAGCAGCAGTGATGTAGCTGGTACAGTACTATCTAGACATCACTGAATGATTTTTTCAAGTGGGTAGATGGAATCGAATCCAGCAATGAACCAGAACCTGTGCCATTGATGTCAGACATGAGTGAAACTTCAGCTTGCTCTGCAACTCCAATTGCTGATGATCTTTCAGCTCCACCATCTCCCACCTACTCTCCCTCTTCATTCTTTGTGCCTGTTCACTCAGTGGCAGCCCCCATATGCCAGGTGTTTTACTGTACTACTGTTCTTTTCAGGCTTCCCTGATAGTTCAGTTGGTAAAGAATCTGCCTGCAATGCAGGAGACCCTGGTTCAATTCCTGGGTTGGGAAACGCTGGAGAAGGGATAGGCTACCCACTCCAGTATTCCTGGGCTTCCCTTGTGGCTCAGCTGGTAAAGAATCTGCCTGCAATGTGGGAGACCTGGGTTTGATCCCTGAGTTTGGAAGACCCCCTGGAGAAGGGAAAGGGTAATACCCACTCCAGTATTCTGGCCTGGAGAATTCCATGGGGTCAAAAAGAGTCTGACATGACTGAGCAACTTTCACTTTCACTGTACTTTTCAAGATACTGAACTGTAAGGTTTAAAATGTTTTATTAAAAAAAAAATATTACTGTGAAAATAAACCACCCCCCACCCCTATAATTTTATTTTGACAATAAGATGCTTTGTTGGGTAAAGAAACTTAAACTATTGTAAAACTATCAATGAGTAATTTAGTAACTCTTTATAAATGTTGGTTGGGCTTCCCTCGTGGCTCAGTCAGCAAAGAATCCGCCTGCAATGCAGAAGACATGGGTTCAATTACTGGTCCACGAAGATCTCCTGGAGAAGGAAATGGCAACCCACTCCAGTATTCTTGCATGGTGAATCCCTTGGACAGAGGAGCCTGGGGGGCTACAGTCCATGGGGTCGCAAAGAGTTGGACATGACTTAGAGACTAAGCAACAACAGTAAATGTTGGTTCCCAAGACTCAGTTATAGCACAAACATCTGCAGGAGTATATGTATAAATGGACCCAGGATTCCCATACATATAAATGGACCCAGAGCTAAAGGTATATAATTTAACCCTGGGTTGATTTTGGGGCTGCTAAACACTAGTGCTTGAATAACTGCATAAATCATGAGTCAAATGAGGCATTTCTCTCTAGTCAATTATTAAAACAAAAAATTCAAGAGAGGCCTTGAGAGCATATGCTGGCCTCATACTATCCCAGAAAGGATGGCTAGAACCACCCTGAGAAGAGTACAGCCAGAGCAAAGAAAAGTGGGGCAAGGCCCTGGACATAGCCACCAATTGTAGGGCAGGATATAATACTCCCAGGAAAAAACAAAAAGGGCATGGTAGTCTTAGAGGCTCTGAGTTTGGGGCAAATCAAACTCTGTTCCTTTCTGCACTCCCCCTTCTCAAGCACATCCCGATTAGATTGACCAGTTAAACATCAAGGCCAATCCAAGGGAAAAGCGATATCTCCATCTGAACCCTATATAAATATGGAGATGGCACGAATGACTAGTAGGCTCACAAATTTTGGAGGAGGCTTACAAATCTGCATCTATCACAAGCACTCCCAAATGATCCAGATGCAGGGGGTCCCCAGGCCATGCTTTAAGAAGCACTGCCTCAGAGAATAATAAAATAATAATAATCATAGAATCCTAGAAATAGAAGGTCCCCAGAGACTCCCAAATCACTTCCAACAGTCAGAGTAAGACAAAAAAAAAAAAAAAAAAAGATGCGGGCCACCCTTGGGAGGCAGTAAACAGCCTATTACTGAAGGTGTTCCAGCAGAAACTCAATAACTACTTAGCAAGAAAATTGTAATGGGATTTCACATATCACATAGGGAAGTTAGGCTGTGTGATCTTTAGGAAAATTTCATGTCTGAGATTATATTATTTCTAGCTCTGGGAAAAGTCAGAAATCCCATTCTCAGAAGCAGAAATAATACTATCTCCCAACCTATCAGATTATGGGGGTGATTATTTTTTTAAAAAATTTAAACTAAAATTATCCCAAATGTTCTGAAAAATATTCTGAAAAACTGTGTACTGAGAGTCTAGACAAAAGAGGTTGCTTGGTCTAATTTAAAGGAGCAATAGAAAAAAAGTTTCTATGGATGAGGACATCTGACCTATACCTGACAAGTTTTAGTGCTTGATACTAGTCATCACCTGCTTTCATCATGTGGCAGAGGTTAGAAAACAGAATGGGAATGAGATAGACAATAAGTAGGAATAAGAGCAGGGAGAAATAACACCAGCCCACAAGTAAATCACTGATGAAGAAAATACTCCATATACAATATCTGTTTGAGAAGGGGCTGAAGGGGCTGTAGCACAACACTCACATTTAATAATTCAAGCCATGTGTGTATATTCTAACTCAGGGCAAGATTCCTGGGGGCCACAGTAATTGCAATAGTTTTAAGCCCTTCCTAGTATTCAAGAGTAGAGGAAAAGTGTAAAGAGGTTGGAAACTAGCATTTATGGAGCACTTTCTATATTCTGGGACTTCTTTGACATATCCATACAACAGCCCTGTAGAATAGATAGCATGTTTATGCCTTTTGTACACATGAGAAAACTGTTTGAGACACAACAATTACTAAACGGCAGGATTTGAACCCATGACTCTCTGACTCTAAAATCCATGCTTCAACCACCACCTCAGTGTCTCTTACATTTAATGTGCACATTAAAATCACCTGAGGAGCTTTTTAAACCTGCCACTGCCCAGACCTCACTCCTAGAGACTCTGATTCAATTGTCTATCTAAGAAGAGACAGGACATGGGCATCAATATATTTTTCTTAACATACATAGAGAAAATGCATAAAACAAATGTACAGCTGTATGAATCAGTGGTCCATTTCCTTTTTTTTTTTTTTTTTGCTATGTAGTAGTTTAGATGTATGTATGTACCACAAGACTTTATTTCTTTTTGGTGGGTTACTCATTGTTCCCCAACCAGGGAAAGCACAGAGCCCTAACCACTGGACCACCAAGGAATTTCCTCACAATACTTTATACCACTCACTGGTTGATGTAGAGTTTGGGGCAAATAAGAATAAAGCTACTAAGAACATTCTCATACGTGCCTTTTAATGAACATAGGCCCGTATTGCTAGGCTTGAAACCATCCAGCAAAGCAATAGCGCCCTCAAGAGGATAAAAACTGATCTTGGGGAGGCAAAAGAAACCTTAAGATGTTAAAAGTGGTTGGTGGCCCTCTATAAGGGCCCAATACATAATAAACCAATATAGACTATGTCTGGAGTATCATGTTGGGGTGGGTATGATAAGGACAAAGGATTTAAAACGATTCTTGGGGTATAACGAAAAATAGGTTTGGAAACATTGTTTTATATTTAAGAGTGAAATTGCATTGTATGTATATGTTCAATTTTATATATACTATCAAAGAATTTTCCAAAATGGTTATATTTTTAAAGCACCAGATGAGATTCTAATGTATACCCAGGCGTGGCCTCGACTATACCTATTTGTCACTGCCTGTTCTGAATAAGGAAAGAACAAGAAAAAAGCATTCTCCAAAAGTGAAGTGATTGTTATTCAACAATATTTTTAACGTGCTATATTGACAAGACTATTTTTAAGTCTTGAGATACAGAGAAGGGAATCAAGTATTGTCTTAAAAAAAAAAACAAAACTGCTCATTCCCCTACCAGCTAACATCACATCCACTTCCATACAAGCCCATCCTTTGGTACCCTCCCTCTGATGGTAGAAACAAGGCAAGACTTCCCTGTGGGTCCGGTGGTTAAGACTTTACCATTCAATGCAGGGAGTGCGGGTTCGATCTCTGCAGGAAGCTAAGATCCCGCATGCCTCCCAGCCAAAAAACAAAAATAACATAAAACAGCAATATTGTAAAAAATTCAATAAAGCTTTTAAAATAGTCCACATCAAAAAAAGAAAGAAAGAAATCTTTTTAAAAAACAAACAAGGAAGGCTTCTGAAACTCTGCCTTCCCAGCTGGGCTTATTTTTATCACCTGAAGTTGGGCCTTTCCTCCAGCATCTGCCCCATTCCATATATTTCAGGTTCCAGCCTCACCTAAGCATAAATTTTCTGTGTCCCAAGGTGTCTTATGGGTAAAGGGCCAAGGCTCCCTTGTACTTCCTGAGTCTCAGACCAATTTTGTATGTGAAATTCTGTTTCCTTAACTGAATTGTAATTTATACTCTTAATTTGAAGGTCATGAATGTTTCTTTTGGACCTTCCTATGTTCTTTATTTTCTAGACATGGCAACACCTAGACAATCAAATAATATCCTCTAATAAAGAAAAATCATTTCATAATTATAAACTATTTAAAAAAGACTCAGTCTTTGCTTTCCCACTGCGTTTTAGATTACTAAACTTCGACAGATATTGAACTAAAATATTTCAAACTGAAGCATTTGGGTGGTAGTAACTGTATGGAATGGCACCCCACTCAGTACTCTTGCCTGGAAAATCCCATGGATGGAGGAGCCTGGTAGGCTGCAGTCCATGGGGTCGCTAAGAGTCAGGCACGACTGAAGTGACTTCACTTTCACTTTTCACTTTCATGCATTGGAGAAGGAAATGGCAACCCACTCCAGTATTCTTGCCTGGAGAATCCCAGGAACTGGGGAGCCCGTTGGGCTGCCGTCTATGGGGTCGCACAGAGTCGGACACGACTGAAGCGACTTAGCAGCAGCAGCAGCAGCAACTGTATGGATGTGAAAGTCGGACTGTGAATAAAGCTGAGCACCTAAGAATTGATGCTTTTGAACTGTGGTGTTGGAGAAGACTCTTGAGAGTCCCTTGGATGGCAAGGAGATCCAACCAGTCCATTCTGAAGGAGATCAGCCCTGGGTGTTCTTTGGAAAGGCTGATGTTAAAGCTGAAACTCCGATACTTTGGCCACCTCATGCGAAGAATTGACTCATTGGAAAAGACTCTGATGCTGGGAGGGATTGGGGGCAGGAAGAGAAGGGGATGACAGAGGATGAAATGGCTGGATGGCATCACCAACTCGATGGACATGAATTTGGGTGAACTCTGGGAGTTGGTGATGGACAGGGAGGCCTGGCGTGCTGCAATTCATGGGGTCGCAAAGGGTCAGACACGACTGAGCGACTGAACTGAACTGAACTGAACTGAATTGGAAAAAAGCAACTTTCTTTCACCATTGGCTGCCTCACTAAATCCAAGCTCCTACAGCAATAACTGTGTGTGTGTGTGTGTGTGTGTTATATGAGGAGAAAGGGGCCTCTGTAGCTCAGGAAGCCAGAAAGCACTATCATTGCTACTACAAGTTGAGCAGGACTCTAGTCATTAGCTCTGGTGACTAATGAACATATGAAGGAATGTAAACTTTGTTAGTTTCCATTAGGTCCTCAGGCACAGATTAATCCTCTCAAGTGTATCTAGACTTTCAGAGCCTCTGGACCAAGTAGAAAGATCAAGATTTCCTGGAAAGAAAATATTAGGAAGGATGGAAAAACCAGGTCCACTTTGAAAAGTTCCATTTTTTTCAATTGAGTAAAAGTGAAGCATGATCTCCCTCTAGTGACCTAAAGGAGAAAAGCCACCAGACTATTTCGAGTTCCTTTATTTTTTTCCTTTTCAACAACTTAAGTGTAAAAATGTTCATACATATCCTTAGCAAACTAAACACATACACACAGCATATATATATGTATCTCTTTTGTTTATGACTAGACTACAAGACTGGAGCAAAATTAGAACATAGACAAATTATGGATGCTGTGGATACCACCTACATATGCACTAATTGCTTACTGCTGTATAATATAGCCAGCCTTAAAAAATATTAAAACCTTGGGAACTTGACAATTCAGTGTTTGGTAAAATGGTGTCTGAAAGAAGAGGAAATCTGACTTTCTAGCTATTGGACTAAATGAATTTAGTTTTTATGAAATGCCTGGAATCAGATTATACTACAGAGTTTCTTTTTGTTTCCAATAAATGCTTTCTATTGGACAGTCTTTTCCTCTCCATGTTGTTTTAAAAGTTAAGATTTTTGAAATGTTCTGTGGTATTTGCCATTAACTTAAGAATCATGCACATGTCTATTTTTCTTCTTTAACGGTATTAACACCTGTATGTGTGTGTGTGTATGTTTGTTCAGTCATGTCTGACTCTTTGAGACTTCATGGACTGTAGCCTGCCAGGCTCCTCTGTCCATGAGATTTTCCAGGCAACAATACTGGAGTGGGTTACCATTTCCTAGTCCAGGGGATCTTCCCGACCCAGGGATCAAACCCAAGTCTCCTGCCTGTGTCTCCTGCATTGGCAGGCAGATTCTTTACCACTTAAGCCACCTGGGAAGCCCATTAACTATAACTTATCCCAAATAAAATGAGAAATTCAGGATGCTGTCAAATTAATTTTGTCACATCTCATCTCCATTATGTTACCATTGTCTATAATTTTAGTTATAGGCTATGATGAATATACATTTTTCCTTCTCTAGTACTTGAATTATGCTTATTTTATTTTTAAGACATAAATAAACCTAGCAAAGAAATTTGATCATATTAGCGTGCTATATTTCTAGATCTATCATTTGAATTTTTTTTCTATTCTCATTTAAAGACTTTTTTTGATTAAGTTTCCAATATGGATTCTTATGTAGCAGACCCTGTAAGGCCTAGTATCCCAAAGAATATTTTTAACATTCCTTCACATTTGAATAACAGTTTAGGTACGTAAAAATTCTAGGCTCGAAGTTCTGTTCCTGAATATTAAACAATGATAGCTCCATTGCCTTCTTGCATCCAGAATACTATTGAAAAGTTGGATAGCAATCTAACTTTAATTCCTTTATTGTTGATCTATTTTTTTCTTTATGAATCATTTTTAGGATTGTTGGCTTTTTTTAACTAACACAATTTATGTTTTTAGAGCAGTTTTAGTTTTACCTAAAACTTGAGTGGGAATTACAGAATTCTCATCTACCTCAATACACCCCATCTACACACATACATTCAGGTACCCCATTATTAATGTTTTGTAACAGTGTGGTTCATTCGTTATAACTGGTGAAGCAATATTGAAGCATTAAAATTCATAGTTTACATTATTGTTCACTCTCTTATTGTACATTCTCCCGATTTTGACAAATGTATATTATTGCTTTTGTTTTCCTTGTCTGAGGCTGCTGCTGCTAAGTCGCATCAGTCATGTCCGACTCTGTACAATCCCATAGACAGCAGCTCACCAGGCTCCTCTGTCCCTGGGATTCTCCAGGCAAGAATACTGGAGTGGGTTGGCATTTCCTTCTCCAATTTGTCTGAGGAGACATATGCAAAAAAATGTTATCAAAACCTATGTCAAAGAGTTTACTGCCTGTGTTTCTTCTAGAAGTTTTATGGTTTCTGGTCTTATATTCAAGCCTTTAATCCATTTTGAATATATATTTGTGCATGGTATGAGAGAATAATCCAACTTGATTATTTTGTATGTAGCTATCCAATTTTCCCAACACCATTTACTGAAGAGGCCATCTTTTCTTCATTGTATATTCTTGCCTTTGTCACAGATTAATTTCCATATAAGTGTGGGTTAATTTTTTAGATCTCTCTTCTGTTCCATTAGTTTATATTTGCTTTTGTGCCAGTACCATATAGTTTTGATTACTATAGCTTGTAGTATAGTTTGAAATAGGAAGTGTGATACCTCCAGCTTTGCTCTTTCTCAAGATTGTTTTGGCTATTTGGGGTCTTTTATGTTTCCATATAAATTTTAGAATTATTTGAGTTCTGTGAAAAATTGGTATTTTAATAGAGACTGCATTGAATCTGTTGATTGCCTTGGGTAGTACAGTAATTTTAACAATATTGATTCTTCCAATCATGAACAAGGTATATTTTTCCATCTTCAATTTCTTTCATCAGTGTCTTATAGGCTTCCAAGTACAGATCTTTTACTTCCTTCATTAGATTTATTCAAAGGTATTTAATTCTTCTTCACATGATTTTAAATAGGATTGTTTTAATTTCACTTCCTGATAGTTCATTGTTAGTACATAGAAATGCAACAAATTTCTGTATATTGATTTTTTATCCTGCAACATTACTTAATTTATTGACATATTCTATGTAGTACATGATATGTAAAGTGTCATGCAACACGCCTCTTGTTCTTTCCAATTTGGATTCCTTTTACTTCTTTTCCTTGTCTAATAGCTGTGACTAGGACTTCTGGGTGTTGAAGTGTTTATTAGTCATGTCTGACTCTCTGTGACCCCATGGAATGTAGCCCACCAGGCTCCTCTGTCCACGGAATTCTCCAAGCAAGAATACGGAAGTGGGTTGCTATTTCCTTCTCCAGGGGGTGTCTTCCCAACCCAGGGATTGAACCTGGGTCTTCCACATTGCAGTCAGACTCTACTGATTGAGCTACCAGAGAAGCAAAACTTTACCAAAAAATTAACAAATATTCCAGATATAGTAAAGCAGAGTTAGGCTAAGAAAGAGCCACCAGATAGGGTCATTTGGAGTTCATTGTTGAGTTTTCACATAACCTTTCAGTAGAATGGTAGAAACAGACCAGTTCAAGCAACAAATGCCTATTGAGGATCCACTATTTTAAGATACTGTCTTCACATTCTGACTATTCTTTTCAAACATAAGCTGTAAAGACTTTAGGTATATATGAAAGTTTTACTCAAAGAGAATGCAAGTGGGAATATAACATTGATAGGTCTTGAAATGATGGTAGTCAAGATTACAGAAGACTACAAAAAGCCTTTTGGATCTTTAAAAATAATTGAAAATTTTCTTCATGAAAGGAAATGTGGTTCTAATGGTTAATTTTATGTGTCTACATGACTGAGCAACAGGGCACCCAGATATTTGGTCAAACATTATTCTGGGTGTTTCTGTGAGGGTGTTATTGGATGAATGAGATTAACATTTGAATTGGTAGACTGAGTGAAACTGATTGTGCTCCCTAATGTGGGTGGGCCTAATCCAATCAGTTGAAGGTCTGATTACAACAAAAATACTGATCCTCCAATAAGAAAATTCTTCCTCTCTAACTGCCTTTGAACTGGGACATCATCTTTTTTCAGGCATTAGAACTTGAACTGAAACACTGGCTCTTCCTGGGTCTCAAGAGTGTTGGTCTTCCAACTATAAACCATTGGCTTCATTGTTCTCATCCCTTTGAATTCAGACTAGAACTATGGCAAAGGCTTTCCTGAGTCTCCAGCTTGCCATCTCACCCTGCAGATCTTAGGACTTGCCTGCCATGATAATCATGTGAGCCAATTCATATATATATAGATATACATACATCCTATTGATTCTGTTTCTCTGAAGAACTAAGAATAACACAAAAGTGGGCCTAAGTTTTCAAATTAAAATGAAAATTTTCTATAAAAAACAGTTTTGCTTGTATAATATGTCCTGTCACAAAATATTTAGGCAACTTAAAAAAAAAAGAAAACTAATGCTTAAGTCTTTCCACACATGGAAATACTCTGTCTTGGGGAAATCAGATTTGTAAAGTTATTTAAACTAAAATGTTAATATACCAGAAAGTCTGTTACTGGTCACATATTCCTTCCATTTAACAGATAATTTTGTACCACATCTTGATATGACACAATATACATATAGTTTCATTCGGTTCAGTTCAGTTCAGTTGCTCAGTTGTGTCCGACTCTTTGTGACCTATGGACTGCAGCATGCCAGGCTTTCCTGTTCATCACCAACTCCCAGAGCTTCCTCAAACTCATGTCCATTGAGTCGGTGATGCCATCCAACCATCTCATCCTCTGCCGTCCCCTTCTCCTCCTGCCTTCAATCTTTACCAGCATCAGGGTCTTTTCCAATGAGTCAGTTCTTCGCAACAGGTGGACAAAGTATTGAACTTTCAGCTTCAGCATCAGTCCTTCCAATGAATACTCAGGACTGATTTCCTTTAGGATTGACTGGTTGGATCTCCTTGCAGTCCAAGGGACTCTCAAGAGTCTTCTCCAACACCACAGTTCAAAAGCATCAATTCTTCGGTGCTCAGCTTTCTTTATAGTACAACTCTCACATCCATACATGACTACTGGAAAAACCATAGCTTTGACTAAATGGACCTTTGTTGGCAAAGTAATGTCTCTGCTTTTTAATATGCTGTCTAGGTTTGTCATAACTTTTCTTCCAAGGAGCAAGCGTCTTTCAGTTAGATTCAATTTGCTGGAATTCTGTTCCAAGTTTTTTTTTTTAATCTATTCTTCTTTTTTTGGCATCTTGGTAGTTTCATAAATATAATTTTATTTATTTATTGGCTCTGCTGGATCTTCACTGCAGTGTGGGCTTTTTTCTAGTTGCAGCAAGGCGGGGCTACTCTCTAATTGCAGTGCACAGGTTTCTCATTGTTGTGGCATCTTATGCTACAGAGCACAGGCTCTAGGGCACATGGGCTTCAGTAGTTGTAGCACGTGGACTCGGTAGTTACAGCTCCCAGGCCCTAGAGAACAGGCTCAATAGTTATGGTGCATGGGCTTAGCTGCTCTGTGGCATGTGGGATCTTCCCAGATCAGGGATCGAATGCATGTCTCCTGCATTGGCAGGTGGATTCTCTACCACTGAATCATGAGGGAAGCCCTGGCATCTTGTTTTCAGCTTAGGTTAGGTTCTTCATTTGTCTGGAATAATCATCACCATAAACACACACTTCATAACATAATTTTCTGAAAGTATTAAACAATATTACATATGAACTAAATAGAACATTCTTTTCTTCTTTAATTCCTAGCCCCTCACTCAAGATTATTTTCATGACAATTTAAAACCCCTATGTGAAGATGGGGCTAATGCTGGTGGTGGTAGTGGTAGTAATGAAGAAACATACCCTAACTCAAGACAGACAAAACCATTTTTAACCCCTGGAAAAGAAAAATTATAAATCTTTTTGTAAGTGGATGGGCCATATTTTTCTTCAAGTATCATGGACATTTTTATTGTTTGCTGTTGAAAATTAGATCTCAATAATTTATACTGTTTTTTTAATGTTGTATACCACATATTTAAGTTTAATAAGTTAGAAAATGAAGGCTAAAGATAAGCCATCAGTTCAACTACTTAAATATATTTCACCTTAAAAAGAGATCACACTTCCAGAACATTCAAATTGATACGCATTGATACAAATTATAATCTTTCTACTTTGTTCTTAATTTTGTAGCATTCTAAAAGATATACACCACAAAATCAGACAGTAGAATGATATTTGCCATAACAGCATTCTCCTTGAGATGGCATACTAAAACACTTGTGTAAAATGTTATGAGATGGAATGTGAGAGGTACAGTGCTAAGCCAGAGAGATCAGCTAAATGGTCAACATTCTTTTGCAATGTCCTCCCAAAGCTCCTATCTCATTCAAGCCTCTAAAGAAGTCTAAACAAGCCTGCATACTTAGCATGGCCACTTCTTAAGTTCAGCTAAAGAAGGACCGTATTCATCTTATTTCATTTTTGTTGCTATGTCACCTCAAGTCACTTTAGAAGGCTGGATGCATATCATAACAATTCTACTTGTGTTTCTAAAAATGATGGACCTTGTCTAGAATTGTCTTTAGTTTATGTAGAACAAAAATTACCTTAACTGTTAGTAAATATTCATTCTTAGAGTATATTTGAACTTTAGAAATTATAAAAGGCATTCAGATTCAAGTCTCAAGAGAGAGTTGGTGAGCAATACAGGGTCAAACCTGAAATACTAAATACTTAATAATTGTTTTATCCATTCATACTTGAATTCTTGGAAAATGTGCCACAGTGGATGATCCAAATCTTTTCTAGTTTCATTAAATTTCAAACCTTCCCCAGAGCTTTCATGATCAATGATCTGATTTCCTAGTCCACTGGGAAGATGTCAGCTTGTTCAACTTCACTTCAGTTGAGTCCAGCTCTCTGTGAACCTATGGACCATAGTCAGGCACCTCTGCCCATGGGATTCCCCAGGCAAGAATACCAGAGTGGGTTGCTGTGCTCTCCTCCAGGGAATCTTTCCAACCCAGGGATCAAACCTGCGTCTCTTAGGTTTACCTGCACTGGCAGGCAGGTTCTTTACTACAAGCGCCACCCTGTTCAACTTTACTACTATTAATGTCATGATTTCTCTGAATCCACATTCCCAGCTCCCCTCCTGAAATTAGCTTCTCCCCTGGGCCTCTTGAGCATAGTGCCTACACAAGCACACTGTCCACAATTTTCTAATGTAAACGTTTCATTGCTACCTTTGCAGAGAAGCACACAATCATTCTGCTTGCAATTTAAAACTAACCACACATAGAATCACACAAGCCTAAAATATGTAAGTGGGAAGAGGTCTTCTTAGAAGTCCACTAATCTTGTCCTCCACATTTAATGATGAAGAAGCTAAGATCTAAGGAGTGTGACTTACTTAAAGCCAAGTCAATTAGTAACATTGCTAAGATCAGATCTTACTGCTTATCACTCTGTAACTATTACTATTGCTACTTCTTTTGCTTTTTACTGCTTCTTTAAATGATTCAGAAAAATAAAAGGATACAAATAGTCTCTGGGAGAACATAGATGGTTTCACTCTAAATATTGGTGAAAAGAATAAAGCATCAAACACTGTAATAATTTTGTTATTATTTTTAAGTGCTCCTTTCCCCAAAATATATCCTTACAGAAAGCTTTGACAGACATAGTCACAATTTGCTCCAGTCTTTGGTCAAATTAATGTGTTACTTAAAATAAGAACAATAGATACATAAAGGTCTATTAATCTGAAAGCTTGCATTTTTTATCACCAATAAAACTGACAGCTTCATGCAAACATATGATGCTCAAGTTGTTAGAATTTATTCTCATGACAGAAAAATCAAAGACATTTCTTTAGAAACCCTTAAGTAACTTTTGTGGGGCTCTGTAATGTCTTAAGTGATAGAGGAAAAGTGATAATTTAATCTCCATGAAAAGTAAAATTTGAAGAAATAGCAAGATGAAAGCACTTTAGTCAGACAGATGAAAGCTAGAGTTTTTGGCTTCTGCTTCAATCCCTTTCCCGTCCACCAACAGGAAAGAAATACTATATTAAAGATTCATAGTATGTAGAAAGAAAAGGCATGACACTTTCAGTAGGATCTAGTATAACTGTAGCTATGCTTTCATGAAACAAGTAAAAGACAATCTAGGTATTTACAAAGCTGGCAAATGCTCAAAAGCATTTGTGTAAGACATTAACATTTAAAAGAAAAGACAACCTCAAATTTCATCAAGCCTTATGAATTAGGAATATCATTTTGAAATGTGCAGTAGAAAATCCGAAGAAGCTGAATGAGCTCACTCTAAGAAGAGGGTGTGGGGGGACTTGGCTTTCATTGCTATCAAGAAGACCACAGAACATAGAACTAGACAGCCATCTTGCAGATCTCGAAGGATCTACCCACTGTAAGCAAGTGAAAGCTGAAGGAATGCAATAGGGATGTATTGAGGTTGATTGCTTCTAATCATATCCTTTCGACAACCTACTTTTATTTCATTTCATTATTACTTCAATATGGCTAGTGTTTGTCTTTTATAAGTATTGAAGGTGAAGAGGAAGGTATATAGATTACAGTAAGTTTAAGTTACAGGGAAAAGAAATTTCAGAGGTTATGTTTTGCTTCCAGAAGTATAAAGTACTGCATAACTGAAACAATATTTAAAAGGTCTTGCAAAAGAGAAAGGAGAAGAGGTGTGATAAAATTTAGACTATTTTAATCTAACATTTAATAATTCTTATCATTTTTTAAAATGTTTATTTCCTTCAAATTTTGACTTGTCCACACAAGAATTCATTAAAATTAAACAAAAGTGATTAGAAATTATAGCATTAAATCCTACCCCTTAGGTGGCTGCCACCATCCTATAATTATTCTATGCAGGGTATCATTTGTTTTACTGTGGTAAAGTATATTGATGGGAGTTTAGGACATGATATCCTAAAATACAATACACCGACAATATTGAATATTTTAAGTTGAAGAGGTTTGAGAAAAGGTAGAAACAAAATGGCCTCTTTGACCACCTCTCTGACATGCTTTTCTCCCCTTAAACAGGTAATAAAACTTTTTTGTGACAGGTACCCTTCTTATATTTAGAGGAAGCGTTAGTCACTCAGTTGTGTCTGACTCTCTGTGACCCCATGGACTGTAGACTCCTCTGTCCGGGAGGAATTCTCCAGGCAAGAATACTGGAGTGGGTAGACAATCCCTTCTCCAGAGGATCTTCCCAAACCATGGATCGAACCTGGGTCTCCTGAATTGCAGGTGGATTCTTTACCATCTGAGCCACCAGGGAAACCCATACCTGAAGGAAAGGAGCATCTTTATCCCAATTAGAAGGGACACCAAGAAGAATCCAAACAAAGAACCCTTGTTCTTGATGAAACAACCCCCATTTACTAGAGTTACCTCATTTTCCTTAACCTATCATATTCCTCCATGATTTTCCATTCTTTCTCACACCTAGCATAAACTACGCAAATCTAACCATATCCTCAGGTCTTCATTTTCTTATGAAGACTCCCATCTCACATAAACCTTCTGCCAAATAAATCTGCATGCTTTTCTCCTGTCCATCTATCTTTATCAGTTTCATTTTCAGACCTAGCCAGGGACCTTAAGAAGGTTGAAAAAAAAAAACTTTTTTGTTTTCCTACAATACATAACATAAAATTGACTGTTTTGTAGATGATCATGTTATGTCTATTGCCATTAAAGAGAAATTGGCCTATTCCACACACAAATCATAAGCCACCACATACTCTTTCCTTAGCCAACTTGTTGAGCTCAACTTTAGGCTTGTTGAGGACCATAAGCAAGCATACATAAATATATTTTAAGCACATTTTTACCATTTTTAAATGATTAAGTATTTTTCAACTTTTATGAATACAAAATTCTATAAAATTTCTTTTAAGATTTGTTATGGGTAGAAATATGCCAGGGACTCCAAATTTACTAGGATTAACATTCAAAATATCTAAAATGAAAGCATTGATAGGAGAATATATCATAACACTCATTAATATGAGAATCCTACAAAAGATTTTACTTGAGTAATATTTGATCTGGGGCGTAAAGTATCAAAAACATAAGAAAGAAATTTCGTAGACATATTCAAATAAACCAGGATCAAGTTTTTTCCCAACATATGTAATTTTCATAATAATAAAGTATCCCTAGTTCAGCATGAAACAAAGAACTAGAGAACCTCTCTGTAGGAAAATTTAGTTCTCTTTACATTTATACCAAGGGAAGCAAAAAGTTTTTGGGGTGTTTAGATGTGTTTATTATTCTTAGGGTGGCAGTCACATCTCAGGTGAAACATGTCAATAGTTATCAAATTGTACAATTCAAACAGGACACTTTATCTTCTGTCAATTATACTCCTACTAATAAAGCCCAAAAGGAACAAATCTGTGTGTCCAGGGCAAAGTAACCAAGAAGGAAAGAGGTTGAGTAATCAGGGCAAAGAGTAGCCAAATCTTGTTCATTGCTGGCCATGCTTGATAAATGTTCTCATTCTCATTTCAGTGAGAAATTATTGGAGAGTTCCAGGCATGGGTCGGATATGACTTGAATCATGGAAGCCACTAAAATGACAGATGTGTGAAACTGGAAAAGACAGTGACCTCCCTAAGTCCAGGTGCTCTTAAGAGAGGGCCATAGGTCCTTAAACTTCCTAAAGTAGCTGCTAATTGTATACATATGTACGGATACACATTTTTAAAAATTAATTTCCATACTATTCATCAGCTTCTCAAAAAGGAATTTGACAACAAAACATAGGAATTTTTCATTTACTTACTCATAAATTAGGTGAAGATATCGAAACCTGGAGAAGTAAAAGGATTTGTTCAAAACTGAGGTCACAGGTTGATAAGGTCATAAGGGGTTCATGAAGCTGACCACCTTCTCTCTCCTCCCATCATCTCTCCCTGCCCCAACTGCTGATTCACAGAACACAGATGTCATATAAAGCTAGGATACAGCATATGAAGTCAAAGTCTTCTGAATGCTCACCCTCACCCACATCAACAGGAGAGTGTGCCAATGATATGGTCCATAAGAGGTGACAGGCCAGTACAACTACTGGAAAACAGTCCCTTATGACTCCCCCATTAAACTAGTATAACTTTCTAAATCACCTGTGTGTGTATTACTATTAGAATCACAAACAGTACATCACAAATAATAACCTATTCCTCTTTCAATAATACTGAGCATGCCCTAAGCTATAAACCAGAAGAATAATACAGAACAGGCATTTGACAATTCTAGTTTCTTCCTATAGGAAAAGGAAAAGTGAAGTTGCTCAGTCGTGTTTGACTCTTTGCGACCCCATTGACTGTAGCCTACCAGGCTCCTCCATCCATGGAATTTTCCAGGCAAGAGTACTGGAGTGGGTTGCCATTTCCTTCTCCAGGGGATCTTCCCAACCCAGGGATCGAACCCGGGTCTCCCGCACTGCAGGCAGACGTTTTTCTGTCTGAGCCACCAGGGAAGCCCTGTTTCTTCCTATAAGGAAACAACAAATGAATTTTTGTGGTATCCATCCTAACAGATTTCAATAATGTATAAACAATGCTTCTTAACTAGGAGGCACTACAGAAAAGTACATTTTACATGGGAAATTTCACATCATCCTTCAGCGATTCCAACATAGAATGACAGGTTCTTTCTTCAGCAACCCAGGGAACAAACAGTTTAACCTCACATTTCTTACTAGCTCTAGTATTTGTGAAACTATCAGGTTATTTTGATAGCTTTAAAAGGTCTCAGGTTACTGAAATAACCCTGCCTTTGTTCAGTCTAAGCATTAAGAATGCACCACCATGGAACCAGTATAAATTGGATTAAAAGACTTCAGAAAGTCATCTTTGGAAAAAGCATAGGAATAAAACAAAAGGTACACCTGGGAGTTCGCTTCCATACCTATCAGATGTGTGAAATTGGCTACAGTAAAATAATGGCCTTTTCTGGGCTTTGAGTTTAAACTGAGTTCAAGGGTGTTGGAACTTACAAATAGGCTGATATTTGAACTACACAGGTAGAAAGAACTCTTCTGATCATTACAATGAACAATTATAGCGACTAAGTATACATGAATACCCCTGGAGAAGGAAAAGGCAACCCACTCCAGTATTCTTGCCTGGAGAATCCCATGGACAGGGGAGCCTGGTGGGCTACAGTCCATGGGGGTCACAAAGAGTCAGACACGACTAAAGTAACTTAGCACATACATGAACACACTACTAACCAGACACTAACAGAGGAAATTTGGTTAGAGACTTACCTTGAGAGGAGCCTACTGTACAGAAGGGGGAAACAGGATCAAAGCACAACTGAGGCCTGTATTACATACCTATCAGAAGTGTGAAGTCAGTGTCCGCTCTTCGTCTGTGCTTGCACTCTGGGTCCAAACCAAGGCAATGTATGAGCTGTTGATCAAGCCCTTTGATTTTCTTAACTGCACCTGAAAAGAAAGAAAATACTGTTGAATACCTTTGCAACAGATACAAATTAATTTCCCTGAGTAGGAATTCAGCAAGAAAAACATAAGAAACAAAACAAAAACACACCAGTATTCTAGTTCCATTAAAAAAAAATCCAACAGGAAACTACTTACCCTTAGGAGAAATAAGCCTAAATGTACAGATGGTCTGGACTTAACACTACAAACCCATTGTGATATAACCCACTGTGACCATTTAGTCACTCCATAGACTAATTTTCTGGGATTGAGGTTTGTGGTCATACTGATGAACCTTTCTGCTTACCTAAACTATTGGCCCTGAGGTTCCTGAAATGAATAACCTGTTAGTCCTGCATCCACAGATACACAAACATTTTCCTGCTTATAACTTATTGATTCCCATGAGGGATGAGTGTCCTCGCACAAGGGACAAATGACTGGGGTTTGTGCAGCACTCTCAGTCACTTAGCTAGAAACAAGTTACAAAACTGGAAGAAGTCACTTAAGTAAGATGCTCTGTAGAGACCAATCTCTATACCTGTTTCAAAAGGATCCATATTACAGGAGTATACACTTTGTATGCATGGCTAGAACCTGGATTCATTTAAAGTGGCAAAGGTCTTCAACCATACCCTAATTATGTGAATCATCAAGGAAATTCAGGCCCTAACCCTGTCCAATAACAAACTGACAGAATAAATAACAGCTCCTCTTGCTTCAAAACTGGAGGGTAAATGACTATTTGTATTCATAACTATCTAAATGATCTAACAGCATAACTTCATAAGCGGCACACAGGATATGATCCTCACAGGATGATGCCCCGGATTTCCACAGGGACATCCCCACACCACCTGGTCACTTCCTCAGGCCTTTATGTCCCCTTCTCAGGAAGGCCCTGGCCAGACAACCTACCTGCAAGTGCAGGTCCCTCCCCTCCTCATGCCCAATTCCCCTTCTCTGCTTTTCTGTGGTGACAGCAGATGTCATTATCTATCAGAACACACCTGTATCTCATTGAGCTTACTTTTCAGTATCCCCCACTAGAATGTGAGCCCCATGCAAAGAGGGATTTATGTCTCTTTTGTGCCTGTATTTCCAGCATGAGGAAGAGTAGCTGGCCCATAGTAGGTGCTCAGCATATGATGAAGGTTACCTTTGGCCACCAGCCCTTAAAGTTCATGGCATTCTCAGAGCTGATCCTGTTAAATGTACAGTATGTATCCTCCAGAACTTCTTCTCCATATTTACATTCTCACACAGGGATCATTAGAAATAGATACTCTACACTATAATTAAGCAGTTGAATAATTCTACACTATTTAAAAATCATGTGTTTCCAGTCCTAACTGGAGATACAGCCAACTACATCTTGGTAATGAAACCAGAATCAACTCTTTCAGGTTGGTATTTTCACCCATATTACTCAATAGCATACTCAAAACACAATGACTTATCAGTTTTGTTTGCATAGTTGCTTTTGGATAGTTTTAGCTCTTTATCATGAATCATTTCAAACAAAGAATATATGAATTCTATATGTCAGTCAAGCAGTTTTAACAATCAACATTTTGTCAAGTTTTTTTTTTTTCCCCCAGCATATTCCAAAGCATATTCCAGGTATTTTATTATACCATGTCTAAACCTAAAGAAGTTATTTCCTCCACATGTGGTGGTGGTGGCTTAGTCACTAAGTTGTGTCCGACTCTTATGACTCCACAGACTGTAGCCTGCCAGTCTCCTCTCTCCATGGGATTCTCTAGACAAGAATACTGGAGTGGGTTGCCATTTCCTTTTCCAGGTTATGTTCCCAACCCAGGAATCAAACCAGGGTCTCCTGCATTACAGGCATATTCTTTACCAACTACGAGGGAAGCCCTTCCTCCACATACTCTACTGTAACATAAATTACAACAAATAGGACTTTAAAATATATAACCAAAATACTATTACTACATCTAAGAAAAATTACAATTATTCCCTAATGCAACTATCCATGTCCAATATAGATATTTGACCTAAATATCTCTCTTAAATTTGATTTGTTCTTAGGATCTGAACAGGTAACTTACATAGCACTAACTGAAATAGGACTTAGTCTTCTTTTCACCAATACAGCCCCTGCTCCTCTTTTTTTGCTATCCTTTTGATGAAAAGACTGAATTATTTGTCCTGTAGAATTACTCACATTCTGTATTTATATGCATCCTGTCCTGAACAGGTTCCATTAGAAACAGAACATCCTGTAGTAAGATCTATGAACTTGGTTAAATTCAGGGTCAGTTATTTTAGCAAGAACATTTTAGATGTGATGATTCGTACCCCTATTGTATCATATCTGAACACCCACGTTGTATCCCACACTGTGATGTAAAATTGATCACTGGGTTGTAGTATTCTAACCTTAATTCACCCACATTATAAAATTTCCCATCGATCTTTTACTGAAATTTTATTAAATGTACACATTGATTTACTATTTAAATTTTTGATATGCTCTTCACATACCATACGGACTTCCCTGGTGGCTCAGATGGTAAAGCGTCTGCCTACAATGTGGGAGGCCTGGGTTCAATCCCTGGGTCGGTAAGATCCCCTGGAGAAGGAAATGGCAACCCATCCCAGTATTCTTGCCTGGAAAATCCCATAGACAGAAGAGCCTGGTAGGCTACAGTCTACGGGGTCGCTAGGAGTCAGACACGACTGAGCGACTTCACTTTCACTTTCACATACAGTATAATTCACAATATTAAAATGTACTGGTTACTGATTTTTAGTATTTTCAGAAAATTGTGGATCCATGACCACAATAAATTTTAGGACATTTTCAACATCCCCCAAAGAAAGTCTATGGGTGGGTGGGTTAGTCGCTTAGTCGTGTCCGACTCTTTGCGACCCTAGGAACTGTAGCCCATCAGGCTCCTCTATCCGTGGGATTCTCCAGGCAAGAATACTGGAGTGGATTGCCAGTCGCTTCTCCAGAGGATATTCCCGACCCAGAGATAGAACCCAGGTCTCCTGCATTGCAGGCAGATTCTTTACCATCTGAGCCACAGGGAAGATCTTGGCCAGGGTGAAAGTGAAAGTGAAGTCACTCAGTCGTGTCCGACTCTTTGCAACCTCATGGACTGTAGCCTACCAGGCTCCTCCGTCCATGGGATTTTCCAGGCAAGAATACTGGAGTGGGTTGCCATTTCCTTCTCCAAAGAAAGTCTATACTTATTATCAATGACGGCCTATTCTCCTGATGGGACTGATAACCCACCAAATGGTACAAAGATTAAGTTCAAAGTGAAAACATCTGAGCTACAAGAGAGGCAGTGAAGTGAAGTGAAAGTTGCTCAGTTGTATCTGACTCTTTCTGACCCCATGGACTATATAGTCCATGGAATCCTCTAAGCCAGAATGGAATGGGTAGCCTTTCCCTTCTCCAACCCAGGGATTTAACCAGGTCTCCCACATTGCAGGCAGATTCTTTACCAGCTGAGCCACAAGGGAAGCCCAAGAATACTGGAATGAGTAGACTATCCCTTCTCCAGAAGATCTTCCCAACCCAGAAATCGAACCGGGGTCTCCTGCATTACATTCAGATTCTTTACCAACTGAGCTATCAGGAAGCCCTTGAGAGAGGCAGAAATAAGTCATTTCTGAACTTGCCTTATCTGACTAAAGCTGAACTTTGTAAGAGACAGCTGCTACAACCCCACCCACATTACCAGGAGGTGGGAGTAGGGGGTGGGGATGTTTGTCTCTAATCAGGGAGGCCTGAACTTGGATATTGGTTTAGTGGTTTAATTGCTAAGTCCTGTCTGACTCTTTGTGACCCCATGGATTGTAGCCTGCCAGGCTCCTCTATCCATGGGATTCTCCAGGCAAGAATCTGGAGTGTGTTGCCATCTCCTTCTCCAAGGGATCTTCCTGACACAGGGATCAGACTCAGGTTTCTTGCATTGAAGGTGGAGTCTTTACTGGCTGAGCCACCAGGGAACATTTCAAGATTGCATAAATAAGCCTCATCAGATGCTTCCATCCTTTGAAGTTCTAATCCACCAAACCCCTTGAAAAGTTGGTATATAAACCCCTATCTCTAGCCCATTAGGGAGCCTCTTCACTTGAAAGTTCCTACATAGTTAATAAATGTTTCTCCTATTAATTTACTGTTAATTAATTTTCAGGCCCCAAGCCAGTTGAGTCTAAGATGGTAGAGAAAATGTTTTCTTCCCAACAGTCCCTCTCACAAGCCCCTGAAAACCACAAGTTGATTTTTTAATTTCTGTAGATGTGTCTGTTCTGGATATTTTAAGTGAATGAGATCTTACAAAATGTGTTCTTTGCTGTCTAGCTTTTTTCATCTATCATTCATATTTCACTATGTATCACTACTTCATTTCAAATTATAGCTAAATAAAAATCCACGGTAGGGGTATATAGCACATTTTGCATAAAAATTCAACAGTCAGTGGACATGTGGGTTGTTTCCATTTTGGCTTTGTGAATAATGCAACCATAAACATTCACGTACAAGTTTCTGTTTGAACGTTTGTTTTAAATTCTCAGGATATATATCTAGGAGTGAAATTGCTGTTGATGTGGTCACTCTAGGTTGAAATTTTTGTGGAAGAACCAAACTACTTTCTATAGTGTACCCACCATTTTACATTCTCATATGGCGGCATATGAGGGTTTCAATTTCTGCATATCCTTATTTCACTAATTTTCATCTTTAAAATTAGAGCTGCCCTGGATATAAAATTAACACACAGAAATCACTTGCATTCCTATACACTAACAATGAGAAAACAGAAAGAGAGATTAAGGAAACAATTACATTCACCATTGCAATGAAAAGAATAAAATATTTAGCAATAAATCTACCTAAAGAAACAAAAGACCTATATATACAAAACTATAAAACACTGATGAAAGAAATCAAACATGACACAAAGATGGGGAAATATACCATGTTCATGGATTGGAAAAATCAATATAGTGAAAATGAGTATCCTACCCAAAGCAATCTATAGATTCAGTGCAATCCCTATCAAGTTACCAATGGTATTTTTCAGAGAACTAGAACAAATAATTTCACAATTTGTATGGAAATACAAAAAACCTCGAATAGCCAAACAATCTTGAAAAAGAAGAATGGAACTGGAGGAATCAACCTGCCTGACTTCAGAATATACTACAAAGCTACAGTCATCAAGACAGTATGGTACTGGGACAAACACAGAAATATAGATCAATGGAACAAAATAGAAAGCCCAGAGATAAATACATGCACCGATGGACACTATCTTTGACAAAGGAGGCAAGAGTATACAATGGAGAAAAGACAATCTCTTTAACAAGTAGTGCTGGGAAAACCAGTCAGTTCAGTTCAGTTCAGTTGCTCAGTTGTGTCCAACTCTTTGCAACCCCATGAATCGCAGCATGCCAGGCCTCCCTGTCCATCACCAACTCCCAGAGTTCACTCAGACTCGCATCCATCGAGTCAGTGATGCCATCCAGCCATCTCATCCTCTGTCGTCCCCTTCTCCACCTGCCCCTAATCCCTCCCAGCATCAGAGTCTTTTCCAATGAGTTAACTCTTCGCATGAGGTGGCCAAACCACTGGAGTTTCAGCTTTAGCATCATTCCTTCCAAAGAAATCCCAGCGCTGGTCTCCTTCAGAATGGACTGGTTGGATCTCCTTGCAGTGCAAGGGACTCTCAAGAGTCCTCTCCAACACCACAGTTCAAAAGCATCAATTCGTCGGTGCTCAGCTTTTGTCACAGTCCAACTCTCACATCCATACATGACCACTGGAAAAACCATAGCCTTGACTAGACGGACCTTTGTTGGCAAAGTAATGTCTCTGCTTTTCAATATGCTATCTAGGTTGGTCATAACTTTTCTTCCAAGGAGTAAGTGTCTTTAATTTCATGGCTGCAATCACCATCTGCAGTGATTTTGGAGCCCCAAAAAAATAAACTCCGACACTGTTTCCATGGTTTTCCCATCTATTTCCCATGAAGTGATGGGACCAGATGCCATGATCTTTGTTTTCTGAATGTTGAGTTTCAAGCCAACTTTTTCACTCTCCTCTTTCACCTTCATCAAGAGGCTTTTTAGTTCCTCTTCACTTTCTGCCATAAGATTGGTGTCATCTGCATATCTGAGGTTATTGACATTTCTCCCGGAAATCCTGATTCCAGCTTGTGCTTCTTCCATCCCAGCATTTCTCATGATGTACTCTGCATATAAGTAAATAAGCAGGGTGACAATATACAGCCTTGACGTACTACTTTTCCTATTTGGAACCAGTCTGTTGTTCCATGTCCAGTTCTAACTGTTGCTTCCTGACCTGCATACAAATTTCTCAAGAGGCAGGTCAGGTGGTCTGGGATTCCCATCTCTTTCAGAATTTTCCACAGTTTATTGTGATCCACACAGTCAAAGGCGTTAGCATAGTCAATAAAGCAGAAATAGATGTTTTTCTGGAACTCTCTTGCTTTTTCCATGATCCAGCAGATGTTGGCAATTTGGTCTCTGGTTCCTCTGCCTTTTCTAAAACCAGCTTGAACATTTGGAAGTTCACGGTTCACGTATTGCTGAAGCCTGGCTTGGAGAATTTTGAGCATTACTTTACTAGTGTGTGAGATGAGTGCAATTGTGCAGTAGTTTCAGCATTCTTTGGCACTGCCTTTCTTTGGGATTGGAATGAAAACTGACCTTTCAACCACTTGTAAAAGAATGAAACTAGAACAGTTTCTAACACCATATACAAAAATAAACTCAAAATGGATTAAAGATCTCAACGTAAGACCAGAAACCATAAAACTCTTGGAGGAAAACACAAGCAAACCACCCTCTGACATAAATCACAGCAGGATCCTCTATGATCCACCTCCCAGAGTAATGGAAATAAAAGCAAAAATAAACAAATGGGACCTAATTAAACTTGAAAGCTTTTGCACAATGAAGGAAACTATAAGCAAAGTGAAAAGACAGCCTTTAGAATGGGAGAAAATAATAGCAAATGAAGCAACTGACAAAGAATTAATCTCAAAAAATATACAAGCAGCTCCTGCAGCTCAATTCCAGAAAAATAAATGACCCAATCAAAAAATGGTCCAAAGAACTAAACAGACATTTCTCCAAAGAAGACATACAGATGGCTAACAAACACATGAAAAGATGCTCAACATCACTCGCTATCAGAGAAGTGCAAATCAAAACCACAATGAGGTACCATCTCAAGCCAGTCAGAATGGCTGCTATCAAAAAGTCTACAAACAATAAACACTGGAGAGGGTGCAGGGAAAAGGAACCCTCTTACACTGTTGGTGGGAATGCAAACTAGTACAGCCACTATGGAGAACAGGGTGGAGATTCCTTAAAAAACTGGAAATAGAACTGCCATACGACCCAGAAATGCCACTGCTGGGCATCCACACCAAGGAAACCAAAATTGAAAGAGACACATGTGTCCGAATGTTCATCACAGCACTGTTTACAATAGCCAGGACATGGAAGCAACCTAGATGTGCATCAGCAGATGAATGGATAAGGAAATTGTGATACATATACACAATGGAATATTACTCAACCATTAAAAAGAATGCATTTGAATCAGTTCTAATGAGGTGGATGAAACTGGAGCCTATTATACAGAGTGAAGTAAGTCAGAAAGAAAAACACCAATACAGTATACTAATGCATATATATGGAATTTAGAAAGATGGTAAAGATGACCCTATATGCGAGACAGCAAAAGGGACACAGATGTACAGAACAGTCTTTTGAACTTTGTGGGAGAAGGCGAGGATGAGATGATTTGAGAGGGTAGTGTTGAAATGTCTATATTATCATATGTGAAGGGGATCACTGTTCCAAGTTCGAGGCATAAGACAGGGTGCTCAGGGCTGGTGCACTGGGGTGACCCTGGGGGATGAGATGGGGAGGGAGGTGGGAGGAGGGTTCTAGATGGGGAACACATGTGTGCCCATGCCTGATCCATGTCGATGTTTCATAAAAACCACTACAGTATTGTAAAGTTACTAGCCTCTAATTAAAATAAATAAATTAATTTTCTAAAAAAAGAAAAAAAATAATAACATGAAAGAAGCCTGAAAAAAATAATTAAAGCTGCCCTGGTAGATGTGAAGTTGTATCTCTTGGGATTTTCATGTTGATTTCTCCAATGATTATTGATGTTGAACATCTCTTGTGCTCAGTGGCCATTTGCATGGAGAGAGCAGTGGATCTGCACCATGAGAGCCCCCACCCCCCATGTGTGAACCAGGTGGCAAAGCCACGTAGCCTCTTTGGACCTCAATTTCCAGGCACAGTGAGTAGTTATTTAATCTGTGTTCATGCAGGGAAGGGACACAGAAAAAAAGAATTTGACTTGGATCTCCGTGTGGAGAAACAGCCACTTCTACCTAGAGTGAAGGAAAAGAAACTCATGGAGGAATCCAGAGGGGCAGCTAAGATCCAGAGCCCAGAGGCTGGTCAGGTAATTCCACCTGGAGAGGACGTGGACACTCCCTTCCCTTTCTACCCTCAACAAGGTAGGTAAATTGAAGCAGGGAATGAACCCCTCCCTTCACTCCTTAGGAGTTGAAAGTGGCTAGATTTTGTGAAATTTCCTTTGTTGACCTGAAATGCAAGGAGGCAGCTGCCTGGACAGAACTAAGCACCTCAGGGTCCTCATTGTCCTCCTTTCTGCCCTGGAAATTCCCACCACCTGTGCCAAAAACAGGGAATGGGGGCATAAAGGGGCCAAGAGTCAGATCCTGAGTTAAGATTGGTACTAGCCAGACAGCAAGTGGTCTTGGGGGCCCTGAGCCTGTGCAGGTCCTGTGTGGGGAGCAGAATGGGGGCAGGAAATCATGAGGCATTAGGGGTAGGCAGCAGGTCAGTTGTGCTGCCCGGCAGTCGGTGCAGAGCTCATGGGTTTACTTCAATTGTTTCTTTGAAGGGTGGTTACACTGGGGAATAGATCTGGGTAGGGATAAGTTCAGTTCTCCCTTGAAAAACTTCTGTATTTGTGAAGATGTTTTTCCTTAAAGAATAATCAAGCTTGAATTACATTTGTCGATGGAAATAACCAGCTAATAAGACCATCTTCACAGTCTTGATCCTTTTAGCCACCAAAATGCTGCAGGTTACTCAAGCTCCAAGATACCATTGTTTCTAAAGACAATCTTTATTTGTATTAATCTCCCGCTTTCTAAGCTCCACTAAGCCCTCTCTAAGGAACAAGGTACAAGGTGGACACAGTTCAGTTCAGTTCAGTCGCTCAGTTGTGTCCGACTCAGGTGGACACAAGCCCCGATTTAATATCTGTCATCTCTGAGTGGAGGCATTATCTGTTACCTTCCTTTTTTTATCTGTGCTACTTGTGTTTCCTCTGCCTTGCTTAAGTCGCTTCAGTCGTGTGGGACCCTGTGCAACACCATGGACTGTAGCCCGCCAGGCTCCTCTGTCCATGGGATTCTTCAGACAAGGAGGCTGGAGGCTGGAGTGGGTTGCCATTTCCTTTTCCAGATCTTCCCAACTCAGGGATCGAACCCCCGTCTCCTGCACTGCAGGCGAATTCTATACCGCTGAGCCACCGGGGAAGCCCATGTTCTCCTTTATTTGAAAGTTATTTCGCTAGAGGAGAATGTAACTTTCCTCCACAGGAAAAATTAGTCAAGGCACCCATCAGGCAGGAATAACCTGTTTGTCGCTGCGACTCTCAGACACATAACATCCCCCGCATCTAGCCGGTGTGGACACCACCTGAGATAACCCCAGGAAAAGGTGCTTAAGAGGTAGAGGCTCCCTAACAGGCCCTTGACAAAGAGCAGGAGGTGACCGGGCACAAGGAGCGTCTCCTCTTGGGGCTCTGCCTCTCACTTGAGGAGGGATAATTCAAGTAATAATAACCTCAAGCATATGAAGTATACAAACTTGTAACATCGTTTGATATTGTACTTACTTAAACTTTTTTCCTCTAGTTTTGCGACTGTCGAATGGTAAAATTTCCTTTTTTCCATTCCTTCACTTTCGTCGCTGGCGGCATGAACCCTACAAGGGAGGCAAGTGGGCTCTCGTGAGGTTTCCTGTCACCTTCCCAATCTCACCTCTCGCAATCGCACTCCTGGGACCAACTGAGGCTGTCTCAGCCCTCCCCTGGGCGGGGCCAACAGCGAGGAACCGGATTCCCAACCTCTCCTTCGTCGGCGCCCCCACCTCCAGTGCGTCTCCAAGGAGACGCCCACGACGCGGGGCGAGGATCAGCCCCTCCCACCTCAGCACTCTACCTCCCTTGCGTCTCCGAGGAGACGCCCACGACGGTGGGCCGGGGCGGCGGCGGGGGAATGGGGTCGTATTGGCAGGGTAACGCGGGCGACGCTTTACGGCAATGGTGAGCAGGGTCGCAGTCGAACCTCGCCAGCTATCGCGCGAAGCTCAGAGAGAACCGGTTTTTTCCCGCTGGAGCGTGGCCTTAGCCACCTTGGTCCACTCAGCCTCCTTCGTGTCCTTTCCCTGGGGCAACGCGGGGTGACGCGGGGCCGGGACCGGCACCCTTTCTGGCCGGAGGGACCCTCCCCATCCTCTAACGTCTGAACAGCCTGTACCCTACGTGCAAGGTGGGCCAGTGTTGGCTGCAGCCCGGCCGGCCTGGGGGAAGCGGAGACGGGCAAGGGGGTGCCGCGTGGGCCGGGCCGTGGTTTGGCGTTTAGCCTGGGCTGGGTGAGCGTGGGCACCGGGATTGTATTGCCGTCTGTGTTCTGTGCCCTCGCGACAGTAGGGAGAGGGTCCAAGTAGAGCCCCTAGGGCCTCCCGGCCAGTGGGCCTGGAAGCGGTTCCCAGTGAGCAGAGGGCGGGGCGGGCCGGAGGAGTGTGGGAGGCTCGCCAGCTGCTTCTCCCTTCCTTCCCATTTATGTAGCCGCCCTGGAGTCCCCTTCATCGAGTGAGATTGACGTGCTGCCCACGGGGACTGGGCATCTCGGAATGCATCCCTAGATTAGTAACATTTCCTTTCATGAGTGTTTGAACCTAAAAAAAAAAAAAAAAAAAAAAAAAAAAAAAAAAAAAACACCGTAGCTCCATTCTCACGTATCACTGAACCACGTGGAAGAATGTGCTGTGCTTAGTCGCTCAGTCGTGTCCGACTCTTTGCGACTCCATGGACTGTGCCCGCTAGGCTCCTCTGTCCATGGGATTCTACAGGCAAGAATAGTGGGTTGCCATGCCTTCCTCCAGGGGATCTTCCCAACCCAGGGATCGAACCGGGTCTCCCGCATTGCAGGCAGATTCTTTACCGACTGAGCCACTAGGGAAGGAGGGCAATCGAAATAAAAGGGACAGGGATTTTCATGTAAAGGACTGTGCATTGTTTACAGTGGGATTATAAGCATTTCATGGGTAAAAAGGTTTTGGGGCCACTTGAGACAATTCTAGAGGTGAGGTAATGTCCGGTAATATAGGCGGAACATGGACCTGGATCCCCTCGCTGGTTGTGGATGGTGACGCCCAACTCAGGGGCCAGTTTCTTCCCACCGCGAGTGGGTCTGGATACCCTGTGTCATACGGTACAGGAAGGGCCTCACGGGATCCTACGGGGCATGGGACCCAGACTCTTTTTGCCAGTAGCTAAAGAAAACAAAAACTCAACTCCAAGCCGGATATAAAGTGCACGTGCATTTGTCTGGGTCTGGGACCAAGCCTTCATCAGGCAAAATTCCACATCCTGTCTGCTGGATGTTCACCCCTAACAGGGTGGCCACCTCTTCTCCTTACGACGTTGTGCATGGTGGCGAGGCACTGCACCTCCACTGGGGCAATAGATCCTGGATCCCCAGTAGCCCTGAGACCCCAGGGTCTACACTGGGGGACCTTGCTCTTGCAGGACAGGTGAGGATCCCCTGGTCAGAGGCCCTGGGGCAGTAGTTTCAGCTCCTTGGTATCCTTGGTGAGCCTGCTAGCCCGTACTCAACACCACTGCCTGTCCCTTCCACACCTGCTCTAGAGGGGTGCACCATGGCCAGGTTCTCCCAGAATCCTCTGTGTGCTCCAAACCCTCCCTTCTTCCCATCACAGGCCTGCCCCAGCAGGATCCAGAGGCAGGACCAGGAGTTCAGTTCACTTCAGTTGCTCTTTGAGACCCCATGAACTGTAGCACACCAGGCCTCCCTGTCCATCACCAACTCCTGGAGTCTGCCCAAACTCATGTCCATCGAGCTGGTAATGCCATCCAACCATCACATCCTCTGTTGTCCCCTTCTCCTCCTGCCTTCATATTTGTCAGCATCAGGGTCTTTTCCAATGAGTCAGTTCTTCGAATCAAGTGGCCAAAGTACTAGAGTTTCAGCTTCAGCATCAGTCCTTCCAATGAATATTCAGGACTCATTTCCTGTAATATTGACCAAAGGACTAGGAGGCCAGGCTTAAAAAGTTTCCACTTGATGACACTCTTGCCTCAGAAACGCTATCCACACTCTGGAGCCTGGCCTCTCCCTCTACCCTTTGCAGGTAAAAAAAGGCCCATGGGGGCCAAGAGTCTTCCAAGCCATCCACTGGAGTGTTGTGGGAAGAGATGTCTCCTCTTCTGCTCTGCAGTAAGAATGCACAGATAAGGAAAAGCAAAGGAAGCCATCCATCTCTGGGTCCATGTCCATAGAACTCTAAGAGATTCTGAGTTCACATGGTCGGATCCCCATTTCCTGGTGACTGGAATGTGATGTATTCTGTCACTTTGTTATTACTGGTCAGGGTTAGGGCCAGAATTAATCTTGATGATTTACATATGTAGCAGCTGGTTGAAGACCTATGCTACTTTGAATAAATCCAGGTTCTGGCCAGACATACAAAGGCTGTGTTCCTGTAATATGGATCCTTATGGAATAGGTATAGAGATTATTCCCTACACAACATTCTTACTTAGGTGGCTCCATCAAGTTTTCTAACTTCTTTCTAGCTAGGTGACTGAGAGTGCTGAACAAACCCCAAACTGTCATTTCTCCCTTGTGCCAGGACATTCATCCCTCATGGTAATCAAAAAGTTGAATGTGGGAGAACATTTTGTATATCTGTGGATATAGGGCTAACAGGTTATTTATTTCAGGAACCTCAAGGCCAATAGTTTAGGTAAGCAGAAAGGCTCATCATTGTGTTAAACCACAAGCTTCAGTCCCAGCAAATTACTGTATGGTGTAACTCAATGGTAACAGTGGGTTACATCACAGATGGTTTGCACTACAAAGTGCAGACCATCTGTATGTTTAGGCTTATTTCTTTTAAGAATAGGTAGTGACTGGCTGGATTTTTTTGTTTTTAATGGAACTAGAAAAAGACTGAAGTGTTTTTTGTCTTATTTCTCATATTTTTCATGCTGAATTCTTACTGAAGGAAAGTAATTTGCATTGAGGCAAAGGTATTCAACAGTATTTTCTTTCCTTTGCAGGTCGTGGTAAGATAATCAAAGGGCATGATCAACAGCTCATATATTGCTTTGCTGTGGACTTAGAGTGCAAGGACAGACGAAGACCAGACACTGACTTTACATTTTTGATAGGTAGGTAATACAGCCCTCAGTTGTACTTTGATTCTTTTACCCACTTCTGTACAATAGGCTTCTCTCTCAAGGAACGACTCTCACAGAAATTCCTTGGGTCAGTGTCTGGTACTAGCACGTTCAGGTATACTTAATTGCTACAGTTGTTCATCATAATGATCAGAAGAGTTCTGCCTGGGGGATGCAAATATCAACAACCTTGATCCAAGAACCTTGAATTCAGTTTAAACTCAAACCCCAGAAAAGACCAGTATTTTACTGGAGCCAATTTCACACCTCTGATAGGTATGGAATAGAACTCCAGGTGTACTTTGTGTTTTACTCCTTTGTCTTCTGCAAATATTACTTTCTGAACTGTTTTAATCGAGTGTATACTGGTGCCATGCATGTGTGTTCTTAATGCTAAGACTGAGCAAAGGAAGCGTTATTTCAGTAACCTGAGACCTCTTAAACCTATCAAACCAGCCTTCCTGCATAAGGGCAAGGATCCCCAGTCAAGAGGCTCTGGGGCAGGAGATTCAGCACCTTGTTCCTGAACATGGCCACTGCCGACACCACGTCCCCGAGAGCCTGACAGCCAGGGGCTCCTTGGTGGGGAAGCCAGGCCCCGGAACACCACTACCTGTTGCTCCCACACCTGCTCTGGTGAGGTGGCAGGCCACCAGGTTCGCCCTGGATCTTCGGAGTGCTGGAAACCCTCACTTCCTCCCGTCACAGGCCTTCCCCTGGCAGGATCCACAGGAAGGGCCTGCACGCCATGCTCAAAAGGTTTCCGCTTGATGGCACTGTTGCTCCAGAAATGCCAACCACTCTCTGGAGCTGGGCCTCTCCCTCCACCCTTTGCATGTTGAAAAAGCCCTACGGTAGCCAAAAAAACCTTCCAAACCCTCCCAGCTGGGTTGGCTCCACTGGAATGTTGGGGGAAGAGGTGTTTCCTCTTTGGGGGACTCCCCTGGGCAGTAAGCCCTTAAGGAAAAGGACATCCAGAGGAGCCGTCCAGCTCTGGGTCCAGGTCCACAGCAGTCTCTGAGACTCTGAGCCATGTGGCCTGGCCACTGCTTCCTTAGGGGACCGGGATGTGATGGAGTCTCTCACTTTGTTGTTACTGATCAGGGTTAGGACCAGAATTACCTTGATGATTCACGTATTAGGGTTTGGTTGAAAACCCTTGCCACTTGGAATAAATCCAGGTTCTAGCCAAGCATCATAGTGTGTGCTCCTGTAATAATGGATCCTTCTGGAACAGGTGTAGAGATTGGTCCCCACAGAGCATTCTTACTTAAGTGGCTCCGTCCACTTTGGTAACTTGTTTCTAGCTAGGTGACTGAGAGTGCTGAACAAACCCTAGACGAATGTCGTGTGTACCTTGTGCCAGGACGCTCATCCCGCATGGGAATCAGTAGGTGGTAAGCGGGAGATCATTTGTGTATCTGTGGAGGCAGGGCTAACAGGTTATTCATTTCACACACCTCAGGGCCAGTAGTTTAGGTAAGCAGGAAAGGTCATCAGCATGTTAAACCACAACCTCAGTCCCAGCAAGTGACTGTACGGGCGACTAAATGGTCACAGTGAGTTACATCACAGTGGGTTTGCAGTATAAAGTCCAGACCATCTGGACCTTTAGGCTGACTTCTCCTAAGGGTATGTAGTGCAGTTTGAGCGTGTTTTTTTGTTTGTTTTCTGTTAATGGAACTAGGAGGTGCCTGGCGTCTGTTTTGTTTTGTTTCTTATATTTTTCAAACTGAATTCTTACTGAAAGATGTTGATCTGCATCTGTGCCAGAGGAATTCAACGGTATTTCTTTCCTTTCCAGGTCACGCCTTGCTAAAATAATAAGAGTGTGATCAACGGCTCCTACGTTGCCTTGGTGTGGAGCCAGTGTTGAGGCATAGACGAAGAACAGACACTGATTCCACACTTCTCGTAGGTACATAATACAGCCCTGAGTGGTGCTTTGGTTCTGTTACCTGCTTCTGTACAGTAGGCACCTCTCTCAAGGCAGGTCCCTCACCGAATTTCTTGGGTTACTGTCTGATGAGTAGCGTGTTCAGGTAGACTTAGTCGCTACAGCTGTATCATCATTATGATCAGAAAAGTTTTCCCTGCTTGATTCAACTAAAACTGGAGCCCGGCAAGGGCCATTATTTTCCTGGAGCCGATTTCACACGTCTGATGGGTGTGGAAGAGAACTCCCCGGTGTACTTTGTGTTTTATTCCTTTGCCTTTCAGAAAGATGATTTTCCAAAGTGTTTTAATCCAGTTTATACTGGTTCCGTGGAGGTGCATCCTTAATGCTAAGACTGAGCAAAGGCAGGGTTAGTTCAGCAACCTGAGTCCTTCTGAACCTATCAAAAGTAGCCTTCCTGCAGGATGGGCCAGGTGGCCAGGGGCAGGAGCTTCAGTGCCTTGTTTCTGAACATGGCCACTGCTGATGCCACGCCCCCAAGGGCCTGACAGCCAGGGGCTCCTTGGTTGGGAAGCCAGGCTCCGGAACACCACTACCTGTTGCTCCCACACCTGCTCTGGTGAGGTGGCAGGCTGCCAGGTTCGCCCTGGATCTTCGGAGTGCTGGAAACCCTCACTTCCTCCTGTTACAGGCCTTCCTCTGGCAGGATTCACAGGAAGGGCCTGCATGCCATGCTGAAAAAGCTTCCCCTTCATGGAACTGTTTTCCCAGAAACGCTATTGCCCTCTCCTGCTGGGCCACTCCCTCCGCCCTATGTTGGTGAAAAAAGGCTCTGGTTGTGCCCAAGCGCCTTTTAAGTGCTGTAACGGGGCATCACTCTAATGGATTGTTGAAGAAAGAGGTGTCTCCTCCTTAGGGGGCTTCTCCTTGGCAGTAAGGTCATACCTTTGTGGATATCTAAAGCATCCTGTCCACCTGTAGTCCATGTTCATAGCAATCTAGGAGATTCTGAGTCCACATGGCCTGGACCCTACGTTTTCTAGTGATCACTATGTGATATGTTCTGTCAGTTTATTACTGGTCAAGTTTGAAGCCAGAATTCCCTTGATGCTGTAATAATTAGGCTTTGGTTGAAGGCCTTTGCCACTTGGAATAAATCCAGGTTGTAACCACGCATACAAAGTGTGCGCTTGTGTTATATGAATCCTTTTGGAATAGGTGTAGAGATGTTATAATTATCATCACTATAAATGTCTGCATAGTTTTAGGAAATTTTTATATATACTATATATTCAATAAGTGCCCATTTTTACCTCCCGAGGTTTCTGACAGTCTTAATTTCAAAGAGGTGTTGGTTATTTTTATGAAAGTACCCCTGTGGCGGTGTGGGTGGAGGACTCTTGGTGGTAGTCGTAGCAAGGTGAAATATGCCCCTGACTTCATGGAAAAAATGACATCAACCCCAAATGTTAATGAAGTTGTTAATCAAGACAAACTCATTCATTGCCAGTAGGAATACAAAATATTCTAACCACTCTATGTAATAAATGAAAACTTATTGTGGTCTATTTTGAAGGGTAGCTATCTTTGAGGAAAAAAGAAAATTTACTAGCACTCAAACAAAGGGAAAGTGGGATGCTCAGGGTTTCGTGCTGGCTCCTTCTGTTGGTGAATTCAAAACATAAGAACAGTAATAAATGTGAGCAAAAGTGAAAACAAGTTGTTAAGAAAGGGCCAGCCCATAATGAAGGAAATATACTTAGGCAACCTCTGGAAAGAATATTTATCTACCCCATAGTACTCAGCCAGTGAGAAACTGGGGAAGGGACTTGTGTGCTAGAAAACAAATTGCTTGTTGTAACTGCCCCTGGGTGTGCCTGCCCACCAGACACCTCATCTCGCAAGACCTTCACTAAAGCCTTGCTTCCCACTGCACCTTGTGTCTCCAAGTCCATTCTTTTGGTTTGGGCCAGTGGGCTTTATTTCCCACACTTTGGAAGTTTGGCAATCACACAGAAACATGTACACAAATGTTTATAGTTTTTTTCATAATTTCCAAACCTTGTAAGCAACCAAGATGTCCTTGAGTCGGTGAATAGATGAACAAATATAGTGTGGAATAAAAGGAGCTATCAAGCTGCAAACGTACTTGGAAGAATCCTAAATGCACGTTGCTAAGTGTAAGAAGCCAACCTGGTGGGGGGGGGAACATTTACTGATAAGGTTCCAACTGTATGATATTCAAGAAAAAGCAAAAACTAGGGACAGTTAAAAGATGAGTGGTTATCAAGGATTCCACAGAGGGATGGAGAGATGAATAGGTAGAACACAGGATTTTTTTTTTTAATACAATAAGAGTCTATCTAATGTACTACAATGGTGGACATATATCATTATGTATTTGTCAAAACCCATAGAAGTGTGACACTAATATTGAACCCCAATGTAAACTAGAGTTCATTACAAACTAGAGTTGTAACAAATGTGTAACACTGTCAGAAGCTGTTAAGAAGGGAAGCTGGAGTGAGGAGTAGGCAAACGGTCATATTCTCTGTACTTTCCACTCATTTTTCTGTAAACCTAAAACTACTAAAAATGTATTAAATTTTTTAAAAAACTCTGATAGTTCATTTCTTAACTGTATAACCTTGAAAAGAGGTTGCACTGTACAAAATACAAACTGGAATCTTTGTACAACCTTAATTGAGCATCCAAAATGAGATGCTCCCCAAAATCTGAGTGTTGAATGATATATGCTTTATGATGATTAACTGAAACACTTGTATAGAAAGTTACGAGAGTGAAGGTGAGAAGTTAAAATATGGGTGCTAGGTAAAAGACACCCATCTGAATAGGGGTTAAGAGTATGCCACCCCAAAACCTGCCTCTTTGTAATATTTTCAGGTGAAGGCCCCAACACATGAAAAGCTCCAAAAACAGCACAAGCTTTCCTTCTACAAAGGAAATTTCCATTTATAAGGGAAATTTTCATTTGTAAAACGTGTCTCTCCTTTAAAAGGAAGAGGAACTCTTATTTAACTTTGACTTCTAACACTGTGTGGGTGTACAACTATGATGATCTCTATACATATATCCTGCAATGTGATTACCACAATAAGATTAGTTAATATTACCTCACATAGTTAGCTAAGATTTGCTGTTAGCGACTTTCAAGTGTACAAAAATTTCACTGTGCTTTACATTAAATCTACAGCACTTATTAATCCATCTCTTATAAGAAGAAATTTGCACTTTATGACCATTTTCACGTACTTTCCCTGTCCCTAGCAGATCCCACATATAAAGAAGTATATTATTTGTCTTTGACTTATTTCACATAGCATAACACCTTCAAGATTTATCCATGTTGCTGCAAGTAGTAGAATTCCTTCTTTTCTGTGACTGAAAAGTAATTCATTGTGTATGTGTGTGTGTGTGTGTATCACATTGTCTTTGCTATTTTGTTGGAGGGGGGCACCACACAACTTGTGGGATCTTAGTTTTCTGACCAAAGATTGAACCTAGGCCCTTGGCAGTGAAAGTGCAGAGTCCTAAACACTGGACTATTGGGGAAGTCCCTATATCACATTTTCTTTATCCATTCTCCCCACAGTAGACACCTATGTTGGTTCTGTGTTTTGGCTATTGTAAATAATGCTGCAATGAACATGGGAGTACAGGTATCTGTTCAAGATAATAGTTTCTTTTCTTTCAGATATATATCCAGAAGTGGGATTAGGGGTTACTGATGAAGACTCCCATATTTACTTGAGCAGTACATATGTTAATAAACTTCTATTTGTTTTTCTCTTCATAATTGTCTTTGGCCAGTCAAATTTATAGGGTTCTGGGTGTAGAACCCAGGATTTTTTTCCTCTTTTAAAAGGGACATTGATCTGGTGAATCCTGTCCCAGTTTTACCTAATCACTCCTCTAAATAGGTTCAAACAAGCCAGAATACTTATACTGAACACAGCTTAAGTCTAGCTACATATAGATAATATTTCCATCTTCTTTGCCCTTTCTTGCAAATGTCACCTCAAGTCAGACATTTTAGAAAGCTATGTATATATGCATCGTTTATTTCTACAAATGATATACACTGCTAACTATATTTGTCTTTAGAGTCTGTGAAGTAAAAAGTATTCTTGGCTAAATATTCATTCTCAGAGCATATTTGAACATGAGAAGTCCATTTTGAACCTAAATAAGAAAATTGTTTGAATTCTCCTTTTGTCTAACATTTTCCTAGACTGAAATAAATAAATATAAAATGGACATAAATATAAAATAAACATAAGTCATTAGCACAAAAAAGCAAGAAATGTACATTAAAATGATGTATAACATAACCACATTTATTAAACAATGTGTGCCAATATAAAGGGCAAAGTTCAACAATGCAAAAGTGCAAATATTTTTGCACCAACCTAATATTACAATTACAAATAATAACCTATTCCTCTTTCATATTACTGAGTCTACCCTGTGTTATAACCAGAATAATAATACAGAACAGGCATTTGACAGAAATAGTTTTCTTCCTACAAAGAAACGACAAATGAGTTTCTGCTGGAACCTTCTCAACAGAAATTTCAATAAGGTATAAACAAAGTTTCTTAACTAGAAGGGGCTATATAACAAAGTACATTTCACATGCGAAGTTTCATATCGTTCTTCAGAGATTCCAGCATAGAAAGACAGAAGATTTTTCCTTTAGCAACCCAGGGGATAAACAAGATCACCTCAAAATCCTTCCTAGCTCTAGGGTTTGTGAAAATACCATGCTATTTTGATAGACTTAAAAGGTTTCAGGTTACTGAAGTAACCCTGCCTTTGCTCACTCAGTTCAGTTCAGTCTCTCAGTCATGTCCGGCTCTTTGCAACCCCATGAACCGCAGCACGCCAGGTATTAGAGTTTCAGCTTCAACATCAGTCCTTCCAATGAACATCCAGGACTGATCTGCTTTTGGATGGACTGGTTGGATCTCCTTGCAGTCTAAGCGACTCTCAAGAGTCTTCTCCAACACCACAGTTCAAAAGCATCAATTCTTCAGCGCTCAGCTTTCTTTATAGTCCAACTCTCACATCCATACATGAGCACTGGAAAAACTATAGCCTTAACTAGATGGACCTTTCTTGACAAGGTAATGTCTCTGCTTTTTTTTTTTTTTTTAATTATTATTTTTTTTTATGCTGTCTAGGTTGGTCATAACTTTCCTTCCAAGGAGTACACGTCTTTTAATTTCATGGCTGCAATCACCATCTGCAGTGATTTTGGAGCCCAGAAAAATAAAGTCAGCCACTGTTTCCCCATCTATTTGCCATGAAGTGATGGGATCGGATGCCATGATCTTAGTTTTCTGAATGTTGAGCTTTAAGCCAACTTTTTCACTCTCTTCTTTCACTTTTATCAAGAGGCTCTTTAGTTCTTCACTTTCTACCATAAGGGTGGTGTCATCTGCATATATTTCTCCTGGCAATTTTGTTTCCAGCCTGTGCTTCTTCCAGCCCAGCGTTTCTCATGATGTACTCTGCATAGAAGTTAAATAAGCAGGGTGACAATATACAGCCTTGACGTACTCCTTTTCCTATTTGGAACCAGTCTGTTGCTCCATGTCCAGTTCTAACTGTTGCTTCCTGACCTGCGTATAGGTTTCTCAAGAGGCAGGTCAGGTGGTCTGGTATTCCCATCTCTTTCAGAATTTTCCACAGTTTATTGTGACCCACACAGTCAAAGCCTTTGCTCACTAATAGCATTAATAACGCAGTTCCATGGCACCATTATAAATTCTTTTAAAACACTTAGGAAACTCATCTTTGTAAAAGGGAAAGGAGTAAAACACAAAGTACACATGGGAGTTCTGCTGCATATCTATCAGATGTGTGAAGTTAGATCCAGTAAATTAATGGCCTTTCTGGGCTTGAGTTTTAAACTGAGTTCAGGGGTGTTGGAACTTACAAATAGGTTGATATGTGAATCACACAGGCAGAACTCTTCTCATCACTACAATGAACAACTATAGTAACTAAGTATACCTGAAAGATTGAAGGCAGGAGGAGAAGGGGACAACAGAGGATGAGATGGTTGAATAGCATCACAAACACAACGGACAGGAGTTGTTTGAGCAAGCTCTGAGAGATAGAGAAGGATAGGGAATCCTGGTGGGCTGCAGTCCATCGGGTCACAAAGAGTTGGACAGGACTGAGCAGAAGTACCAGAACACACTACTATCCAGACACTGACCAGAGGAAATTCGGTGAGAGACCTGCCTTGAGAGAGGAGCCTACTGTACAGAAGGGACAACAGAATCAAAACATAACTGAGGGCTGTATTACATAACCATCAGAAGTGTGAAGTCAGTGTCTGCTCTTCATTTCTGTTTGTACTTTGGGACCACACCAAGGCTAATCATGCCCTTTGCTTTTCTGACTGAACCTAAAAAGAAAGAAAATACTGTTGAATACATTTGCCACAGGTGCAAATTAACTTCCCTCCAAAGGAATTCAGCAAGAAAAGCAAGAAATAAAATAACGCACCAGTCTTTTAGTTCCATTAAAAGAAAAATCCAGCCAGTCACTACCTATCTGTAGGAGAAATTAGCCTAAAGGTACAGATGGGCTGGACTTTATACTGCAAAGCTATTGTGATGTAACCCACTGTGACCATTTAGTTACTTCAAAGAATAACCTCTTCTTGCAAGACTCCAGTAGAGCCAACCCTCTAGTAGGGCTTGGTAGGCTCTTGGGCCTCCAAGTGCCTTTTTTGACCCACAAAGGGTGGAGGGAGAGAGAATGCTAGAGATAATGGTAGCATTTCTGGAGCAACAGTGCCATCAAGCGGATGTGTTTTGAACATGGCCTCCCACCCCTGCCTGTGGTCCTGCTGGGAAAGGCCTGTGAGGGGTGGAAAGGAGGTATCAGAACACTCAGAGGATTCTGGGCAAACCTCCCTGTGGGACATGCCTCCAGAGCAGGTGTGGAAGGGATAGGTCATCCTGCCTGGGCCCAGGATTGCACACCAAGGAATCTATGACTGTCAAACCACTGGGGGCATGGCCTTGGCAGTCACCATGTTCAAGAACAAGGAGCTGAAGCTCCAGTCCCTAGTATTATAAGTCCCCACTTTCTGAGACTACGTGACCTAAGTGATCCACACTTTTCAAGGAGCAAGCTGAGTTACAGAGGCAGAAGGAGCAGGAGGTTGTGTAAAATTTTAACTTTTCCTCTTAACACTACTTAGGAGAAATAAGCCTAAATGCACAGATAGTCTTGACTTTGTACTGCAAAGCTATTGTGATGTAACCCACTGTGACCATTTAGTCACTTCATAGAGTACTTTGCTGGGACTGAGGCTTGTGCTCAAACACTGATGAGCCTTTCTGCTTACCTAAACTACTGGCCTTGAGGTTACTAAAATAAATAATGTTAGCCCTGCATCCACAGATACAGAAACTTTCTCCCAGTTTACTGAGAACTGAGAACTTCCAAATGTTCAAGCTGGATTTAGAAAAGACAGAGGAACCAGAGATCAAATTGCCAACATCCGCTGGATAATCGAAAAAGCAAGAGAGTTCCAGAAGAGCTTCTACTTTTGCTTTATTGACTACGCCAAAGCCTTTGACTGTGTGGATCACAACAAACTGTGGAAAATTCTTAAAGAGATGGGAATACCAGACCACCTGACCTGCCTCCTGAGAAATCTGTACGCAGATCAAGAAGCAACAGTTAGAACTATACATAGAATACAGACTGGTTCCAAATCAGGAAAGGAGTACATCAAGGCTGTATATTGTCACCCTGCTTATTTAACTTATATGCAGAGTACATCATGTGAAATGCCAGGCTGGATGAAGTACAAGCTGGAGTCAAGATTGCCAGGACAAATATCAGTAACCTCAGATATGCAGATGATACCACCCTTATGGCAGAAAGCGAAGAAGAAGAACTAAAGAGCTTCTTGAGGAAAGTGAAAGAGGAAAGTGAAAAAGTTGGCTTAAAACTCAACATTCAGAAAACTAAGGTCATGGCATCCAGTCACATCACGTCATGGCAAATAGATGGGGGAAACAATGGAAACAGTGACAGACTATTTTTTGGGGCTCCAAAATCACTGCAGATGGTGACTGCAGCAATTAAATTAAAAGATGCTTGTTCCTGGGAAGAAAAGCTATGACCAACCTAGACAGCATATTAAAAAGCAGAGACATTACTTTGCCAACAAAGGTCCATCTAGTCAAAGCTATGGTTTTTCCAGTAGTCATGTATGGATGTGGGAGTTGCACTATAAAGAAAGCTAAGTGCCAAATAATTGATGCTTTTGAACTGTGGTATTGGAGAAGACTCTTGAGAGTCCCTTGGACTGCAAGGAGATCCAACCAGTCCATCCTAAAGGAAGTCAGTCCTGAATATTCATTGGAAGGACTGATGCTGAACCTGAAACTCCAATACTTTGGCCACCTGATGCAAAGAACAGACTCACTGGAAAAGACCCTGATGCTGGGAAAGCTTGAAGGCAGGAGGAGAAGGGGATGACAGAGAATGAGATGGTTGGATGGCATCACCAATGCGATGGACATGAGTTTAGGCAAGCTCCAGGAGTTGATGATGGACAGCGAAGTCTGGCATGCTGCAGTCCATGGGGTCACAAAGAGTTGGACACAACTGAGCAACTGAACTGAACTGATGAGGGATGAGTGCCCTCGCACAAGGGACATGTGATGGTTTGGGGTTTATTCAGCACTCTCATTCAGTCACCTATCTAGAAACAAGTTCCAAAACTAGATGGAGTCACTTAAGTAAGAATGCTCTGTAGGGACCAATCTTTACTCATATTCCAAAAGGATCCATTATTACAGGAGCAACGCTTTGTGTGCATGGCTGGAACCTGGATTTGTTTGAAGTGACAAGGGTCTTCAACCAATCCCTAGTAGGTGAATCATCAAGGTACTTCTGGCCATAACCCTGACCAATAATAACAAAGTTGACAATACATCACATCCTGGTTCCCAGGAAAGAGGGGCCTGGCCACATGACTCAGAAAATCCTAGAGTGCTGTGGACATGTAACCAGAGATGGAGGGCTCCTCTGAATGTCCTTTTCAGTATGTTATTACTGCCAAGAAGACCTCAAAGGAGGACACACCTCTTCTCCCAACACTCCATTGGAGCTAACATAGTTTGGAGGGTTTGGAAGGTTCTTTGGCCACCATGGGCCTTTTTTGATACACAAAGGGTGGAGAGAGAGGCCCAGCTCCAGAGGGTGATTGGCATTTCTGGCGCAAGAGTGCCATCAAGCAGGAGCTTTTGGAGCATGGCATCAGTCCCTTCCTGTGGATCCTACTGAGGAAGACCTGTGAGGAGACGAATGGAGGGTTTGGGTTACTCAGAGGATTGTGGGCAAATCTGGCTGCCTGGCACTCCATCAGAGTAGGTGTGGAAGCAACAGGTAGTGGTGTTCTGGGGCCTCGCTTGCCCACCAAGGAGCCCCTGGCTGCCAGGCCTTTGGGGGCATGGCCTCGATAGTGGCCATGTTCAGGAACAAGGAGTTGAAGCTCCTGCCCCACGGCCTCTGGCTAGGGAATCCTTGCCCTTCATGCAAGAGGTCTACTTTGATAGCTTTAAAAGGTCTCAGGTTACTGAAGTAACCTTGCCTTTGCTCAGTGTTAGCATTAACAACACACCTCCATGGCACCAGTATAAACTCCACTAAAACACTTCAGAAAATCATCTTTGTAAAAGGCAAAGGAGTAAAACACAAAACACCTGGGAGGTTGTTTTTTTTTTTTTTTTTTTTTTTTACCCCATACCTATCAGACGTCTGAAATCTGCACCAGTAAAATACTGGCCTTTTCTTGGCTTTGAGTTTTAACTGAGTTCAGGGCTGTTGGAACTTACGAATAGTTTGATATCTGAACCCCACATGCAGAACTCCTCTGATCATTAATATGAACAACTATAGTGACTAAGTATATCTGAAAACGCAACTAACCAGACACTAACCTGAGGAAATTGAGTGAGACACTTGCCTTGAGAGAGGAGCCTACTCTACAGAAAGAGGAAACAATCAAAGCACAACTGAGGACTGTATGACATACCTGTCAGAACTGTGAGGTCAGTGTCTGCTCTTCATCTGTGCTTGCTCTCTGGGTCCACACCAATATAATGTACGAGCTGTTGATCACATGCTTTGATTTTATTACCAAACTGGTTCCTGAAAAGGAAAGAAAATACTGTTGAATACTTTTGCCCACTGATGCAGATCAATATCCTTCATGAAACATGAAGAACATGAAAAACATAAGAACCAAAACATAACAACATACCAATCTTCTTGTTTCATTAAAAAAAAAAAAAAGATCCAGCCACACTACCTACCCTTAGGAAAAGTAAATGTACAGATGGCCTGAACTTTATACTGTAAAGCCACTGTGATGTAACCCACTGTGACCATTTAATCATTTCCTAGAGTACTTTGCTGGGTTTGAGGATTGTGGTTTAACACAATGAGCCGTTTTGCTTACCTGAAATAGTGGCCCTGAAGTTCCTGAAATAACCTGTTAGCCCTGCATCCACAGATACACATTCTCCCACTTTTAATTTATTGATTCCCATGAGGGATGAATGTCCTGGTAAAAGGGATAAATGACAGTTTGGGGTTTGTTCAGCACTCTCAGTCACATAGCTAGAAACAAGTTAGAAAACACGACAGAGCCACTTAAGAGTCTCTGTAGGGACCAATCTCTACACATATTCCAAAAGGATCCATATTACAGGAGCACACCCTTTGTATGCATGGCTAGAACCTGGATTCATTCCAAAAAGCATAGGTCTTTAACGAACCACTAATTATGTAAATCATCAAGGGAATTCTGGCCCTAATCCTGACCAATAATAACAAAGTGACAGAATCCATCACATCCTACTCTCCAAGAAATGGGGATCAGGCCATGTGGACTCAGAATCTCCTAGAGTGCTGTGGACATGGACCCAGAGATGGATGGCTTCCTTTGCACATCCTTTTGTTGTAGCCAAATGCTCCGGGAAGCAAAGTCATTCAGAAGGACAATGTGGATAGCAGAGTGCAGTTTATCACAATGGCAGGTCTGAGGCAGAGTTTCCTCTTTAGCCAGGGACCCCGACCAATTTTTGTGAAAACCTTATATACCCTAAGTGTACATGCACAAGCCCACATCCCCAAATTGCTCAGTCCTACTCTGCAGAATGTTAAAGGGAGATACAATCAAGTTACAGTCATGTTTCATAATCAGAAGGGTCAGCTGGTTATATATTGTAGCCTACACCAATGGGTGCCATAAAGATTACAAAGGTGACTGAATACATAGGGGCTTATTACATTCTTTCTGGCGACAGGAAATCTTGGTATGGAATCTGGTGTTTATCAGTTCGGGAGGCCTGTTCGGCTGCACCTATGTTGTATCCATGGCTACCAGGCATATAGTCCAGAGTTCACCAAGAATGCAAGAGGGAGTTTCCTTCTCAAGATGGAGTCAGTGTGGCCTGTTCCTTTCCTCTTTCACCTTTAGATATGTTCTTACTCTCAAGGAGCAGCCCCCAAAGGAGACACCTCTTTTCACAAAATTCCTGTGGACCACTTGGAAGACTCTTGGGCCTCCATGGGCCTTTTTTTCACCTGCAAAGTACGGAGGGAGAGGCCATGCTCCAGAGGGTGGATGGCATTTCTGCAGCAACAGTGCCATTTAAGAGGAAAGGTTAAAATTTTACAAAACCTCCTACTCCTGCCTCTGTAACTCAGCTTGCTCCTTGCAAAGTCTGGATCATGTAGGTCTCAGAAAGTGGGAACTCACAGTACTAGGAACTGAAGCTTATCTCACTCACCCTTGTCCTGCTGTTTGCAATCACCCAGCCCCTGCAAACCCACAAACCCGCTTAATCATGCCTGTTCGTGTATAAGAACTCTGTAACCCCTTTGTTCGGGGCTCAGAGCTTGGAATGTTAACTCCTCTGGGTCCACCGGCATAATAAACCTGAGTTCTCCAACTCTGCAAGTGTGGTGCTTGATTTTTTGAGTACTTGTTTCTGCAACACCATCAAGTGGAAGATTTTTGAGCCTGGCCTCCAGGCCCTGGCTGTGGATCCTGCTGGGGAAGGCCTCTGAGGGGAGCAAGGGGGTGTCTGGAGTGCTCAGAGGATTCTGGGTGAACCTGGCTGCCGGGCACCCCTCCAGAGCAGGTGTGGAAGCAACAGGCAGTGGTGTTCTGGGGCCTGGCTCTCCCACGGAGGAGCCCACGGCTGCCAGACCCTTGGGGGCTTGACCTCAGCAGCTGCCATATTCAGGAACAAGGAGCAGACGCTCCAGCCCAGGGCCTGTGGCCAGGGGATCCTCGGCCATCCTGCAGGAGGGAGGTACACCAGTGGGGTCCCTGAGGTCTCAGGGCCACTGGCGACCCAGGAACTGTTGCCCAGGCAGAGGCACTGTGCCTGGCCACCATGGACAAGGCCAAAAGGGGAAGAGGTGGCCACCCTGTCAGGGACAAACATCCAGCAGACAAGATGTGGAATTTTGCCTGATGAAGGCTTGGTCCCAGACTGAGACAAATGCACGTGCACTTTATGTCCGGGTTGGAGTTGAGTTTTTGTGTACATTTGCTTGTGCCAAAGAGTCTGGGTCCCATGCCCCACAGGATCCCGTGAAATCCTTCCTCTGCCTTATGACACAGGGTATCCAGACCCACTCATGGTGGGATGAAACTGGCCCCAGAGCGGTATGCTGAAGCTGAGTTGGGTGAAACCGTCTGCAGCCAGCGAGGGGATCCAGGTCTGTTTTCCTTGCCGTTCTATTTCAGAAATGGAACTGTGCTGCCAGGTGAACCCCTATGCCTCGCCCCCACTGCCCCACCGTGGAGGACCCAGGTCCTTTCTTGGGGAGGACTGCTGTAATTTTTCACGAGGGGTCCGTGTTCTGCATGTGCAGACATTGGTCCTGGGCACAGGGGCACAAGGAGACCACCTGTGCCAGCTGACCCATCAGACCCTATAGGTTGGTCAGGGACCAGTCCTAAGGGAGGCTCTGCCCACATAACCTCTCCTGACAACATTTCGGGCAATTCAGTAGTGTGAAAGAAGGGGCATGGGGTGGGATTCAGCACCCTTCGAGGAGGGGTGAAAGCGAGGGGGTATGTTTGGAAGAGGTAGTGTTCCCGCATGGAAATTTCCTTCCAGTTGGAAGCCATCCCCCCTCAGCCCTGTCCCTGACCACAAAACCACCCCACCTCCCACCCCTCAGGCAGGTTAGAGCCAAGTAAAGGGCAGGCATGAGCCGCCCCAGAGCTTGCTCCAGAAGTGGCATTTTGGGTCAGCCGGGGACTAGAAGGCAGAGCCCTGTGCCTGGCAGGATGGACCAGACTCCTGGCCTTGGCAGACAAGCTGGAAGAGTGGTGGTCTTGAAAGAGAGGGAAGCAGGAGGCGTTTCTCTCAGTCCAATAGGGGTGAGTTTCAGGCAGCTTCTTCAGACCTCTTCTTCTTGATGTCCTGCCTGGGCTGCGGGTGCAAGCATAGGGTTGAGACCTGGAGAGCCGGAGCTGAATGGAAGGTAGGGCCTGCCCTCCTCTCATCGCTGAACTGAGGCTCAGGGCCTTTTGAGGAGAAAGCTGAAGCCTGCAAAGACGTGGCCTGGGGATCCACTTGGCTGGGCTCTTTTCTGCTCTCTGGGACGTGGCTCTGGGAGACCTGGGGACAAGAATGGCCAGAGCCAGAATGCTGGACACCCTGGAAGATGACATTGCACCTGCCAATGAGATTCTTCGGCTTAGAACAAGGGCGCCTTCTGCGGTGCCTCCTGTGTCCGGCGAGTACTGTTCCCTTTGGAGGCTGACTGGGGGCTATCCTTGGGCCTCGGGTTCCTTTGGCACTGGGTAGCCAGGATCCACATGTCATCTGCACTGGACAGAAGGTCACTAGGCCTGCCTCCGCCCCTGATGGCGGCGGAATTCCAGTTGTCCAGGGTGGTCTCTGCCTGGGCCACATAGCGGCCCAGAGAGAGGCTTCTGGGACTCTGGGCCCACCCAGGCCCATCCTGCTCTGGCTCCCTGGGGAAGGGGCATGTGGGCCAATGTCTGCAGCACTGCACTGGGTTCCTTCAGAGCAGCTTCCTCTGCTCCCGCCCAGACATGGTGGCCACCAGGGTCCATGGAGACTCCACTTCCTGTACCCCACAGGGCAGTCACCCTGGCCGTGCCCCTTGTCCTGGTGGTGTCCCTGGAGCTTCCACGGCCCCACCCAGCCCTGGGGCCTGCTTCTCACACCTCCCTTGCAGAGCTTTGCACTTCCTGGAGGCCACTGTCCCTTGTCCCTTCAATCCCTTAAAACTCCTACACAGGAAGGGACAGTTCAGGGTTCACAGATTTGGTGGACCCGCTGTCCTGTTGATGCCAGCAGTGCACCAGAAATGGCCACCTGCCCTTCCCCTTCCCTCACCCTAAGATGTTTCCCTCTGCCATTTGCTGAGAAAAAAAAGAAATGTCAAGCCCTGTCTAACCTGGCCAAAGAGAGATGGCTCAACAGCGTGGCCACTACAGAAGGGCGTGCCTCAATGTCTGTCGCTCCAGTCTGCGGGCCTGGTCTCCATGGGGTCCTTTCAGTCTGCCCTCATCACAAAAGAGCGAAGACTCCCCATGCAGGCACCCAGCAGTGGACCTGCAGCAGTGTCTTTAGCACCTACATCTGCCTAAGACATCGGGAAACATCCTGAGTGTGGGCAGACAGATCGAGTCACACCTGGCCAGTGGCTGGAGAGCCCCATTCTCATGGGTCACAGAGGGACACAAAGGATGGCAGCCCAGAGGCACTGGACGGGTGTCAACAGTTGATGTCAACTTTCTCTGGTCGGACAATGGATGGATGGCCACCAAGGACCTGGCTCTTCTCCTACAGGGGCTCAGGGGGATTCAGGTGTGGATGGTGGCACACACGGGTCAGTCCAGAGCAGCACTGGGCATTGCAAAACAGCAGTTTCCACTAGTCCCGCCCAGACACGGTAGCCACCAGGGTCCAATGACTTCACCTCTGGCTATGTGTTATGTGGTAGCACAGTTGGTTATTTTCCTGGAGCCTGGAATTTTCCCAATTTCGGCTGCTCTTGGCCTAAACTTCACCAGGCCGGGCCAAGCTTGGACCCTGGGGGTGTGGAGGCAGAGCTGGTCCCTTGTCCTGCCTGGGACTCTGACTTCATTCTGCATAGTTTCTAAAAGATAGTACAGTGTGCATGGGATGTGAGGATGAGTTCCTCACAATGGCAGCAGTGCACAAAAATGCCATCCTGCCCTTCTCCACCCCACCCCCCAATCCCTAAGACGTGTCCCTTTGCCCTATGCAAGGGGGAAAAAACCTGTCCAACCCTTGTCCAAATTGACTCCAACATGGCAGCTCACTGTCTTGGCCACATTTGGGGAGCCTTTCCATATGTCAATGAGTGGAGCCTTATCCCTTTTGGGTCCTCGGCCTGCCTTGCTGACAAGAAAAGCAAAGGATCCTCATCCAGGAAGGAAGCAGTAGATCTGAACCTATCCCCTTTCCGTACCTGTGCCTTTAGCACTGGGGCAGTGCAAGAGACCTCAGGAGACGCACCATGCATGGTCCTACCCCGTTTACTACTGCAGCTGAGGTACTGTCTCTAGAGTCACAGAAATGCCAGCCTGACGGTTGTACACATGGTCCATCCAGACAAGGTAGGTTCATGTCAGAGACAGCAAAGGAACCAGAGTTGCTGCAGGGTCACTCTGTTTACCACTGTTTAACACAGTGCCAGAAATTAAATACAAATTCCTCTAAATGAGTGTCAAAAGCCCCATCCTTAGGTAATGCAAGGTTCTAGCATTTCCTGTTTGAAAATATTTTATGTTTTCCCCCTCAATCCACCCCTAATCACTAACGTAGAGTCTATGTATCATAAAAGAACAGATAATATTAATGGAAGTCTTTTAAGAAGAAAATCACCAGTATTTGGTAATTTGTTTCAATAGAGAAGATTTTTACCCCTTTTTCTCGGCAATGCAAAGGAAGGGTAATGCAAATATATCAAGGTTATTTTGTTTGGACCTTTTTAATGTCTGGGTCTTAGTCTCCAGAGTTTCTTAGCCCATCTTGTGATGCATTGAGTAGGCTGTCTCTATGCTTTCATTATACATTTATTGAGATATTCATCCTCTTCTGGAATCACTGGATCAAAGTCTATTATCAATACTTCTTGTCCATAATAATCAACTGAGTGCCTAATTCCTTGTTTCTAACTGATTTCAAGGTCCTCCTGTTTGGAAAGACATCTGGGACCTCAAGCAGGTGGTCTATAGGGTGTATTTTTATATGCCCAGGTGTTAACTTTGGTCAAAAAGGCACACCTTGTTTACAGCCTTGGGTAGGAAGTTTATGTGGCTCCAGACTTCTTTCAAATCATTGATTAGAACACGATACTATACCATTCAGTAAAACTGAGAAAGTTAATAAAATTGCTAACAATTAAGTGCCTTATGGATGATTTTTATAAGCCAATTTCATAAATAAATATCCAGCTAGTAACGTTCACAGGGTTCTAAGTGACCAATGACAAAAGAGTATAAGCTTATATAATAATAATAATGTAAAAACACAATACGAAAATTTACAGGAGGAAAACTTTAAAATTCCTGTAAGACAGAAAAGTAGACTCAAGCAAGAATAAAGATGTACTATATTCTCAAATAAAGACACTTAGGCTCAAGAACATATCGATTCATCAGTAAATCAAGCAATCCATTCGAATCTCAAAGAAAATCTAAAGGCTTTTCAACACTTAGTTATTTTCCATTGTTCACAGGCAAAATAAGTAGGCAGGGATATCCAAGAGAGTTATGACAATGAATAGCCATGTTATGCGAGAACTACTCATACCATACGTGAAAATATATAGTAGAACACAAAGTTCAAGAACAGACCTGAAAACATACCAGAATTGAGTATACAATGAGGCAGCCTCCCAAATCAATGAGCACAGTCAGCTGTGGAACAAAGTGATACCCATTTAGAATAGGCTCATAGTGCCACACCTCTTACAATAAACCAGGATAAGCTGTACAGGGATCCAAGAATTAAACGGACAATACACAGAACCATACAACTATTTGCAGAAATAATGGGCAACATTCCTTTATAGCTGTGGAGCAAGAAAAGCCTATTGTACGTATGACTCAAAAATCCGTTAAAAAAAAAAGATAAATGTGAACACATAAAGTTTACCATACTAACAATAACAAAAGCATACTCTAACTTAGAAAAGCACTGACAAACGGGAAAAAAATTTAATTCACTTCAGTAGTCTTTCTAACATATAGAGAACTAGCTTCTAGATATCCGTTTAGAGACAGTAACAACCAAGAGAAAAAGACTTAATAGATCACAAAAAAGAGCCACAAAAGTCTCTTAAATATATAAAAATATTCCCCAGCCACATATATGAATATATATTATATAACATGTTAATATAAAGGAAATACAAACAAAAACTACACTATGGTATAATTTCATACAAAGTATGAATTCCCAACCAAGACCTGACCTTTCGGATGGGCCTGTATTACCTGACAATCCCTCACCTCCAGAACTGTCTCAAGTGGCCCCAAAACCCCTTTACCCATGAAATGCTTATAATCCCACTGTAAACAATGTACAATCCTTTACATGAAAATCCCTGACCCTTTTATTTCGATTGCCCTCTCTTCCCTAGTGGCTCAGTCGGTAAAGAATCTGCCTGCAATGCGGGAGACCCAGGTTCGATCTCTGGCTTGGGAAGTTCCCCTGGAGGAGGGCATGACAACCCACTGCAGTATTCTTGCCTGTAGAATCCCATGGACAGAGGAGCCTAGCGGGCACAGTCCATGGGGTCGCAAATAGTCGGACACGACTGAGCGACTAAGCACAGCACATTCTTCCACGTGGTTCAGTGATACGTGAGAATGGAGCTACATGTTTTTTTCTTTTTTTTTAGGTCAATAACTCATGAAAGGAAATGTTACTTCTCTAGGGATGCATTCTGAGATGCCCAGTCCCCGTGGGCAGCACGTCAATCTCACTCGATGAAGAGGACTCCAGGGCGGCCACGTAAATGGGAAGGAAGGGAGAAGCAGCTGGCGAGCCTCCCACACTCCTCCGGCCCGCCCCGCCCACAGCCCATTGGGAACCGCTTCCAGGCCCATCGACCGGGAGGCCCGAGGGGCTCTACTTGGACCCTCTCCCTACTGTCGCGAGGGCACAGAACACAGACGGCAATACAATCCCGGTGCCCACGCTCACCCAGCCCAGGCTAAACGCCAAACCACGGCCCGGCCCACGCGGCGCCTCCCTGCCCGTCTCCGCTTCCCCCAGGCCGGCCGGGCTGCAGCCAACACTGGCCTACCTTGCACGCAGGGTACAGGCTGCTCAGACGTTAGAGGATGGGGAGGGTCCCTCCGGCCAGAAAGGGTGCCGGTCCCGGCCCCGTGTCACCCCGCGTTGCCCCAGGGAAAGGACACGAAGGAGGCTGAGGGGACCAACGTGGCTTACGCCACGCTTCAGCGGGAAAGACTCGGTCCCCTCAGTTTCGCGCCGGAGCCAGCGAGGCTGGACTGCGACCCACCCCCGCCTCACCCCTGCCGTAAAGCGTCGCCTGCGTTGTCCCGCGAATACGACCCCCGCCCCCCCGTTGTGGGCGTCTGCTCTGGAGGTAGGGCGCTTAAGAGAGAGGGCATGGGAATCTGGGTTCCTCGCTGTTGGCCCCGCCCAGGGGAGGGCTGAGACAGCCTCTAGCAGGAACCGCCAGTGCAAGAGGTGAGATTGGGGAAGTGATAGGACACCTTGCGAGAGCCACCTTGTCCCCCTTGTAGGGTCCCTGCCTCCAACAACAGAAGTGAATGAACGGTAAAACGGAAGTTTTACTGTTCTGAAGAAGGAATTCATAGGGCCTGGACTCCATCTTAGGCCTGTTCATGCTGATCATGCTCAGCCACCTTTCCAATGGACTCTGAACTCTGTGTTTAGTGCCTATGAAAATAACAACCAAAGGATAAGACCCCCTCCAGACAGGGGAACCTTGAATCATTCTACTGTGTATTCTTCCCACCTTTCTGCTTTAGTTAGATCCGTACCATTGCTGTCCTTTATTGTGTCCCTCTTTGTCTTTTATTGTATCCTTCATATAGTTGAGGTTATTATTACTTAAATTACTCTGACCTTAGGTGAGAGGCAGTGTCCCAAGAGCAGAAACTCCTTGGCCTCTGTCACCTCCCACTCTTTGTCATGGGCCTGTTAGGGAGCTGCTGCCTCTTAAGCAGGTTTTCCTGGCGTTTTCTCAGGTGGTGTCCACACCGCCTTGGTTGGGGGGACGTCCTGGGTCCTAAAGAGTCACAGTGACAAACATGTTTCTCCTGCCTGACGGGTGCCTTGTCTAATTTTTTTCCTGTGGAAGAAAAGAACATTCTCCTCTAGTGAAATAACATTCAAATAAAGGAGACATGGGCTTCCCCATGGCTCACCAGTAAAGAATCCACTTGCAAATCAGAAGATCGGGGTTCCATCCCTGGGTATGCAAGATCCCCTGGAGAAGGAAATGGCAACCCACTCCAGTATACTTGCCTGAAGAATCCCATGGACAGAGGAGCCTAGCGGACTAAGGTCCATGATGTCGCAAAGAGTCAGATACAACTGAAATAACTTAGTAGGCAGAGGAGACACGTGTAGCACAGACAAGAAAAGGAAGATAACAGATAATGCCTCCACTCAGAGATGGCAGATGTTAAATCTGGCCTTGTGTCCACCGGATACCTCTGTGTCCACCTCTGTTCCTTACAGAGGTGTTAGTGGAGCTTAGAAAGTGGGAGATTGATACAAATAAAGATTGTCTCTAGGAGCATGAGTAACCTGCAGCATTTTGGTGGTTAAATGCCTCCATGCATTTTAGGTCAACACAGGAAATTACACAAAACACTGCAGCCTTCAACTCCTAAGGAGTGAAGGGAGGGTTCATGCCCTGCTACGATTTTCCCACCTTGTTGAGGGTGGAAAGGGAAGGGAGTGTCCATGTCCTCTCCAGGTGGAAGTACCTGACCAGCCCCTGGGCTCTGGATCTCAGCTACCCTCTAGATTCCTCCGTGAGTTTCTTTTCCTTCACTCTAGTTAGTAGTGGCTATTTCTCCAGACTTTATTTTTCTGGGCTCCAAAATCACTACAGATGGTGACTGCAGCCATGAAATTAAAAGACGCTTATTCCTTGGAAGGAAAGTTATGACCAACCTAGATAGCATATTCAAAAGCAGAGACATTACTTTGCCAACAAAGGTTCGCCTAGTCAAGGCTATGGTTTTTCCTGTGGTCATGTATGGATGTGAGAGTTGGACTGTGAAGAAGGCTGAGCGCCAAAGAATTGATGCTTTTGAACTGTGGTGTTGGAGAAGACTCTTGAGAGTCCCTTGGACTGCAAGGAGATCCAACCAGTCCATTCTGAAGGAGATCAGCCCTGGGATTTTTTTTGGAAGGAATGATGCTAAAGCTGAAACTCCAGTACTTTGGCCACCTCATGCGAAGAGTTGACTCATTGGAAAAGACTCTGATGCTGGGAGGGACTGGGGGCAGGAGGAGAAGGGGACGACAGAGGATGAGATGGCTGGATGGCATCACTGACTCGATGGACGTGAGTCTGAGTGAACTCTGGGAGTTGGTGATGGACAGGGAGGCCTGGCGTGCTGCGATTCATGGGGTCGAAAAGAGTCGGACATGACTGAGCAACTGATCTGATCTGATTTCTCAACACAGAGATCCAAGTCAAAGTGTTTTTTTTCTGTGTCTCCTCCCTGCATGAACACAGACTTAATAACTACTCATTGTGCCTGGAAATCGAGGTCCAAAGAGGCTACATGGTTTTGCCACCTGGTTCATGGTGGGGCTCTCATGGTGCAGATCCACTGCTCTCTCAATGCCAATGGCCACTGAACGCAAGAGAAGATGTTCAACATCAGTAGTCATTGGAGAAATCAACATGAAAATCCAAAGAGATACCACTTTACATCTACCAGGGCAGCTCTAATTTAAAAAATGAAAATAAGAAGTGTAATAAGGATATTCAGAAACTGAACTCCTCATACACTTCTGGTGAGAATGTTAAATGATGGGGACACTCTAGAAAGTAGTTTGGAACTTCCACCAAAATTTCAACCTAGAGTGACCACATGAGCAGTACTTCCACTCCTAGACATATATCCCAGAGAATTGAAATCAAATATTCAAAAAAAGTTGTTCATGAATGTTTATGGAAGCATTATTCAAAGCCAAAAGGGAGGAAACAACCCAGATGTCCATTGACTTTTGAGTTTTTATGCAAACTATGCTATACCCCTACCATGGATTTTTATTTAACCATAATATGAAACAAAGCAGTGATACATGCTGAAATACAGATTAATCTTGGAAACGTGATACATGAGAAAAGCTAGATACCAAAGAATACACATTGTAAGATCTCATTCACTTAAACTATCCAGAACAGGAAATCTACAGAGATAAAACATCAACTCATGGTTGTCAGAGGCTGGTGAGAAGGGAATGTTGGGAAGAAATCATTTTCTCTACCATTTTAGGTTCATCTGGCTGCTGCTGCTGCTACTAAGTCGCTTCAGTTGTGTCCGACTCTGTGCGACCCCACAGACGGCAGCCCACCAGGCTCCCCCGTCCCTGGGATTCTCCAGGCAAGAACACTGGAGTGGGTTGTCATTTCCTTCTCCAATGCATGAAAGTGAAAAGTGAAAGTGAAGTCTCTCAGTCGTGTCCGACTCTTAGCGACCCCATGGACTGCAGCCTACCAGGCTCCTCCATCCATGGGATTTTCCAGGTAAAAGTACTGGAGTGAGGTGCCATTGCCTTCTCCTAGGGGCCTTAAAATTAATTAACAGTAAATTAACAGGAGAAAGGTTTACTAACTATGTAGGAACTTTCAGATGAAGAGGCTCCCTAAAGGGCTAGAGATAGGGGTTTATATACCAACTTTTCAAGGGGCTTGGTGGATTAGAACTTCAGAGGATGAAAGCATCTGATGAGGCTTATTTATGCAGTCTTTTGAAATGTTCCCTGGTAGCTCAGTTGGTAAAGACTCCACCTGCAATGCAAGACCTGAGTCTGATCCCTGGGTCAGGAAGATCCCCTGGAGAAGGAAATGGCAACCCACTCCAGTGTTCTTGCCTACAGAATGCAATGGACAGAAGAGCCTGGCAGGCTACAGTCCATGGAGTCACAAAGAGTTGGAAGGACTTAGCAACTAAACCACTAAACCAATGTCCAAGTTCAGGCCTCCCTGATCAGAGACATACATTCCACCCCCACCCCCACCTCCTGGCAATGCAGGTGAGGTTGTAACAGCTGTCTCTTACAAAGTTCAGCTTTAGTTAGATAAGGCAAGTTCAGAAATGATTTATTTCTGCCTTTCTTGTAGCTCAGATGTTTTCAATTTGAACTTCTCTTTGTGCCATTCAGGTGTGTTATCAGTCCCATCAGGAGAATAGGCAGTCATTGATAATAAGTATAGACTTTCTGTGGGGGTGCTGAAAATGTCCTAAAATTTATTGAGGTCATGGATCCACAATTTTCTGAATATACTGAAAATCAGTAACCAGTACATCTTAATATTGTGAATTATATGGTATGTGAAGAACATATCAAAAATTTAAATAGTAAGCCAGCACATACAATTTAATAAAATTTCAGTAAAAGGTAGATGGAAAATTTTATAATGTGAGTGAATTAACGTTAGAATACTACAACTCACTGATCAGCCTTTACATTAAAGTGTGGGTTACAATGTGGGTGTTCAGATATGATACAATAGGGGTACGAAGCATCACATCTAAAATGTTCTTGCTAAAATAACTGAGCCTGCACCTAGCCAAGTTCATAGATTTCACTAGGGAATGTTCTGTTTCTAATGGACCTGTTCAGGACAGGATACTGCTAAGTCACTTCAGTTGTGTCCCACTCTGTGCGACCCCATAGACGGCAGCCCACCAAGCTCCCCCGTCCCTGGGATTCTCCAGGCAAGAACACTGGAGTGGGTTACCATTTCCTTCTCCAATGCAGGAAAGTGAAAAGTGAAAGTGAAGTCTCTCAGTCGTATCCGACTCTTAGCGACCCCATGGACTGCAGCCTACCAGGCTCCCCCATCCATGGGATTTTCCAGGCAAGAGTACTGGAGTGGGGTGCCATTGCCTTCTCCTCAGGACAGGATACATATAGATAAATACAGAATGTGAGTAATTCTATGGGACAAATAATCCAATCTTTTCATCAAAAGAATAGCAAAAAAAAAAAAAAAAAAAAAAAAAAAAGAAGAGCAGGGGCTGTTATAGGTGAAAAGAGGACTAAGTCCTATTTCAATTAGTGCTATGTAACTTACCTGTTCAGATCCTAATAAGAACAATTCTAATTTAAGAGAGATATTTAGATCAAATAGGGATATTGGACATGGATGGCTTCATGTGGCACTAGGGAATAATTGTAATTTTTCTTAGATGTAGTAATAGTATTTTGGTTATATATTTTAAAGTCCTATTTGTTATAGTTTATGTTACAGTAGAGTATGTGGAGGAAATAACTTCTTTAGGTATACACATGGTATAGTAAAATGCCAGGAATATGCTTTGGAATATGTTAAAAAAAAAAAAAAAACCTTGAAGACATGTTGATTGTTAAAACTGCTTAACTGACATAGAATTCTTGTTATATTGTTGTATAGGCTTTGTTTGAAATGATTCATGATAAAGAGCTAAAACTGTCCAAAAGCAACTATGCAATCAAAACTGATAAGTCATAGCATTCTAAGTATGCTATTAAGTAATATAGGTGAAAATACCAACCTGAAAGAGTTGATTCTGGTTGCATTACAAAGATGTAGTTGGTTGTATCTCCAGTTAGGACTGGAAACAGGTGATTTTTAAATAGTGTAGAATTATTCAACTGCTTAATTATAGTATAGGGTATCTATTTCTAATGATCCCTGTGTGAGAATGTAAATATGGAGAAGAAGTTCTGGAGGATACATACTGTACATTTAACAGGGTCAGCTCTGAAAATGGCATGAACTGGGGCTGGTGGCCAAAGGTAACCTTCATCATTTGCTGAGCACCTACTATGGGCCAGCTACTCTTCCTCATGCTACAAATACAGACATGAAAGAGACATAAATCTCTGCTCACATGGGGTTCATGTTCTAGTGGGGGAGACTGAAAAGTAAGCCCAATGAGATTCAGGTATACCCTGATAGATAATGATGCCTGATGTCACCACAGAAAAGCTAAGCAGGGGAATTGGGCAGGGGGAGAGGGAAGGGGAGGGACCTGCACTTGCAGGTAGGTTGTCTGGCCAGGGCCTTCCTGAGAAGGAGACATAAAGGCCTGAGGAAGTGACCAGGTGGTGTGGGGATGTCCCTGTGGAAATCTGGGGCATCATCCTGTAAGGATCATATCCTGTGTGCCACTTATGAAGTTATGCTGTTAGATCATTTAGATAGTTACGAATACAAATAGTCATTTACCCTCCAGTTTTGAAGCAAGAGGATCTGTGATGTATTCTGTTAGTTTGTTATTGGACAGGGTTAGGGCCTGAATTACCTTGATGATTCACATATTAGGGTTTGGTTGAAGACCATTGCTACTTTGAATAAATCCAGGTTCTTGCCATGTGTACAAATAGCATGCTCCTGTAATATGGATTCTTTTGGAATAGGTATAGAGATTGGTCCCTACAGAGCATCTTACTTAAGTGGCTCCATCGTGTTTTGTAACTTGTTTCTAGCTACGTGACTGAAAGAGCAAACCCTAAACTGTCATTTGTCCCTTGAGTGTCTCCAGAACACTCATCCCTCATGGGAATCAATAAGTTATAAGTGTGAGAATGTTTGTGTATCTGTGGATGCAAAGCTAATAGGTTATTTATTTCAGGAACCTCAGGGCCAGTATTTAAGTAAGCAGAAGGCTCATCACTATGTTTCACCATAAACCTCAATCCCAGCAAACTACTCTATGAAGTTACTAAATGGTCACAGTGGGTTACAACACAATGTCTTTGCAGTATAAAGTCCAGACCATCTGTCCATTTAGGCTTATTTCTTCTCAGGGTAAGTAGTGGCTGGCTGGATTTTTTTTTTTTTTTTTTTTTTTTTTGGAACTAGAAGACTGGTGTGTTTTTGTTTTGTTTTTTATGTTTTTCTTGCTGAATTCCTACTGAGGGAAATTAATTTGCATCTGTGGCAAAGGTATTCAACCATATTTTCTTTCTTTTCAGGTGCAGTTAAGAGAATCAAAGGGCATGATCAATAGGTCATCCATTGCCTTGGTGTGGGCCCAGAGTGTAAACACAGATGAAGAACAGACACTGACTTCACACTTCTGATAGGTATGTAATACAGGCCTCAGTTGTGCTTTGTTTCCCCCTTCTGTACAGTAGGCTCCTCTCTCAAGGCAGGTCTCTCACCGAATTTCCTTGAGTTATTGTCTTGTTAGTAGTGTGTTCAGGTGTGTTCAGTCGCTATAGTTGTTCATTGTAATGGTCAGAGGAGTTCTGCTCATGGGATTCAAATATCAACCTATTTGTATGTTCCAACAGCACTGAACTCACTTTAAACTCAAAGTCCAGAAAATGCCTGTATTTTACTGGAGCTGATTTGACACATCTGATAGGTATCGAATAGAATTCCCAGGCTTACTTAGTGTTTTACTCCTTTGCGTTTTACAAAGATGAGTTTCTGAAGATTTTAATTGATTTTATACTGATTCCATGGAGGTGGGTTCTTAATGCTAAGACTGTGCAAAAGCAGGGTTATTTCAGAAACCTGAGACCTTTTAAAATTATCAAAATATCCTGATATTTTCACAAACCCCAGAGCTAGGAAAGAATTTGAGGTGATCATGTTTCTCCTCTCAGTTTCTGAAGGAAGGACCTTTTTTCTTTCTATGCTGGAATCCCTGAAGACTATGTGTAACCGCCCATGTGAAACGTTCTTTGCTATAGGGCCTCCTAGTTAAGAAGCTTTGTTTATTTGTTGAAATCTCTATTGGGAAGGATCCAGCAGAAACTCATTTGTCATTTCTTTACAGGAAGAAAACTAGAGCTGTCAAATGCCTGTTCTATCTTATTCTTCCGGTTTATAGCTTAAGGCATGCACAGTAATATTGAAAGAGTAATAGGTTATTATTTATGATGTCCTGTTTGTGATTTTAGTAGTAACACACACAGGTGATTTAGAAATTTATACTAGTTTGATGCGGGAGTCACAAGGGACTGTTTTCTAGTAGTTGTACTGGCCAATCACCTCTTATGGACCATATCATTGGCACACTCTCCTGTTGATGTGGGTGAATGAATAAGAGTTCAGCAGACATTGACTTTGTGTGCTGTATCCTAGCTTTCTATGACATTTATGTTCTTTGAATCAGCAGTTGGAGCAGGTAGAGATGAGGGGAGAAGAGAGAGGGTGGTCAGCATCATAAACCCCTTATGACCTCATCAACCTCTGACCTCAGATTTTGAACAAATCCTTTTACTTCTCCAGGTTTCTATATCTTCACCTAATTTATGAGTAAATTAATGAAAAGTTTCTACATTTAAAAAATTAATTAATTTATTTTAATGGGAGGATTATTACTTTACAATATTGTGGTGGTTTTTGCCATACATAGACATGAATCAGCCATTGGTACACATGTGTCCCCCCATACTGAACCTCCTCCCACCTCCCTCCCCATCCTGTCCCTCTGGCTTGTCCCAGAGCACTGGCTTTGAGTGCCCTGCTTCACACATCAAACTTACACTGGTCATCTATTTTACATACGGTAATATACATGTTTCAATGCTATTCTCTCAAATCATCCCACCCTCACCTTTTCCACATAGTCCAAAAATCTGTTCTTTACATCTGTGTCTCTTTTTTTGCCTTGCATATAGGATTGTTGTTACCATCTTTCTAAATTCCATATATATGTATTAATATACTGTATTGGTGTTTTTCTTTCTGAATTAATTCTGTCTGTATAATAGGCTCCAGTTTTAGCCAGCTCATTAGAACTGACTCAAATGTGTTCTTTTTTTTTTATAGCTGAATAATATTTCAATGTGTATATGTACCACAACTTCCTTATTCATGCATCTGCCAGTGGACATCTAGGTTGCTTCCATGTCCTAGCTATTGTAAACAGTGCTCCAATGAACATTGGGGTACATGTGTCTCTTTCAATTCTGGTTTCCTCAGTGTGTATGCCCAGCAGTGGGATTGCTAGGTCATGTGGCAGTTCTATTTCAAGTTTCTTAAGGAATCTCCACCCTGTTCTCCATCGTGGCTGTACCAGTTTGCATTCCCACCAACAGTGTAAGAGGGTTCCCTTTTCTCCAACCCTCTCCAGCATTTATTGTTTGTATACTTTTTGATGGTGGCCATTCTGACTGGCATGAGATTTTACCTCTTTGTGGTTTTGATTTGCATTTCTAATAATGAGTGATGTTGAGCATCCTTTCATGTGTTTATTAGCCATCTGTATGTCTTCTTTGGAGAAATGTCTGTTTAGTTCTTTGGCCCACTTTTTGATTGGGTTCATTTTTCTGGTATTGAGCTGCATGAGCTGCTTATATATTTTGGAAATTAATTATTTGTCAGTTGTTTCATTTGCTATTATTTTCCCTGATTCTGAAAGCTGCCTTTTCACCTTGCTTATAGTTTCCTTTGTTGTGCAAAAACTTTTAATTTTTTAGGTCCCATATTTTTATTTTTGTTTTTATTTCCATTACTCTGGGAGGTGAGTCATAGAGGATCTTTCTGTGATTTATGTCAGAGGGTATTCTGCCTATGTTTTCCTCTAAGATTTTTATAGTTTCTGGTCTTACATTTAGATCTTTAATGCATTTAGAGTTAATATTTTGTGTATGGTGTTAGAAAGTGTTCTATTTTCATTCTTTTACATGCAGTTGCTAATGTCTTTCTTTTTTTTAATTTATTTTAATTGGAGGCTAATTACTTTACAATATTGTAGTGGGTTTGCCATACATTGACATGAATTAGCCATGGGTTTACATGTGTTCCTCATCCTGAACCCCCCTCCCACCTCCCTCCCCATCCCATCCTTCTGGGTCATCCCAGTGCACCAGCCCTGAGCACCCTGTCTCATACATCAATCGTGGACTGGTGATCTGTTTCACATATGATAATACACATGTTTCAATGCTATTCTCTCAGATCATCCCACTCTCGCCTTCTCCCACAGAGTCCAAAAGACTGTTCTATACATCTGTGTCTCTTTTGCTGTCTTGCATATAGGGTCATTGTTACCATCTTGTTAAATTCCATATATATGCATTAGTATACTGTGTTGGTGTTTTCTTTCTGGCTTACTTCACTCTGTATCATAAGCTCCAGTTTCAAACACCTAATTAGAACTGATTCAATTGTATTCTCTTTAATGGCTGAGTATTCCATTGTGTATATGTACCACAGCTTTCTTATCCATTTGTCTGCCAATGGACATCTAGGTTGCTGCCATGCCCTGGCTATTGTTAACAGTGCTGTGATGAACACTGGGGTTCATGTGTCTCTTTCAATTCTGGTTTCCTTGGTGTGTATCCCAGCAGTGGGATTGCTGGGTCATATGGCAGTCCTATTTCCAGTTTGTGAAGGAATCTCCACACTGTTCTCCATAGTGGCTGTACTAGTTTGCATTCCCACCAACAATGTAAGACGGTTCCCTTTTCTCCACACCGTCTCCAGTATTTATTGCTTGTAGATTTTTGGATAACACCCATTCTGACTGACATGAGATGGTACCTTATTGTGGTTTTGATTTGCATTTCTCTGAGAATGAGTGATGTTGAGCATCTTTTCATGTGTTTGTTAGCCATCTGTATGTCTTCTTTGCAGAACTGTCTGTTTAGTTCTTTGGCCCATTTTTTGATTGGCTCATTTATTTTTCTGGAATTGAGCTGAAGGAGCTCCTTGTATATTTTTGAAATTAAGTCTTTGTCAGTTGCGTCATTTGCTATTATTTTCTCCCATTCTAAAGGCTGTCTTTTCACCTTGCTTATAGTTTCCTTCGTTGTGCAAAAGCTTTTAAGTTTAATTAGGTCCCATTTGTTTATCTTTGCTTTCATTTCCATTACTCTTGGAGGTGAGTCATAGAGCATCCTGCTGCGATTTATGTCGGAGAGTGTTTTGTCTATGTTTTCCTCTAGGAATTTTATAGTTTCTGGTCTTACGTTTAGATCTTTAATCCATTTTGAGTTTATTTTTATGTATGGTGTTAGAAAGTGTTCTAATTTCATTCTTTTACAGTGGTTGACCAGTTTTCCCAGCACCACTTGTTAAAGAGATTGTCTTTTCTCCATTGTATATTCTTGCCTGCTTTGTCAAAGATAAGGTGTCCATAGGTGCATGGATTTATCTCTGGGCTTTCTATTTTGTTCCATTGATCTTTATTTCTGTGTTTGTCCCAGTACCATACTGTCTTGATGACTGTAGCTTTGTAGTATAACCTGAAGTCAGGCAGGTTGATTCCTCCAATTCCACTCTTCTTTCTCAAGATTGAGAGGTTTTTGTATTTCCATACAAATTGTGAAATTATTTGTTCTAGTTCTCTGAAAAATACCATTGGTAGCTTGATAGGGATTGCATTGAATCTATAGATTGCTTTGGGTAGTATACTCATTTTCGCTATATTGATTCTTCCAATCCACGAACATGGTGTATTTCTCCATCTATTTGTGTCCTCTTTGATTTCTTTCATCAGTGTCTTATAGTTTTCTATATATAGGTCTTTTGTTTCTTTAGGTAGATATATTCCTAAGTATTTTATTCTTTTCGTTGCAATGGTGAATGGAATTGTTTCCTTAATTTCTCTTTCTGTTTTCTCATTGCTAGTGTATAGGAATGCAAGGGATTTCTATGTGTTGATTTTATATCCTGCAACTTTACTATATTCATTGATTAGCTCTAGTAATTTTCTGGTGGAGTCTTTAGGGTTTTCTATGTATAGGATCATGTCATCTGCAAACAGTGAGAGTTTTACTTCTTCTTTTACAATCTGGATTCCTTTTATTTCTTTTTCTGCTCTGATTGCTGTGGCCAAAACTTCCAAAACTATGTTGAATAGTAGTAGTGAGAGTGGGCACCCTTGCCTTGTTCCTTACTTTAGGGGAAATGCTTTCAACTTTTCACCATTGAGGATAATGTTTGCTGTGGTTTTGTCATATATAGCTTTTATTATGTTGAGGTATGTTCCTTCTATTCCTGCTTTCTGGAGGGTTTTTATCATAAATGAATATTGAATTTTGTCAAAGGCTTTCTCTGCATCTATTGAGATAATCATATGGTTTTTATATTGCAATTTGTTAATCTGTTGTATTACATTGATTGATTTGCAGATATTTAAGAATCCTTGGGAGAAGGCAATGGCAACCCACTCCAGTACTCTTGCCTGGCAAATCCCATGGACAGGGGAGCCTGGTAGGCTGCGGTTGCTAGGAGTTGGATACAACTGAGTGACTTCACTTTCACTTTTCACTTTCATGCATTGGAGAAGGAAATGGCAACCTACTCCAGTGTTCTTGCTTGGAGAATCCCAGGGATGGGGGAGCCTGGTGGGCTGCCATCTTTGGGGTCGCACAGAGTCAAACATGACTGAAGCGACTTAACAGCAGCAGCAGCAGCAAGAATCCTTGCATCCCTGGGATAAAGCCCACTTGGTCATGATGTGTGATCTTTTCAATATGTTGTTGGATTCTATTTGCTAGAATTTTGTTAAGGATTTTTACATCTATGTTCATCAGTGATATTGGCCTGTAGTTTTCTTTTTTTGTGGCATCTTTGTCTGGTTTTGGTACTCAGGTGATGGTGGCCTCAGAGAATGCGTTTGGAAATTTACCTTCGTCTGCAATTTTCTGGAAGAGTTTGAGTAATATAGGTGTTAGCTCTTCTCTAAATTTTTGCTAGAATTCAGCTGTGAAGCGGTATGGTCCTGGGCTTTTGTTTGCTGGAAGATTTCTGATTACAGTTTCGATTTCCATGTTTGTGATGGGTCTGTTAAAATTTTCTATTTCTTCCTGGTTCAGTTTTGGAAAGTTATACTTTATAAGATTTTGTCCATTTCTTCCAAGTTGTCCATTTTATTGACATATAGTTTCTGACAGTAGTCTCTTATGATCCTTTGTATTTCTGTGTTGTCTGTTTCACATTGTCCCAGAGGTACCTGAAGTTGTTCTCATTTCTTTTAGTTCTTTTTTCCTCTCTGCTTCACTTATTTCCACCATTGTATCTTCTACCTCACTTATCCTATCTTCTGCCTCCATTATTTCTACCATCAGTTCCATCCAGAGTGGTTTTGATCTCATTTATTGCATTAATCATTATATATTGACTCTTTATATAGAGGGAGGAAGGAGATAGAGGTGACCAGGAGGAGAAAAGTGGGAATTAAAAGGAGAGAGATAGATTTAGGCAGTACTCTGTTTCCTAAGTGTTCTCCACAGCCTGGAACACACACAGAGATTCACAGAGTTGGGTAGAGAAGATAAGGGGGAGGGAGAAGATAGAGTTGACATGGGGGAGAAAAAGGAGAATCAAAAGGGGGAGAGAATAATCAAGCCAGTAATCACATTTTATGTAAATATGGGTATGGAATATTGGATTTTTAAGTGTACAAATTGGAGAAGGACATGACAACCCACTCCAGTGTTCTTGCCTGGAGAATCCCAGGGATGGGGGAGCCTGGTGGGCTGCTGTCTATGGGGTCACACAAAGTTGGACAGGACTGAAGCGACTTAGCAGCAGCAGCAGCAGCAGCAGCAGCAAATGTACAAAATTGATAACAAACACCAAAAAGCAAAGATTAAAAATCTAGAGTAGAGGTTAGACTCTCAAAAATACAACATTAAAAAACAAACAAAATCACAAAAATTATAAGAAACATATATGAAGTTTTCTTTAAAAATAGGGTCTTTTTTTTGCAAGGTAATAAAGGAATAATAGAGGACTTAAAGAAAAAAGAAAAAAATTAATTAAAAAATGATAATAGTAAAAATATATCTAGGAATTTCCCTGGAGCTGTTGCGGGCAGTTTGGGGTCAGTTCAGTTTCAGATAGTTCCTTGTTCCAGCTTATACTTCTCAAGATCTATAGGCCCCTTCCAATGTAGTCAATGTTAACTAGAGGGATTTTAATCTGTTGCACCTGTCACTTCCAAAGCGGTTCCCTCTGTTTATTTGGTTTCTGTTTGTACCTCTCTTCAGTGTCTAATTTCCACCCTGACACAAGGGGGCAAAGGTTATCTCTTGTTTAGGCTCATTTGCTCAGTCGTGCTGTGAGGAGGGAGGAACACTGCAAACAAATATCACTGGCGTGTGTGGGGAGTGCTTGCAGTGTCTTGGCCACACTGGGTTTGCCCCTGCTCACGGCGTGTGTGCTTTCCCAGTCTACACTGCTCAGGTTCCAGGTTGCTCTGCAGGGAACGGACCTGGGTTGCGTGCACTTCCCAGGTCTAAGCTGCTCCGGTTCAGGTTCTCCACAAAGGCGCAGACTCAGTTGGGCCTGCGTTTTGTGCCCTTCCCAGGTCTGAGCAGCTCAGGCAACTAGGTGCTTGGCGAGCTCACTCTCTCCAGGTGGTGAGTGCATCTTATCACCTCCCCGGTCCCAGCCGCTCAGTTTCCTGGGTCGCAGCAGGCCTGCCTGTCTCCAGTGTGCCATGTGTCTCTTCTGGGAAGCTGATCTCTGGCTGCAACCCTCCAGGCTGATATCAACCTTCCAGAATCCCAGGAAGTCTTGGTTAGAAACTGGAAGCCTATTCGCAGTTTGGTAGGGGATGCCATCTCTGGGGCCGAGTTTGCCCCTTTCTGGCTCTGGCTGGCACCCGCCTGCCCCCTGCTTCTGGCGGGGGATGGGCCAGTCCACAGCCTGCTAGCTCTCCTCTGGTAATCGCTCAGTCCTTTGTTCTGTAAGCGGGCCGGCAGTGCCTTAGGTTAGGGCTTTTCATGGGAAAGTTCTGGCTCTCTCTTTTTTTTTCCTCTCTCTGGCTATCCCACAGTTTGGGTTGCTATCTCATGTTAGCTCCCTTAGATTGTCTTGTGTGCATTAAGGCCCGGTCCTTACCCTAAGCAATACAGCCCGTGCCTCCCTGTTGAGCCCCTGCTTGCTGGTGGCGGACACGAGCGTCTGGGCTACTTCTCCGCTGGAAGTTACTGTTAGGCACGTATTCTGTGGGTTTTATTTATTTAGTTAGTTAGTTTGCCTCCCAGTTATGTTGCCCTCTGAGATTCCAAAACTCCCCACAGACCCGATGGTGAGAGAGTTTCCTGGTGTTTGGAAACTTCTCTTCTTTTACGACTCCCTCCTAGGACGGGTGTCCATCCCTAACTCTTGTCTCTCTTTTTATCTTTTATATTTTTTCCTATCTCCTTTTGAAGACAATGGGTGCCTTCCTGGGTGCCTGGTATCCTCTGCCAGCGTTCAGAAGTTGTTTTGTGGAATTTGCTCAGCGTTCAAATGTTCTTTGAATGAATTTGTTGGGGAGAAAGTGGTCTCCCTGTCCTATTCCTCTGCCATCTTAGGACCGTCTCTCATCCTCTAGCTTTATTAACAGCAGTGCTTCCTAAGGCCCTCTTGACCTCACACTCCAGAATGTCTGTCTCTGGGTGACTGAACACACCATCAAAAAATCCAGTTCATTAGGATCTTTTTTGTACAGTTCTTCCATGTATTCTTTCCATCTCTTCTTGATCTCGTCAGCGTTTACTAGGTCTCTGTCATTGCTGTCCATTACTGCGCCCATCTTTTCCTGAAATGTTTCCTTGACATTTTCGATTTTCATGAAGAGATCTGTATTCTTTATTTTCATGAAGAGATCTCTATTCTTTCTCTTTCTGTTATTTTCTTCTTGTTTTATACACTGTACATCAAGAAAGGCCTTTTTGTGTCTCTTTGATCTTTGGAACTCTGCGTTTAGTTGGATGTACCTTTCCCTCTCTCCCTTGGCTTTTGCTTCTCTTCTTTCTTCAGGTCTTTGAAAGCCTCCTGAGATAACCCCTTTACCTTCTTGCTTTTCTTTTTCTTTGGGACAGCTTTTTTTGCTGCCTCCTGTACAGTGTTATGAACCTCCATCCATAGTTCTTCAGGCACACTGTTAACTAGATCTAATCCCTTGAAACTGTTTGTTGCCTCCACTGCATATTCATAGGGGATTGGATTTCACAGCTACCTGGCAGTCCTAGTGGTTTTCCCAGCTTTCGTTAGTTTAAGCCTGAATTTTGCTATGAGAGGCTGATGACCATATCCACAGTCAGTTCCAGGTCTTGTTTTTCCTGACTGCATACAGATTCTCCATCTTTGGCTACAATTTGGATACCAATTTGACTTTGGTGTTGACCAGTTGGTAATGTCCATGTGTAAAGTTGTCTCTTGTGCTGTTCAGAAGGGGTATGTGCTATGACGAGTGCATTGTCTTGGCAGAATTTAGTTAGCTTTTGCCCTGCTTCATTTTCTTCTCCAATGCCGAACCTGCCTGTTACTCCAGGTATCTTTTGACTTCCTACTTTGGTATACCAATCCCCACTGATGAATAGAACATCTATTTTTTTATGTTAATTCTAGGAGGTTTTCTATGTCTTCATAGGACTGATCAGCTTCGGGTTCTCCAGCATCTGTGGTAGGGGCATGGACTTGAATTACTGTGTTGTTGAATAGCTTGCCTTGGAAACGGCCCAAGATCTCTCCATCATTTTGGAGGCTGCACCCAAGTAGTTCTTATTGGGAATCTTTTGTTGATTATAAGGGCTATTTCATTTCTTCTATGGGATTCTTGCCACCGTAGTCAATATAATGGTCATCTGAATTAAATTCACCCATTCCTGTCCAGTTTAGTTCACTGTTACCCAGGATGTTGATGATTATTCTCACTGCCATTAGAGTGAGTATAAAGATGAAGAATGCTAATAAGTTAATATAGATATGGAAAGTCCTATTCTAGTTACTAAGAAAATAAAATTTAAAATATAGCATTAGAGCAAACAAAATACTACACTGAGAACATTCATTTATAAATGAAGGGCAATAAAGATAAAAAGGACAAAAATTATAAGTTTTGAAAAAGCAAAAATAAAATGGCAGTCATAAATTTTATCATATAAATAATGATACAATAGATGAATTGAACAATCTAATCAAAAAGCAAACATTTTTAGACTCGATAAAAATCAAAGATCCAGCTATAGGCTATCTATGGGAGAGATAATTTAGAGTCAAAAATATAGATTTTAAGTGAAATGACTGAAAACTATATATCAGGCCAACATCAACCAAAGAGGTAATTGGCTTTACTGTACTAATGTCAACCAAAAATGATTTTTATTAAAAACTGTTACTAGGGATAAAGAAGGATATTTATAATTATAAACAGGGGAGTCTATTAGAAAGACACCTAACAAGACAACTGAAAAATGCATGGAGGAAAAAAAAGAACTGATAGAAATTCAGAGAGAAATAGACAATTCAAAAATAATTGCTAGACTTTACTGATCCACTTTCAATAAGGGATAGAAAGTCTAGGCAGAAGATTAACTATGAAGCAGAGAACTTGAATGATAATATAAACCATCTGAACCTAACAGACATGTATAGAGCAATTTATCCGATACAGGATATGCATTCTTCTTAAGAGTGCAAGGAACATTCTCCAGGATCCCCTATATGTTAGGACATAAGACAAATCTAAATAAATTTTGAAGGGCTCAAACCACATCAAGTACATCCTCTGAATATAATGAAATTAGAAAACAAAGCATTTTGAGAGACAGATTAATATGTGGATGTTAAGCAGCATACTCCTAAATAATCAATGGGTCAAAGAAAGAATCACAAGTATAAAATATACTTGACCTTTGAACAATGCGGGACTTAGGGCACCAACCTTTTCTGCAGTCGAAAATTCATGTATAACTTATAGTCGGTCCTCCATCTATGTGGTTCTTCCACACCCGCGATTTCACCTCTGCAGATTCAACCAGCTGCAGATGGTGTAGTGCTGTAGTATTTACCACTGAAAAATAATATTTGTATAAGTGGACCTGCACAGTTAATACTCCTGTTGTTCAAGGATCAACTTTACTTTGAGAAGAATGAAAGCAAAAACAAACCACACCTAAGTTAGGGGATGTAGCGAGCCAAACTTAAATAGGCAGCCATAGTAAACAATAAATATTAGAGCAAAATAAAGAGAGAATAGAAGAACCACAGAGGTACTCAACAAATGAAAATTTTGTTATTTAAAAAGGGGAAAAAATAACACAACTTTAGCCATATTGTTCAAGGGAGTAAGAAGAATCAAATTACTAAAATTAGGAATAAAAAAGGAAAAATTACTACCAACTTTAGAGAAATAAATATAGTTGTAAAGGAATACCATGGCACTAAATAGAAAATATAGATGAAATGGACAGTTTTCTAGAAATACACAAATGGCTGAAAATGACTCAAGAAGAAAATGAAAATCTGGAGCAAAGAGATAGAATTAATCATTTTTAAACTTCTTGCCCAACCTACCTCACAAAACTCCCTCCCTCACCCCCCACACCCTATCTAGACCTAAATAGCTGCTCTGGTGAATTCTACTGAATATTTAAACCAAAAGTCATGCCAATTCACCACACATGGATTGTAAATGTATTTATAGAATTGGAAAGGAACATTTCGCAGGTCATTTTATGAGGCAGTATTACTCAGATGCAAAAACTAGAGGCCAATTATTTTGTAGAGTGCTCCTGAATTTTGGTCCATCCAGTATTTGCTCATGATGAACTTCAGTTTTGCATCTTTGACAGGAAAATGACAGAAATGATGCTGTGTTCTTATCATCTCATTCTATCAGTTGGTTCATGACTTTAAGGTGCCCAAATATTGATAATATTCATTGGTATCACTTGATTAAAGTGGTTGCTGTCAAGCTTCTCCACTGTCAAGTTACTCTCCCCTATCCTGTAATTAAAACCTTTTTTTTTTTTTTTTGTATTTTAAAGTACAGAAATATTTTATTTTTCAATAGATTGGGAAACAGTGGAAACAGTGGCTGACTTTATTTTTCTGGGCTCCAAAATCACTGCAGATGGTGATTGCAGCCATGAATTTAAAAGACGCTTACTTCTTGGAAGACCAACCTAGACAGCATATTCAAAAGCAGAGATGTTACTTTGTCAACAAAGGTCCGTCTAGTCAAGGCTATGGTTTTTCCAGTGGTCATGTATGGATGTGAGAGTTGGACTATAGAGAAAGCTCAGTGCTGAGGAATTGATGCTTTTGAACTGTGGTGTTGGAGAAGACTCTTGAGAGTCCCTTGGACTGCATGGAGATCTAGCCAGTCCATCCTAAAGGAGATCAGTCCTGGGTGTTCATTGGAAGGACTGATGTTGAAGCTGAAACTCGAATACTTTGGCCACCTCATGCAAAGAGCTGACTCATTTGCAAAGACCCTGATGCTAGGAAAGATTGAGGGCAGGAGGAGAAGGGGACGACAGAGGATGAAATGATTGTATGGCATCACTGACTCAATGGACATGGGTTTGGGTGGACTCTGGGAGTTGGTGATGGACAGGGAGGCCTAGTGCGCTGCGGTTCATGGGGTCACAAAGAGTCAGACACGACTGAGCATCTGAACTGAATTGAAACTTTAGATTTATTAATTTATTTATATCTATTTAATTAATAGTCTCTTATTTTACTAAATGAATCATGACCTGTTTCTATCATTGTTTATTTTGAAGTTCGAATTGTTCCAACCTTGGCCAGTGGGAACCTCCTTAAGCTGGCCTCTGTCCTTTTGACATATCCCCATCATTCTTTGAACAATTTAATGTTTTAGTATGAGATACTGTTCATTCTGTCCATGGGGTTCTCAAAGCAAGAATACTGAAGTTGTTTGTCATTCCCTTCTCCAGTGGACCACGTTTGGTCAGAACTCTCCACCATGACCCATCCATCTTGGGTGGCCCTACAAGACACGGCTCATTGTTTCACTGAGTTAGACAAGGCTGTGCTCCACGTGATCAGATTGGTGAGTTTTCTGTGATTGTAGTTTTCAGTCTGTCTGCCCTCTGATGGAGAAGGGTAAGAGGCTTATGGAAGCTTCCTGATGGGAGAGACTGACCAAGGGGGAAACTGGGTCTTGTTCTGATGGGCAGGGCCATGCTCAGTAAATCTATAATCCAATTTTCTGTTAATGGTTAGGGCTGTGTTCCCTCCCTGTTATTACCTGGGGCGAAACTATGATGGAAGTAGTAAAGATAATGGTGACCTCCTTCCAAGGGTCCCATGCATGCACTGCTTCACTCAGTGCCCCCAACCCTGAAGCAGGCCACCACCAATCCACGCCTCCACCAGAGACTCCTGGACACTCAAGGACAAGTCTGGGTCAGTCTCTTGTGGGGTCACTGCTTCTTTCTTCTGGGTCCTGGCGTGCACAAAGTTCTGTTTGTGCCCTCCAAGAGTCTATTTCCCCAGTCCTGTGTAAGTTCTGGCAGCTTTATGTTGGGGCTATAGGTGACCTTCTCCAAGAGAGTTTATGCCATACCCAAGTCTGCTGAACTTAGCCATATCTAAGTCTGTTGCACCCAGAGCCCCTGCCCCTGTGGCAGTCCACTGCTGACCCGTACCTCTACAGGAGACACTCAAACACAGCTCTGCCCCAGTCTCTGTGGGAACTCTGGCTGCTTGTGCACACAAGGTTTGTTTGAGCCCTCTGAGCTTCTCTGACAGGTATATTGCAAAGGAACCTGGAATGTTAGGTCTATGAAGCAAGGCAAATTGAAAGTGGTCAAACAGGAGAAGATGGCAAGAGTGAACATCAATATTTTAGGAATCAACGAACCAAAATGGACTGTAATGGGTGAATTAAACTCAGATGATCATTATATCTACTACTGTGGACAAAAAATCCCTTAGAAGAATCACAGTAGCCATCATAGTCAACAAAAGAGTCTGCAATGCAGTATTTGGATGCAGTCTCAACAATGACAGAATGATCTCTGTTCGTTTCCAATGCAAACCATTCAATATCAAAGTAATTCAAGTCTATGGCCCAACCAGTAATGCTGAAGAAGCTGAAGTTGAACGGTTTTATGAAGACCTACAAGACCTTCTAGAACCAGCACCCAAAAAAGATGTGTTTTTCATTATGGGGACTGGAATGTAAAAGTGGGAAGTCAAGAAATTCCTGGAGTAACAGGAAAATTTGGCCTTGGAGTACAGAATGAAGCAGGGCAAAGGCTAACAGAGTTTTGCCAGGAGAACGCACTGGTTATAGCAAACACCCTCTTCCAACAACACAAGAGAAGACACTACACATGGACATCACCACATGGTCAATACCGAAATCAGATTGATTATATTCTTTGCAGCCAAAAATGGAGAAGCTCTATACAGTCAGCAAAAACAAGACTGGGAGCTGACTGTGGCTCAGATCATGAACTCCTTATAGCCAAATTCAGACTTAAATTGAAGAAAGTAGGGAAAACCACTAGACCATTCAGGTATGACCTTAATTGAATGCATTGTGATTATACAGTGGAAGTAAGAAATGGATTCAAGGGATTAGAATGATAGAGTGCCTGAATAACTATGGGTGGACGTTTGTGACATTGTACAGGAGGCAAGGATCAAGACCGTCCCCAAGAAAAGGAAATGCAAAAAGGCGAAATGGTTGTCTGAGGAGGATTTACAAATAGCTGTGAAAAGAATAGACGTGAAAGGCAAAGGAGAAAAGGAAAGATATACTCATTTCTTCCTCAGTGATCAATGCAAAGAAATAGAGGAAAAGAATAAAATGGGAAAGACTAGAGATCTCTTCAAGAAAATTTGAGATACCAAGGGAACATTTCATGCAAAGATGGGCTCAATAAAGGACAGAAATGGCATTGACCTAACAGACGCAGAAGATATGAAGAAGAGATGGCAAGAATACACAGGAGAACTATACAAAAAACATCTTCATGAAAACCAGATAATCACAATGGTGTGATCACTCACCTAGAGCCAGACATCCTGGAATTCGAAGTCAAGTGGGCCTTAGAAAGCATCACGATGAACAAAGCTAGTGGAGGTGATGTATTCCAGTTGAGCTATTTCAAATCCTAAAATATGATGCTGTGAAAGTGCTTCACTCAATATATTTTCTTCAATTATATAAATGGATTCATTTGAATCTCAATGGAGAAGAGGCACAGACTATTAAAAACTTGAATAATGAGCACATAGTTTTTCAAAACTACATTAAGAAGACACATAATAAAATCAAGATTCTGATAAAATACATATATGGCTGTAGTAAAACTTCAGGGTAAATGTACAGTTGCAATGGCAACTGGTACTAACACAGATTTGGTTAACATCTAGTAAGTATATAAGAGAATAAAAACAAACCAACAAAAGGGGGAGGGGAGAAGTTCATCCTGAACTTAAACTTTTGTGTGGAGGCACTAAACATTAGTGCACAAAGCAATACTCAGGAAAAGAAAGTGTTGTCAGTGTTGTTCAATTAAAAATAAATATTTTCCAATATACATGATTTCAACTTATCAGTCCTTTATGAAAAAATAATTAGAAGACTAATTAAGCAAAGTAATCAGTGATGGTATAAACAACAGCAGAATTCTGGCGATCTATTTAAACCTCAGATTAAAGATAAAACACCTGAAGAAATAGACATGCTGCAATGGAAATACGGAAATAAGATAACTTTTTAGAGTAGACTGGTGAAATTAAACAGTGAGATACCACTACATACTTACTAAAATGGTCAAATAGAAAAATCTGACAAAATCAATTACTGGCAAAGATGAGGAACAACAGGAACTCTCATTCGTTGTTAGTGGGAATGCAAAATGGTAGAGTCACTTTGGAAACAATTTCTTACAGAGCTAAACATTGTCATACCACATGATCTAACAGTTATGCTCCTAGAGAGTTCACCAATTGATTTGATAGCTAATGCCCACGTAAAAACATGCACATGAATTTTATAACAGCTTAATTTATATTCTCTCTCTCTCTCTCTCTCTCTCTCTCTCACACACACACACACACAAATTGGAAGCAACCAAAGTGTACTTTGGCCTTCCCTAATTGCTCAGATGGTAAAGTGTCTGCCTACAATGTGGGAGTCCTTGGTTTGATCCCTGGGTCGGGAAGATCCTCTGGAGAAGGAAATGGCAACCCACTCCAGTACTCTTGCCTGGAAAATCCTATAGATGGAGGAGCGTGGTAGGCTATAGTTCATGGGGTCGCAAAGAGTCAGACACGACTGAATGACTTCACTTACTTAGAGTGACCTTTAATATACGACTGGATAAACAAACTACGGTACATCAACATAACAGAATATTACTCAAGAATGAAAATAAATGAGCTATCAAATCACAGAGATGGATGAAACCAAAATGAATGTTATTAAGTAAAATAAGCTCATCTGTAAAAGGTTATACACTGCATGCTGCCAATTATATGACATTCTGGAAAAGGTAAAACTGTAGAGCAAATAAAAAATATCAGAGGCTTTTTTTCTCTTGCTTCAGAAGTTTTATTATTTTGTATAAGGTATGTCAACGCTTAACAATTCTTCACCTACTTTGATGCACAAATCCACTCAATTGGATTCTTCGTTGCCCCAGAGCTCATATACTGTGATGTTGTTGTGTGCATCTACAGGAACATCGATATTGGAAGGATTGAGGTAACTCCCATTTGCCATGGTGAGTTTCAGATTCTGCATACTGGACACAAATTTTACAAGGTCCATCAAGAGCAGGATTAAGGTTTGGAACATGTAGTCTTTGTTGCGAGTTGCCTTTTCCTTTTTCCTTCTGGGAGAGCCATATGAAGTGCCCTGATGGGCAGGAGGATTCTGCACATTACTCTAGCCACTTTCTCCTGGCAACTTCATTGTCAGGTACATCAGCACAATGAGGAAAATCCAGAGCAATGTGATCTCAAGCCAGTCTTGGGCATGCTCTGGTAGATTCTGCCAAATTAAAAAGTGCCCTCTGCACAGAACCTTCCCCTGGAATTCTTCAGCTTTCTCTCTCAGAGAAGTAAAAATTAAGGTGGAGACATGGGTAACACCCATGGATAAGCACAGGAACCATTTGAGGGACCACATGGTGAGCCGAGAGCAAAAGGCCCCTGGTGCTCTGGTCTGCCCAGGCACTTGGAGACTGAGGACTAGCCAAGGCTGAGCCCTTGCTGATGTCACAAGAGGGCCCCGCCCCAGCCAGAACCCATGTGGCCATTGTGATGACTTCAGGACACAGGATAAGGAGGCTTGCAGAGGTCAGCTGGGAGTAGGGCTTAAAGAGAAATGCAGTATTTCTAGCAGGCAATTGAAAAAGAGGTGGGGAATGACAGAATGCCATCTCCTTGCCTGTGTATTCTTTCTGAACCTGGTGCTCTACTGGGAGGGTGAGTTCATCTTCTATTTTTATTTTTCCATTTGTTAAATCCAGACACTGGGTGAGCAGAGCAGACTCGTGGGCATGTGCCCCTGTGGAGCAGAGGGCCAAGTGGGAAAGAAAGATAGTAAACGAGAGGCCACACACTAGGAGCCACTGATGTGTTTTCTGTGGCCTACACTGTTCCTAAAAATGAATGCATTAAATCGCTAAATTGTGTCTGGCTTTATGAGACCCCATGGACTGTGCCCACCAGGCTCCTCTGTCCCTGGGATTTCCCAGGCAAGAATACTGGAGTGGGTTGCCATTTCCTTCTCTTCAGGTATAAAGGATGTTTTAGGGGAGTGGAACTATTCTGTATGATGTTATGATAAATACATAACACTGCATATTTGTCAAAACCTGTAGAATCTTACAGCACCAAAAGTGAATCAATGTATGTATATTAAAAAAAAAAACATTTTGACATCAAGAATGGAATACAGAATTTGACTAAACAATCTGATTATATTGCAAATGTATACAACCACCTCACTAAGATCTCCTGACTTAAGTAACTTTGGAAATGAACTGGAGTTTGTAAGACTGAATGCCAAGATAAAAGCACTTGATCTAGTTGTTAGTGTTATCTCTTGTAGGATTACAAGTTAACAATCTTGATACTGTTACACATGCATACTTGAATTAACAGCTAAATAGATGGCACATGAGCATACATACATATATTTCTTTGTTCTGTCAGCTGAAAGGGTCAAAGAGAAATGATACTCCCAAAATATGAAAGAAAAAATGATGTAGAAATAAGCACAGATCTTGGTTCCTAATACTATTTTCCAAGAAAAGAAACCAGGCTTCTTGGAGAAATTACTGATTGTAGGGCTCAGAGAAGAAATATAGAAGAGGAGTCCAGAGGTTCTTATTGTATCAAAAGTGAAGTGCTAAAAAAAAATTCCCTGGAATAATGGGGTTATGTCAAAGAAGACAGGAATGAGCTTCCAATGGCCAAAACTAGAACAGGATGAACATAATTAATTAAGTCATCCTTTGGGATTATACCCCAAAGTATAAAGCAACTATTCATAAAGCATTTTAGTGAGATCTATCAAGACAGGCATCCATGACAGGGGAGCATGGTGCCATAGTGGGCCAGATGAGAGGGTAGGGGTGAAGAGGATATCCATGCAGACAGAGTATCCTAGTACAGGGAGTCAGAACTCAAATAAGGTGAAACGATAAGATCCACAAGAACAGGGAAGGGAGGTGTATAGTATGAGATGTGAAAACTTGAGCAGGGAAAACAGGATATCCGTGCTAGGACGTTTCATGGATATTCAGTGCCAAAGTGGGATTAAGAGGCCTTCACAGAGCAGAGAAGCCTGCCACAAGAGTCAGTTTAGTCCAGAGGATATTAAATAGGAGGCTGGCCAGGCATGCAGAGTAAAATTCTAAGTCCAGAGAAGAGAAAATCCATATGGAGGAGGCAGATTTGTGTGTATAGAAAGTCAGAGGCCAAGCAAAAGGAGAAGGGCATGGAAGTGGGGCAGCCCTATCTGGGCAGTTAGATGCTGAGTGGAACATGGGGAGTACGGGGTGACCCAGTGCAGAGTATCAAAACCCAAGCAGGGTAAAGGGGGTATATGTATAAAAGAGTTGCCTGGAGTGGGTGCCAGAGTCTGAATACGTTGAGAAAGGCATTCACATGGGTTGGGGGAATCCAGCATTTTGTGATATCCGACTCAGAGCTATATAGGGAGGATACACACACACACACACACAGGCATGCACACTTTCCAGACTCTGTCAAATGAGAGGAACTGGGAAATAATGAGTACATACAAGTCTCATATACTGGATTCTAAACTCCATTTTCCACTAAAAAATATTGGGACTTCCTGCAGAAACTGTTCATTCCATGAATCGGTCAGGGAAAGTACAAGGCATTCATAGAATATCTTGTACCAAAAGGATCAATTGTTCAAAGAATGATGGGGAGATGTCTATCAAAAGGACAGAGAGCCCAGTTTAAGGAGGTTCCCACTATCTGAGGCTGGAACAATATGAATATCAAAATAAATAATGATAGTGACAAGTCATGATACCTTTAGTAAAATAAGAGACTATTAATCAAATAGATTTAATTAAATTAATAAATCTAAAGTTTGGTGAGGAATAAAATATTTATATACTCTAAGATAGAAAAGAATGTTTTAATTACAACATAGGGGAGAGTAACTTGACAGTGGAGAAGCTTGACAGCAACCACTTTAATCAAGTGATCCAAGGGAACATCATCAATATTGGGATACATTGAAATCATGAACCACCTGATAGAATGAGATGATATGAACACAGTATCATTTCCACCATTTTCCTGTAAAAGACAAAAAACATGATATTCATCATGAGCAAATACTGGATGGAGCAAAGTTAAAGAGATTTCTTCAAAATAACTAGTCTCCAGTTTTAGCATTTGAGTTATATTGCCTCATAGAATAAGCTGGGAAATGTCCCTTTCCACTTCTATGCATACATTTTGAATGCATGTGTGGCCAATTGGCATGACTTTTGGTTTAAATATAAGGTAGAATTCAGCAATGAGGCTATCTGTGTCTAGTTATGTGGTAGGGAGACTTTTGTGAGGTGGTTGGGCTAGATGTTTAAAAATACTAATTCTATCACTTTGCTATTCAAATTTTCATTTTCTTCTTGAGTCAATTTCTGTCATTTGTGTATTTCTAGAAATTTATTCATTTCAACTAAATTTTCTAATTAGTGCCATGGTATTCCTTTACAATGATATTTATTTCTCTAAAGTTGGTAATATGTTTTCCTTTTTTTTTTTTTATAACTTATATTCAAAACTTTAATTGAAGATGAATGCTGAACTTCATCAAATTACACCTCAACATAAATGGAGGAAATGAAATGAAGCTTTTCCTTTTCATTATTAACATGGCTAATTATATTAACAAATTTCCTAATATTAAACAATGACTGCATTCATGATATAAATTCCATTTCCATATGGTTAATGTATTAGGCTTTTTAATGAGTTTATGGTTTATATTAATACAGAATATTTCTCCATGTATAGTCTTTTTTTTTTTTTATATATATTTTTTTTTAATTTTATTTTATTTTTAAACTTTACATAACTGTATTAGATTTGCCAAATATCAAAATGAATCCACCACAGATATACATGTGTTCCCCATCCTGAACCCTCCTCCCTCCTCCCTCCCCATTCCATCCCTCTGGGTCGTCCCAGTGCACCAGCCCCAAGCATCCAGTATCGTGCATCGAACCTGGACTGGCATCTCATTTCATACATGATATTTTACATGTTTCAATGCCATTCTCCCAAATCTTCCCACCCTCTCCCTCTCCCACAGAGTCCATAAGACTGTTCTATACATCAGTGTCTCTTTTGCTGTCTCGTACACAGGGTTATTGTTACCATCTTTCTAAATTCCATATATATGCGTTAGTATACTGTATTGGTGTTTTTCTTTCTGGCTTACTTCACTCTGTATAATAGGCTCCAGTTTCATCCACCTCATTAGAACTGATTCAAATGTATTCTTTTTAATGGCTGAATAATACTCCATTGTGTATATGTACCACAGCTTTCTTATCCATTCATCTGCTGATGGACATCTAGGTTGCTTCCATGTCCTGGCTATTATAAACAGTGCTGCGATGAACATTGGGGTACTCGTGTCTCTTTCCCTTCTGGTTTTCTCAGTGTGTATGCCCAGCAGTGGGATTGCTGGATCATAAGGCATGTCTATTTCCAGTTTTTTAAGGAATCTCCACACTGTTCTCCATAGTGGCTGTACTAGTTTGCATTCCCACCAACAGTGTAAGAGGGTTCCCTTTTCTCCACACCCTCTCCAGCATTTATTACTTGTAGACTTTTGGATCGCAGCCATTCTGACTGGTGTGAAATGGTACCTCATAGTGGTTTTGATTTGCATTTCTCTGATAATGAGTGATGTTGAGCATCTTTTCATGTGTTTGTTAGCCATCTGTATGTCTTCTTTGGAGAAATGTCTATTTAGTTCTTTGGCCCATTTTTTGATTGGGTCGTTTATTTTTCTGGAGTTGAGCTGTAGGAGTTGCTTGTATATTCTCGAGATTAATTGTTTGTCAGTTGCTTCATTTGCTATTATCTTCTCCCATTCTGAAGGCTGTCTTTTCACCTTGCTAATAGTTTCCTTTGATGTGCAGAAGCTTTTAAGGTTAATTAGGTCCCATTTGTTTATTTTTGCTTTTATTTCCAATATTCTGGGAGGTGGGTCATAGAGGATCCTGCTGTGATGTATGTCAGAGAGTGTTTTGCCTATGTTCTCCTCTAGGAGTTTTATAGTTTCTGGTCTTACGTTTAGATCTTTAATCCATTTTGAGTTTATTTTTGTGTATGGTGTTAGAAAGTGTTCTAGTTTCATTCTTTTACAAGTGGTTGACCAGAGTTCCCAGCACCACTTGTTAAAGAGATTGTCTTTAATCCATTGTATATTCTTGCCTCCTTTGTCGAAGATAAGGTGTCCATATGTGCGTGGATTTATCTCTGGGCTTTCTATTTTGTTCCATTGATCTATATTTCTGTCTTTGTGCCAGTACCATACTGTCTTGATAACTGTGGCTTTGTAGTAGAGCCTGAAGTCAGGTAGGTTGATTCCTCCAGTTCCATTCTTCTTTCTCAAGATCGCTTTGGCTATTCGAGGTTTTTTGTTTTTCCATACAAATTGTGAAATTATTTGTTCTAGCTCTGTGAAGAATGCTGTTGGTAGCTTGATAGGGATTGCATTGAATCTATAGATTGCTTTGGGTAGTATACTCATTTTCACTATATTGATTCTTCCAATCCATGAACATGGTATATTTCTCCATCTGTTAGTGTCCTCTTTGATTTCTTTCACCAGTGTTTTATAGTTTTCTATATATAGGTCTTTAGATTCTTTAGGTAGATATATTCCTAAGTATTTTATTCTTTCCGTTGCAATGGTGAATGGAATTGTTTCCTTAATTTCTCTTTCTGTTTTCTCATTATTAGTGTATAGGAATGCAAGGGATTTCTGTGTGTTGATTTTATATCCTGCAACTTTACTATAGTCATTGATTAGTTCTAGTAATTTTCTGGTGGAGTCTTTAGGGTTTTCTATGTAGAGGATCATGTCATCTGCAAACAGTGAGAGCTTTACTTCTTCTTTTCCAATTTGGATTCCTTTTATTTCTTTTTCTGCTCTGATTGCTGTGGCCAAAACTTCCAAAACTATGTTGAATAGTAATGGTGAAAGTGGGCACCCTTGTCTTGTTCCTGACTTTAGAGGAAATGCTTTCAATTTTTCACCATTGAGGATAATGTTTGCTGTGGGTTTGTCATATATAGCTTTGATTATGTTGAGGTATGTTCCTTCTATTCCTGCTTTCTGGAGAGTTTTGATCAAAAATGGATGTTGAATTTTGTCAAAGGCTTTCTCTGCATCTATTGAGATAATCATATGGTTTTTATTTTTCAATTTGTTAATGTGGTGTATTACATTGATTGATTTGCGGATATTGAAGAATCCTTGCATCCCTGGGATAAAGCCCACTTGGTCATGGTGTATGATCTTTTTAATGTGTTGTTGGATTCTGATTGCTAGAATTTTGTTGTTTTCCTTTTTTACTACTCATTTTAGTAATTTGAGTTTTCTTCCTCCCTTGATCAATATAGCTAAAGTTGTGACAATATTTTGACCTTTCTAAATAACAAAATTTTCATTTGTTGAGTACCTCTGTCATTTTTCTATTCTCTATTTCCTTTATTTTGCTTTAATGTTTATTGTTTCCTACGGAGAAGGCAATGGCAAGCCACTCTAGTACTCTTGCCTAGAAAATCCCATGGATGGAGGAGCCTGGTGGGCTACAGTCCATGGAGTCACCAGGAGTCGGTCGCGACTAAGCGGCTTCACTTTCACTTTTCACTTTCATGCAATGGAGAAGGAAATGGCACCCCACTCCAATGTTCTTGCCTGGAGAATCCCAGAGACGGCAGAGCCTGGTGGGCTGCTGTCTATGGGGTCGCACAGAGTCGGACACGACTGAAGCGACTTAGTAGTCGTAGTAGTATGGCTGCCTATTTGTATTTAGTTTGCTACATCCCCTAATTTAGGTGTGATGTATTTTTCTTTCATTCCCCTCAAAGTAATTCAAGTCAATATGCCTACAACAGATGCCAAAGTAGCTCAAGCTGATCAGTAATATGAAGACCTAGAAGACCTCCTAGAACTAACACAAAAAAACAGATGTATCCATCAGTGGGGATGGGTATTCAAAAGTAGGAAGTCAAGAGATACCTGGAATAACAGGCAAGTTTGCCCTGGAGAATAAAATGAAGCAGGGCAAAGGCTAACTGAGTTCTGCCAAGAGAATGCACTCATCACAGCAAATACCCTTTCTGAATAGCACAAAGGACGAGTTAACACATGGACGTCACCAAATGGTCAATACTGAAATCAAACTGATTACATTCTTGGCAGCCAAAGATGGAGAAGCTGTATGCAGTCAGAAAAAATAAGACCTGGAGCTGACTGTCTCTGCACATCAGCTTTTCATAGCAAAATTCAGGCTTAAACTAAAGAAAGCTGGGAAAACCATTAACAGAGCCAGGTGCAACTGAAATCCAATCCCCTATGAATCTGTTAGTGGAGGTGACAAATAGATTCAAGGGATTAGGTCTAGTTAATTCAGAGTACATCATAAGAAACGCTGGGCTGGAAGAAGCACAAGCTGGAATCAAGATTGCCGGGAGAAATATCAATAACCTCAGATATGCCAATGACACCACCCTTAGGGCAGAAAGTGAAGAGGAACTAAAAAGCCTCTTGATGAAAGTGGAAGAGGAGAGTGAAAAGTTGGCTTAAAGTTCAACATTCAGAAAATGAAGATCATGGCATCTGGTCCCATCACTTCATGGGAAATAGATGGGGAAACCGTGGAAACTGTCAGACTTTATTTTTTGGGCTCCAAAATCACTGTGGATGATGACTGCAGCCATGGAATTAAAAGCCACTTACTCCTTGGAAGAAAAGTTATGACCAACCTAGATAGCATATTGAAAAGCAGAGACATTACTTTGCCAAGAAAGGTCTGTCTAGTCAAGGCTATGGTTTTTCCAGTGGTCATGTATGGATGTGAGAGTTGGACTGTGAAGAAAGCTGAGCACCGAAGAATTGATGCTTTTGAACTGTGGTGTTGGAGAAGACTCCTGAGAGTCCCTTGGACTGCAAGGAGATCCAACCAGTCCATTCTGAAGGAGATCAGCCCTGGGTGTTCTTTGGAGGGAATGATGCTAAAGCTGAAGCTCCAGTACTTTGGCCACCTCATGCGAAGAGTTGACTCATTGGAAAAGACCCTGATTCTGGGAGGGATTGGGGGCAGGAGGAGAAGGGGATGACAGAGGATGAGATGGTTGGATGGCATCACCGACTCGATGGATATGGGTTTGAGTGAACTCCGGGAGTTGGTGATGGACAAGGAGGCCTGGCGTGCTGCAATTCATGGGGTCGCAAAGAGTCAGACACGACTGAGCAACTGAACTGAACTGAACGGTGTACCTGAAGAACTATGGATGGAGGACTGTAATGCTGTACAGGAGGCAGTGAACAAAGCCATTCTAAAGAAAATGAAAGGCAAGAAGGCAAAGTGATTATCTCAGGATGTTTTAAAATAGCAGAAGAAAGAAGAGAAGCAAAAACCAAGGGAGAAAGGGAAAGGTGCATCCAACTATAGCCAGTATTCCAATAAGAGCACCTTAAAGACATGAAGACCTTCATCAATGAACAGTACATAAAACTAGGAGAAAACAACAGAAGGAGAAAGAATAGAGATCTCTTCATGAAAACTGGAAATATCAAAGGAACATTTTGGCCATCAGTTCAGTTCAGTTCAGATGCTCAGTTGTGTTGGACTCTTTGTGAATTCATGAATCACAGCACGCCAGGTCTCCCTGTCCATCACCAACTCCCGGAGTTCACTCAAACTCATGTCCATTGTGTCGGTGATGCCATCCAGCCATCTCATCCTCTGTCATCCTCTTCTCCTCCTGCCCCCAATCCCTCCCAGCATCAGAGTCTTTTCCAATGAGTCAACTCTTCCCAGGACATGGCCAAAGTACTGGAGTTTCAGCTTCAGCATCAGTCCTTCCAATGAACACCCAGGACAGATCTCCTTGCAGTCCAAGGGATTCTCAGTCTTCTCCAACACCACAGTTCAAAACCATCAATTCTTTGGCATTCAGCTTTCTTCACAGTCCAACTCTCACATCCATACATGACCACTGGAAAAACCATAGCCTTCACTAGACGGACCTTTGTTGGCAAGGTAATGTCTCTGCTTTTCAATATGCTATCTAAGTTGGTCATAATTTTTCTTCCAAGGAGTAAGTGGCTTTTAATTTCATGGCTGCAGTCACCATCTGCAGTGACTTTGGAGCCCCCAAAAATAAAGTCTGACACTGTTTCCACTGTTTCCCCATCTATTTCCCATGAAGTGATGGGACCAGATGCCATGATCTTCATTTTCTGAATGTTGAACTTTAAGCCAACTTTTCACTCTCTCACTTTCATCAAAAGGCTTTTTAGTTCCTCTTCACTTTCTGCCATAAGGGTGGTGTCATCTGCATATCTGAGGTTATTGATATTTCTCCCGGCAATCTTGATTCCAGCTTGTGCTTCTTCCAGCCTGGCGTTTCTCATGATGTACTCTGCATAGAAGTTAAATAAGCAGGGTGACAATATACAGCCTTGACATTGTCCTTTTCCTATTTGGAACCAGTCTGTTGTTCCATGTCCAGTTCTAACTGTTGCTTCTTGACCTGCATATAGGTTTCTTAAGAGGCAGGTCAGGTGGTCTGGTATTCCCATGTGTTTCAGAATTTTCCACAGTTTATTGTGATCCACACAGTCAAAGTCTTTAGATGAGCACAATAAAGGACAGCAATGGTAGAGACCTAACAGGCGCTGAAGTGATCAAGAAGAGATGGAAAGAATACACGGAAGAACTGTATGAAAAAGATCCTAATGAACCTGATTATTATAATGGTTTGGTCAGTCACCCAGAGCCAGCCATTCTGGAGTGTGAAGTCAAGAGGATCCTAGGAAGCACTATTGTTAATAAAGCTAGAGAATGAGATGGAGTTCCAGTGGAACTATGCAGTGCCCAAAAGGATTATGCTATCATGTTGTTGCATTCAATGTGTCAGCAAATTTGAAAGACCTAGCAGTGTCCATAGGACTGCAAAAGGTCAATCCTCATCCCAATTCCCAAGAAGGGTAGTAATGAAGAATGTGCTAACAATCTGACAGTTAAAAAATTTGAATAATGAGCATGTAGTTTATCAAAACCATATGAAGAAGACACATAATAAAGTCAAGATTCTGATAACATACATATATGCTTGTAAGTAAAACTTCAGGGTAAGTAAACAAGTTCAACTGCAACTGGTACTAATACAGATTTGGTTAACATCTCGTAAGTATATAAGAAAATCAAAATAGACAATATAAGGCACGTTGCCTGACATCTCCTTACTTCCGGTTTTGAGCTGTGTGATCTTATGCAAGTTGCCTGACTTCTCTGTGCTTCCACTTTTGAGCTTTCTGATCTTAGACAAGTTTGCTAACTTCTCTGAGCTTCCACTTCTGTGCCCTATGACCTTACACAAGTTGCCTGAAAACTACTTCTTCCCCTTCTCAGCTCTATGATCTTAGGCAAGTCACCTCACCTCTCTGTGCTTCCGTATTTGTGCTGTGTTCAGTTAAGTGCAGTATCTCTTTGTGACCCCATGGACTGCAGCACGCCTGGCTTCCCTGTCCATCACCAATTCAAACTCCTGTACATTGAGTCAGTGATGCCATCCAACCTACTCATCCTCTGTCGTCACCTTGGCCTCCTGCCTTCAATATTTTCCAGCATGTGGGTCTTTACCAATAAGTCAGTTCTTCATATCATGTGGCCTAAGTAAGGGAACTTCAGCTTCAGTATCAGTCCTTTCAATGAATATTCAGGATTTATTTCCTTTAGGATGTACTGGTTTGATATCCTTGCAGTCCAAGCAACTCTCAAGAGTCTTCTCTTAACAACACAGTTCAAAATCATCAATTCTTTGGCGATCCGCTTTCTTTTAGATCTGACTCTCACATCCATCCATGACTACTGGAGAAACCATAGCTTTGATTTGACCTTTGTCAGCAAAGTAGTGTCTCTACTTTTTCACATGTTGTCCTGCTTTGTCATAGCTTTTCTTCCAAGGAGCAACCGTCTTTTAATTTCCTAGCTGCAGTCACCATCTGCAGTCATTTTGGAGCCCAAGAAAATAAAGACTGTCACTCTTTCCACTGTCTCTCCATTTGTTATGAAGTGATTGAACTGAATGCCACTGTGTTCGCATTTTGAATGTTGAGTTTTAAGCCAGCTTTTTCACTCTCCTCTTTCACATTCATCAAGAGGCTCTTTAGTTCCTCTTCATTTGCTGCCATAAGGGTGGTGTCATCTTCATATCTGAGGTTATTGATATTTCTTCCGGCAATCTCAATGCCACCTTGGGCTTCATCAACCTGGTGCTTCACATGCAGAAATCTGCATATAAGTTAAATGAGCAGGGTGACCATATACAGCTTGTGGTATTCTTTCCAATTTGGAACCAGTCTGTAGTTCTATGTCTGCTTTTAACTGTTGCTTCTTGACAACCATACAGATTTTTCAGGAGGAAAGTAAGGTGGTCTGGTATTCCCATCTCTTTAAGAAAGTTCCACAGTTTGTAGTGATCCACGCAGTCAAAGGCTTTGATGTAGTCAATAAAGCAGAAGTGGGTGTTCTTCTGGAACTCTCTTGCTATTTCTGTTATCCAGTGGATGTTGGCAATTTGATCTCTGGTTCGTCTATCTATGATAAATCCAGCTTGGACATCTGGAAGTTTTCTGATGTACTGATGAAGCCTAGCTCGGAGAATTTTGAGCATTCCTTTCCTAGTGTGTGAGATGAGTGCCTTTGTGCGGTAGTTTGAACATTCTTTGGCATTGCCTTTCTTTGGAATTGCAATGAAAACTGACCTTTTCCAGTCCTGTGGCCACTGCTGAGTTTTCCAAATTTGCTGGCATATTGAGTGCAGCACTTTGATAGCAACATCCTTTAGAATTTGAAATAGCTCAGCTGGAATCCCATCAGCTCCACTAGCTTTGTTCACAGTGATGCTTCCTCAGGCCCATGTGACTTTGCATTCCAGGATGTCTGGCTCTAGGTGAGTGATCACACCATCATGATTACCTGGGTCATTAAGATCTTTTCTGTATAGTTCTTCTGTGTATTCTTGACACCTCTTCTTAATATCTTCTGCTTCTGTTAGGTCCATGCCATTTGTATCCTTTATTGTGCCCATCTTTGCATGAAAATTTCCCTTGGTATCACTAATTTTCTTGAAGAGATCTCGAGTCTTTCCCAATCTACTGTTATCCTCTATTTCTTTGACTTGATCTCTGAGGAGGCTTTCTTATCTCTCCTTGCTATTCTCTGGGACTCTGCATTAAGGTGGGTATATCTTTCCTTTTCTCCTTTACCTTTCACTTGTATTCATTTCTCACTTATTGTAAGGCCTCCTCAGACAAACATTTTGCCTTTTTATGTTTCTTTTTCTTGGGGATGGTCTTGATCACTGCCTGTTAGTTAACATCAGGAACCTCCGTTCATAGTTCTTCAGGCACACTGCCTATCAGATATGATCCCTTGAATCTATCTGTCACTTCCACTGTTAAATCATAAGGGATTTGATGTAGGTCATACTTGAATCATCTAATGGTTTCCCCTACTTTCTTCAGTTTAAGTCTGAATTTGGCAATTAGGACTTCATGATCTGAGCCAGGCTCAGCTCTTGGTCTTCTTTCTGCTGACTGTACAGCTTCTCCATATTTAGCTGCAAGGAACATATTCAATCTGATTTTGGTATTGACAATCTGATTATGTCCATGTCAAGTGTCATCTCTGGCGTTGTTGGAATAGTTTGTTTGCTATGACCAGTGTATTCTCATGTCAAAACTCTGTTAGCTTTTACCCTGCTTTTCATATTGTACTCGAAGGCCAAACTTGCCTGTTATGGCAGGTATCCCTTGACTTCCTGCTTTTGCATTCCAGTCTCCTATGATGAAAAGAACATCTTTTTAGGTGTTAGTTCTAGAAGGTCTTGTAGGTCATCATAGAACCATTCAACTTCAGCTTCTTCAGCATTAGTTGTTGGGGCATAGACTTGGATTACTGCAATATTGAATGGTTTCCCTTGGAAATAAACAGAGATTGTTTTGTCATTTTTGAGCTTGCACCCATCCCATCGGAGGCAAGTAGCCTAACCTATCTGTGCTTCCATATCTCAGCTGTGTGATCTTAGGCAGGTTGCCTGACCTCTCTATGTGTTCACTTCTGAGCTCTGTGATCTTAGGCAAGTTGCCTGTATGCACTGTTCTTATATATCTGAGCTGTGTGAACTTAGGCAGGTTGCCCGAACTCTCTGTGCTTCTGCATCTGAGCTGTGTGATCTTAGGTAATTTTGCTAACCTCTCTGCTTATTCTTCTGAACTGTGTGAACTTAGGTAAATTGCCTGATCTCTCTGTGCTTCCACTTCTGAACTATGTTCTTTGTCAATTTGCCTGACATCTCCTTACTTCCACTTATGAGCTCTGTGATCTTAGGGACATTGCCTGACCTCTCTGTGCTTTACTTATTACCTGTGTGGTCTTAGGCAAGTTACCTAACCTCTCTGTGCTTCCATTTCTGAGCTTTGTGATCCTAGGCAAGTTCCTTGACCTCTCTGTGATTCCCCTTATGAGCTGTGTGATCTTCGGCAAGTTGCCTGACATTTCTGTGTTTCTACTTCTGAGCTGTGTGATGTTACATATGGTTCCTGAACTCTATCTGCTTCCACATAAGCTGTATATTTTTAAGCAAGTTGCCTGATCTCTCTGCGATTCCACATCTAAGTTGTGTGGTCTTGTTCAAATTGCCTGATCACTCAGTGCTTCCACTTCTGAGCTATTTGATTTTAGGGAAGTTGCCTGACCTCTCTGTGCTTCCCTTTCTGACCTGTGTTTTCTTAGGAAAGTTTTGGAACTTCTCTGTGCCTCCATATCTAACCTGTGCGATATTAGCAAGTTGCCTGAGACCTCTGTTGCTTTGTCTTCTGAGCAATTCGATCTTAGGGAAGTTGCCTGAACTCCCTGTGCTTCTACCTTTGAGCTGTATGATCTTAGGACAGTAGCTTAACCTCTCTGTGTTTCCATATCTGAGCTCTGTGACTCTAGGCAAGTTGCATAACTTCTCTGCACTTCCACTTCTGATCTCTGTGATCTTAGGCAAGCTGCCTGAACTCTCTGTGCTTCTACTTCTTGGCATTGTAATTTTAATCAAGTTGCCTGATCTCTCTCAGCTTCCACTTTGGAGCTATATTGTCTTAGGTGAGTTTCCTAACTCTATGTACTTCAATATGTATCACCTTAGCTAGTTTCCTTCCTTCTCTATGCTTCCCTGTCTCAGCTGTGTGATATTAGGCAAGTTTGCTAACCTCTCTGTGCTTCCAGTTCCGGGCTGCTTGATCTTAGGGAAGTTGCCTAAAGTATCTGTGCTTCCACCTTTGAGGTGTGTGGTCTTAGGACAGTAGCCTAACCTCTCTGTGCTTCCATATCTGATCTGTGTGACCCCAGGCAAGATACATAACCTCTCTGTTGTTCCCCTTAAGAGCTGTGTACTATTATTCAAGTTGCCTGTCCTCTCTGTACTTCTAGGTCTGAGCTGTTTGATCTCAGGATGTTGCCAGAATCTCTGTGCTTCCACTACTGAACTCTGTGACCTTAGGTAAGTTGCCTAACCTCTCTGTGCTTCCACAGCTGAGCTGTGTGACCTAGGGAAGTTGCCTTACATCTCTGTGCTTCTATATGTGAACTCTGTGACACGAGGCACATTGCCTAACCTCCCTATGCTTACACTTCTGAGCTAGCGGTCTTGGGGAAGTACCAAAACTCTTTGTGCATCCATATCCGAGCTGTGTGACCATAGAAATTTGCCTAACCACTAGGTGCTTCCACACTTTTCACACTTTATGTTTGATCTTAATATAAGTTGGCTAATCACTTTGTGCTTCCACTTCTGAGGTGTATGATCTCAGGCAAGATGCCTGACATCTCCTTGCATCCACTTATGAACTGTGTGTTCTTAGGCAACATGGAGGTTGTCAAGGAGAGAGACGAGGGTGACCTGGCCTAGGGAACTCACTGTGCTAATGGAGAGAAGGAACAGGATCTTACTTAGACTTCGGAGGCAGAGAGGTGATGATGATTGAGAGTGTGGTGAGAGAGAGGCAGCAGGCAAGGATGGCTTTAAGCATCTCTGGCCTAAGCAGCTGGGGAGAAGGTTGCCTTGCACTGAGTCAGGCAACAGTAAAGGAGGTGCGGCTGTGTGGGGAGTGGCAGGGATGGGTGCAGTTTGGACACGTTGAATACTCCTTGCCTGTGGGACTCAATCTGCTTCCTAAGGCCCACTTGACTTCACATTCCAGGATGTCTGGCTCTAGGTGAGTGATCACACCATCGTCATCATCTGGGTCATGAAGATCTTTTTTATTTAGTTCTTCTGTGTATTCTGGCCACCTCTTCTTAATATCCTCTGGTTCTTTTAGATCCCTACCATTTCTGTGCTTTATTGAGCCTGTCTTTGCATGAAATGTTCCCTTGGTATCTCTAATTTTCTTGAAGAGATCTCTGTTGTTGCTGCTGCTAAGTCGCTTCAGTTGTGTCTGACTCTATGCAACCCCCTAGACGGCAGCCCACCAGGCTCCCCTGTCCCTGGGATTCTCCAGGCAAGAACACTGGAGTGGGTTTCCATTTCCTTCTCCAATGCATGAAAGTGAAAAGTGAAAGTGAAGTCGCTCAGTCATGTCCGACTCTTCGCCACTCCGTGGACTGCAGCCTATCAGGCTCCTCCACCCATGGGATTTTCCAGGCAAGAGTGCTGGAGTGAGTTGCCATTGCCTTCTCTGGAAGAGCTCTCTAGTCTTTCCTAATCTATTATTTTCCTCTATTTCTTTGCAGTGATCATTGAGGAAGGCTTTCTTATCTCTCCTTCCTATTCTTTGTAATTCTGCATTCAAATGGGTATAACTTTCCTTTTCTCCTTTGTTTTTTCGCTTCTCTTCTTTTCACAGCTATTTGTAAGGCCTCTTTAGACAGCCATTTTGCTTTTTTGCATTTTTTTTTCTTGGGGATGGTCTTGATCCCTGTCTCCTGTACAATGTCACGAACCTCCTTCCATAGTGCATCAGGCACTCTGTCTATCGGATCTAGTCCCTTAAATCTATTTCCCACTTCCTCTGTGTAATCGTAAGGGATTTGATTTAGGTCATACCTGAATGGTCTAGTGGTTTTCCATACTTTCTTCAATTTAAGTCTGAATTTGGCAATAAGGAGTTCATGATCTGAGCCACAGTCAGCTCCCGGTCTTGTTTTGCTGACTGTATAGAGCTTCTCCATCTTTGGCTGCAAAGAATATAATCAATCTGATTTCGGTGTTGATGATCTGGTGATGTTCATGTGTAGAGTCTTCTCTTGTGTTGTTGGAAGAGGGTGTTTGCTATGACCAGTGAGTTCTCCTGGCAAAACTCTATGAGCCTTTGCTCTGCTTCATTCTGTACTCCAAGGCCAAATGTGCCTGTTACTCCATGTGTTTCTTGACTTCCTACTTTTGTATTCCAGACCCCTATAATGAAAAGGATATTTTTTTTGGGTGTTAGTTCTAAAAGGTCTTGTAGGTCTTCATAGAACCGTTCAACTTCAACTTCTTCAGCATTACTGGTCAGGGGTATTGAAATTAGAGCAGGCATTCTTTCCCATGTGTGTGCGTCAGACCCTGATGTGACATAGAAATAAGTACATACTTTTAATAGGCTCATTGAGCCCTGTGTTCCTGAGCAATGCTTTTGAAAACATTTATCTCATGAATGGACAAAAGGCAGTGTATAGTAATTTAAAAAGAAAAGTATCTGGTTGTCTGGTTTTCTGGAGTACAGCTGATCCTGGACAGTTGACCTCTGCTGAGGTCAGAAATTTGGGTATATGATTCATTAGGGGTCTCCATTTGTGTTTCAATTGTTGTTGATTAGTCCCTAGGTCATGTCCCACTCTTTAGCAACCCCATGGACTGTACCTACCAGGCTTCTCTGTCCATGGGATTTCCCAGCCAGAATACTGGAGTGGGTTGCCATTTCTTTTTCCAGGGGATCTTTGTGACCCAGGGATCAAACCCCAGTCTCCTGCATTAGCAGGTACATTCTTTACCACTGAGCCACCAGGGAAGCCCTTGTATTTCCAATACAATTGCCTTATATTTGACATACCTCTTTTGGGTGTATTACATATGTCTGTGTGCCTGCTTGTTAGACTTGCTTTGCTTGTTTGTTTTGTCAAAAACAGAAAAGTGAAGTGGCTTTCCTTGCTTGAGTCTCTCAGGGAACCAGCAACTGAGAAAATGTATAAAAAAGAAAGGATTTTCTTAACTTAAGGGAAAGAATTTCCACAACTCCCTATGAAAGGGGTTTAGTCTCCTGTCTAGAACATATTGACATTCAATGAGCTCCTTTATGAGTGGTCATTTTAGGAAAGCAGTGCTTCTACTGTTCTTACTTGCTTATTGGCTACATTTAAAATTATGCTTGAGATTGTGTAAAATAGGTAAGTAAAACTACAGATCTCAGTGATCCATTGTCTTTACCCTGCATGTGGGTGCAGTACAAACCCAGTGTAAACCATCAGTTTCGGTGGGGCCAATGTGCCCTGCGAGGAAATTTTGTTTATACAGTGGAGAGACTAGATATGCTAACAGGAAATCTATATTTTGTTTTGCAGATTAATTATCTAAAAAAGGGGGATGTAGAGCCAAGGTGGTGATTGTGAGTTAAAATAGGTGACAACATTAAGAGAGTGAGAGAGAGAGGTGTAATGAATAGTGCAGATGTAATGAATTTTAACAGACATAGATGAAAAATGGTCAGGACCACTACCAAGCAGTGTGACCTTGAGTAAGATGTTCACCCTCTCTGATCCTCGGTTCCCTTGTCTGAAATGAGGACAATAATAGTATATGTTATCCCACCCGCAGATGAATCCCATTCCTCACCGTCTGATCCCAGGCTTTGCTGGCTCCCGAGGCCAAGGCTCTCATCACACTTGTTGCCCCATTGACTTCAGTCTGGCTCCCTGCCCACTGTGAGCCCCTTGAGGACCCTTTTCCCATGGGTCCTCAACATGAAACATTCCTGTGGGCACAAAGTCTGGAACACATCAGTCTTGGAGTCTGGTGCCCCACAGGTGGTCAGAACACGTTTACCATCTTATGAGTGACGATAAGGTGAGGTACACAGAGCAATGCAGCTGTTGTTATGCTGTCAATTTGTTTGTTGCCAACAACATATAGGAAACGAGTGGCTAGAGAAAACCGATTGGCTCAGTTTTCTGTTGGTCCAGGGCTGTTTGTGTCTTTTATCCCCACATTATCCAGAACCTTATTGTACCAGAGTAACACCCACCTTTCCCCTTTCTAGTGTGTAACCATTGTAGCAGCCATTTCTCAATTGAATTGTCAGTGAGCGAACCCTGAAAATCCCTGGCACAATGTTTTGTTCCTTTGAGTGGGTGAGGGGCATCCTGTCTTCTATCCCTACTCTGACAGGAGTGTCTAGTGTTCGTCTCTTCCCACTTGGCTTGCCCTTTATTCTGTGTTTTGGACAATCCTTTGCCTCCTGAGACTGAGGTGTCTCCTAGGTTATGGCTGCTTTCAGCACTGTGCTGAGGGCATTGATGACCAGGTGGGTGCTGGGGGGATACTTGTTGGTTGAATACAGCTCCGAGAGCCGGGCTACTTTATTTCACAGGTGAGAAGTGCAGCTTCTACTCAGGCTGCCATCAGCAGGATGGACAAGTTGAACCTGCTGATGAGTGTCCTTGGGAAAGTCCATAGGAGCTCTGTCACTCTACTCTCCTCATCTTCCTCTTGCTTCCATAGCTGCTTGTACTCCTTACGCTCCCCTGTGCCCTCCTTTGTGCTCCCACTGCTCTCTGTGTACATGAACTCTGTGCCGGAGCCTGAGCTGTCTCCTAACTTCATGTTGTGTGACTGTCAGTTACCTTTCTGATCAGGCCACTTTGAGGAGTTTTCTCTTCACTCGCAGCCCAAGGTGGATGCCCAAATACAGTAAGCATTGTGGGTCTCCTTTTATTCTTCTTCCTTCGTTTTTCCCTTTTTTTCCTTTTATGAGGAAACAATATGGTATCGTGGGTAAGGACACTACCTCTGATTCCGACAACCTTGCTTTCAACCCAGTTCTGCCACTTGTTATCATATCATCTTGAGAAATTAAATTGGCCCACTGTGCCATACTATCTCACCTGAAAATGGGTGAATTGGTCTTAATGACAATGTGAACTGAGCGGGTTGTAATTGTGAGTATGGAATGAGGTTCATAGAAATGTGCTGGCTTGTTCCCTGTTGTAACAACTACTGAGCTGCCATGGGGCAGGTTGCAGGTCAGACCTTACCTTCAAGCATCAGAAAACACTTCAAGGTCACATTAGACATCAGTGTCCAGTCTTAGAAGCTCCTTCTTTCTCAGCCACAGTCCTCAAGCTTTTCCCTCACAGTTGGATGAACCCTCACCAGGAGGCTGGCTTTTCTGTTACACATCTCCCACCTGGAGATCACCACCAGACTTCATCTTCTACTGCATGCATGATTCAGTTCGTCAGAGTTTTGTCCTCAGATGGATTGGGGCTGCTTCTATTCCAAGGGGATGCCCAGGACTGATAACAAGTGTGTGATGTTTCTCTGTTCCCCCATGGCACTGAAAGTCCCTGGGGCCTGTGCCCAAACTCCTCTCCCCATGTCATCTTCCTCCATCTCACAGTTCACAGTTACCACTCAAGCTGTGTTCCAGTACAGCCCCTACCAGCCCAGTCACACTCCTTCAGGCTCAAATTCCTTATCTATAAAATGGTAATAACTCTACCTGTTGGTGAGGTTTCTTGGGAGAGCTACTGGAGATAACAGATGTAAAATACCTAGCACCCACCACCTGGCAGGGGGAATGCACTAAATAAATGGCTGTGCCCTCTATCTATCAGCTTCTTCAATGTACGACAGCTGGTGTGGGATAATACGGTGACTCAGTCAATGTCTTTGTCTTGGACTAAGTAAGATGTGACATATTGGGGGTGTATCTTTCAGGCTTCTGCAGAGAAACACAACCAATAGACAGAGACTTATTTTAGGGAATTGGATCATGGGCTCATTGGTGCTGGCAGTTCTGATATCTTTAGGGCAAGTCAGCTTGCTGGAAATCCAGGTTGCCGTCCAGAGTCTGAAATCTGCAAAGTAGGCCAGCAACTTTGAGTCTCATGCAGGGTTTCTCAGGCTGTACTCTTGAGGCTAAATTGTATCACCCTCAGGAAGCCTCAGTCCCTGCTCTTAAGGTTTTTCAACTGATTGGATGAGCAGACTGTCCCAGACCTGCCGCCCACCACCCCTCCCCACCTCATTATGCAGGGTAATCCACTTCTATTAAAGTCTAATTATTACAAGTGAATCACAGATCCAAGTTCCATCATAGCCCACCATCTAGTGGCTAACATCTGAACAACAGGGCACCAGAGCTAAGCCAAGAGGACTTTTACTTTATTCATCACCGTGGGGAAGCAGTACACTGAGAGACATCACCTCCCAAACAGAATCTCTGGCCAATAGGCTGGCTGTCTAGCTTTACTCATCTCAAATAAAATCTATTCCCTGGCCTCAGAAGCCGCATGAGATAATGAAGGAAACTTGAGGCAGTGGTGATTGAAGCAGAGATTTGTTGTGAGATCTTTATTCATATGGGCCAAGTGACAGCAGGGAATGAAATGGTGTGGGGTGATGAAGAAAATGAGATGGTGAATTTATTATCACAGTCACCTCCCTGCCCTCAGGCAGCTGACTTCAATAGGGCTGGCTGGTGTTAATGTCTTGTGTATAGGCTCACTAAGAACAACATCATGTGTGTTTTATGAGAAACTTGGTGGGTAAATCAGATAGCATGGCCAAATATTCATTTCATAGATTGGATGGAGGGAGGAGAGAGAGAAGAGAATGGTGAAGCATGGGTCAGTTGTGAGTCAGTTTCTAAAATCTCAGTGTATCTTCACAAGGGGTGTGTGTGTGTGTGTGTATGTGAGTGTGAGTGTGGTGTGTGTGTGTGTGTGTGTGTGTGTGAAATCTTTTCTTTATCTGAGAATTGGCTTTGTATGTGAAGAAATATCATTGTGAGAGACTCCTTGTGACATGTGAAAAGTGGTTGGGAGTGAATTGGGTTCAGGTAATTTTCCAAATGTTTCACACCATGTGTTTGTATAAGGGAATAGAAGTAGCCCTAAAGAACTGAACTAAGTGGTTGACATACAGGTTTCAGTTATTGAAATGTGAAGAGGCTCTTTCTGGGATGTGTGTTCCTCCTAGCCTGTGGTCACAGGCAACTCATAGGATTTGAACCGTGTCTTTCTAATGTGTTTTGTTTCCTGCCCTTGAATGTGCTGGAGGCTGCAGGTCAGGTTACTAAAGATGTTAAGTAACAGTTCTCTGAGAAAAGTAGCTCTCTAGAAAAGAACATTGCCTGGGAAGCTGATCTAAAGTTTTAATATAGCCTGTGGTGTAGTTTTTGTTAGCTTCACCCAAGATAAGATTATTCAAAGAATATATGCACCTACTTCAAAATCTGCCACTGGATTTTTCAAATGAACATATAGTAAGATCGGCCTGGTTTTCTTTCTTATTTGTTTATCGTTGGCTGAACTGAGTCTTTGTTGCTGCACATGGGCTTTCTCTAGTTGTGGAGAAGGAGGACTACTCTCTGGTGGTGGTGCATGGGCTTCTCATTACAGATACTTCTCTTGTTGTGGAGCACAGGCTCTAGGCTCGTGGGCTTCAGTAGTTGCAGCACACAAGTCCAGTAGTTGTGACACACAGGCTTAATTTTCCTGCGGCATGTAGGATCTTCCTGGACTAGAGATCAAATGCCTGCCAGTTGCATGGGCAGGTGGATTCTTTTTTTATTTTTGATCATCAATATAATTGGAGAATAATTATAATATTGTGATGGCTTTTTGCCATATATCAACATGAATTGGCCACAGGTATACATATGTCCCCCATCCTGAGCCCCCCTTCCACCTCTTTCTCTGTGTTGTCCCAGAGCACCGGCTTTGGGCTCCCTGCTTCATGCATGGAACTTGCACTGGTCATCTATTTTACTTATAGTAATGAACATGTTCCACTGCTATTCTCTCAAATCATCCCACCCTCGCCTTCTGCCACCTACTTGAAAAGTCTGTTCTTTATGTATCTGTCTCCTTTGCTGCCCTGCATGTAGGATCATTGCTATCATCTTTCTAAATTCCATATATATGTGTTAACATTTACTATTTGTCTTTCTCTTTCTGACTTCGCTCTGTCTAACAGGCTCCAGGTTCATCCACCTCATTAGAATTGATTCAAATGTGTTCCCTTTTATAGCTGTGTTATATTCCACTGTGTGTAGATACCATGACTTGCTTATCCATTCATCTTCTGAAGGACATCTATGTTGCTTTCATGCCCTAGCTATTGTAAACAGTGCTGCAATGAACACTGGGGTACATGTGTCTCTTTCAGTTCTGGTTTCCTCATTGTGTGTGCCCAGCACTGGGATTGCTGGGTCATATGGCAGTTCTAGTCCCAGTTTTTAAAGGAATCTTCTCCAGAGTGGCTATACCAGTTTGCATTCCCAACAAGAGTGTATGAAGGTTTCCTTTTCTGCCCACCATTTCCAGCATTTATTGTTGGTAGACTTTTTCATGATAGACATTCTGACCACTGTGAGATGATACCTCATTGTGGTTTTGATTTGCATGTCTCTGATAATGAGTGATGTTGAGCATCTTTTCATGTGTCTATTAGCCATCTGTATGTCGTCTTTTGAGAAATGTCTGTTAAGGTCTCCTGCCCACTTTTTGACTGAGTCATTTGTTTTTCTGGTATTGAGCTGTATGAGCTGCTTTTATATTTTGGAGATTAATTCTTTGTCAGTTGTTTCATTTGTTATTGTTTTCACCCATTCTGAGGGATGTCTTTTCACCTTACTTATAGTATCCTTGGTTGTGCAAAAGCTTTTAAGTTTAATTAGGTCACATTTGTTTATATTTCCATTACTGTGGGAGGTAATAGCAAATAATTTCATGGCGAATACATGGGGAAATAGTGGAAACAGTGGCAGACTTTCCTTTTTTGGGCACCAAAATTACTTCAGATGGTGACTGCAGCCATGAAATTAAAAGTTGCTTACTTCTTGGGAGAAAAGTTATGACCAACCTAGACAGCATTAAAAAAAAAAAAAACAGAGATATTACTTTGCCAACAAAGATCCATCTAGTCAAGGTTATGGTTTTTCCACTAGTCATGTATGGATGTGAGTGTTGGACTATAAAGAATGATGAGCACTGAAAAATTGATGCTTTTGAACTGTGGTGTTGGAGAAGACTCTTGAGAGTCCCTTGGACTGCAAGGAGATCCAACCAGTCCATCCTGAAAGACATCAGTCCTGAATATTCACTGGAAGGACTGATATTGAAACTGAAACTCTAATATTTTGGCCACCTAATGTGAAGAACTGACTCATTTGAAAAGACCCTGATGCTGGGAAAGATTGAAGGCAGGAGGAGAAGGGGATGACAGAGGATGAGATGGTTGGATGGCATCACCGAATCAATGAGAAGGAGTTTGAGTAAACTCCATGAGTTGGTGATGGACAGGGAGGCCTGGCATGCTGCAGTCTACATGGTCACAAAAAGTCAGACACGACTGAACAAGTGGGTTGTAGAGGATCTTACTGTGATTTATGTCAGAGAGTGTTCTGCCTATGTTTTCCTCTTAAGAGTTTGATAGTTTCTGGTCTTACATTTAGATCTTTAATCCATTTTGAGTTTATTTTTGTGTATGGTGTTAGAAAGTGTTCCAGTTTCATTCTTTTACACATCGTTGACCAGTTTTCCCAGTAGCATGTGTTGAACAGACTGTCTTCTCCACTGTACATATGTGCCTACTTTGTCAAAGATAACATGTGCATAGGTGTGCGGATTTATCTCTGGGCTTTCTATTTTGTTCCATTGACCTATATTTCTGTATTTATGCCAGTAGCACACTCTCTTCATGACTGTAGCTTTGTAGTATGGTCTGAAGTCAGGAAGGTTGATGCCTCCAGTTCCATCATTCTTTCTCAAGATTGCTTTGGGTATTTGGGTCTTTTTTGTTTCCATACAAACCATGAAATTATTTGTTCTAGTTCTGTGAAGAATACCATTGGTAGTTTGATCAGGATTGTGTTGAATCTATAGATTGCTTTGGGTAGAATAGTCATTTTCACTATATTGATTCTTCAAATCCAGGAACATGGTATATTTCTCCATCTGTGTGTGTCATCTTTGATTTCTTTCATCAGTTTTTTTTTTATACTTTTCTCTATACAGGTCTTTTGTTTCTTTAGGTAAATTTATTCCTAAGTGTTTTATTCTTTTCATAGCAATAGTGAATAGGATTCTTGCCTTAATTTCTCTTTCTGATTTTTCATTGTTAGCATATAGGAAAGCAAGGGATTTCTGTGTATTAATTTTATATGGCAGGTGGAGTCTTAACCACGGGACAAACAGGGAATTCCTGGCCTGGTTGTCTTTGGGTGTGCAGCTCTCTGAGTGCTGACACCCAGAGAGAATCCAGTGACCACCACCATGGACCCTGGCCACGTCCATCACCCTGAAAATGCCCAGATGCTGCCGCTTTCTGGTTTCCCCTTCCATAACACAATCCCTGGCAAAAAGATCTGTCTTCCCTTACCACACTGTTTCCTTTGCAATTGTAAAAGTCCTTACATATTCTGAATATAAGACCTTTCTCAGATCTGTGATTCAAACTTCTTTCCTGTAATAGCAAATAGCTTCCCTTTTCATTACAGGAGACATGAGTGATGAAATCTAGTTTTCCTGCCCACACTCTGAGCCCAGTGTTGTGTACTCAGCAAGTGCCCATGAGATTCTTCTGAAGTGAAAATGGATTCTGCTCTGTTATGCTGTGCTCTCAGATAGTCCCCATAGTTATATTTCTGCAGAAATCCATGAGGCTTCTGCAGATAGAGATGCTTGAGAACAGGTGAATTTACTGAAGTCTGAATTTGTGATCTCATCAGAGAGCTTCAGAGCTCAACCAATCTTGCAGACTTGTCTCCCAGCTCCAAGGGAGAACGTAAGTCAGGCCAGGCTTTTCTTCATGAACCTCAGAGGCCTGAATTTACTCACTGTGGGTTTGTATAGCAGGGGTAACATGGCATTTCAAGGCTGTTCATCCTTTTCCAGATCTCAGACCACATTCAATATATTTCTTTCTGTCACCTTATTTAATCCTCCTTCACAAATCCATCATTCTGGAAGATTTCAACCCTAATTGATAAGGTTAGAAAGCAGAGGACAGGGAAGTAAGGTGGATTGCTCACAGCCATATAGGTTGTCAGAGGAAATGTGACCCACAAATTTCGACATTGTCCATTCGGAGCCCACACTCTTTATTTCTTCAGTAAGGTTGCCATGTGGGCATGCATGTTAACTCACTTCAGTCATGTCCAACTATTTGTGACCACATGACTGTAGCCCACCAGGCTTTGTCCATAGAATTCTCCAGGCAAGAATACTGGAGTGCGTGGCCATGTCCTCCTCCAGGGGTTCTTCCTGACCCAGAAATTGAAACCACGCCTCCTGCAGCTCCAGCATTGCTGGGGGATTCTTTACTGCTGAGTCACTGGAGAAAATCCAAGTTGACATTCTATATTATATTAGTTTCAAGGGCACAGCAAAGTGATTCCTTATTTTTAAACATTATGAAATGATTTACTATGATAAGTTTGGTTACCATCTATCACCATAGAGATTTATTACGAGATTATTGACTATATTCCTTGTATGTATATTCCATCCACATCACTCATTTTATATCTGGAAGTTTGTACCTCCTAGTCCCTTCCCTGTTTTACACATCTCCCTACTCCTTCCTCCTCTGGTAAACACCAGTTTGTTCTCTGGGTTTTGTTTGTTTCTGTTTTGTTTCCCGTGTTTTTTAATATTATTTCTGAGATTCCACACATAAATAAAACTATGTGGCATTTGTCTTTCTCTGTATGCCTAGTTTCACTTGTCATAATACCCTCTAGGTCCATCCATGTTGTCGCAAATGACAAGATTTCATTCTTTTTTTATTGCTGAGTAATATTCCAGTGTGTGTGTGTGTGTGTGTGTACCAATTCTTCCTTTTTGACTCATCTATCAAGGGGCATTAGATTCCTTCCATATGTTGGTCATTGTCAATAATGCTGCAATGGACAGAAGATCACATATATCTTTTGTGACTAGTGTTTCTTCTTTCTCCAGAAAAATACCAAGAAGTGTAATTGCTAGATTATGTTAGTCAGAAAAACAAGCAAAAACAAGACCAGGAACTGACTGTGGCTCAGCTCATGAAATACTTATTGCTAAATACAGACTTAAGTTGAAGAAAGTAGGGAAAACCACTTGACCATTCAGGTATGACCTAAATCAAATCCTTTATGATTATATAGTGAAAGTGCCAAATAGAGTCAAGGGATTAGATCTGATAGAGTGCCTGAAGAACTATGCACAGAGATTCATGGCCTTGTATAGGAGACAGTGATGAAGACCATCCCTTAGAAAACGAAATGCAAAAAATGCAAAAAGGTTGTCTGATGAGGCCTTACAAATAGCTGAGAAAAAAGAGAAGCTAAATGCAAAGGAGAAAAGGAAAGATATACTCATTTGAATGCAGAATTCCAAAGAATAGAAAGGAGAGTTAAGAAAACCTTCCTCAGCCATCAATGCAAAGAAATGGAGGAAAACAATAGAATGGGAAAGACTAGAGATCTCTTCAAGATAATTGGAGATACCAAGGGAATATTTCATGCAAAGATGAGCACAATAAGGGATAGAAATGGTATGGACCTAACAGACGCAGAAGATATTAAGAAGAGGTAGCAAAAATACACAGAAGAACTATGCAAAAAAGATTTTCATGGCCCACATAACCACGTTGGTGTGATCACTCTCCTAGAGCCAGACATTTTGGAATGTGAAGTCTAGTGGGCCTTAGGAAGCATCACTACAAGCAAACCTAGTGGAGGTGATGGTATTCCAGTTGAGTTATTTCAAATCCTAAAATGTGATGCTGTGAAGATGCTGCACTCAATATGCCAGCAAATCTGGAAAACTCAGCAGTGTCAACAGGACTGGAAAAGGGCAGCTTTTATTACAATCCCTAAGAAAGGCAATACCAAAGAATGTTCAAACTACCATACAATTGCACTCATCTCACACTCTAGCAAAGTAATGCTCAAAATTCTCCAAGTCTGACTTCAACAGTACTTCAACTGTAAATTTCCAGATGTTCAAGCTAGATTTAGAAAAGAGAGAAGAACAAGAGATCAAATTGGCAATATATGCTGGATCATAGAAAAAGCAACAGAGTTCCACAAAAACATCTACTTCTGCTTTATTGATTATCCCAAAGCCTTTGACTGGGTGGATCACAATGAACTATGGACAATTCTTAAAGAGATGGGCATACCAGACCACTTGACCTGCCTCCTGAGAAATCTGTATGCAGGTCAAGAAGCAACAGTTACAACTGGACATGGAACAACAGACTGGTTCCAAATCAGAAATGGAGTACATCAAAGCTTTATATTGTCACGCTGCTTATTTAACTTATATGAAGGGTACATCATGCGAAATGCTGGGATGAATGAAGCACAAGCTGGAATCAAGATTGCCAGGAGAAATGTCAATAACCTCAGATACCCGGATGACACGACACTTATGCAAAGAAAAACTAAATAGCCTAAATAGCCTAAGTAGCCTCTTGATGAATGTGAAAGAAGAGAGGGGAAAAGTTGGCTTAAAACTCAACATTCAGAAAACTTAGATTATGGCATCTGGTCCCATCACTTCATGGCAAATAGTTGGGGAAACAATGGAAACAGTGAGAGACTTTATTTTTAGGGCCTCCAAAATCACTACAGCTGTTGACTGCAGCCATGAAATTAAAAGATGCTTACGCCTTGGAAGAAAGCTATGAGCAACCTAGACAGCATATTAAAGAGTAGAGACATTAATTTACCAACAAAGGTCTGTCTAGTTAAAGCTATGGTTTTTCCAGTAGTCATGTATGGATGTGAGAGTTGGACTATAAAGAAAGCTGAGCACCAAAGAACTGATGCTTTTGAACTGTAGTGCTGGAGAAGACTCTTGAGAGACTATTGAACTCCAAGGAGGTGAAACCAGTCCATCCTAAAGGAAATCAGTCCTGAATATTCATTGGAAGTACTGAAGCTGAAGCTGAAACTCCAATACTTTGATCAACTGTTGTGAAGAACTAACTCATTGGAAAACATCCTGATGCTGGGACAGATTAAAGGTGGGGGCAGAAAGGGACGACAGTGGATGACATGGTTTGATGGTATCACCAACACAATGGCCATGAGTTTGAGTACTCTCTGGGAGTTGGTGATGGACAGGGAAGCCAGTCATGCTGCAGTCCATGGGATTGCAGAGTCGGAAACACCTGATCGACTGATCTGATCTGATGGTAGTTCCAGTTTTCAGTTTTTGAGGAAACCCTCATTTTCTCCATCGTGGCTGCACAATTGTACATTCCCACCCACACCACATGCCGGTTTCCTTTTCTCTACATCCTCAGCAACATTTCTTACTTGCTGTCTTTTTTATATTAGCTTCTTGACAGGTACGAGGGAGTACTCATCGTGGTCTTAATTTTCTAATCCCTGATGATGAGATGTTGAGCATCTTTTCATATGTCTATTGGCCATCGGTATCTCTTCTTTGGAGAAATATCTATTCAGTGCTTTGCCTCAGGTTTAATTCGGGTTTGGGGTCTTTTCTGTAATACACTGTATGAGTCCTTTAGCTATTTTGTATATCTACCTCTTTTCAGATATATATTACTTGCTCATATCTTCTCCCACTCAACACGTTGCCATTTGGTCTTCTTGACAGTTTCCCATGCTGTGTCAAAGCTTTTTAGTTTATTGAACTCCTGTTTGTTTCTTTTTGCTTTTGTTGCTCCTGCCTGAGAATGAGAGAGTCATTTCCTAGGCATGTTGATAGGGAGTCTAGGGGTCCCCAAGGAGAGAGGGGTCTGGAATTCTCAAGGAGGAAGAAAGGACAAACTTTTTTTCTTTCTCCACATTACTTAGGATTATATAACAATAATGTATCCTGCCTAAGGACAGTCTTTGGATTCAACCTTCTGTTACCTTAAAATGTTAATTATGGGAGTAGACCTGGTCTTTACAAGGATGTATCTTGCCTGAGAACAGTGTTATTTTAAAATGTAAATTATGGGAGTAGGTCTGATGAGGTCTTACAACCTCCAGACATTCTTTGGATTATATAACCTCATTGTTAACGCTAGCAAGTGGGTACTCTTTCTGCCCCCTTCTGATGCCTATGTCAGAAGCTTTCTCTATCTCCTTTATACTTTAATAAAACTTTATTACACAAAAGCTCTGAGTGATCAAGCCTCATCTCTGGCCCCGGATTGAATTCTTCTCCTCCGGGGGCCAAGAATCCCGGTGTATTTGCGTGATTCAACAACAACCTTTCAAGAAGATAGGTCAAAAAAACTATTCCTGAGACCAATGTCAAAGAGCATACTGTTGATGTTTTCTTCTAGGAGTTTTATGGTCTAAAAATTTGTCTTTAAACTTTTGTTCTTGTTGTTTGTTTTTGAATGTTGTGTAAGAAAGGGGTCAAGTGTTCCCATAACCGTTTATTGAAGAGACCGCATTTTCCCTAATGTATGTTCTTGGCTCCTTTATCATAGAGTAATAGACCATATGAGAACAGGTTTATTTCTGACAGAGCATCCCCAGCTGTACCCTCTGTAAAGGCTGGGGTGAAGTGAGAAGACCCAGTGAGTTCAGTGTCTGTCCACAGTTGGTTGCACACCAAGTCTGGATAAAGTATGTCACTGATGCTACCCACAATGCACCGGGGCAGGAATAGGCATCCCCACCTGGCACAAGTTCCCCAGGATGGGGATGCCATGGACTCTCTCCAGCAGCCAACCCAGGTCGATCCCACCAACCACAGTCCCTACTTTAGCGAATCATGAAGTTTTTCACTATATCTGTTACAATCCCCCTATGCCATGCCAGGCTGGCTATTGAGATGGGGAGGTGAGGAGGAATTGCATGGACTGTCACTACCCTTGAGAGTTAAATCATTAAGCCCAGAGGAGATCTGACACTCTTAGATGTGGTGGCAAGTGCATCACTGATCCCCTGTGAGGCTGCATTGCTAGCAGACAAGAGGAGTGAGAAGGATCAGGGTAGGGTGAAGTGGACATGGTGGGGGAGGAGACAGGATACTCTGGGTGTTTGCTGTGCCAGTTCCAACTGCAGAATTGCCCACAGCCTGCATGAGGGCACCCAGCATATGGATGGGCAGATACAAATGAGGGTATCAGTAGTGCCACCCCTTCCCCACCTCAAAGTCTGTATCCCCAACCTGCCTATTGAGTTTAGGTGATCTGGAGGTCGCGTCTGAGACAGTGTACTCTCCCCAGTTGCAGAGTGGGAGCCAGCATCCTGTGATGTGCAGATGTCCAGCATGTCAAATTCTAGGCCAGAGTCCGAGCCATAGGAACCAACAGGCCAGAGAATACTGGATGGGATTTGGCTGAAATGCAGTGGCCAAATATCAAATCTGAATGTACCCATAGCAAGGAAAGTTATTGAACTATATGTTTAAAGACCTTCCCACAGAGGGAAGTCCTGGGCCTCCTGGTTACATTATTGAAATCTAACAAAAGTTTTAAGAGGAAATAACACCCATCCTTCACAGATTCTTCCTGAATAGACAGCAGGGAGAAGGGAACATTTCCTAACTCATCCTATAAGAACAATATTACTCCACTACCAAAGCCAGACTTGACAGCACCAGAAAGCTACAGACCCATATCTATCATGAATAGTAATGCATACACCCTCAACACAGTATTCGCAAGCCAAATCAAGAAACACTTGCAAAGGGTTGTGCAAGATTTATGCCGGGGTTGCAATATTGGAGAAACACTCAACTTCAGTTATGGGAAACAGTGTATACATATAATGAAGGACAGAACCACCTGTCATCTTGACAAACACACAAACACCATTTGATGCAATTCAAGGCCTGTTCGTGATAAATAAGTAACTAACTAAATCAATAAACATGGTCAACTAACTTGGGATAGAAGGCATCATTGTCATTGTGCTGAAGCACATCCCCAGGAACCATCCAGCTCGCGTCACATCACATCTAGTAGTGTTGAGTAAATGCTTTCCTCTTGAGATCCAGACCAAGGATAGGAGGTCTGCTTCAACAACCTCTATTCCACACTGACTGAAGTGTCTAGCCTGTGCACCATGCAAAACAAGAAATGAAACGTGGAGAAATGAAAATGAAACCTATGTCCACATAAATATTTGTCTTTAAATGTCTTTCACAGCAGCACTGTTTGTAAACTCCAAATAGTGGAGCAACCTAAAAGTCTGTCAGCTGGAAAGTGGCAAACAAAGTATTCTGTATCCATAGAGTGGAATAGCATAGATGGATGAAAAGTGATGAGATTCTGCTTTCAGCTGCCACATGGGTGAGCCTCAAAAGCATTATGCTAATGAAAGAACCCAGACACAAAAGGCCACTTCCTGTAGGAGTTCCTTTGTATGAAATGCCCAGAAAGGGCAAAACTACAGAAACAGAAATTAGATGAGAGGATGCCTGGGCCTGAAGGTCCTATTGGGGGCTGACTGCTGATGGGTACACAGACGCTTTTTGTGCTGCTGGCAGTGTTCCACAACTGCACTGTGGTGGCAGTTGCACCACTGTGTGAAGTTACAAAAATTCACTGCACTGGATGCATCAAATGGGTGTGATTTGTAGTATGTAATTATACCTCAGTAAAGCGGTTTAGGAAGGTAACGCAGATGTCCAAGTTAGACATGTGGGAAAAGATATGCCATTGCTTTCCTAACAAGGAGGAGTGCCCCTGTCCCTTCCATGTTCTGTGTCTGGCCTCCTCTACATGTGCTAGATGCTGCCTCCAGAAACAGTCGCTGTGCATGTCAGGACAGAATCCCCAGTGAGCACACATGTCTAGTGTGTCTCTGTGTTCATGCACAGTTGCCTGTTGTGTGACCAGAAGTCAATGGCTCTGGGTAGGTTCCCAGAACCCACCCTGTATCTGAAATTCTACTTAGCTGTTTTCCCATTCTTCTCAAATCACATGGGCCCAGCGTCCGTTTTCCTGGTAACAGACCTCAGCCCTTAGCTCCATCCTCTGGTCACAGGAATACCTGTAGCCAGGTGTGAGGCCCCCTGCCTGAGCTCAGCAACCCAAGAGGGATCATCAACAGAGCAGCAACCAAGACAACGGAACTCCATCCATCCTCCTTCTGCCGCCAGGACTGAGGTGCGTTCCCTCCCCTCCATCTGCCTGCATGTTTGGTAAGGAAGGGCAGTTGGGGGCATAAAAATACCACTGAGTCATTGAAATTGTTCTAAATATGGCTGTGAATAAATTCTTCAAAAATACCTCTCAGAAGGGAAGACACATAGCTACATTTTTTTTTTTTAATTTCATAAGTAGCAAACATGGCTCTTCAGTTCAGGATTCTACTTAAAACCAGGATGGGTGAAGTATCATGAGATTGTGCTTCTCAACCTAAACTGTGCATCAAATTGCCCCTGGAGAGGCTTTAGAAGAGCCAATGCTGACAGGACACCCCCAGAGAGTCTGAAGTAGTAGGTCTGGAATGTGGCCCTGGCGTGAGCATTATCTGAAAAAGTTCTCTCCTGAAAGCCGAGATCGCAGTTATAGAAACAGAACCCATTCTTTCAGGAGGAAATCGAAAATTTGCAAATTCTCTCTATCAGGAAAGCAGGCTTTCATCATGATTCGCTATGCTTGATGGCGGTTTTAGGCTGAGGAAAGGGACAACTTACCCAAATTAATACTTGTTTGAAAACTGACCTTGTGCTTGCTCTGCTGTATGTTCTGAATCCAAAGTTTTTCAGTTAAAATCCTGATGTTGTTAATGAAACTCAGTACGTTTTAGTTCTTGTCAGGATCCCTTATGCCTAATTAGTTGCATACATTTCTAAAATACTGTGGAGATAACTTTATGCAACAGATGAGAATAGTGCTTCAAAGATTAAAGATGGCTGAGAATTGTAGCTATTGATGTAGATGTAGAAGGATCGGCTGTAAGCTTATCTGCTGTCTGTACTTATTTGCAGTTCTAGACTTTTTCCTGTGTTATCAAATTAACTCCCGTGCTTAGATGAAGACCAAATAGGAACAAGAAGTCTATTGGGTAAAACACAGTTAAGCAATCCCTTGTTTGGTGTGTACCCATGCAGACCCACCCTCCTAAATGTTCTCCTTTAGGGTTCTCTTTTGAATATTCTTTGGCACATTCCCCAATGATAGGCTTACACAGCTGTGTCCTGACTCATCGTCTTGTTAAAGACAGGGATTTCAATCTCTCAGGGGTATTAAAGAGCCTGGGTTCTCTCGGAGATTCAAAAGAGAGTGATGGCCTGTGCTCAGGACACCTTCAGAACATGTCTCCAGGAACAGGGCCTCTCAGAGGTGATCCCCACCTGTGGCTACAGGAAGATCTTGGGTGAGCCTTTTCAAGAGCAGCTCTGGGGAAGTCATGGCACGGTGAAGATCACACCCAGCAGCATGCCTGGGATTGTGGTTTAAGGAATTGGGTGGATGGCAGTGCACATCCGTGAAACAGAGAGTGTTGGCCTGGGGCTACTAGCAGGTCTTCAGGGCTTATGGGACATCTGAGTGCAGATGGCCCATGCGTCTCAGCCTGGGAAGGATCTGGGGCCCCGTTGAGACGTCTTAGGTGGATTTGGTGATAGGAAAAGCCATCAGCACACAGGGGAGACAGACTGATGAAAAGAAGTCAGACCCAGAGGGATGGTATGGGGAGGGAGGAGGGAGGAGGGTTCAGGATGGGGAACACATGTATACCTGTGGCAGATTCATTTTAATATATGGCAAAACCAATACAATATTGTAAAGTTAAATAAAATAAAATTAAAAAAAAAGAAGTCAGATGGGTAAAAGCTCTGGGGGGTGACGTGGTCACCCAAGGGTCCTATATAGGATGGAAGAGCACGGAGCAGAGGTTGGAAACCAGAGGAAAAGGACATGAAACTTTAGGAGGGCATCAAAGTAAATGGACAGACAAGGAGACATAGAAGTAATGGACTGAGAGGTAGGGGGAAAGCCAGGGTGGGCTTCTGTCACAGACTCTGACCAAGGTTTTGAAATGGAATATGTCTTTGGCCAGTACAGCACTGGGTATCATGGTTAGGCCCATGGAACTCTTTGAAGATGTTAGCAAGGGCATGTTCTGTGGATAGGCACATGAAGGAGGAATCGAGAGGTAACGAGGTAAGGATGTTTCTGGAGTCTACACGTTCAAGAAGCATGGCTTGAAAGGAATTAAAGACATAGGGTATTGGAAGTAGAGGGCTGTGTGCTTGCAGGGTATGCTATTTTCTGTTCCCAAACCAAAAAGACCAGGATGCAAGTTCCAAAAATCCCTGACAATCATCAGGACTGTTGACTAGAAGACAAACTGGAAAAGTGGAATGATCCTCACAGGTGAGTCTTCAAATTGAGGAGTGGGGAGTCTGGTGGTTTCAAAGCAGCTGTGGAGTTCCGGGAAGACTTCCTTCTTTTTCCTCTGTGCCCCATTCTGCCTCGGTGACCCATGGTCATGGGAAGAACTGGGGTGGTGGTGGTGAGGGGTAAGAGATGCTTAAAATCACAGTCTCAGTGTATGTGCCTCAGATTCCACGGGCACTTTGGTGTATTTGTTCTCCCTGGCTGATCTGGTCTTCATCATGAGTGTTCACCCTTCATACTGGTTAGTAAGGGGAAAACCCCCACTGAATTTACTTCTAACCTGGAAAGTGTGGTTGCATGCAACCAACTCAACATCCACAGATACAAATGCTCAGGCTGTTGTGGTGAAAATGCTCTCTACTTCTTTCAGCCACGGGGCAGGGCTATGTATCACTTGCAAGGCTCATAGTAATTGTGGAAAGGGGAATCTATAACATGGCACACCTTTGTTCCTCAGAGTGGCCTCAGTGGTTCCTGAGGGAAAGATGACTCTCCTCTCCTGGCTCCAGCTGGTGATGCTGACCTGTACAGCCCACAGGTGGGGGTGGTGAAACTTGCCTTTTTGTCTCCCTCCTCTTGCTGTGGACCTGATGCTCCCTGGATGACTGAGCCTCAGTAACCCTGCTCGCATCTGCAGATCCCTCTGAATCTGGGTCTCATCATCCAGCCCATCCCTGGGAAGGGACATCCACTCCTCAGCCTCAGCTGCAAGGTCCCCTAGCCCATTGCCTGCTTAGGCTTCATCTGGATTCAGTCCCTTTCCACATTTCTTCCTCAGGTGATGCAGATCCCTCCCTTGGATTTCACCTGCACCAGAGCAGGAACCAAGATCAGCTCCAGAAAACTAAACTCCTAAACTGCAGCTACCCATCAGCCCAAAGACATTGTTGGGTCATTGTGCAGTGTGTGCCTGTGAGTCCCAAGTGTGAATGTGGTAGAATCCTCTTGTCCCTGGGGTTCCTCTTCATTTCTTGTCACACTTCCCTTGCTAAATTTTTGTTAGTTTTATATGTGTTATGGTGTGTTTAGCCTTAGGGTATCCCGTACAGGCCTCTCTGGCCTTCTTGGACTTAGGTGGCTGTTTCCTTGCATGACTACTGATATCTTTTCATGTGTGTATTTGTGATCCATACATCTTTGGTAAAATATTTATTCCAAACTTTGGCCCCCTTGGTAATTAGTTTGTTTATTTTTATTCTTTCTTTTATAAACCTTCTTTTCAAATTATTTATTTGTTTATTTTTGGCCGCTCTAGGTCTTCCTTTCTGCACATTGACTTTCTCTAGTTATAGCGAACAGGGGCTACTCTTCAATGCGGTGCATCAGCTTCTCACTATGGTGGCTTTTCTTGTTGCAGATTAGGAGCTCTAAGGTGTGTGGGCTCAGTAGTTTTAGTGCACAGGCTTAGTTGCCCCCTTGCATGTGGAATCTTTCCAGTCCCGGGATTGAACCTGTGTCCCCTGCATTCACAGGTGGATTCTTAACCACTGAACCACCAGGGAAGTCCTATTTTCTTATATTCTTGAGATTTGAGGATTTCTCTATATTCTGGTTATAAGTATTTTATCAAATAATTGTTTTAAAAATATTTTCTCCCTTTATGTGGCTTGTCTTTCTTTTCACATGTCTTTCTAAGAGCAATCTTGAATTCCAATGTATCAATTTTTCTTGTATGGATTGTGCTTGTAAGAAATCTTTGCTTAACTATATTACTTTTGGGGCTGCCATGACAAATTATCACAAATTTGGTGGCTTAGAACAACAAAAATTTATTCACAAATTTGGTGGCTTAGAACAACAAAAATTTATTCTGTACACTTCCTAAAGCCAGAAGTTGCAAATCAAGATGTCGGCAAAGTTGTTTCCTTTTGGATGCTCTAAGGGAGAATCTGTTCCATGCCTCTCTCCTAGCTTCTGCTGGCAAGACCTGATGTTACTTGAATTATGGGTACATCACTTCAGTCTTCACCTTCGTCTTCACATGGTGATTTCCCCTCCACTTGTTTCTGTGTCTCCACTTCTCTTCTTATGAGAGCGCCATTCTTTGTATTTAGTGCCCACCTTAATCTAGTATGGTCCCATCTTAACATAACTATTTACATCTACAAAGACTGTATTTCCAAATAAAGTCACATTCTGAGATTCTGGGTGAACATAAGTTTTGGAGACACACTATTCAGCTCACTGCAATAACTAAAGGTCACAAATATTTCTATGTTTTCTTCTACAAGTTTTATAACTTTTGGTGTCATATTTAGTTCTATGATACATATTGGTTTAATTTTTGTATGTGATGGTAGTTATAGGTAAATGTTTATTTTTGTTCTTATGGAATCCAATTACTCAAAAACTGTTAAAAGTTTGTCTTTTACCTTGAACTGTCTTTGGATCTTTGTTGAAAACTAATTGATCATATATGTCTGAATTTCTTAACAGACTCTGTTGACTTTTTGGTCAATATCACACTGTCTTGATTCCCATGGTTTTATAGTAAGTCTTGAAATCAGATATAGTGGATACTCTAACAAAATTCTTCAGAATTATTTTAGGCATTATAGTTAAATTGCTTTTCTATATGATTTTGATAATCATATTTAAAGGGGCATCATATTTATTGAAATAGGTTGAAGACAGAATGGTCTCAGGATAAGTTGAGATAATCTGCTGTGAAGAACAACACACAAAGGTAGCAGTAGCTGCAGAAGGACGTGTGGTAAGAGTGTATGTTTCTGCCTAACAAATCGACTTTAGAGAATGTTCCAATACAGAAGAGGTAGCTTCTGGTTCAGGGGAGAGGAGTGAAAATTGCAGGAGCAAAGTCCCTGAGAAAGTATTAATAAAAGGCATGAGGTCCTGAGCAGACAGGAGGGACTGAGTGCTATTAGGAGTATGTATGCAGAAGGGATCGCAGAGAATGCCTGGTCCAAGACAGGTAGATCAGGCTGGGAAAGCTCTGAGAAGTCTAATCTGATTACTTGCAACTTTTTCATTAATTATTTCAGGGGATTTATTAGAATGGAGGAAGTTTGCTAGTGATTGTGGAGGAGTAACATAGTAGTGTAGGTAGGATGAAAGTAAAAGTTGGAAGCAATTCTTTCATAGTCATTAATTTAAGATAAATAATTTAGTATGATCACTTCATGACAAAGAGATGGAGAAATGATGGAATCATTGAGAAACTTTATTTTTCTGGGCTCCAAAATCACTGCAGACAGTGACTGCAGCCATGAAATTAACAGACATTTGGTTTTGGGAAGAAAAGTTATGACAAACCTAGACAACATATTAAAAAGCAGAGACATACTTTGCTGACAATGTTATGTATAGTTAAACCTATGGTTTCTCCAGTAGTCATGTACAGACGTGAGAGTTGGACCATAAAAAAGGCTGAGCACTGAAGAAATGATGCCTTCGAACTGTGGTGTTGGAGATGACTCTTGAGAGACCCTTGGACTGCAAGGAGATCAAACCAGTCAATCCTAAGGGAAATCAACCCTGAATATTCATTGGAAGGACTGATGCTGAAGCTGAAGCTCCAATACTTTGGCCACTTGATGTGAAGAGCTGACTCATAGGAAGACCTTGATGCTGGGAAAGATTGAAGTCAGGAGAAGGGGACAACAGAGGATGAGATGGTTGGATGGCATCATCGACTCGATGGACATGAATTTGAGTAAACTCCGGGAGATGGTGAAGGACAGGGAAGCTTGGCGTGCTGCAGTCCACGGGGTGGCAAAGAGTCAGACACGACTGAGCGACTGGACAACAACAACCATGTGTTGGACAACCTCGTGTACTGAGCTATGTGTTGTTGCAGGAATAGAATTTTGACTTACTTTCCTGTGTTATCACACAAGTAATACAGTTATCATCCCTCTGCATCACATGCCAGCATTTACAGGACTCAGTCATTTCCAGAGAAGCTTTGGGATTATTGGAATATCTGACATGAACCTAAATGTTATGTAATTAATTTGTTTACTTATATCAATTTTAACATCTTTATTGTAGTATAATTTACAAATCATACAATAGACTCCCTGAACATGAATATGCCAGTGATATTTAGTATATTCTCAAAATTGTGCAACCATCAACACAACTTAAGAATTTTTAAGAATATTTTAATCATCCAAAGAGAAACTCTAATGCTAGGCCCCTACAGATGCACTTTATGTCTGTCTTTTCTCAGCATTTTATATAAATGGAATCATACTTTATATTGTTCTTTATGACTGGCTTCTTTGACATAAAAAATGATTTTAAAGGCTCATCTATGATGTATTTCTTTTTATTATTGTTGAATAGCATTTACTGTATGAATGTACCATGTTTATCCAGTTATCAGTTCATGAATATTTCTATTGTTTGCACTTATTGGCAATTATCGTTAATGCTACTGTGAACATCATATACAAGTTTTTGAGTATACATAAGCTTTTTTTCTTTGGGGGTATATACCTAGGAGAGGAATTTCTGGGTCATATGGTTACTCTTGTTTAACTTCTGAGAACCTGCCGTATTGTTTTGGAAAGCAGCTGTACCATTTTATACTCCAACCAGCATTGTATCTGGCTTCCAATTTCTCCACACTTGTTTTTATCTGTTTTATTGTATACATCCCAGCGGGTGTGTAGTCGAATTTAATTGTGACTTTGAATTTCACTTTTTTGAAATTAATTATGTTCAGCATTTTCTCATGTGCTCATTGGCTATTTGTATATCTTCTTAGGAGAAAAATATATTCAAGTCCTTTGCCCATTTTTTAAACTATGTTTCTTATTTTTGGATTGAGTTGTAAGATTTCTTTATATATTATGGATACATATCCCTTATTGTGTATATGATTTGCAAATAATTTCTCCCATACTATAGGTTGTCTTTTCACTCTCTGTGTTGTCATTATTTATTTTTTATATTTATTTTTTAATTGGAGCATAATTTCTTTACTGTGTTGTGTTACTTTCTGCTGTACAACAATGTGGATCAGCTCTAAGTATACATATATCCTCTCTCCTCATGCCTCCCTCCCACTCTCCCTTCCCACCCCTCTAGGTCATCACAGAGCATGAAGTTGAGCTTCCTGTGCTATACAGCAGCTTCCCTCTAGCTATCTGTTTTACACATGGTAGTGTATAAAGGTCAGTGTAACTCTCTCAATTTGTCCCACCCTCTCCCTCCACCCACCCTGTGTCCACAAGTCCGTTCTCCACATTTATGTCTCTACTCCTGCCCTGCAAATAGGTTCATCACTGTTTTTGTAGATTCAATATATATCTGTTAATATATGATATTTGTTTTCTCTTTCTGACTTACTTCACTCTGTATGAGAGACTGTAGGTTCATCCACATCACTACAAATGCCCCAATTCCATTCCTTTCTATGGCTGAGTAATATTCCATTGTGCATATATATCAAACTTCTTTATCCCTTCATCTGTTGACGGACATCTAGTGTGTGTCCACATCCTGGTTATTGTAGCTAGTGCTGAATTACGGTTTTCTCAGGGCACATGTTCAGTTGTGGGATTGCTGGGTGAAATGGTAGTTTTATTCCTAGTTTCTTAAAGAACCTCCATACTGTTCTCCATAGTGGCTGTATCAGTTTACTTGCCCACCAACAGTGCAAGAGAATTCTTTTTTTTTTTTTTTTTAGATTTCCTTCTAATTTATTTATTTTTAAATTTTATTTTATTTTTAAACTTTACATATAATTGTATTAGTTTTGCCAAAAGAGAATTCTAAATCTCTTTTCTAGCATTTATTGTTTGTAGATTTTTTTCATGATGGCCAGTGTGACAGGTGTGAGATAACATCTCATTGTAGTTTTTCTTTTTTGAAATGGAGGACAATTACTTTACAATGTTGTGTTGGTTTCTGCCATACAACAACGTGAATCAACCATCAGTTCAGTTCAGTTCAGTCACTCAGTCCTGTCCAACTCTTTGCGACCCCATGAATCACAGCACGCCAGGCCTCCCTGTCCATCACCAACACCCAGAGTTCACTCAGACTCACATCCATCGAGTCAGTGATGCCATCCAGCCATCTTATCCTCTGTCGTCCCCTTCTCCTCCTGCCCCCAATCCCTCCCAGCATCAGAGTCTTTTCCAATGAGTCAACTCTTTGCATGAGGTGGCCAAAGTACTGGAGTTTCAGCTTTAGCATCATTCCTTCCAAGGAAATCCCAGGGCTGATCTACTTCAAAATGGACTGGTTGGATCTCCTTGCAGTCCAAGCATATATGTGCATTAATATACAATATTGGTTTTTCTCTTTATGACGTATTTCACTCTATATAACAGGCTCTAGATTCATCTACCTCACTACAACAGACTCAATTTCATTCACCTTTAGGGCTGCATAATACTTCATTGCATATATGCACCACATCTGCTTTATCCATTCATCTGCCGATGGACATCTTGGTTGTTTCCATGTCCTGGCTATTGTAAATAGTGCTACTATAAACATTGGGGTACGTGTGTCTTTTTCAATTATGATTTTCTGCAGGTAAATGCCCATAGCAGGGATGCTGAGTCATATGGCAGATTTATTCCTAGTTTTAAAAAGAATCTCCATACTGTTATCCGTATGGCTATATCTGTTTACATTCCCACCAACAGTGCAGGAGGGTTCACTTTTCTCCACATCTTCTACAGATCTTTATTGTTTGTAGATATTTTGATGCTGGCCATTCTGATTTGTCTGAGGTGGTACCTCATTGTACTTTTGATTTGCATTTCTCACATAATTAGTGAGGTTGAGCATCTTTTCAAGTGTTTGTGGCCATCTGTATGTCTTCTTTGGAGAAGTGTCTGTTTAGGTCTTTTGACCATTTTTTGACTGGGTTGTTTGCTCATTTGACATTGAGTTGCATGAGATTCTTGTATATTTTGAGATTAATCTCTTGCCAGTTGCTTCATTTGCAAATATTTTCTGCCATGCTGAGGGCTGTCTTTTCATCTTGTTTATGGTTTCTGTTGCTGTACAAAAGCTTTTTAGTATCATCAGGTCCCATTTGTTTATTTGTGTTCTTAGTTTCACTACTTCAGGACATGAGTCAGAAAAGATCTTGCTGTGGTTTACGTCAACAAATGTTTCTCCTATGTTTTCCTCTAAGAGTTTTTCAGTGTCCAGGCTTATATTTAGGGCTTTAATCCATTTTGAGTTTATTTTTGTGTATGGTGTTAGGGAGTGTTCTAATTTCATTCTTTTGCATGTAGCTGTCCAGAATTCCCAGCACCACTTATAGAAGTGGCTGTCTTTCCTCCATTGTATATTCTTGCCTCCTTTGATGTAGATTAGGTGATCACAGATGCATGGGTTTATCTCTGGGCTTTCTATCCTGTACCATTTTTCTATATTTCTGCCTTTGTGCTGTTGCAATACTGTCTTGACTACTGTAGCTTTGTACTATAGGTTGAAGTTGGAGAGTCTAATTCATCTACTCCATTTTTCTTCCCCAAGGTTACTTTGGCTATTTGGGGGTATTTTTGTATTTCCTTAAAATTTTTGGTCCAATTCTGCAAATAATGCTATTAGCAACTTGGTAGGAATTGCATTGAATCTGTAGATTGCTTTGGGTAGCATATTCATTTTCACATAATTGATTCTTCCAATCCAAGAACTTGGTATATTTTTCCATCTGTTTGTGTCATCTTTTATTTCTTCCATCAGTGTTTTATAGTTTTCTGCATACAGTTCTTCTGCTTCTATGGTAGGTTTATTCCTAGGTATTTTATTCTTTTTGTTTTGATGGTAAATGATATTGTTTCCTTAATTTCCCTTTCTGAACCTTTATTGTTAGCCTATAGCTATGCAAGAGGTTTCTGTATGTAATTATTTCATCCTCAACTTTACCAAATTCATTGATTAGCTCCAGTAGTTTTCTGGTGGCATCTTTAGGATTTTCTATGCATTGTAACATGTCATCTGCAAAAAGTGACAGTTTTACTTCTTTTCTAATTTAGAATCCTCTTATTTCTCTTTCTTCTCTGATTGCCATGGTTAGGACTTCCAAAACTATGTTGAATAAGAGTGGCAAGAGTGAACGTCCTTGTCTTGTTGCTGATCTGAGAAGAAATACTTTCAGTTTTTCAATATTGAGAATAATGCTTGCTGTGGCTTTTTTGCATATGACTTTTATTATGTTGAAATCAGTAGTCAGTATTCAGTTCAGTTGCTCAGTTGTATCTGACTCTTTGAGACCCTATGGAGTGCAGCATGCCAGGCTTCCCTGTCCATCACCAACCCCTGGAGCTTACTCAAACTCATGTCCATTGAGTTGGTGATGACATACAACCATCTCATCCTCTGTCGTCCCCTTCTCCTCATGCCTTCAATTTATCCCAGCATCAAGATCTTTTCCAATGAATCAGTTTTTCGCATCAGGAGGCCAAAGTATTGGAGCTTCAGTTTCAACATCAGTCCATTCAATGAATATTCAGGACTGACTTCCTTTAGGATGGACAGGTTTCATCTCTTTGCAGTCTAAGGGACACTCAAGAGTCTTCTCCAACACCACAGTTCAAAAGCATTAATTCCTCAGCACTCATCTTTCTTTATAGTCCATCTCTCACATCCATACATGATTACTGGAAAACCATAGCTTTGACTAGATGGACCTTTTTCGGTAAAGTAATGTCTTTGCTTTTTAATATGCTGTCTAGGTTGGTCATAGCTTTTCTTCCAAGGAGTAAGCCTCTTTTAATTTCATGGCTGCAGTAAGCACCATCTGCAGTGATTTGGGAGCCAAGAGAGAAAAGTCTGTCACTGTTTCCATTGTTTCTCCATCTCTTTGCCATGAAGTGAAGGGACCAAATGCCATGATCTTAGTTTTCTGAATGTTGAAATTCAAGCCAACTTTTACACTCTCTTCTTTCACTTTCATCAAGAGGCTCTTTAGTTCTTCTTCACTTTCTGCCATTAGGGTGGTGTCATCTACGTATCAGAAGTTATTGATATTTCTCCTGACAACCTTGATTCCAGCTTGTGCTTCATCTAGCCCAGCATTTTGCATGATGTACTCTGCATAACAATTAAATAAGCAGGGTGATAATATACAGGCTTGACTAACTTGTTTTCCACTTTGGAACCAGTCTGTTGTTCCATGTCCAGTTCTACATGTTGATTCTTGACCTGCATACAGATTTCTCAGGAGGCAGGTAACTGGTATTCCCATCACTTTAAGAATTTTCCAGTTTGTTGTGATCCACACAGTCAAATGCTTTAGAATAGTCAATGATGCAGAGGTAGATGTTTTTCTGGAACTCTCCTGCTATTTTGGTGATCCAGTGGATGTAGGCAATTTGATCCCTGGTTCCTCTGCCTTTTCAAAGTGCAGCTTGAACATCTGGAAGTTCACAGTTTACTTACTGTCAAAGCCTGGCTTGGAGAATTTTGAGCATTACTTTACTAGCGTGGAGATCAGTGCAATTGTGTGGTAGTTTGAGCATTCTTTGCCATTGCCTTTCTTTGGGACTGGAATTAAAGCTGATCTTTTCCAGTCCTGTTGCCACTGCTGAGTTTTCCAGATTTGCTGGCATATTGGGGGTAGCACTTTCCCAGCATCATCTTTTAGGATTTGAAATAGCTCAACTGGAATTCCATCACCTCCACTAGCTTTGTTTGTAGTGATGCTTTCTAAGGCCAACTTGACTTTGCATTCCAGGATGTCTGGCTCTAGGTGAGTGATCACACCATTGTGGTTATCTGGGTCATGAAGATCTTTTTGTATAGTTCTTCTGTATATTCTTGCCACCTCTTCATAATATCTTCTGCTTCTGATAGGTCCATACCATTTTTGTCCTTTATTGTACTCATCTTTCCGTGAAATGTTCCCTTGGTATCTCCAATTTTTTTGAAGAGATCTCTAATCTTTCCCATTCTATTGTTTCCCTCTATTTATTTGCATTGATCGCTGAGGAAGGTTTTCTTATGTCTCCTTGCTATTCTTTGGAACTCGCCTTTCAGATGGGTATATCTTTCCTTTTCTCCTTTGCCTTTAGCTTCTCTTCTTTTCTCAGCTATTTGTAAAGCCTCCTTGGACAACCTTTTTGCCTTTTTGCATTTCTTTTTCTTGAAGATGTTCTTGATCATGAGAAATGGGAATATCATCCTACCTTACCTGCCTCCTGAGACATCTCTATGCAGGTTAAGAAGCAATGGTTAGAACAGGACATGAAACAATGCACTTTTTCAAAATTTGGAGAGGAGTATGCCAAGGGTGAATATTGTCATGTTGCTTATTTAACTTACATGCAGAGTACATCATACCAAATGGAGGATTGGATAATAAAACAAGCTGGAATCCAGATTTCAGGGAGAAATGTCAGTAACTTCAGATACGCAGATGACTTCAAGCTTATGGCAGAAAGTGAAGAAGAAGTAAGGACCTTCTGGTTGAAAGTGAAAAAGGAGAATGAAAAAAACTGACTTAAAACTCAACATTCAAGAACTTAGATCATGGCATTTGGTCCCACTGCTTCATACAAATAGATGGGGAAACAATGGAAAAGTAACAGACTTTATTTTCTTGGGCTCTCAAATCACCACAGATAGTGACTGCAGCCATGAAATTAGAAGATGCTGGCTCTTTGGAAGAAAGGGTATGCCACACCTAAACTGCAGACCCATTACTGTATTGAGAAAGGTCCATGTAGTCAAACTAGTTTTTTGCAGTAGTCATGTATGGATGTGAGTGTTGGATCATAAAGGAAGCTGAGTGCTGAAGAACTGATGCTTTTGAACGGTGGTGTTGCAGAAGACTCTTGAGAGTCCTTGGAAAGCACGAAGGTCAAACCAGTCAATCCTAAAGGAAATCAGTCCTGAATATTCATTGGGAGGACTGATGCTGAAGCTGAAGCTTCAAAGTTTGGCCACCTGATGTGAATAACTGACTGATTAACAAAGACCCAAATGCTAGGAAATATCGAAGGCAGGAGCAGAAAGGGATGATGGAAGATGAGATGGTTGGATGGGATCACCGACTCAGTGGACATAAATTTCAGCAAGCTCTGGGAGATGGAGAAGGACAGGAAAGCCTCGCATGCATGGGTCCCAAAAAAATACATGGGTCACAAAAAATTAGACATGACTGAGCAACTGAAATGATCCTATTAAGCACAGTTATTACAAAGTTTTCAAAATAGTATGTAGTCCTCAAATAAGACCTGATGACAATATTTTTCACAGTTATTTTGTCCTAAATTCACCTGGTAATTTGTTGTAGCCATCAGTGTTTGGTAATTTGCTTTCTATGGAAAAATGATAAATTGCACATAATTTAATGACTGAATGTGGTTTTGGAATGAGGCATTCTCTCAGATAGTTACCCTCTACAGAAATGATACTTTAGGGGCTAGTGTTAATGAATACCCATGTACCCAACATAGTTAGGCCAAGTGATATCAGAACGTTGGAGCTTAAAGCAGAGAGAGTTTTATTGCAGGGCCATGAAAGGAGATGGGTGGCATATGGCTTTAAAAATCCTGAACTCCCCAAGAGTTTTCAGCAAAACACACTTCTGGGAGAGGTGAGGGAGGGGTGTGATTAACTGTTGCGAATATATGCCTGTCAGATCCTCTGCTACTGAAATAAGATCACGGTGAGGTAACAGTGTTCATGAAAGCCTATAGTGGAAAAATACTATTCCCTATGCTGAAAGAAAAGCTTCCAAGCTTGACTTTCACACTCCAAGGTTCTGTTTAGGATGAGGGGGACCCTGGGCAGGCTGATTATCCTGACTGGGAGCATTCATCCAGCACCCAGTCTTTATCCTCCCACCAGTGGCCAGTCCCAGCTGAAGAGGCAGCTCTCAGTCTCTGGGCTCTCTATTTGCCAAGGTCCCCCATACCTTGCCCAACCTTCTTCAATGAAGGAGCCAGGTGTCCAGCATACAGCTGCTCCTCAGTCTCCTCAGTCTACCCATCGGGTGGGGGCTGGGTCCTGTAGACTGACTCGTGCAGAAGCCACAACCATTTGGTCATGGAGGTGGGGGTGGGAGAGTTTGGCTATTGCTCTGAACCTGGGGCCAGGCAAGTGAGTGGCTCTAGCAAGCAGCTCTGGGCCACTGCCTTTAGCCTGTCCTCAGGTGCCCTGGCTTGCTCCCCAGCCTGAGGCCAGAGGACCTGGAGGGCCCTGGGCAAAGCCTGCAATATATCTTGAACTAAACTCTTCTGAGAGGCTGACTCTGGTGGAGCTGGATTTCGAACTTCACTAATGGACATGAACTAAATGTGCAGCTCCATATTCCTCCTGCCCTCTTACAGTATCTTCTTTGGTGAGATTATTCAACGTATGACTAAAGTTGGTACCTTGGACCATCATGGTCCAATTCCACTAGCCCTCGATAACCACATTCAACTCTCTGTTTCTATAACTCAGGTATTATAGCTAACAATATCATGTGATGAGAAAGTTTTTGTCTTCTTCTAACTGAAATATTTTACTTAGCGTTGTCCCTAAAGACATATATATTGCAAATGGGGAAACCATTTATTTATTCACTGCTGGAAGTATAGTTGCATTTTAATATTTTAAAATCAATTTTTATTTGATTATAGTTACTTTACATTGTTGTATTAGTTTCTGCTGTACATCAGTGTGAATCAATTAAATGCTTACATAGATCCCTTCATGTTGGATTGTCTTCCCATTTGTGTCACCACAGAGCACTGAGTAGAGTTCCTTGTGCTTTTCTTTCATATTTTTTTCAGTAATTTAAATTGATTTCTTTATTTTAACTGGAGGATGATTACTATACAACATTGTGATGGTTTTTGTCATACATCAAGCTTAGTGAGCCATAGGTACACATGTGTCCAACACATCATTAAGCCCACCCCACATCACTCCTCACCCTATTCCTCTGGGTTCTTCCAGATCACTGGCTTTGGATACCCTGCTTCATGCATATGTATACCTGAAGGATGATTTTCCTGCATGAATAAACTTTTGTTCTTTTCTATGTTTCACATGTGAAAATATGGGTGCAGAGTTTTCTATGTGAAATACGAAGTCTGCATTTCACTTTGGAAAATCTAGTTGTATATTTCTGGTCTTAACACATGGCTTGTGGGATGTTACACATCTGGATGTCTGTGCACACTTTTTCCTACATGAATATGGAATTGTGTATATCTCACATAGGACAATTTGAGCATACATTTTCTTGCTTGAAGTATAGAATTTTATATATTTTCCATATGAAAATCTCCATTAAGATCTTCTGACATGAAGTATGTTCTCAATAGTTCAAATATGAAAGCATGCTGCAAATTTTCACTGATGAAATAGAAACTTTGTACATTTCAAAAATGAAAATCAAGGTACATATTATCTTACCTGAAATATGGTATATTTTATAATTCACATGAAGACATTTGGGCCCAGATTTTCTTGATTTACTCTATTATTTCACATACGAATATATGAGTGCCATTATTTCTGCACTAAATATATGTAATTCTCTAGAGTTCACATTTGAAAATCTAGGCACACATTGTGCTGCATGATATATGGAATACACTCTATGAAAATCTGGAAAAAGATTTTATGATGGAAATATTGACTTGTTTATGTTACATTAATGAATATCTGTGAGCACATTTTCCTATACAATATGTGGAATTCTCCATATTAAACCTTTGAATATATGGACATTCTTTTTCCTACATTAAATTTTATCTACAACATATATTAAAATATTAGCATGGCTTTTGTGGGCATAGATTTTGAAATGTGGAATACAGAATTCTATATGTTTCACACATGGCAATCAGTGTGCAGATTTTCTTAAATGAAATATGGAATCACATACATTTTACAGATGATAATTGGAACAAAGACTTTTCTGCTATATTGACATATGGGATTCTGTATATTTCATATATGAAAATCTTAATTAAGATTTCTGACATAAGTATGTAATTTTCTATATTGCAGTTTATAGAAATCAGGGAACAGATTTGCTTACATTAATTAGGACATCTCTATATTTCACATATAGAAATCTGTGACAGATTTTCATACATGTCATATGAGATTTTTCACATTTAATATAAGAAAATCTTGGCCCAGATATTTGTTTAAAAATATGGAAATCTTTATGCTTCATATATGAAAATATGAGTACCAATATTCCCATATGAAATATGGAATTCTCTATCATATTTGAAATAGGGCCATCCATTTTCTTCATAAATATGAAATATCTATGTATCACATATGAACATCTCTGTTCAAATTTTCCTAGAGAAAGTATTGAACATTATGTGTATCACATAGGAAAACCTGGGTGAGAATTTCCCCACATGCAATCTGGAATTCTGTATATTTCAGATATGAAAATCATTGTGATATTTTTACTCTATTAAAAATAGAATTTTCTGTATGTTACATATGAAAATCTCAATGCTGATTTTACTACATGAAATATTGAATTTTTATTTCACTTTATTAAAATCTGTATGCAGAGTTTTTTACATTAAATATGGAATTCTCTGTACTTTCTATATGAAAAACTGGGTGGTGATTTTCTTACATTAAATCTGGGCTACTCTACATTTCACACAAGAAAATCTAGGCATTGCTTTTCTTAAGATATGGGGATCCAGTATGGTATTGGTATTGCCCCTATTTCACAAGTGAAAATATCTGCACAGCTGTTTCTTCATGAAATATGGAATTCTTTGTGTTTCTCATACACATATCAAGACAACGATTTTCTGCCACAAAATATGGAATTCCCTATATTTCCTATATCAAAATCTAGGTGCTAATGCTCCTTCATGGAAGTTGGACTTTGATACAGTTCACATTTGAAGATCAGGATGGAGATTTTCCCATAAGAAATATAGAAATCTCTATATTTTGCATGAACCAGTGGTTCTTCATGTACTGCCACGTGTTCCCTGTTTGCATTTGTGTCCCTGTCCCTTACACATATGTGCTTGTGTTGCATATGTGTGTGTGTGGGTGTGTGCATGGTTCCTGCCCACTGCAGACACAGAGATGAAGGTGACAGAACATGAGATGTGGAGCAACCAGAGGAGGAGGAAGGAGGTGTTCACAGACTAGGGGAGACTGGTACATGCATCTCTGTGATGCCCCTGTCCAGGACAGGAATGAGGAAAGGATGACAGGTGACAACTCTGGACAGTGACTCTGCAAATGTATAGTTACATCAAGAAGCATAACCAAGCTCACAATTTCTGCTGTGTTGTGTGTGTGTTTCAGTAAGCAGTGGTGGGGAGTTTGAGGAGTCACCCAGAGGAAATAAATCAAGTGATGTGGGGATTTAAGACCACTGTCTGTGGACCCCTCAGTCTGTGGTGCATTGGCTATCCTGTGGAAATGCTGGATGAGGCTAGGGAAGGACCCCCAATTTTGAAGAGGCCAAGGTCCTTCGAAAAAAGGAAGAGGCTGGAAGGAGGAGGAATGGAATGAGAGCCAGCTTCACTGCAGATTGTTCCACACATGTGAGAAAGAGATCTGGGAAAGTCCTGGGCTAGTGCTGCCTAGGATCATCCTGTCAGCCAGCACGCTCCCTCTCCAAGTGTGTTACATATTGGCACGATGTGAGACAAATGACATGCTAAGCTAGGCTCTCAGAGTGAACCCCCAGGCATCCTAGGAGAGACAGGGTGTGAGTGTGGAATCTGAAGGGCACTTCCAGCTACCTGGCAGTGCAGAAAGATGAGGAACACACAGGTATGGGGTGTGTATGTGTGTCCCTCTGCCAGTGTCTGCCTGTGAGGGAGGGAACAGGGATGAAGCAAGGATGGCAGGATGTTTGCATGCAGGGACCCTGGAACAGTGAGAGACAGGTTCCAGTTCAGAGCCTGCTGTATTTAGGCTCCAGGCATTAGTGAATAGCAGTCATGAGGAAGACACCACATTGCTCGTTTAAAGATGTCCTGACATGAATTCCTTCATTTTTTTCTGAGTGTGCTGTTGCACCCTGGATCCCTTGCTGAAAGGATAGGCAGGTAGAAAGCACCAGTGGGAAGTCAGTGACGATGGAAAGGAGCCAAGAAACAGAATGGGGTGGATCCCCAGACACAGAAGAGGGGGATACAGCCCCTTGGACACGCAGCTACAAAGATCGTTCTGTCCTCAAGTGTAGCAGCATTCTTTCCCAAAAATGACCAGCGGCAGGAGTACACCTTGCTCTTTATGTAAGCTTTGGTTGACTGATGGGACTTGCAATGTAAGCAGCTGCTACCTGCAGAGTTTGCCAGTTTAAAACATCACTCTTTATACTCTTTGCAGAACACTTCGATATCAGGACTATGCAAAGGATGGCTTTAATTGATCCTTTGGTGCTCCTGACCCCACAGGCCTGGGGAGACAGGGTAGGCTGCAATGTGTTCTCAACCTGGAGGCTGAAGGAGAACAGCACCACTTTGAAAAGGCCTGTATACGCTAAATGGGCAGACTTCAATGCCTCTGGCACCGGTGAGTCGTGGCCCTTAATGGAGAGCTGTCCTTAGCATCTCACTGACTGGCATTGAAGCAAGTTTCAGGGAGTTCTCTCATGCCAGCTAGAGCGTGCCCCTTTCTCCCCCTGTCCAAAGTGTGGCCAGGCCACCATAGTCCTGTGCAGTGTTCATGTCTACCATGTGAGGGAGGGAGGGATGCCTGTCTGCTTCTGTGGTTCAGCAGAGATCACCTGTGTTTGCCTCTAAAGTGTGAGAAAGCATTCCCCAACTGTGTGAACTGACAAAGTCAGATCTCCCGTGGGTGCAACTCACACAGGAGGAGAGCTTTGGCTTTATGCCTAGGTTAAGTGTCTTTTATGAGCTCTGGTGTCCAGAGAGTGGCAGAGGGCAGCAGCACCAGTCAGAGAGACAGAGACATACAGACACAAGCCCTTACTACACACAAAGAAAGATGGACAGAGAAACTGAGTGCCAGAAGCAGACACAGAGACACAGAGAGCTCTGTACCCTGTGGCTCTGGTGCCCTTGAGCAAAGGAGCTCAACTGTATCAAACTGGGTTTGTACCCACTCTCCTATCATCCAGACTGCACTGGACTCTCTGCTCAGTGGAAGAAACTATCCAGCCACATTGCCTCCCTGACTTTCATTGGACACTTTGGGAGAGCACCCAGAGGTTAAAGGTCCTGTGGGACACAGGAGTGTCTTTTTTGGATATGGAAGTTGGAATTCACGGTTTGAATTTCTGGAGGCCAAGGAAATGGCAGCTTCCACCTGGGTTTTGCCAGATGGAAGACAGGCAGTGTGCCTGGAGGCGGGCACTCCGGGAAGCAGAGGTATCACGTGGCTCGCTGGAGCTCCCGGAAGCCAGGGGAAGGGGATGGGGGTGGGACCAAAGCAACTCCCTTTGGGCTAGGGGCCTGTCTGTGGAGCGTGACACCAACTATCCTCTCAGCCAATGGCTGAGATTGGGCCCAGCAGCCTGGGAGTGGGTCACAGCTCCAGCAGCCTAGGGGCCCGTTAGCCTGGGCAATCTGGCCCGCCTGTGCACCTTGCTCCATGTTGTCTCCCACCACATTCTTCAGTCTCAGGGCACCCCCAGAAGGTGGCAGCTATGGCCACTGGGTGATGGCAGCATTTGCATCGGCTGTGCAGGCCACCTGCTGTGCTGTCATGTCCAACCCCTTCACAGCTGCACCAGCTCCAGCCACAGCCAGGGCCACGTCCAGAGTCAGACACTGCCAGAGGGTGGAGGGAGCACCCCGGAACTCTGGATCTTCTTAACTGTGAGGCCAATTCTTCAGGGGACTGAGGCCCTGGGGCCTGCCCTCACGGTGTGGGCGTTGGGGACATTGCAGGGACCAGGTGGTGCACGAGGCAAGAAGGTGGCTCTCTTCAGTGTGGAGGTGAAAAAAGGAAGGTGAGGCCCTGGAAGAGGGAGAGGTGGCGGGGATTGGGTGAGAGGTCAGGCTGCTGGTGGAAAAAGACAGTGCGGAGCGGGAGGAGGTGGTGGCAGATGTGGAGCAAGAGCAGTTGTCCTCACAGGAGCCAGAGGAGAAGCCGGAGGAGAAGAGGCAAGAACGCATAAGGCCAGGAGCCCCGAGTGATCTACCAGCCCATGCTGGAGGGTCTGCGAGTCACTGGCGGCCCTTCAGGCAGTGACTTTAGCTCTGGGAATGTGGAAGACCACAGGGCTTACGTTTGTATCAGGTGGAACAACCATCAAAGGAGGAAGGGTCACCTGGCTCAGAGACACGCCATCTTCCAAGTCATCGTAGGCTTCTGGGCCCAAGCCCTATCCTGACTGCTGCTCCTCGGAGTCAGCTGGTCAGGAGGAGGAGAAGGACCAGGAGTTGGAATAGAGGTGGGGACAAGGGCACAAGCAAGGTGAGGGGTGGCCGAGGGAACTGGGTGCTGGGGGTGTGGAGGTCCAAAGATACAGCAGGAGCAGAATTTGGGCATGGCCAAAACACCTGTAGGTGTCTAAGCCATGACTTTGGGTGACACCTTTTGGCCTGCATCTGAAGAGGAGCAGTACCCGAGGGTGGGGATTCTATATCAGAAGTGCCCAGAAACATAAGGCTAGAGTAGCATTCCCGGAGAGTTATTACTGTATTTGTGGATAATCCTGGGAAGTAACAGAGACAGTGCGAGTCCCACAACCCCTCCCAGTTAGTCAGAGCCCCTGTATTTGTTCCCACTACTGCAGTACAGAAGCAGGAGGTTTTCCACACCCAAGGTGGAGATGGAAGGAGCTGCTGTCTGGTATGCTGTGAGTGCCAGAGGACTTCAGACACATCCTTGTGAAGACAGGGAGCAGGTCAGAGAACCAGGGCTTTCTTGCTAAACACACACACACACACACACACACACACACACACTTGCCGGCAGACAAGGTGTGTCAAAGGGACTGCAGTTCCTGACATTCTAAGCAGTGACATGCCACTACTCAGCACATTCCAGCCAGTCAAGAGATCAGAAGTGGTCAGTAACAGACCCTCCCTTTGCAAATGCAGACAACTTCAGACGCTGAAGACCACAGGGGACCAAAAGCTGTGAGCATGTCTGATGTTACGGCACTGGCTGGGGGACATTGGTGGGGTGGGCAGGCAAGCATCAGTGCCCAGAGCGCTTGCAGATGACTGTTCCAGTGTCCCTGTGAAAAGTTGTTACTCAGCCATGAAAGACGCTGGGATTCTTGGCCTGGGGAGGAGAGGAATTCAATCTGGGGCCAGTGACTAAGCTTGTTCGCTCAGAGCTTTTGTGTAATCAAGTTTTATTAAAGTATAAAAGAGATAGAGTAAGATTTTGACATAGACATCAGAAGGGGGCAGAAAGAGTGCCCCCCAGCTAGTCTTTAGCAGAAAGTTATATACCAAATAGCAGGCTGCTAATTAGACAAAGGAAATGTCTCAACACACAGAGAGTGGCACCAGGCCCCTCACCCACAACATGTATCTTGAGATAAAATTGGCACAAGGTGAGTCATCCTGGGCCATAAAACGATTGACATGAATCTTGAAGAAAGGCAGGTTTCCAAGCAAATACATAGTCTTATTAACACAGATTAGGAGAAAAATTGTATGAGTAAAACATACTGGTTTGTTGAGGCATTCTCTCTTCTGAGCCTTAGGTGGAACAAACATGAAGACAGACAGAGTTTAGGGTAAATACACAGTTCATTAACATAGCTTAAGAAAAACATTTCCATAAGAAAAACACAGGTTAGCTCAAGGTTTGAGAAAAGTTAAATTCAGGTGGAACCAGGTGTCATCATGGCAACACAGAATTTTAAAAGAAACCTCCTTTTAAGTTTCTATACAGAAGTGGGGAAAAAAAAATCTGACACTTGTAGTTTGTTTCCTCCTGCTGCTTAAGAGAGAGATAAAAAAATGTCTGACACTTGCAGTCTATTTCCTGTTTGCAGGCCCCTAGCCTCCCTGCCTCTTACCCTGTCACTCGTTCCTTCCCAGGCTAGCCCTGTTGCTTGTTGCTCTACCTGGCCTGGCTTGTGGAATGACTGGCTCCTTGACCTGCAGCAGATTGTGAACAACCGCCAAATATCCATCATGATCAGTGAACAAGATGAAGTCTTACTTAGCTACATGATCGATTTGAAGGTCAGTGAGGGAGAATGAGGAGAGGTGGGTAGGGGGGCTGGGAAGGGAAGTGGGGGATCATTTTATCTGGTGTGAGCACTAGGAGTGGAGAGGCAGAAGCCTCCCCGCAGGCAAGCTGCGGACTCCAGAAACTTGCACATTTCCTCTCTTTCTGGTCCTGACAGGTGCAGGAACAGAGGCATCATCCCTGCTCCCGGTGCTCACTGCTAAGTTGCTTTTCAGAGTAAACCCTACTTCAGGAACACAGTGATCATTAAGGAGTACTACCTTAATATCACTGATACATTCTGCCTCCCAGGGTGGTGTGGGTGGCTGGGGAAGGGAGTGGATGCTTCTCCTGCACGATCCTTCCCTGCCTCCCCTGTTTCCTCCAGGATATATGCCCTGTCATTCCACTCCTGTCCACTGGTTCTGGGTTTATAAATGGGGAGCTCCAAGCTGCAGGCTGGAAACCAGCAGCTTTAAATTCCTCAACTGGTTGTTGGATCACAACAGCCCATGATCACACAGGATTGCTGAGATGGGGTTGCTCTGAGTCTTCACAGAATTGGCGATTTGTGTTGGAGTTTTTCGCTGTTCATGAAGGGTTCAGGTCCTGGTGAGCCCCATGTTGATCTTGTTCGTGTTTGCAGCAGATAATCAGCAAAGACGTGTGGCTCGACCTCCTGCAGTACTTCCCAGGGAGGTAGATCCTGCCGTAAGAGGTTACTGACAGAAACACAGGTTGTGAGGGGGTCAAAGGTGGGCCCTGAAGGGGCAGCCACGTAGAGGCTGGGACACTCTCCTTTCCCAAATGGGGATGCTCAGGCTCATGCAGGCTGGATGTGGAGCCTGGATTCAGGTCATACTGGTAGCAAGTGACAGGCTGAGAATGGAAGCTTGGGGAATTTGTGTGTCCAAGTCTTGCTCGAAGAAGCTGTGATTACAAGATGAGAGAGTCCTAGGTGATTCTGATAGAGACAGGGTCAATCAAGCACCTTTGTCAGAATCATCTTTCCCCAGGTTGAGCCATCCCCAGGCCTCCTGCTACTCACTGAGTTTGAGATTCCCCTGGGCCCTTATGTCCCGACCTTCCTCCTGGAAAGTATCCCAGTTGGAATGGGTTTCTCTCCACTGTCCCTTGGCACTTTTGTGCTGACTTTGGGGTCTTCTGTGAATTTCCTCATCCACTGATTTGCCTCTCACCACCACCACACAGGTAAAGTTGGAAACGACTTAAGGCTAAGTGGTGATAATACTGAACAGATGGGGGAAGAAATGGACAGAGATCCAAAAAGGGCAGGACACGGTGCTACTGACACCATCTCCCATATTGCTGGACACAGGCATCTTCAGCTACTGAAACACCTGTGTTCCCTGTTTGTGTTTGTGTCACTGTGCCTTCCTCATGTGTGTTTACACAGGTGTGCTTGTGTTGCCTGTGTTTGCGTGTGTTTCTGTGTGTGTGCATGTGTCTGGCCCACATCAGACAGAGATGAAGGTGACAGAACATGAGACTTGGAGGAACAAGAAGAGGAGGCAAGAGGCATCCACAGGCTAGGGGTGACTGGCCAGTGTATCTCTGTGGTGCCCCTGTCCAAAACAGGAATGAGGAAAGGATGGCCGGTGACATCTCTGGACAGTGGTTCCACAAATCTACAATTATATCAAGAGACATAAACAAAATCACAGTTACTGCTCTGTTGACCCATTTTTTCTACCAGACTTTTTCATGACTGATCTCCTTAACTGGAAACAGCCTACCCCCTCATACTCTGAATAGCCCCAAGCGGTGATTGGTCTCTAAGAATCCATCTTCCAGACCCACCGCCCCACCTGGGGAGACTGCCTGCAGCATCTCCTCACCCTATTCAATACAGAGGAACGCTGATGAATCATGACAAAGGCTAGAAAATGGCTCCAGACCAATGCTCTAGGTGGCCAATTAGGTGTAGAAAACTGGGTGTGGGAGAACTTCCCAGAGGAAGAGACTTGCTGATACCCCAATACTGATGGGGGAATAAACCGGTTGGAGAGATATCCACAGGCCCTCTCTCCTACAAAGGATAAAAGGCGGGGCTAAGAAGCCTGCTAACATGCCTAAGACCACTGCAGTGCTACATGATCCAGATGATAGCCTGGACGATTTCTACAAAAAGCTGTGTGAGGCCTTCTGGGCTTTCACCTCTTTTGATCCTGAAACCACTGAGAATCAATGGATGATAAATTCGGCCTTTGAGGGACAGGCCCAAACGAACATCTGAAAAAAAAAAAAAATACAGATGTTAGAAGGGTTTGCAGGCGAAAATGCCACAGAACTGCTTTGCCAACAAAGTCTTTCTCAATCACAACCAAACAGCAAAAAGTGTATGAGGCAAAAAGTCGCACTCTTGGCAGCTGCCCTGTCAAAGCATGCACCCCCGAGGGACCACACCGCAAGGCAAGGGGCCCAGATCCGAAAAAGACAATTCCCCTCAGTCATGATCATTGTGCCTATTGCAAGGAAAAGGGACACTGGAAAAATGTGTGCTCCAGTCGCCCTAGGAAGAAAACCAAAGTAGCAGGCCCACTGAGCCGGTATTAACCCAAGCCACCCAGCACTAATCTGATCGGGCTAGCTCAAGCAGAATCCAACTAGAGGGGACTGGACTGTCTCCAACTGGGTCCCTGAGAGCCCATGGTCAGAAATCAAGTAGGGGGCCATCCAATGGAATTTATGGTGGACAATGGTGCTGAGCATTCTGTGGTCACCCAGGAGATAGTCCCCTTATCAGGAAAAGAAACTACCATCATTGGGGCATAGGTGCCCAGACCCACAGGCACCCAGACCTGCAGGCCATTTTGCAGTCCTAGACAATACTGACTGAGGGGCCATCAGATAGAGCACGAATTCCTGTACCTTCGGAGAAGGCAATGGCACCCCACTCCAGTACTCTTGCCTGGAAAATCCCATGGGCAGAGGAGCCTGGCGGGCTGCAGTCCATGGGGTCGCTAAGAGTCAGACATGACTGAGTGATTTCACTTTAACTTTTCACTTTCATGTATTGGAGAAGGAAATGGCAACCCACTCCAGTGCTCTTGCCTGGAGAATCCCAGAGACGGGGGAGCCTGGTGGGCTGCCGTCTCTGGGGTCGCACAGAGTCGGACACGACTGAAGTGACTTAGCAGTAGCAGCAGCCTGCCTGCTCTATTCCCTTGATGGGAAGAGACCTGCTTGCTAAATGGGGGCCCAGATTTCCTTTTCTGCTGATGGGTAACCTCACCTAAAGCTAACAGGCCCACATTCCTCCTTGATTATGACTCTTGCTGTAAGGTGAGAAGAAGAATGGCGCCTGTATTCCTCCTTCCAGAAGAAGGGACCATTCCTCCTGAATCAGAGACTAAGTACCCACCAGTTTGGGCCAAGGAAAATGCTCCGGGTTTGGCAAAACCCCTTGCTCCCATCCTGATGGCTCTGAAACCAGGAGCTCAGCCTGTAAAACTACAACAGTATCCGATTCTCCAGTAGGCCCAGCTGGGAATCCAGGCTCATTTAGACAGACTACTCCAACACAGGCTTCTGATGAAATGCCAGTCACCCTAGAACACCCCACTACTATCTGTGAAGAAGCCAGGGACACATGACTACCATCCGGTTCAGAGCTTAAAGAGCTGTAAACGAGGCAACCATTACTCTGCTCCCCACAGTGCCTAAACCGTACACCCTACTAGGACTGATCCCTTCCACAGCTGAATGGTTTACCTGCTCGCACTTGAAAGATGCCTTCTTCTGCCTCCAGCTTGCACCTGTCAGCCAACCACTATTTGCCCCTGAATGGGAAAACCCACACATGGGAAACAAGGAACAGCTCTCTTGGACGAGGCCTCCTCAGGGTTTCAAGAACTCCCCTATTCTCTTCAGTGGAGCTTTGGCCACTGACTTTGTGAAATTTCCTGGACAGGAGTTAGACTGTGTCCTGCTGAAATAGGTTATTGAATACAACAAAGGCTTGATGCCTAAAAGGAACAAAGGCCCCCATCTCCTTGTTAATGGAAGCTGGGTACCAGGTATCAAAGAAAAATGCACAAATCTGTAAAAGAAGTCAAATATCTAGGTTTTAACATCATCTGGGGCCAGCAAATGCTGGGAACTGAAAGGAAATAAGCAGTTTGCAACAACCCTCCCCCTACCACTCTCCAGAAGGTCCACGAGCTCCTGGGAGCAGCAGGATTCTGCAGGATATGGATCCCTGGATGTTCAGACCTGGCCAGACCCCTATATGAGGCCCTGAAAGAAGAAGAAAAGGCTCCCCTTGAATGGGAGCCAAGAGGCGGCATTTCAAACAATTAAGGTTGAAGTCTTTGATGCCTTAGCCCTAGAGCTTCCCAGTGTAACCAGAGAGCTCAATCTCTGTGGTCATGAAAAGTACAAAATAGCCTTGGGACTCTTGACACAAAAATTCAGGCCTTGGCAAAGGCCAGTGGCCTACTTGTCTAAATAGATGGCCACCCTACCTCCGAGCAGCAGCAGCCACTACCTTGCTAGTGAGTGAGGCTGACAAATTAATGTTGGGGAAAAACCTAAATGTTAAGGTCATACACTCAGTTGTAACCCTGATGGATAGCAGAGGCCACCACTGGCTCACGCATGCACGGATGACTCAGTATCAAGGTTACTATGAGAACATCCACGGTAAAACTGCAAGTTGTATGAACTCTAAAACCAGGTATCTTTCTACCAAAAGAAGCAGGGCCCTTGGAACACGATTGCTTGGAATTACTAGATGAAGTATTTTCTAATAGACCAGACCTGACTGACAACCTACTCCACAACCCAGACCTAGTCCTATATACTTATGGTAGCAACTTCAGGGAAAACAGGAATGCCGGGAGCCAGCATATTGCATATTGAGTGCATATTGCATATTGAGTGCAGCACTTTCCACAGCATCATCTTTCAGGATCTGGACTAGCTCAACAGGAATTCTATCACTGCCGGGAACCAGCGTGAGGAACTTTGCCCATGACAAAGGTCATGAGGAAGGAGGCTTGGCATATGCAAAGGCGGGATCGAGCCTCAGGAGTCCCCCTGGAAATTGTCGAGCATCTACCCCCAAACCAGAGTCTGCCTACTTTCTGCTTTGTGCTTTCACCTACACCTCTGACTTTACGGGGGGCTGTCCCCCACTACCTGTCTCTGAAAAAAGAGTTAGCTTACAGCTCCAGTTAATAATTCCTGGGTGTGACAGCGTTTCAACCTACAAACTCCTTTGGAAATCCTCTAGCCTGCCTGAATAGGTTTTTCCGGCCACATGTGATTGTTCAGAGCCTCCCAACTGTGAGAGGCAGGAGATGTTCTAAACTGTCTAAACACAGATTCTTTTGAGTAGTTAAAAGATTGATTAGAAATTGTATTGGTGAAGGGTTTTTTCACTTATTGAGCCAATGTTTGCTGCTAAGTCTCCATACTCCTTACCTACTGTGTCCTTGGCAGTGCATTGATTGATATAATGGGTGTATAGAAATGTAAAATGCAGCTTTGTCCAATGCTTTTTTGGAGGCTGGTGCCTGACTTTGGAATAATCACCTTTAGAGAAAAATAAGTTTCTTAAAATGTTAACAGGCCTCCGGGCCAGAAGATGATGTAATTCACCTGAACTTTTGCATATGATAAGTTTGAAAGCCTGGCTTCGATTAGGACCAGGAACTGCTGTCCTTGCATGACTCCACCCCTTCCCCCATTATCCTCTATGCACAACTTAAGGTATAAAAACTACTTTGGAAAATAAAGTGCTGGCCTTGTTCACTGAGACTTGGTCTCCCCATGTCACTCTCTCTCTCAAATTCTGGCTGAGTCTCCATCTGGAGCGCAGAACCCACCATGCTTGCTAATTATGCCTGGGTTTCTAAGATCCGACTGGGGAGGCCTCAGTGTCTCCTCTCCTTTGGGAGAACGGAAGGATGCCTGCGGCCTACGTAAGTGGTGCAAACTTCTTGTCTTGAAGTTTTATTGGTCTCCCGCGTAAACCAAGCTACTCAGCCTCTTTTCTCCACTGAATTTTCCTACTGAGCTATCCTCATTCTATTACTCTTTATATCCTTAATTAACGTTTAATTAAGCAGTTGTTTCCTGACCCTCGCCTACGCCGTCTCTCCTTCGAATACCCTGGATCAGCTGGGGCTGGTCCCTGGCACAGGAAGAAGATGGCTGGGTATGTTGTAGTGTCTGACTCTGAAGTGGAGGAAGGAGAGGCACTTCCTCAAGGATGGTCGGTGCAGAGAATGGAGTTATGGGCATTAATCAGGTCACTGGAACTCAGCTGAGAGCAGCGAGTCAATACCTATACACACTTGGATTATGCTTTTGCTACTCTACATGTCCATGAAGCCTTATACAAGCAAAGAGGACTACTTACAGCAGGAGTGAAAGGGATCGAACCCCAAGTTGAAATCCTGAAACTTCTGGAAGTATTATGGGATACAACAGAAGTGGCAGTTGTCCACAGAAAAGGTCACCAGAAGGGAGGTGACCCGGTGGCCAAAGGGAACCATCACGCTGATGCAGCCACCAAGGAGGCTGCCCGGGGGCAGCCGCCAGACAAATCGAAAGTCCTGCTAGCCCTGGAGATACCAGCTGCCCCCAGGTACTGGTTATGTATTGGTTATTAATTGCTCTGGGACTCCCCCTATTCATCTTTTTTGGAATAGAATTTACTCTCTCCCCAAGAGTAGACTTGTATCCAAAAACTCTCTCTCTGCTTTGCCTACTTCTTCATAGTACTTGTTTTTTGGAATCTCCTCCTATTGTGATCAACTTAAATATGAAAACAGTGAATTTTTGCCTTACAATTCTGTTAAGTTGTAAAATCCCCTCCTCATCTGAGAGCCAGGATGATTGTTCTGAATATATGCAGTCTTTCTACCATGAGGGTAAATAGGCCCAAGGATTCACTGACTATAGATACAAACCAACCACATGATATAGTTCAGCTTCCCCATGCACTAGGGAAGGGAAACATTACTGGGAGGGAGAAATTAGAGCCCACAGTGTGAATGGCCTCACGTGCTAGTGCTATGGCACCCCAAGACAGATGGCCTACTGGGCTCAACAGACTAATTTTGGGATGTCAGATGTTGGGGGGGGGGCGGGGCCAGACCAGGCTAGGAAAGAATCAGCCCAAGAGGTGGTCAAATGGTTAAAGACCCAAGTAACCAAGCCAGACCCATTGGCATCAAGTGCAAAGACAGGGTCCTCTGGACTGTACAACCAGCTTTGAGCCTCCCTCAAAGATAAGTTAGAAATGCCCACTATTAGTAATAATCCTTTTATCCATCTAGCCTAGGAGGGGTGCCCTGGAATTAAATGTCACTAGCTGCTGGGTTTGTGGAGGTTCTCTGATGTTTAAAACATGGCCCTGGAAGTGTACTGGATCAGATGCCTTTCTGCTATTCTGATGGAATCGAACAATTAGCAGGTGGCCAGGGGGTCCTATTCAGAGTTGGACCCTGTCCAAGGAAACAGTAGGCAAAGAATGCCTAAGCTGAGAAGGGATAAATTATACCTGGGTCAGAGAAACAAAATGTAGAAGAGCCCTGGTCTATGATGATACCTGTAAGAAACTTCCATGGTGGCAAGGGGACCCAACCTGGTATTGGGCTCCCCAAAGAGGGAATGGAATTCACACTTGCACTCCCTCCAACTCCACTTCTGGGATTCTAGAGAAAAACTGTACAGGAAATCAACCTGATACTAATCCCTTTCTTGCAGTCCCAGGCATTAGCCCATATTGGAAGCATCTTTACTGCACAAACCCAGACTTATGGCAGCCCCGAAGGGGACTTTTTGGAATTGTGGGAAAGGACCTACTCAGGGCTCCCATCCAGATGTGGAGGAACCTGCACCATAGGCATAATTTAGTCCGGTTTCTTCCTCTTACCCAACACCAGGGGACACGCTGGTGTTCCCAATTTGTGACAACCTGAAGCACAGAGAAAAATGATTCCTCAAGCTAGGGGGAAAATAAAACTGGGGTAAAGATGGGAGTTGGAGATACAGGACCCCTATTTACATGCTCAACCAAACAATCCGACTGCAGGCGGTACTTGAGATTATAACTAATGAAATCGCAACTGTGTTGGAACTGTCACAGCAAGAATTCCAGATGAGGACTGTCATCTATCAATATCGAACAGTGGAGGAAAGAACAGCTTGTGGGAAATTCAACCAAAGTGACTGTTGTATCCAAATAGATGATAATGGAAATGTTCTGACAGCCATAGCTAAAAATATCGGGAAGATTGCCCAAGTTCTGGTTCAGACAATATTTCTGGTTAAGACAATAATTGGGATTGTCGTAATCATACCGATGCCTGCTTATTCCCTGCTTCATACCCGTGCTAATCAGAAACACAACAGGGTTCATTCATAGAAACAGTTGTCAAATGGAGAACAGCCACCTAGCTGTTGCTTTTAAAGGGTTGCCAGCCATTTCTGGATGATGATGTTCTCTGACAGCTGCAGATGCACCCTAAACATCAAGAGGGGGGAATGAGATAGAAACCAGATCAAAGCCCCCAATTAAAGTAACAACCTTTTGATTTCCTTTCCTTTATCTTGGGTTAACAGCTGCTGCTCATCAATCACTGCTTCTGCATCTGATTGGTTGCTTGCTGGTTACCTCCTCTCCTCAGGAACTAGGGCTACCTGGGGAAGGGAGGGATCTGAGCTGTTTGAGCGGGAAATTTATGGTGCATAAAAGATACCCAGAACAAAGGTGGGGCACTCAGTCTTTGGAGGCAACTGCACTGAGCTCACACGGGTGCTGAATAGACCCGACTGTTCTGCATCTTTGAGTGCCGCTTGCCTCTTTCTGATGCCACGGAGTCAATAACAATACTACTATGTCAGTCAGCCAACTCATGGCCTACTTTCCCATGGCCTTTCTTTATTTCAAACAGTCCTCAGAAACTTGGCTTGTCTGTGCTTTTGCATTCTATCTGCTTTTTCTTTTTTTGAGAGACTCTTGTATGGCAGGAGGAATTATGATAAACTGGGCCATCTTTAGTGGTAGGAAGTCATTTAGCATAATTGGTACAGTTGGAAAAGTGAGAGGAAAGTCCTAATACAAACATGTAACTTCCAAGTTAGTGCTATCTTCTGGTAGTATGAGTAGAGAAGTAGGCAATGAGAAAGAAAATGAAATCATAGATACGTGGTTATCTCATTATGATCTCAAAATTGAAATATGTTTAAGAGAACAGTCTACATATAGGTGAATCTCGACTTCAGCTCTATTAAGTGTTCACACTGTTTGAACAAGTGTGAGGGAGCAAGTGTCCTTTAAGTCACTGCCCCCCTTCCCCCAAATAATAGCTCCTGAATTTCTAAGCCATTGCACTGCAGTTGGTCTAGTCTAGTATGCTGAGGCATTAAGATTGTCAAAGCTCATTGAGGCCAGAGATCACATTGTTTCTTACATTTTGAAATATGTCCCCAAGGCTTGCAGGTAGGTCTGGAGCAGCTCCCACCACCCCAAAAAGCCAAATCCTAGCTCTGAAATCTCCCCTTCATTCTCTGGTCAATCTTTCCTCCATCTTATCACCAACCTGCAGGATTCTATGTTCACTGCCCTGGAAAGATGCTCTCTTCTTGCAGTCTTCATCATCTTCCATGAGTGCCTGCCGATTGTCTGTATTTTGAACTGTCTGTTGATGGAATGAAAACATTTGAATAATGAAAATTAGAGGCTGCAGACAGGCTTGCACGGGAACTTCTTTATTAAGTTCCACAGAGGGACCCTGCACTGCCTTGTGGCTGAGTTGAATATTATTAGTGATTTGAATACTATCAACTGGATCATATGGAAGATGAATAATTTCCCTCTGAAAGTGGCACAAAAGACTTTTATGTGACTTCACTCTTGGTGCACATCTTCTCCACAATACCCTGTACCTGGCACTCTTACATACAAATGTTCTCAGTTGATCATGCATTTGGCCTGATCTGCTGCACTACAGACTCTGTCTCCTAGGCTTGGCTAAGATGGCAGTCGAGATATCTTGTTGGCACAATTTCTCGAGTTTGTAGAGGACTTAAAGTCTGCACTGTTTAAGTGCAGAACTTGTGACATAGCCCTGGCATGGCTGCAGTGTTAATGCTGAGGTTGCCTGGAACTGTTGTTTTGCTGCTCATACAGCCCTTGTTGGGATTGAGGACCCTGTACATCTCCATGGGTTGGAGCCCTTCAGTTTGGACTGGATTGCATTCCTTTTATTTTTTTAAGATATATAATACTTAAGATAAGTAGGAATGGTGGTCTCTTGGGGTTCTCAAGAAACCAGAGGACTGCTGATAAGAGTGGAGACCATAGACCACAAATTCTGCCATGGAGAAGGAAACACTAACACACCTGGCAAACTCTCTGGGGGAAAAGCCCAGGTGGTTTTACCAGTTTGGGAGGGCTTGTGATCCTCTAGGCTTCCCGATGGCTACTACAGCCTAGTGTCTTGGTTAGGGGAGGTTTAGGGAGACATGGTTGCCATGACATCACGACTCTGTGACATTACTAAAGCTATAGGCAGAATGCCTTTGTCACTTTCCTTTGCCTCTAACAGATGAAAGGAGAGGACTGTATTTTTCAAGGCAGAGCTGCCTTCATGATAGGCTTATTTTCTTCTACCACTTACAGTAAATGATGCTCATTCTAGTACTTCCTAGGCCAACTTTACCCATGAAATAGGAACAAGTTCTAGCCCAATTGAATCTCTAAAGAAACTGTGAAAACTCTCAGGGAGTGTTAAGTATCTGTGAGGATCATCAGTTTATGTGTTAGAGATTCCCTTACCAGATTCCTTTCCATGAGAACCTAGGTAAGAAAAGGAGGCCTCATTTGAAACTGAAAGCCTCTTTTCAAGAGGAAGTGGGTGTATTGGTTTTCTAGGGTTGCCAGAACAATGAGAAACATACCAGCTAGCTTTAAAAATATTTTCTCAAGCTTCTGGGGATCAAATCAATAATCAAAGGGTCAGGAGATTTCTTCTGTTCTGGACTGTGTCAGTCCAGAATTTTCTGGCTTTGTCTTCACACAGTAATGTCTCTGTATTATCTGTGACTGATCTCCTTTTCTTATAAAGAATCAGTCGTATTAACCCAACAACCTATTTAGAGGCCCTATTTCCAAATAGGGTCAGAAAAAAAGACACTCTACTCACATTTTGACTAAATATAATGTACAGAGAGTTACGTCTTCAGCATACAAATTTTGAGAGAATACAATTTATTCATAATACTCATTTTCTTCTCTCAACTTGCTACTGCTAAATATTCATCTGTATCCCAAAGCTCACTCCACTAATCAGCTTGCCTGAACCCAGAAAGCAGCTGATTAAGAAAAAATGGGTTGTTTAAGAGTAATACAGATGAAAACAAAATTCAAATTTTCTTACCAATCCAAAAATCCTCTCCACAAAGACAGAATGGATGGGAAACATTTGTATTATTGAATAAGTATTAAACCATAATGTGATGCACATGATAAGCAAACTACTAAAAGACTGCAAAGAGAAAAGAACTATTATAAATATGTTTCCTAGCAAACTTTCGACTACACTAAAGCTTTTGACTGTGTGGGTCACAACAAACTGTGGCAAATTCTTAAAGAGATGGAAATACCAGACCACATTACCTTCCTCCTGAGATATCTGTATGCAGGTTAAGAAGTAACAGTTAGTACCAAAGATGGAACAATGCACTGGTTCAAATTTGGAAAGGAGTACGTCAAGCCTGAATATTGTCATCTTGCTTATTCAACTTACATGCAAATTACATCATGGGATATGCAGGACTGGATGACACACAAGCTGGAATCAAGACTGCAGGGAGAAATATCAATAACCTCAGATATGCAGATGACAACAACCTAATGGCAGAAAGTGAAGCAGAATTAAAGAGCCTTTGGTTGAAAGTGAAAGAGGAGACTGAAAAAAAAGCTGACTTAAAACTTAACTTTCAAAAAACTAAGATCACAGCATTCGGTCCCATTACTTTCTGGAAATAGATGTGGAAACAAAGGAAACAGTGACAGACTTTATTTTCTTGGGCTCCAAAATCACTGCAGAAGGTGACTACAGCCATGAAATTAAGAGTTTTTCTGTTTCGAAGAAATCCTATGGCATACCTAAACAGCATATTAAAAAGCAGACCCATTATTTACTGACAAATTTATGTACAGTCAAAACTACGGTTTTTGCAGTAGTCATGTATGGATGTGAGAGTTGGACCATAAGGAATGCTGAGTGCCAAAGAATTGATACTGTTGAACTGTGGTGTTGCAGAAGACTGTTGAGAGTCTCTTGGACAGCAAGGTGATAAAACCAATCATTTTAAAGTAAATCATTTCTAAAAGTCATTGGGAGGACTGATGCTGAGGCTGAAGTTCCAATACTTTCACCACCTGATGCGAAGAACCAACAGCTTATAAGTGACACTGATGCTGGGAAAGATCAAAAGCAGAAGAAGAAAGGGATGATAGAGGACGAGATGGTTGAATGGCATCACTGACTGAGTGGACATGAATTTGAGCAAGCGCCAGGAGATGAAGAATTACAGGGAAGCCTGGCATGCTGCAGCCCATAGCATTGCAAAGATTCGGAAATGACAAGGCGACTGAAATGATCCTAGCAAGCACAGTTTATTACAAAATTTTCCAAATAAGAAGCAGTCCTCAAAAAGCCCTCAATAAAATGTTCATCACAGTTATTTTGTCCTAAATTTACAATGTAATTGGGGTAACCATCACTATTTTCAAATTGGTTTCTAGAGAGAACGATAAACTTCACATAATTTTATGACTGAATGTGGCTGTGGAAAGAGGCATATGCTCAGATGGTCTGCTACCCTCCACAGAATTGAGAGATAGATGCTACTATTAACAATTGAGAAATAAGATGTGACTATGAACAAATACCTATGTACCCATGGGCAAACCACTTCAGTATTTTTCCCTGAGAACCCTATGAACAGTATAAAAAGGCAAAAAGCCAGGACACTAAAAGATGAACTCCCCAGGTCGATAAGTGCCCAAAATACTACTGGAGATATCAGTGGAGAAATAACGCCAGAAAGAATGAAGAGACTAAGCCAAAGAAAAAAAATAACACCCAGTTGTGGATGTGACTGGTGATGGAAGTAAGGTCCAATGCTGTAAAGAGCAATATTGCATAGCAATCTGGAATGTTAGGTCCATGAATCAAGGCAAATTGGAAGTGGTCAAATAAGAGATGGCAAGGTGAACATCAATATTTTAGGAATCAGTGAACTAAAATGGATTGGAATGGGTGAATTTAACTCAGATGACCATGATATCTACTACTGTGGGCAAGAATCCCTTAGAAGAAATGGAGTAGCCATCATAGTCAATAAAAGATTCCAAAATACAGAACTTGGATGCAATCTCAAAAATGTCAGAAGGACCTCTGTTCATTTTCAAGGCAAACCATTCAATATCACAGGAATTCAAGTCTATGCCCCGACCAGTTAAGCGGAAGAAGATGAAGTTGAACGGTTCTATGAAGCACTACAAGACCTTTTAGAACTAACATCCAAGAAAGATGCCCTTTTCATTATAGCGGCCTGGAATGCAAAAGTAGGAAGTCAAGAAACACCTGGAGTAACAGGCAAATTTGGCCTTGGAGTAGAGAATGAAGCAGTGTAAAGGCTAATAGAGTTTTGCCAAGAGAACCCACTGGTCATAGCAAACACCCTCTTCCAACAACACAAGAGAAGACTCTACACATGGACATCACCAGATCGTCAACACAGACATCAGATTGGTTATAGTCTTTGCAGCCAAAGATGGAGAAGAGCTATAGAGTCAGTAAAAACAAGACCAGGAGTTGACTGTGGCTCAGATCATGAACTCCTCATTGCCAAATTGAGACTTAAATAGAAGAAAGTAGGGAAAACCACTAGACCATATGGGCATGGCCTAAATAAAATCCCTTATGATTAAACACTGAAAGTGACAAACAGATTCAACGGCTTAGATCTGATAGACAGAGTGCCTGAAGAACTATAGATGGGGGTTTGTGACACTGTCCAGGAGACAGGGATTGAAACCATCTCCAAGAAAAATAAATGAAAAAAGCAAAATGGCTGTCTGAGGAGGCCTTACAAATAGCTGTGAAAAGAAAAGAAGCAAAAAGCAAAGGACAAAAGGAAAGATATACCCATTTGAATGCAGAGTTCCAAAGAACAGCAAGGAGAGATAAGAAAGCCTTCCTCAGTGATCAGTGCAAAGAAATAGAGGAAAACAATACAATGGGAAAGACCAGAGATCTCTTCAAGACAATTAGAGATACCAACTGAATATTTCATGCAAAGATGGGCTCAATAAAGGAAATAAATGGTATGGACCTAACAGAAGCAGAAGATATTAAGAAGAGATGGCAAGAATACACAGAAGAACTGTACAAAAATGATCTTCACAACCCAAATCATCACGATGGTGTGATCACTCACCTAGAGCCAGACATCCTGGAATGTGAAGTCAAGTGGGCCTTAGGAAGCATCACTTTGAACAAAGCTAGTGGAGGTGATGGAATTCCAGTTGAGCTATTTCAAATCCTAAAAGATGATGTTGTGAAAGCAATGCACTCAATATTTCAGCAAATTTGGAAAACTCAGCAGTGGGCACAAGACTGGAAAAGGTCAGCTTTCATACCAATCCCAAATAAAGGCAATGCCAAAGAATGCTCAAACTACCATACAATTGCACTCAACTCACACACTAGTAAGTAATGCTCAAAATTCTCCAAGTCAGACTTCAACTATCTGTGAACTGTGAAATTCCAGATGCTCAAGCTGGTTTTAGAAAAGGCAGAGGAACCAGAGATCAAATTGGCAACATCCACTGGATCATCGAAAAAGCAAGAGAGTTCCAGAAAAAAAAAATCTATTTCTGCTTTATTGACTATGCCAAAGCCTTTGACTGTGGAACACAAGAAACTGTGGAAAATTTTGAAAGAGATTGGAATCCTAGACCACCTGACCCGCCTCCTGAGAAATCTGTATGCAGGTCAGGAAGCAACAGTTAGAACTGGACATGGAACAACAGACTGGTTCCAAATAGGAAAAGGACTATGCCAAGGTTGTATATTGTCACCCTGTTTATTTAACTTATATGCAGAGTACATCATGAGAAACGCTGGGCTGGAAGAAGCACAAGCTGGAATCAAGATTGCTGGAGAAATATCATTAACCTCAGACATGCAGATGACACCACCCTTATGGCAGAAAGTGAAGAGGAACTAAAAAGCCTCCTGATGAAAGTGAATGTGGAGAGTGAAAAAGTTGGCTTAAAGCTCAACATTCAGAAAACTAAGATCATGGCATCTGGTCCCTTCACTTCATTGCAAATAGATGGGGAAACAGTGGTATCAGTGGCAGATTTTATTTTTTTCGGGCTCTAAAATCACTGCAGATAGTGACTTCAGCCAGGATATTAAGACTCCTACTCTTTGGAAGGAAAGCTATGACCAACCTAGGCAGCATATTAAAAAGCAGAGACATTGCTTTGCCAAAAACCGTCTGTTTAGTCAAGGCTATGGTTTTTACAGTAGTCATGTATGGACGTGAGTTGGACTATAAAGAAAGCTGAACAGTGAAGAATTGATGCTTTTGAACGGTGGTGTTGGAGAAGACTCTTGAGAGTTCCTTGGACTGCAAGGAGATCCAACCAGTCCATTCTAATGGAGATCAGTCCTGAGTGTTCATTGGAAGGACTGATGTTGAAGCTGAAACGCCAATACTTTGGCGACCTGATGAGAAGAGCTGACTCATTGGAAAAGACCCTGACACTGGGAAAGATTGAAAGCTGGAGGAGAAGGGGATGACAGAGGATGAGATGGTTGGATGGCATCACCGACTCAATGGACATGAGTTTGGGTAAACTCCAGGAGTTGGTGATGGAAAGGGAGGCCTGTCGTGCTGCAGTCCATGGGGTCACAAAGAGTCAGACATGACTGAGCAACTGAAGTGAACTGAACTGTTGTACCCATGGGTTAGACAAGCAATATCAGAACTTTGGAGTTTAAAGAAGAGAACATTTTCTGCATGGCCATGCAAGTAGATGGGTGGCTTATGCCTTAAAAAATCCTGAACTTCCCAAAAGCTTTCAAGAATGTCCACTTAAACAAAACTTGTTGGAGGGATGTGATTATCTGTGACAAACTTCTTGCTGTCAGGTATTTTATTCTTGAAGAAAAGTCATGGTGAGGTAACTGTGTTCCTGTAAACCTCTAACAAAACAAATATTATTCTCTATGCTGAAAGGTAAGATTCCAAGCTTGACTTTCACATTCCAAGGTGCTGGTTAGGAGGAAGGGGTTCCTGGGCAAGATGATTATCCTCTCTGAGAGCATTCAGCCAGCATGCTGTCTTGGTCCTCCCACCCATGGCCAGTCACAGCTGAAGAAGCAGCTCTCAGTCTCTGGGCCCTCCTCTCACCAAGGTCTCCATACCCTGCCCAGCCACCTTAAATGAGGCAGCCAGTTGCCCAGCCCACAGCTGCCCTCAGTCTTCTCAGTCTACCCTAATTGGGTGGGGCGGGGGGACTGGGGCTGGGTCCTGTAGACTCTGACCCAATCAGATTGCCACAAGCATTAGGTCATGGAGGTGGGGATGGCAGAGGTAGGTTGCCTATTGCTCTGAAACCTGGACCAGGCCAGTGAGTGGCTCTAGAAAGTCTCTGGACCTCTGCAAAACTCGGCCTTTAGCCTGTCCCCAGGCTCCACACCTTGCTACCCAGACCAAGGCCAGAGCACCTGGAGGGCCATGGGTGAAGGCTGAAATGTATCTTTTACTACACTCTGCTGAGAGGCTGACTATTGGTGGACTTGGTCTTCTAACCTCTATGGTCTTTAGCTAAGGATGGCTCCATGCTCCTAATGCCCTTATTATGGTATCTTCCTTGATGAGATTATTCAACATTTGACAGAAAGTTGGTAACTTAGACCATCATGGTCTATTTCCACTAGCCCCAGATAATCACATTCTACTCTGTTTCTATAACTCAGGTAAAGTAACTAACAATACCATGTGATGATACAGTTTTTATCTTCCTCTAACTGAAATATTATACTTAAAAATCATAATGTCCCCTAGGACATATATATTGCAAATGGGGGAACCATTTATTCATTCACTGCTGGAGGTATAGTTGAATTGTAATATTTTAAAAATTTTTATTGGAATAGAGTTGCTTTACCATCTTATATTAGTTTCTGTTGTACATCAAAGTAAATCTATTATAGGCATACATAGATCCCTTCATTTTTGGATTGCCTTCCCATTTAGGTCACCACAGAGCACTGAGTAGAGTTCCTTCTACTTATTTATTTTTTCTTTAATTCAAACTAATTTATTTGTTTTAACTGGAGGATAATTGTTCCAGAGCATTGGTTTTGAATGCCCTGCTTTATGCATATATAAACCTGAATGATGATTTTCCTGCATGAAATGTGCAATTTTCTCTATATCACATATGAGTTATGGGTGTAAATTTTTCTACATTAAATTTGAAATCTGTATTTATGTTTGGAAATCTAGCTGTATATTTTTGGTCATGATAGATGGACTATTGCATGTTTCACATCTGGATATCTATGCACTGTTTTTCCTACATAAATATGGAATGCTGTATATTTCACATAGGAAAATTTGAGCATATATTTTCCAGAATAAAGTATGGAATATTATGCATTTTTTAATGAAAATCTCAGTTAAGATTTTCGGACATGAAGTATATAATTCTCCCTAGTTCAAATATAAAACACTGAGGCAAATTTTCATTACTGAAGTAGAATATTTGTACATTTCATAAAAGATCATCTCAGTACAGATCTTCCTACATGAAAGTTGGTATATTTTATATTTCACATAAAGATATATGGACCCAGATTTCCTTGTTTTGGGATACTCTATATTTCACATATGAAAATATGGGTGCTGATGTTTCTATATTAAATATGTAACTCTATATTTCCCATTTGAAAATCTAGACACAGGTTTTCCTGCATGAAACATGAAATATGCTATTTGAAAATCTGGAAAAAGTTTTTCCTGCTTAAATATTGAATTTTTTATTTTACATTTATTAAAGTATATGTGCACATTCTGCACATGATATATGGAATTCTCTGTTTAACTTCGGAAAATATAGACATTTATTAACCTATATTAAATACTAAATTCTCTATAGAAGTCATATTAAAATATTAGCATGGGTTTTGTTGGTCTAGATTTTCAACTGTGAAAATATGTAATTCTGTATGATTCATGTGTGGAAATCTGAGTGCAGATTTTTCTAAAGGAAGTATGAAATCGTGTATATCTTACAGATGATAAGTGTAGATTTTCTGCTATATTGCTATATGGGATTCTGCATATTTCATATAAGAAAACTTTAATTATGATTTTTTTGACTTAGAATATGTAATTCTAATTTCACATATAGATATCTGGGAACAGATTTTACTACATGAGCTATGAAATCTCTATATTTCACATATAGAAATCAGTGTACAGATATTCATACATCACATATGAAATTTTTCATGTTTCGTATGTGGAAATCTAAGTCCAGATATTTTATAAAATATGTGCAACTCTCTATATTTCCCAAGTAAAAACAAGATGAGAAACTTTTGAGATGAAATATGGATTTTTGCTAATTTCTCATATGAAAACTGGGGTACAGATTTCCTTACATGACATATGAACAGTGTATATTTTAGATATGAAAATTTGAGTTCAGATTTTTTTTTACATGAAATATGGAATTTTCCGTTTCAAATATGGAAATCTTACCTCAGATATGCTTCTATGAAATACATAATCCCTCTATTTCCTATATGCATGTGGACCCTGAGTTTGCTCCATAATATGTGCAATTTGCTACATGTCACATATGAATATCTTGGTCTAGGTTTTCCCGCATGAAATATGGAATTCTCTGTACTTCCCTTATCAAAATATGAGGACAGGTTAACTTTATGAAAGATGGCATTCTTTATATTTCACATTTGAAAATCTAGGTGTAGATTTTCTACATGAAATATGAAATTCTGTACATTTCTTGCATTAAAGTATTAGTGCAGATTTTCCTGCTTAAAATATGGAATTCTCTATATTTCATATAGGAAAGCCTGAATGAATACTTTCCTATGGGAAATATGTAACTGTCTATATTTTACACATGAAAATATGGGTGCAGATTTTTCTACATGAAGTATGAAATCTATATTTTATGTTTGAAAATCTAGCTTTATATGTTTGGTCATGATATATGGAATATTGCATGTTTCACATATGGATATATAGGCACATATTTTCTTGCATGAGTAGAGAATCCTGAATTATTCACATAGGACAATTTGAACATACATTTTCCTGCTGAATTATAGAATTCTACTTTCATAAATGAATTTCTCAATTAAATTTTCTGACAAGAGGTATGCAATTCTCTATAGTTCAAATATGAAATTCCAGAAGCAAATATTCATTCCAGAAATATGAAATGTGTACATTTCACAAATGAAAATCTAGATAGAGGTTGTCTTACATGATGTGTTGTGCTCTTAACACTTCATATAAAAGATCTGAGCACAGATTTCCTTGATTTAAATATAGACTAATTTATATTTCACATATGAAAATATGGGTATTGTGTGTTCTACAATATATGTATTTCTTTATATTTCACAAATGACATGTTGATTTTTTTCTATTGCATTTATAAATATTGGTTGCACATTTTCCTACATGGTATATGGAATTCTCTGTGTTTAGCATTTGAAAATATAGACATTCATTTTCTTACACTAAATAATAAATGCCCTAAACTTCACATATTAAAATATTAGCATGGGTTTTGTAGACATAGATTCTCAAATGTGAACGGGGAATTTTGTGTTTTGCATGTGGATATCACATTAGAAGTTTTCCTAAATGAAATATGCACTTCTGTATATTTTACAAATGATAATTGGAGGAAAGGTTTTTCTGCTATACTGATACATGGGATTCTGTATTTTTCATATAAAAATATTAATTAAGATTTCATTACATAAATATGCAGCTGTCCATATTTCATATTATACAAAACTGGGGAAAACTTGACCTACAAGAAATATGAAATCTCTACTTTTCATATATATTAATCTGTGAACAGATTTTCATACATGACATAAGATCAGGAACAAGACAAGGGTGTCCACTTTCACCACTGTTATTCAGTCTAGTTTTGGAAGTCCTAGCTACAACAGTCAGAGAAGGAAAAGAAATAAAAGGAATCCAGATCAGAAAAGAAGAAGTATAGCACTCACTGTTTACAGATGACGTGATGATGTACATAGAAAACCATGATGCTATCAGAAAATTACTAGAGTTAATCAGTGAAGTTAGCAAAGTTTCAGGATAAAAAAATCAATACACAGAAATCATTTGTATTCCTATATACTAACAATGAAGAATCAGAAAGAGAAACTAAGGAATCAATTCCATTCACCACGGCAACAAAAAGAATAAAACATCTAGGAATAAGCTTACCCAAGGAGACAAAAGTACTGTGTACAGAAAATTATAATTTGATGAAAGAAATCAAAGATGACATAAACAAATGGACAGATATTCCAGGTTCCTGGGTAGGAAGAATCAATATTGTGAAAATGACTATACTACCAAATGCAATCTACAAGTTCAATGTGATTCCTATCAAATTACTAATGGCGTTTTTCACAGAACTAGAACAAAAAATATCACAGTTCATATGAAAACACAGAAGAGCCTGAATAGACAAAGTAATCTTGAGGAAAAAAAATGGAGCTGGAGGAATCAACCTACCTGATTTCAGATTATACTACAAAGTTACAGTTATTAAGACAGTATGTTACTGGCAGAAAAACAGAAGTATAGGCCAATGGAACAAGATAGAAAGCCCAGAGAAAAACTCTCACACATATGGGCACCTTATATTTGACTTAGGAGGCAAGAATATACGATGGGAACAAGACAGCACTTTCAATAAGTGGTGCTGGAAGAACTGGACAACTAAGTGCAAAAGAATGAATTTTGAACACTTCCTAATACCATACACAAAGATAAACTCAAAATGGACTAAAGACCTAAATGTAAGACCAGAAACTATAACACTCTTGGAAGAAAATATAGGGAGAACACTGTAGGACATAAATCATAGTAAGATCCTCTACGACAAACCTCCTAGAATAAAGGAAATAAAAACAAAAATAAATAAGTGGACACTATTTAAATTTAAAAGTTTTTGCATAGCAAAGGAAACTATAAACAAGGTGAAAAGACCACCCTCAGAATGGGAGAAAATAATAGCAAATGAAACAACTGACAAAGTATTAATTTCCAAAACATACAAACAGCTCATACAAGTCAATACCAGAGAAACAAACAACCAGTGAAAAAGTGGGCAAAAGTCCTAAACAAATATTTCTCCGAAGAAGGCAAACAGATGGCTAATAAACACGTGAAGAGATCCTTGCCATCACTCATTATTAGAGTGTTAGCTGGTCAGTCGTGTCCAACTCTTTGCAAACTCATGGACTGTAGCCTGTCAGGTTCCTCTGTCCATGGAATTTTCCAGGCAAGCATACTGGAGTGGGTTGCCATTTCCTTCTCCAGGGGATATTCCTGACCCAGGGATTGAACCCGGGTCTCCTGCACTGCAGGAAGACTCTTTACTGTCTGAGGCACCAGGGAAGCTCATTATTATCAAAGCTCATTATCAAAACTACAATGTGATATCATGTCACACCAGACAGAATGGGCATCACCAAACAATCCACAAGCAACAAGTGCTGGAGAGGGTGTGGAGAAAAGGAAACCCTCCTACACTGCTGGAATGTAAATTGAAATAGCCACTGTGGAAGACAGTATGGTAACTCCTTAAAAAAAACACACACAAAAAAAACTAGGAATAAAACCACCATATGACCCAGCAGTCCCACTATTAGGCATATACCCTTGAAAAACCAAAGCCAAAAAAGACACACGTACCCCAGTGTTCATTGCAGCACTATTTACAGTAGCTAAGACATGGAAGCAAGCTAGATGTCCATCGACAGAGGAATGGATAAAGAAGCTGTGGTGCATATATACAATGGGATGCTACTCAGCCATAGAGAAAAAGGTATGCATCTGAGTCAGTTCTAAGGAGGTGGATGAACCCAGAGCCTATTATACAGAGTGAAGAAATTTAGAATGAGAAAAACTAATACCATGTATTCATGCATATATATGGAATCCAGAAGGATGGTACTAATAAACCTGTTCACGGAGCAGCAATGGAGATGAAGACAGAGAACAGATTTATACACAAGTGTAGGGGAGAAGAGGGTGGGTGAGATAAACACAGAGGGTAGCATGGATGCATTTATACTAACATACGTAAATAGATAGCCAATGGGAATTTGCTGTATGACTCAGGGAACTCAAATGGGGACTCTGTAATAACCTAGAGGGGTGGGAATGAGCAAGAAGTGGGAGGGATTCAAGAGGGAAGTGGCATATGTACACCTACACCTATGGTTAATTCAGGTTGATGTGTGACAGAAATCAAACCAATACTGTAAATAAGAATCAATCAATGATAAATATTTTTTAAGAAGCTAAAAAAAGGTTATTTGGAAATTATCTAGAATGTCACACTTGAGAGAAAAAATAAAAAACTTAATATATGGTCTGTTGCCTTCCAGGTTCTGTTCTCTTCATTTTTTAAAAAAGTATGAGATAGGGGAGTTAATGTTTTCATGATTCTGTGTCTGTTGTTCTGTTTATCATTATACTATACTACGGTTATGCTGCTGCTGCTGCTAAGTCACTTCAGTCGTGTCCGACTGTATGTGACCCCATGGACTGCAGCCCACCAGGCTCCTCCGTCCATGGGATTTTCCAGGCAAGAGTACTGGAGTGGGTTGCCATTGCCTTCTCCGATGGTTATGCTACTTTCCATAATAATGAGGGTGCTCCACTAATGTTGGTCAGAGGAAACACATGTTGAGATGTTCATTTGGACCAGGAACTGTTCTCTGTGATGTATGCATGCTGACATGACACCCCATGATCTTTCATGCACTTAAGAGACACTGTGTTCAATCCATACACAGATCCATATACAGTAAAGTTTCCTGTGGATAGACATGTTGATCTGCCTTTTGATCCAGAGTACACTAGACACTGCAATGTATTCCAGACTGGGGGTCAGATACAACATGGCTCTGTTCCTCTCTGGCCTGGGCACCAATCTGACTCAACTCTTCCAGGGAGGTGACTTTGGTCAAATTCATTCACCCGTTAACTGCTACATGCTTCTGCTTCCTTGATGCCAAAAGGGATGATAGCATTAAAAATGCTTACCTCATAGTGTTGTGATGAGTACTCAAAGACTTTATTATACATGTACATATGGAGAGCTAACCACGGTTCAGAAGGGTGAGCTTATCTTCTTGCCTCTCTTCACTTCTGTTTGTGCTTGTACTCACACTCCCCGTCCCTGCCCCCACCCTTTTCCTCTCACACCCCAACTCCACTCTCTATCACGTGTGCCCCATCCTCAGACTCTCCATCCAAAAACACGACTGACAATCTCCTCATGAATCACCTCAGAAAATATCCATACCATCACCCTTGGATTAAAAATCATGAATATTAGCGGAAGAAATAAGAAACAGACTAAAACTGGCAATGTGAAAACTACACAAGAAATAAAGCATTACTGATGAAAGTCTGACTACTAACATTTTCATGTCTTCATCAGATTCAGATTTGCAGAATTTGATACAGGAGAACTAGACTTGATAAAAAAGAATGCCAAAAAACAAAAACATAAACTATGTGATGTGGGATCTCAGCCCTTAAATTCCCTCTATAAGGTTTTTAAAACTTTATATACTCATGTTCTATAACGGTCCAGTGACCACTTATTTCCTGTCATTATACAGATCACATGAAGGGGTTATTGGACTTGTAATTTCATAGAGAATATGCACTAAACTTTTCCATATAAGCACATGATGAAACCTCAGTGTTGCATTTAGGCTTCACAATATGCCCATAAGAAGAGGTGACTACTCATTATGCTAAAAAAAATGTCGAATAAAAGCTACCACATAACACAAATTGATCTTACATCATGGAAATGCACACTAAATAGAAATCTGATTTCTTCAGAAATCTTTCAGATAGAGGCTTGGATGTTCAGATAGAGGAATCAGGATGTTTTGTAGAATCGATGGTCTGAAAGCCTCCTCAGAAGAGCCAGCAGCATGTCAGTGAGTCTCCTAGACTGGAGGTCGTGGGTTTGTGCATCAGAGAAGGCAGCAAACCCCTGTCACCTACACAAGCTCCCACTGGAGACAGAGCCTGGCAGGAGGCAAACTAAGACCATTCCTCTGCTCTGGTAGTGCCTAGACGAGTTGTCCATGTCAATCAGAACTGAGGAATTCTAAAAAAAAAAAAAAAAAAAAATGCAGATTTCATGATCTGCACTCAGTGAATCTCACTTAGTGTAGCTACAATAGTGCCCTAGAATCTGTCACTTTTCACTATGCTTGGGAACCTCTCAGGGAGTTTATTAAACCCCTTTAGGAGCGAGACTGTCAGCAAAATAAGGGAAATAGAGATCAGAACAGATATGAGAAAAAAAAAATAGAGATGATCAACAAAATCCAAAGCTGGCTATTTCAAAACATCAATACATATTCATAAACTTCTACTCATATACAACAAAGAAAGCAAGATAACTAAAGACAACACTTACCAATATCGGGAGTAAAACAGATTTCAGATCCCACAGAAATTAAAAGGATTCTGTGAATGATTCTACATAACGACATCTGGCAAGTTCGGTGAAAGGAACTAACTAAATTCAGCCAAAAAGAAATAGATAGTCTACTGAAAAACCGAGCTTCTAGTTGAAAAACTTACAGAAATCTACAGGCCCAGGTGGTATCCCTGGCACAAAAGAGAAAGGGAGGGAAAAAATGGGTAGGGAAAGAGAAAAGGTGACTATATTCTAATACAATCAGTTGCTCAAGGTAAAATGGGCCAAATCCAAGCAATGTGATCAAGCCATTGGTTTTTATTTCCTCATTGTCCTCCAGCTTCCCCTTCCTGCCTCCCTCCTTTGCCCCAGTTGCTTTCTCCTTCTTAAGTCCTGCCCTCCATCAAGAATAGCAATATTATGAGGCACAATTCCCACATTATAACTGATATCCGCTGGTTGACTGACATTCAGCATGGATGCTATCATCCCAACAGCTGGTATATTCAAGCTCTCTGTCTCTCATCATGGACCAGAAGGTTTCACTCCTAATTTCAGGTATAACTAGGAGAGAAGTCTCAGGGCACATGTTGGAGCCTTGAGTCCTTCATCTGTGAAATGCGGATGACCACAAATTGTGGGAAAAACAGAGATAGAAGCACAAGACCCTTTCAATGAGTGCTAAACCAAACGAAACATGCCTAACCCAGAGCATCACAGGACTCCTTGACATTCAGAAGCATATAAAGTAGATTTCCCTGCCAGGAATGTTGCATTTATTGTTCCTTCTGCTTGGAATGCTTTTCCCTTAGGTAAGCCCACGGCCTGCTCCCTCACTTCCTCCACATCTCTGCTTAATTGCCATCTTTCAGGGAGACTTTCCCTCATTATCTTGAATAAAATAATAACATCATACCTCCACACACCCTTTCCCCTGATCTAGCATTACCTTTCTTCATAGTGCCTGCCACCCTTGATTTACTTACTGACAATCAGGTCTATGAAATGAGAGACTTGGTCCATTTTGTCCTGTCACAAACTCCTCAAATAGTGCTCTGGTATATGGCAGGTGCTCAGAAAACATTTGCTGAAGGACAGTCGGGATCCAGGCCCTCTACACACAGTGCTAACATGCACAGGTACCCTCCAAGACGGACACTGGCCCCACTGTATTAATTATCATACATACTGAGATTCCAGGGGACGAGTGACATGCTCAACAACACACAGTCTGCATGTCAGGTTCCAGGCTTCGGAATCATATCTGCCAGCTCCCAAATCCTCAGTTTCTGGACAGAGACCTCACAGCCAAGAACGCAAGAGGTTTTATTTCTAACACAACGACTCCAAACAGCTCAGGTAGACACCAAAAACAGGTCATTGTCTATCTGCACAGAGAGCTCACAACTCGAGTCTCAGACCCTCAAACACGACAGAGACCAAACACACTGTGACAAAGAGCCTCCAAACAGACCAAGGTCTTCAAGACAGAAACAAATGAGAATTGCACAGATACTTCACATCATGGAGACTGACTTCCGAACCACTCTGGACACTTACTAACCTAATACTGAAACCTCTAAACAGAAAGACAGAACTTTGAGTAACTCAAGAACATCATACAACCTGAAGATAAAGTCCCCAGACAAATGGAAAACCTGCACCCTGTGCACAGACCCCAAGCAGCTGATAGTTTATACCTTAAGACAAACCCCTATTCAAAGCAGCTCAGAGACATCACAACTTGGGACCCAGAATCAAAAGCTCAGGGATCTCACATTCTGGGGAGCAGATACCTACACAGAGATCTCACACCCAGGACTCAAAGGCCCAAAAGCTCCAAAAATGCACATCCCGGCATACAGGCACACACATCCTAGAGACTTTAGACTATGGCTCGCAAAATCCACTCAGATCAAATATCCCATCACCCACCTTCCTGGCCAATGGCTCAGAGAGATCAAATGTACCCAAAACACCATCTGTGATGTCATATGTAGCCATACACAACCCCAAGCTCCCTGACACAGGTACTCTCCAGGGAGAGACAGGAAACAAGCCCAGAGACCTCTCCCTGGTCATGAATTGCATGTGTCTGTGTGATTTACCGGAGAAGGCAATGGCACCCCACTCCAGTACTTTTGCATGGAAAATCCCATGGATGGAGGAGCCTGGTAGGCTGCAGTCCATGGGGTCGCTAGAGTCGGACACGACTGAAGGGACTTAGCAGCAGCAGCAGCAGCAGCAGCAGCCATATGATCCAGACTGAGTGATAGCTAAGTAAGACTGAAACAGCGTCACTCTGCACAGCCACTGACTGTGCCGAGCCTCGCCACTAACCAAGGCAGCGATTCAACCCCTTCGGGAAAAGCGGTAAAACTCGGAGAAAAATTGCACACTCTGAAAAGCCGCGCAAGCAAACGCAGGCACACTGGATGCACACGCCTCTCGCCGAGTTCCAGCTCCGCGACCTCAGTGCCTGTCTAAGACAGGCAGTCAATGGGAACTGAGCAGGAGACGAAGGAGAGAGAGAGTAGCCGGACTTCCTTGCACCCTGGAAGAGCTAATTCCGGCAATCTCCCGGTAGCCTTACACTCAAAGCGGCAGCCAATCTCTCCTTCTGTAGCCACCCCAAGTTGGTTGAGACCATGTAGAAACGAAGGGGTGGAGTTGGAAAAGAGACAAAGAAAGTTGCAGCTTAATATCGGTGTCCACTCGAATTCAAATGCGGCGGGAAGAGGGAGTGGAGCGAATGCGGTTGGACCCAGTGGCGCCATGAGTGCCTCTGCTGGGAACTGTGGTTGGTGGCCGACGTGGTGTCAGGGCACCCTCTGTTTTTTCTTATGCACTCTCCCAATGGTACCTTCCAGAGTGGGTGGTCCTACCGCTCCCCCTCAGAGGCATATCTCAGGACTGAACTGTTTTGTCTCCAGCGCCCCTTGGTGGTGAGATTGGGAAACAACAGAAGTACATGCCCCTACCATCCCAGGATGACATGCAAAGGGTGGAAAGACAAAGTCAGGATGAAAACCTCACAGATTGCCACACTCTTGGACTCAGAAAAAAGTCTTCATAAACTGAAGACTTTGTGGTGGCCACTATTGTAACAGGAAGCATTCAAATAATTTTCTCTGTTATGGGCATTGGCTTTGGTGCTTGTTTGTGCTTTCCTGTTTAATACAGAATAGATCTTATGGGAAAAACCAGCCACAGTCCCCCAACCGGCAGGAGAGATACAGCTTCTGAGAAAGGGATGTGAAGGCCTGGCGTGGGGACGGCCTCTGTCACTGACTGCAAGTGATATGTGAAAGGACAACAGGACTTTCCAGTGTGTTAGGAAAGGGGTCATCTCCAAGGGGACCCAAGGACACCGTGTATGTGACATAAAGACCACAGCTTTGTCATCATCTTGTCATCCCTGAATATGCTCCCTAGCAGAATCCTCAGCCTGTCTCACTGTGCCTCTCTCGACAAGTTTATTTATTTTTTTATTTTTTATTTAAATTTATTTAAATTGGAGGCTAATTACTTGACAAGTTTAAATTTATTTATTCTGTCATTCATTCACTGTCTCCACAGCATGTTTGAAGCACAACTATGAGTGTTAGGAAGGAGAAAATCAATCTTGCCCTTATGGAATGTACATTCTGTTGGGATCATACAGCCCCAAACTCTAAGTAATTTTTCAGGTGTTTGTAACTGCCATAATTAAAATTAAATCGGGATAGTGAAATAGAGAGAGGGGATCTTGTCTAGAAAGAGTGGTCAGGGAAGTTCTTTCTAAGATTTTGACATTTGAGCAAAAGCCTAGAGGAGATGCCTATGTGGGAGAAAAGTATCCCAGAGAAGGATAGTGGCCAGTTGAAATATTGAAGAGTAGAACTCAGTGTCATGTGTGTGAAAACAGTGAGGAGGCTGATGTCACAGCATGATAGAGGGATAGCCAGGAGATCAGATGGAAGAAGTATTGAGGGGCAGGTCCCATAGGGCCTAATGGCCATGGGGAGGACTTTGACTTGAGCCCCAGGAGGGTTCTTACAAGAGAAGCCCCCATGCTTCCTTTCAGAGGCCCAGATTACACAATGATTGTTGAGGAATGCCTGGTTCACCCCAAGAAATCCACAGGCCCTCTGAAGCTGAATGTGCCTTTCCTTGAATCCCCCATTCTCAAGGGGAATCACCCCTACTCTTCCCAGTGAACATCCATGTCAATTGATGATACCCTCAGGAGAGAACAAGGACCCTCATGGTGTGAGTGAGGTCACATTCAGTCTTGAAAAGGCAAAGAGGGATAATGTAACAGGCAGAGTTGTCAGGGAGAAAGACAAAGCTAGAGCATTAGACAGGAGCAGAGAGACTATTTCTGGAATCAAAGAGTCCCCACTTAGTTGCACACCCACCTATGGGCCCCCAGCCCTGCTACTGGATGATGTACCTGTCTCTACAGGAGAAAATAGGCCCCTCCCCAGGGACTGCCTCTAGGGAATGACTCAGTTGCCCATGGCCTGGGCCTCAGTCATGCCCCCTTGACACACATCAGGGGCCTCTGCCCATCAAGACAAGGACATGTTCCAGTCATGGGGAGGCTCATGCTGTACACAGGGTCCTTCACAACCTCTTCTGTCCAGACTGCCCTCCTGCTGACCTCAGTGCCAATTAATGCTTTACTGGGGGAAAGAGAGGCAGGGATCTCTGCATTTGTGGTGGAGCCTCATGCAAGCTGGTGAATGTGAGGTTTCTCCCCACGTGCTTCAAGGCTCACCTCTGTATTCCATATATCTGGTAATGAGCTGGGTGTGTGATGGGGAGACACAGAGACATATCCTGACAGTTCATCAGTCACAGGGCCCTTGTGGCCCTGTGCAAACGACCCCCCTCCCCGACTACCTGGCCAGGGTTGTGCTGAGTCTTTCCTGCCTCCTACAAGGAACCCAAGCTTACATCCAGTTTCTTCCCTCCTCATGTGCTGAGACCTTCCATCTGCACTGGGCTTTAGTTTGGGCTCCCATCTGCAAATGGTGCCGTCCTTGTTGTGGGTTGGGTAGATTGAGTGAGTGAGAGTGTGAACACAGTTTTAGTGACAGGGCTGCTATCAAGGGTGGCAGTCATGTCAGTAAGGTTTGTTTTTATCAGGATTATTACCATGGGCTCTTGTGAACTATACATCACTTACTCTTCCTGAGGATTGGGACCCAGGCTTTTATCTCTGTAGGTAGGCATGGTAGAAATCATAGCAAATGTGAAATCACAGGTCTAAGACCCGTGAGAGTGGGGTCCATCCAGCCTCCTCTCAAGAACATTCTCATTTGCAGATACATGAACAGCTCAGAGGCCCAACCCACTGGACAAAGACCATCCTCCCCCGAATAGTTCAGAAACCCCATGCCTGGGACAGAGATCCACAAATAGTTCAGAGCCTGCTCATCCTGGACAACAACCCCAAACAGCTCAAATACGTCACACCTGGGGACACAGATCCAAACCAGCTCAGAAATTCCCACTGTGACCTCAGATGAATTAGGATCCCTAAGACAAACAGCATTGCTCACAGCCAGTTCTATGGAGTGAAGTTGTAACCTCTGTGGTTGCTGAATGACACTGCATTCTGAAGGAATTCAGAGTGAAAAAAGGATGAAGTTCACTATGCTTTGGACAAGCTGGCCTTTGTTTAGTTACTTGGATGCCTCAAGAAAAGGTTCAGTGGCCCCAGATTCTTGCATCTTCCCAAACAGAAAAGCATGAAAAGCATTAACTTGTGATATCAGATCTCTGTGTTTCACAGTAATCTTTTACCAATATGCATGCTTGACTACATGTATTTTCCTAGCCAAACTCATATTGACTTTTCTGCTACCTCCTCAGAGCAGTCTCCTCAGACCTAACAGAGTATCTGTGTCCTGGGCTATAGTTCTAGAAGACCCTGATCCAACCAATCACATCACTTCCACTATATGTTTTTCTTTAAGTAGACACTACTCAAACTAACAGCCCCCCTTTAGCTCGTAGGACTCACACCCCTCCCCACAGGGCCTACAGGCTGCACCCTGGGACACAGAACCCCACATCGTTCCCTCTGGGCTTCTGTGTGGGCAGTGGCACTGAGGCTCTGTTAAGTCAATCCCAAGGGAGAGAGGCCGCCAGTCTTGCAATCCCTGCAGTCTGCATTCACCAGCATGTCATTCTGAGGAAGGCAGGTTCATTCCAGGAGTGTAGTGTACCTTAGAGCTCAGGAGATCTGAAATTGATTTCCCTTGTCTGGGTCCTGACTTAGGCCCTAACCCTCACCCCATCCCCTGTCACTTCTGGTCATAGTAACTTTGTATTCTGCCCCACAGGAGGTTCAGAGTGAATCCCACATGCACAGAAGAAGCCCTGGGGACCTGGTGGTCTTTATGTCAGCACCCACTGTGGGCTACTGAATTCTGGAGATAGGAGAGGTTTTCCCCTCACTGTGCCTATGACAACTCCCTTACATCCCTCTAATCATCTGTCATTTTCCAGAGTCCCTCTCCTGGTGACAGCTGGCAAATTCCCTATCACCCAAATTCCCACCCCTCCCCTCATCTTCCAAGAGTCCTCCCCTCCCACCTCAGGGGCCTCTTTAGCCCCTCCCCCAGCTCTACTCCCAGGGCCTCATTTACACCCTCACTCCAATTGTGGCCTCTCACCCAGCACCCACACTGCCTCAGAGGATGCCCTGAGGACCCTGTCTACTCTCTGCACTCTTCAGGACACCTCTCTCCTGCCCACACACAGGGGTCTGTCATAAAGTCCTGGTGAGGGAGGAACTGAAAATCTCCAGGATCCAGAGAAAATCCAGACCCAGATCAGGAGTCCAGGGCACCTCCCTCAGAGCTGGTGGGAAAGGGTGAGGGTCTCTGAGAGAAAGAGCTAGATTCAACGTTCCGCAGGTGTGACAGGGTTTTCTTCAAGGGGCCTAGTGAGGAAGAAGTGAGATGGCACATTAGAAGTGCTTAGGACATTGCAATTCAGAAGGATGGTTACCTGAAACTGAGATCCCCGCCCACGGACACCAGCTGACTCCTAGAATGACCTCTCTAAAGCAGCCACTGATTGGAGAAGCATCTCCAGCCTGTTGACTGGGCAGCAAACACTCCTGGAGAATGGGTTCCACTGGTCCTTCAGTGCTCAGGCCCCAGGTCCCCACTGCAAGCAATTGCTCATCAGCCTCAGTGCCTGACTGTGTGAGCCCTGGTCTGATCTGGGGTCTCTGTCCCTGTACCCCATGAGAGCCTGAACCTGCATTTTCCATGTGGGCTGCAAAGAGTGGTCTAGGATTCCGTGCCTCCCAAGCTCCACATCCAATCACTGCTGCCGGTGTATTCAAATCTGCAGGGGATGGCTGTGGGCAAAATGGGGTTGGAGAGGCCTCATGGACATGAGAAAGGGGATTCCCCTCTGTCTTCCCTGAGAATGATTTGAGGAGGTAGTAAGCAAGCTTGACTTCTGCACCACAGATGGACAGCATTGTGGCAGCATCTATCAAAGTGAAAACTCCTGACAAATCCCTTGTCGTGTCCCTGAGGGAAGGACATTTTTGGTCCAGTTTTGTCAGTCACCCCAGTGCCCGGCACAGAATACGTGATAATTGGGTGATTTGTGACCGACTGAGTCTTGATCCAGCAGCTCTACCTTAAAAATGTATAATCAACACACCCACATTCGTAGACCCGTGTGTAGAAGGAAGGTGGTAGCAAATAATTGTGCAAAACCTCTTTATGTCCATTAATTGTCAACAATCTTTGGATGGTAAACAAATGGTGAGGGGTTCATGGTATAGCACACAGCATACACTGGCCATGGAACACAATGAGAGGACCAGTGTACTGATCAGATGGAACTGTTTCAGGACATGTTGTTAATAGTGGTGGAGAGGGGAAGCAAATGGGAGATGCTCATAGTGGGGCCTGCTGTGTGTGTGTATGTCTGTTTGTGTGTGTGTGTGTGTGTCTGTGCTGTGCTTAGTCACATCTGCCTCTTTGCAACCCCATGGACTGTAACCCTCCAGATTCCTCTGTCCATGGAGATTCTTCAGGAAAGATTAGTGGAGTGGGTTGCCATGCCCTCCTCCAGGGGATCTTCCCAACCCTGGAATCAAACTCAGGTCTCCTGCATTGCAGGTGAATTCTTTACCATCTGAGCCACCAGGAAAACCCAAGAATACTGGAGTGGGTAACCTATCACTTCTCCAGGTTCTCCCCAACCCAGTAATTGAACTGGGGTCTCCTACATTACAGGCAGGTTCTTTACCAGCTGAGCTACCAAGGAAGCTGTGTGTGTGTGTGTGTGTGTGTGTGGTTTAAATACAGAGAAACATGTTTGAAAGGAACAAGGAGGCTCTGATAACTAACCCCAGTGGTAGGGCCTGGAAGCAGAGAACGCAGAGTGAGGTGACCTGTGTAGTCCATGTACTGATATACTAATGGAATCTTTCACCAGCCCCATACTCAGATAATATTTGAGTAACTATTAGTATATAAAGCAAGGTCATATGATGAAATCAATGCCTGTACCACAGAGCATTTGTATGTGAGGCCCTCTGGAAGATGTCCAGGAACAGGGTGTTCAGACTTACATGGGCCAGGGCCAGGCAGTTAGTTTGCATAAGGGAACCCAGCTCATGTGAGGGTAGGGAAGAGCAGCACATGTGGCCATGGTAAATGTTCCCTGCTGATCTGCTTCGGGTGTAGGTACAATAGAGAAGATGGGGTTGGTGCAGACTCCAGACCCTCGTAACAACCTCCTCCGCATCAAAAATAGAGGTAATTTTCAGGATGCATCAAAGTTGTTACATCTTTACACTGAGGTAAACTCCTTGGGAGTTTCGCTCAACTTTTTCATCGCAGGACACACACACACACACACACACACACACATACATGCCATAGGGAAAAATAACTGATCCTCTTAACCCAGAATTCAATAACTAAGATGGACTTGAGGGGACTTCCCTAGGCATCCTATGGTTAAGAATTCACCTTGCAGTGCAGGGCATGTGGGTTCGCTGCAGCCACTGAGCCTGTGGCACAACTAGAGAGGCCATGCAACCCAAGTTGAGTTTTAGATCTTTGCTTGTAGTGCACGGACTCTCTATTTATTTATGTTACAGGCTTACTATTGTGCTAATAAATTATGTCTATTACAAAATATATACACAAATGCAAATTGTAAAGAGATCAATTAAAGATAAACTGTTTTCTAAATTCCATATATATGTGTTAGTATACTGTATTGGTGTTTTTCTTTCTGTCTTACTTCACTCTGTATAATAGGCTCCAGTTTGAAAAGATGGTAACAATAACCCTGTATACGAGACAGCAAAAGAGACACTGATGTATAGAACAGTCTTTTGGACTCTGTGGGAGAGGGAGAGGGTGGGATGATTTGGGAGAATGGCATTGAAACATGTATAATATCATATATGAAACGAGTCACCAGTCCAGGTTCTATGCACGATACTGGATGCTTGGGGCTGGTGCACTGCACTGGGACGACCCAAAGGGATGGTACAGGGATGGAGGAGGGAGGAGGGTTCAGGATGGGGAACACATGTATACCTGTGGCAGATTCATGTTGGTATATGGCAAAACCAATACAATATTGCAAAGTTAAAAAATAGAATAAAAAAAAGAAAAAAAAAGATAAACTGTTTTTTAAAAGACAAAAAAATTATCCTCCAATTAAAATAAAATAAATTAATTAAAAAAACAACAAGACTGACTTAGGAATTGGTTCTGCCTATGAGGAATTAACAGGCTTGGATTTATCCTCCCACTTTGAGTAACTAAAATTTTGTGATGGTTTTCATACATAGTACAACATGCAGGATGCTGATGCCTGAGAGAAGGGGGAACATGAGGTGAGAACTCCAATTTTTCCTAGCTTACTACCTGAAGAAGCTTTCCAAGTATTAGTGCAGGAAGAAGGAACTCAGCCGGAGAGCAGCATTCTCCCAGATCTGAGGAAACAGAGCACAGCATTCAGGGAGGCCAAAAGAGCTAGAATTCCTGGAACACAGGACAAGAGACAGGAGAGCTGCACCGAGGGGTAGGACTGCAGAGAGAGAGAACAGGAGTGAGAGCTACTGATATGTGCACAAGGTTCTCTGGGAGTCCCCTGCTCCATTCTGACCAGCTCATATGTGTGCAGAATGTACCTAAGGCCAAGAAAAGAAACACCGAAAAGGAGTGGGTGGAGCAATCCCAGAGCTCACAGAGGGATGGAGATAGTTCTTCTTACCTGCCAGAGGGAAGAAAACACTCATAATATCCAGGTATCTTGTACAGTACTCAGCAAGATATTACCTCAGTAGTGAGGCAAATTAGCCCTAGATGAAGGAAAGATAGAGGCCATAAACTAGGAGCCACTGATGCGTTTTGTGTGGCCTTCACTGCTCCTAAAAATGACTATGCTCAGTTGCTACATCGTGTGTGACTCCTTGAGACCTCATGGACTGTAGACCTTCAGGCTCCTCTGTCCCTGGGATTTCCCAGGCAAGGATACTGGAGTGGGTTGCCGTTTTCTTCTGCAGACATAGAATATGTTTTAGGGCAGTGAAACTATTCTGTATTATGTTATGGTAACTAGATGACACTGGATTTTTGTCAAAACCCTTAGAATATTACAGCATATAAAGTGAGTCAATGTCTGCATATTAAAAAAAACACATTTTGACATCAAGAATGGAATACAGAATTTGACTAAACAATCTAATTATATTGCAAATATTTAAAACTACCTCACTCAGATCCCCTGACTTAAGTAACTTTGGAAATGAACAGAGTTCGCAAGACTGAAAGCAAAAGATTAAAACACTGTAATCTAGTTGATAGTGTTCTTTCTCATAGGGGTACAGGCTAGGAATCTTGATACAGTTACACATGCAAACATGAATTAAGCAGTTAAATAGATGGCACATGAGTATATATACATATATTTCTTTGTTCTGTGAGCTGAAATTGTCTAAGAGAAGTGATACTCCCCAAATCTGAAAGAAACAATGATGTAGAAAAAAGCACAGAACTTGGTTCCCAATACTCTTTTCCAATAAAAGGAACCAGGCTTCTGGGAGAAATTACTGACTGTAGGGCTCAGATAAGAAATATAAATTTAAATTAAAAAAAAGAAATATAAAAAAGGAGTCTGGGGGGTCTTATTGTATCAAAAAGGAAGTGAACAAAAAAAGATCCCAGAGTAATGGGGTTATGTCAAAGAAGGAATGAACTTCCAATGACCAAAACTAGAATAGGATGAGCCACGTAATAAATTAAGTAAATCATCCTTTGGGATTATACCCCAAAGTATAAAGCAACTATTCAGAAAGTAATTCAGTGAGGTCTATCAAGACAGGCATCCATGACAGGGGAGCATGGTGCCGTAGTGGGCCAGATGAGAGGGTAGGGGGGAAGAGGATATCCATGCAGACAGAGTATGCTAGTACAGGGAGTCAGGACTCAAATAGGGTGAAATGATAAGATCCACAAGAACAGGGAAGGGAGGTGTGTAGTATGAAATGTGAGAACTTGGGCAGGGTAAAAAGGATATCCATCCCAGGACGTATCATGGGGAGTCAGTGCCAAAGTGGGAATAAGAGGCCTTCACAGAGCAGAGAAGCCTGCCACAAGAGTCAGTTTAGTCCAGAGGATATTAAATAGGAGGCTGGCCAGGCATGCAGAGGAAAAACATAAGCCCAGAGATGTGAAAATTCACATGGAGGAGGCAGATTTGTGTAGAGAGTCAGAGACCAAGCAAGGGGAGGAGGGCATCCATGCATGGAAGTGGGCAGCCCTGTGTGGGTAGTTAGAGGCTGAGTGGAACAAGGAGAGTATCTGAACATGGGGGGGTATCCCATCACAGAGTACCAAAGCCCAAGCAGGGTAAGGGGAGTATGTTTATAAAATGGTTGCCTGAAGTGGGTGTCAGAGTCTGAATATGTTGAGAAACGCATTCACATGGGTTGGGGACAATTCAGAGTTTTGTGATCTCAGAGCCAGAGCTATGCAGGGAAGATTCACACACAAAGGCATGCACACACACATGTACAATTCCCAGACTCTGTCCAATGATGGGAACTGGGAAATAATGAGTACATACAAGTCTCATATATTGGATTCTGAATTCCATTTTTCCCCTAAAAATTATTGGAGCTTCTGGGAGAAATTGTTAATTCCATGGCAAGTCCAGGGAAAGAACGAGATGAGTCTGGTATATCTTTTACAAAAAGCATCAAATCGTTCAAAGAATGATGGGAAAATATCAAAAGGACAGAGAGCCTGGATTAAGGAGGGTTCCACTTTCCGAGGTTGGAACGATATGAACAATATGAACATCAAAATAAATAATTATAGTGACAGGTCATGATTCCTTTAGTAAAATAAGAGACTATTAATCAAATAGATTAAATTAAATTAAATCTAAATTTTTATGAGGAATAAAATATGTATATATTTTAAAATACAAAAGAATGTCTTAATTACAAGAAAGGAGAGAGTCACTTAACAGTGGAGAAGCTTGACAGCAACCACTTTAATCAAGTGATCCAAGTGAACATCATCAATATTGGGACACATTGAAATCCTGAACCACTTGATAGAATGAGATGATCTGAACACATTATCATTTCCATCATTTTCCTGTCAAAGATGCAAAACATGATATTCGTCATGAGCAAATACTGGATGGAGCAAAGTTGAGGAGAATTACAAAATAACTGACCTCTCGTTTTGGCATTCGAGTATCACTGCCTCACAGAATGAACTGGGAAGTGTTTCTTTCCACTTCTATGGGTACATTTATAATGCATGTGTGGAGAATAGGCATGACTTTTGGTTTATGTATTTAGTAGAATTCAACAGTGAAGCTATCTGGGGCTAGGTATGGTAGGGGGACATTTGTGAGGTGGGTTGGGCAAGAAGTTAAAAAATGAATAATCCTTTCTGTTTGTTTCAGATTTTCATTTTCTTCTCAAGTCAATTTCATTCAACTATGTATTTCTAGAAATTTGTCAATTTCATCTAAATTTTCTCATTAGTTCATATTCCAAATCGGGAAAGGGGTCGACAAGGGTGTATATTGTCACCCTGCTTACTTAACTTATATGCAGAATACATCATGAGAAATGCTGGACTGGATGAAGCACAAGCTGGAATCAAGATTGCTGGGAGAAATATCAATAACCTCAGATATGCAGATGACACCACCCTTATGGCAGCAAGTGAAGAACTAAAGAAGAGCCTCTTGATGAAAGTGAAAGAAATGAGTGAAAAAGTTGGCTTAAAACTCAACATTTCAAAAACTAAGATGATGGCATCTGGTCCCATCACTTCATGGCAAATAGATGGGGAAACAATGGAAACACTGAGAGACTTTATTTGGGGGGACTCCAAAACCACTGCAGATGATGACTACAGCCATGAAATCAGAAGATGCTTGCTCCTTGGAAGAAAAGCTATGACCAACCTAGACAGCATATTAAAAAGCAGAGACATTACTTTGCCAACAAAGGTCCATCTAGTCAAGGCTATGGTTTTTCCAGTGGTCATGTATGGATGTGAGAGTTGAACTATAAAGAAAGCTGAGCACCGACGAATTGATGCTTTTGAACTGTGGTGTTGGAGAAGACTCTTGAGAGTCCCTTGGACTGAAAGGAGATCCAACCAGTCCATCCTAAAGGAAATCAGTCCTGAATATTCGTTGGAAGGACTGATGCTGAAGCTGAAACTCCAAAACTTTGGCTACTGGATGGGAAGAACTGACTCATTTGAAAAGACTTTGAGGCTGGGAAAGATTGCAGATGGGAGGAGAAGGGGACAACAGAGGATGAGATGGTTGGATTGGCATCACTGACTCAATGGACATGAGTTTGAGTAAGCTCCAGGAGTTGGTGATGGACAGGGAGGTCTGGCATGCTGCAGTCCAGAGGGTCACAAGGAGTCAGATATGACTGAGTAACTGAACTCTCTGACTGATTCCTTTATAATTTTATTTATTTCTCTAAAGTGGTAGTTATTTGTCCTATTTTATTCCTAATTTTAGTAATTTGAGTCTTCTTCCTTCCTTGATCATTATCACTAAAGTTGTGTTATTTTTTGACCTTTCTAAATAACCAAACTTTCATTTGTTGAGTATATCTGTGGTTATTCTATTCTCTATTTCCTTTACTTTGCTCTAATATTTATTGTTGACTATGTCTGCCTATTTGAGTTCAGTTCACTACATTCCCTAACTTAGGTGTGATGTGTTTTTTCTTTCTTTCCCCTCAAAATAATTCAATTCAATGTGCCTACAACAGATGACAAAGTAGCTCAAGCTGATCAGTCTTATGAAGACCTAGAAGACCTCCTAGCACTACCACCAAAACCAGATGTTCTATTCATCAGTTGGGATGGGTATGCCAAAGTAGGAAGTCAAAAGATGCTTGGAGTAACAGGCAAGTTTTGCCTTGGAGAACAGAATGAATCAGGGCACAAGCTAACTAAATTCTGCCAAGAAGATACACTCATCATAGCATATACCCTTTCTGAACAGCACAAGAGATGAGTTTGCACATGGACATCACCAAATGGTCAATACCAAAATCAAATTGATTACATTTTTTGTAGCGAAAGATGGAGAAGCTGTATGCAGTCAGGAAAAACAAGACCTGGAGCTGACTGTGGCTCTGCTCATCAGCTTCTAATAGCAAAATTCAGGCTTAAACAAAAGAAAGTGGGGAAAACCACTAGGAGAGCCAGGTGTGACTGAAATCCAATCCCCTGTGAATGTGCAGTGGAGGTGACCAGTATATTCAAGGGATTAGATGCAGTTAACAGTGCACCTGAAGAACTATGGATGGAGGTCCATAACACTGTAGAGGAGGCAGTGAACAAAGCCATTCCAAATAAAATGAAAAGCAAGAAGGCAAAGGGGTTATTTCAGGAGGCTTTCAAATAGCTGATGAAAAAGAGAAGTAAAAAACCAAGGGAGAAAGGAAAGGTGCATCGAACTAAAGGCAGCATTCCAAAGAAGAGCACCCAGAGACAAGAAGGCCTTCATCAATGAACAGTGCATAAAACTAGAAGAAAACAACAACAGAAGAAAGAATAGAGATCTCTTCATGAAAACTGGAAATATCAAGGGAGCATTTTGGCCGTAGATGAGCACAATAAAGAATAGCAACGGTAGAGACCTAGTAGACACTGAAGAGATTAAGAAGAGATGGAAACAATACATGGAAGAACTGTACAAAAAAGATCCCAATGAACTAGATTATTATGTTGGTGTGGTCAGTCACCCAGAGCCAGGCATTCTGGAGTGGGAAGTCAAGAGGGCCTTAGGAAGCTCTACTGTTAATAAGGCTAGAGGATGCGATGGAATTCCAGTTGAACTATGCACTTCCCAAAAGGATGATGCGTTCATGGTGCTGCATTCAATATGTCAGCAAATAAGGAAGACACAGCCATGGCCATAGGACTGCCAAAGGTCAATCCTCATCCCGATTTCCAAGAAGGGTAGTACTGAAGAATGTGCTAGCCATCTGACAATTAAAAGCCTTGAGTAATGAGCACATAGTTTCTCAAAACCATACAATGAACATACATAATAAAGTCAAGATTCTGATAACATCCATATATGCTTATAATTAAAACTTCAGAGTAAATATACAACTGCAACTGGTAGTAACACAGATTTGGTTAACATCTAAGATAATCAAATGATATTAGGCAAAATCAAAACAAACAATATCAGGCACATTGCCTGACATCTCCTTACTTCCACTTATGAGCTGGGTGATCTTAGGCATGTAGCCAACCTCTCTGTGCATCCACTTCTAAGATATGTAATCTTAGGCAAGTTTCCTGACCCAGGTGTGCTCCCACTTAAGAGCTGTGTGATTTAAGCCAGTTGCCTGACCTCTCTGTGCTTCCACTACTGACCTTTCTGATCTTAGGCAAGTTGCCTGACCTTTCTGTGCTTCCACGTCTGTCCTCTATGACCTTAGGCAAGTTGCCTGACATCTACTTGCTTCCCATTCTCAGCTCTCTGATCTTAGGCAAGTTATCTCACCTCTCTGTGCTTCCATATCTTTGCTGTGTTCATTTCACTTTAGTCTCTCAATCCTGTCTGACTCTGTGTGACCGCAGGGACTGCAGCAGGCCAGGCTTCCCTGTCTATCACCTACTCCCAGAGCTTGCTCAAACTCCTGTACATCGAGTTGGTGATGCCATCCAACCTACTTATCCTCTGTCGTCAACTTGGCTTCCTGCAATCAAGATTTCTGGCATTTGGGTCTTTTCCAGTGAGTCAGCTTTTCACTTCAGGTGGCCAGAATATTGGAGCTTCAACTCTAGCGTCAGTCCTTCCAATGAATATTCAGGACTGATTTCCTTTAGTGTGGACTGGTTTCATCTCCTTGAACTCAAGAGACTGTCAAGGGTCTTCTCCAATACCCTAGTTCAAAAGCATCATTTCTTCCGTGCTCAGCTTTCTTTACCATCCAATTCTCACATATATACATGACTACTGGAAAAACCACAGCTTTGACTAGAGGGACCTTTGTCAGCAAAGTAATGTCTCTGCTTTTTCATATGCTGTCGAGATTGGTCAGAGCTTTTCTTTCAGTGAGAAGTGTCTTTTAATTTCCTGGCTACATGCACCATCTGCAGTCATTTTGGAGCCTAAGAAAATAAAGCCTGATACTATTTCCATTGTTTCTTTCTCTATTTGCCAAAAAGTGATCGAACCTGATGCCATGATCTTCGTTTTTTGAATGTTGAGTTTTAAGCCAGCTTTTTCACTCTCCTCTTTCACTTTCATCAAGAGGCTCTATAGTTCTTCTTCACTTTCTGCCATTAGGGTGGCATTATCTGCATATCTGACATATTGGTATGTCTTCCAGAAATCTCAATTCCACCTTGTGCTTCATCCAGCCTGGCGTTTCCCTCAATGTACTTTGCATATAAGTTAAATGAGAAGGGTGCCCATAAACAGCCTTGTCGTTCTCCTTTCCCAGGTTAGAACCAGCCTGCTGTTCCATGTCTAGTTCTAACTGTTGCTTCTTGACCCACATGCAGATTTGTCAGGAGGCAGGTAAGCTGGTCTGGTATTCCCATCTCTTTAAGTATGTTCCACAGTTTGTTGTGATCCACACAATCTAAGGCTTTAGTCTAACCAAGAGAGCAGAAGTAGATGTTTTTCTGGAACTCTCTTGCTTTTTTTATGTTCCAATAAATTTGGCAATTTGATCTATAGTTCTCTGCTTCTCTAAATCCAGCTTGAGCATCTGGAATTTTTAGGTTCTCATACTGTTGAAGCCTAGCTTGGAGAATTTAGAGCATTCCTTTGCTAGCGAGTGAGATGAGTGCAATTGTGTCTGAACATTCTTTGACATTGCCTTTCTTTGGGATTGCAATGAAAACTGACTTTTTCCAGTCCTGTGGCCACTGCTGAGTTTTCCAAATTTGCTAGAATATTGAATGAAGCACTTTCACAGCATCATCTTATCAGATTTGAAATAGCTCAACTGAAATCCCATCACTTCCACTAGCTTTGTTCATAGTGATGCTTCCTCAGTACTACATGACTTTGCCTTCCAGGATGTCTGGCTGTAGGTGAGTGATCACACCATTGTGGTTATCTGGGGCATTAAAGTCTTTCTTGTATAATTCTTCTGTGTATTCTTGTCACTTCTTCTTATTATCTTCTGCTTCTTTTAGGTCCATACTCTTTCTGTCCTTTATTGTGCCCTTATATTTAATTTCTTTTCCTTAAATTTGAGAGATTAAAGATTTCATGGGAAGAGATTCACACTATATGGAAAAAGAAAAAAATCAAGTAGTAGTGGTTTCCCTTTGAGCTGCTTTTTTCACTGATGGTGGGAAGATTTTCAGTGCTCTAATGAGTAAGTCCTGTGGTCTACTGCAGTCTCACTTTGTACTAGACCAATCCATGGTAACATCTTAAAGGAAGCTGTGCTTTGGCTGGTACCCAGTTATAATGAATTGCTTTTTAGCACTACAGTTAACAGACCTTCTTTCTCAAATATATACATGTCCATAATTTTTGCTATTTTCATTCACCAACACTAAATGAGAATCAAGCCTGTGTCAAACTTCCTATGAAAAAAGGGAAATATTCACAGTTCTGCTGCCTCACTTTCAAGAAAGCATTTTCCATTAGCCATTGAACATATATTCATTACTTAAGCTCACTTCAGAGTCCAAGCACAAAAATTTCAAAGGCAGAGTCATCGATACGTTACTTTTAAAATAGTAAGGACTAGACCACAGACCTGTATGATAGTGAAGCTTAAACAGCTTAAATTGTGTAGCATACCTTCTTATCAGCTGCCAGACCAAAGCTTAAGTCAGGGTTTGATTTCCATCTTTCAGATCTTGTGCTCCAATGCCAAACAGAGAGAATTTGACAGGATGCTTCCCTAAATGGCATAGTTCCAGTTTTCTAGCTGCAAACACACAAAAGCAAATGGTTAAAGATTTTTACTTGTTTAATCTATGTATGTGGGTGCATACAAAGTCAGGTAACTTGCCTAGGATCACCAATCTCAGATGTGGAAGCATCCCCTGGAGAAGGAAATGGCTACCCACTCCAGTATTCTGGCCTGGAGAATGCCATGGACAGTCCATGTGGTTGTAAAAAGTCGGACATGACTGAGAGACTTTCACTTCACCTTACTTCACTTCACTTCACTGAGCAGACTAATTATAACATATGCTGGATCTCAGGAGTGGCTACATAATTGGCAGTATACAGTAAAGAATAAAATATTGGGCCCCTGCTTCAAAAATTATTCAAACTTTCAAGATGGTCACAGTAGATCATGAAATCATGGTTGAGGCCCTTCCAAGCACCCAAGAATAGGGCCTGGTGTAATTGCATAGAACACAAAACCAGGAAGCCCATCTTAATTCACTTTGGCCCAAGAGTAGGATCTTAGGGACCTCCTCCTGTTATTCCTTAGTTGCTCTGAGAGCCTAAGAAGGAGTTCAAAGCAAGGGGCTAGGGTAGCCCTAGATGACAGAAGACAGATGGCCAAGAGAGGGACCATGGCTTAAGGCAGTGTGTATAGACCAAGCATTTGGGAAATATGTAATACTTTAAAGCCCTATCACAATGAAAAGCAATTTTAAAAAGTGAGATTAAAAACTACAATTTTAGAAAATTTGGTGTCACTTTACTTAAAGGTAAATAAATCTCTACAGCTACAGGGTCAGGAGTTCCAGGGGTCCTTTTGCAGGGTCCAACTCTGTGAAAATTTGGTGTCACATGGTTGGCATACCCAGTCTATTGGGCCAATTGTGGTAGGGACTTCTAGGTTTATGGCAGGGAATCCATAAATCTTTGATTAAGAAGTGCTTGTTGTGCATGTTCTGAACAGGCCAATGGAAGTAATAGGTCCTGAAAACCCATTCAGCCTCCAAGGATGGGGTTGCCAACCATTTCCCTGTCTATGGTGAAGTCCACCCCCATTCTTATTTTCTTTTATGACTTTGTTTCACAATTGTCCTTGTGAATTTTTCATAATAACAAAGTAGGAAACTATTAACCAAGTGATTAGATAAATGTGCCCTGTGTACCACTTAACTCTCAACAAGTCAGATGTTTATATCATACAAGGCTGTAGTCAAATTTGGTAGCTGAAATTTGGTCTTCAGTAAAAGTCCCAGTGCGAATAATGCAGCTAGCCTTTAAAGGTCAAGCTTTGTTAAAGTTGTCTCACATTCTGGTGACTGAAGAAATGAACTTTTTCTTATCTTTCATTCTTTTTTTTTCCCCAGGGATGAAATTAGAATGATCCTTCTGCATAGCAAGAGCTTCCCTGGTGGCTCAGTGGGTAAAGAGCCTGCCTGCAGTGCAGGACAGCCATGTTCAATCCCTGGCTTTGGAGAAGGAAATGACAACATATTCCAGAATTCTTGCCTGGAGAATTCCACAGACAGAGGAGCCTGGTGGCCTACAGTCCTTGGGGTCGTAAAGAGTCAGACACAACTGAGTGACTAACACTTTCACTTTCACTGCATAGCAAGAAATGAGCCAACACCAGACAGCCTTAAAAAGTACTCAAGGCTTGTCCTTCCAAACCTAGTATCTCCCACATGTTTTTGAAATACTATGGAATATCTTGAATCCTAGGCCTACACCTATACTCAAAACTATCTCCAACCTCACCTTTTTCTTGGTGTCTTATTCACTTAGGACCTTCTTTTCTACTGAAAAATTACCAAACTGATAGACTCAGTTCAGTTAAGAATTGAAGGATATAATCCAGAGAAATTACTAATGATATAAGCTTTTTGCCATGCAAAATTAAAAGTGATAAAATAGGCTTCTTTCGTGAAGTACCAGAGTGAATCCTGAACAAGATATATTGGCATTTTCAAAAGATTGCTGTGCTATTTATCACTTAGAACATCCAATAAGAAATGTGCCAGGGGAGGAGCTAAGATGGCAGAGGAGTAGGACGGGGTGGGAAGATTTGGGAGAATGGCATTGAAACATGTATAATATTATATATGAAACGAATTGCCAGTCCAGGTTCGATGCACAATACTGGATGCTTGGGGCTGGTACACTGGGACGACTCAGAGGGATGGTATGGGGAGGGAGGAGGGAGGAGGGTTCAGGATGGGGAACACATGTATACCTGTGGCAGATTCATTTTGATATTTGGCAAAACTAATACAATATTGTAAAGTTTAAAAATAAAATAAAATTAAAAAAAAAAAAACTAAAAAAAAAAAAAAAGAAAGAAATATGCCAAAGAAGATCACATGCATCCCAGGAAAGTCTTTGTTTCTAATCTCAAACTTATTATGATTCTACCAAGAGATAGACATCAGGGCAAGATAAATGTCTTCAATAGCATGGTAAACATTGAATATAAAAAGTTAAAAAAAAAAAAACAAAAAAAACAGAAACAAGCAAAAAGCCAACCACATTGTAAACCAACTATGTGCTGTGCTTAGTCGCTCAGTCATGTCTGTTTCTTTGCAACCCCATGGACTATACTTCAAGTTAAAAATTAAGATTGTATTTAAAATATATAAAAACATGTATCTTTTGAGGATGTGGCTAAAAACTCACCATATCTACTTTAAACACTGCATTGATTAATTACATATAATTCAGGGCATGACTTTCCCAATGTCAGTTCCACACTGTCTCAGATTTCCTATATTAGTGACAAAAATTAAAAACATAGAACAAGTAAGTGTTCTTTCTGTTTCCATGTATCTTTAATTGAGTTCTTTCTCTCTCTCCCTGTTTTTTCCTCTGTAGCCCTTAGTGATTATATGATATATTTGGCTTCTTTGCTTATTGTATCAATTCAGTTCAGTCATGCAGTTGTGTCTGACTCTTTGCGACCCCATGAATCTCAGCACCCCAGGCCTTCCTGTCCATCACCAACTCCCGGAGTTCACCCAAACTCATGTGCATCGAGTCAGTGATGCCATCCAGTCATCTAATCCTCTGTCGTCACCTTCTCCTCCTGCCCCCAATCCCTCCCAGCATCAGAGTCTTTTCCAATGAGTGAACTCTTTGCATGAGGTGGCCAAAATATTGGAGTTTCAGCCACATAATCAGTCCTTCCAATGAACACCCAGGACTGGTCTCCTTTAGGGTGGACTGGTTGGATCTCCTTGCAGTCCAAGGGACTTACAAGAGTCTTCTCCAGCACCACCATTCAAAAGCATCAATTCTTTGGCGCCCAGCTTTCTTCACAGTCCAACTCTCACATCCACACATGACCAATGGAAAAACCATAGCCTTAACTAGACAGACCTTGCCGGGGTCCAGCCTCAGAAGGATCCAGGGATACCCTCAGGATGGACGGCATCATTGAGAGAGATGACACGGGTCTTATAATGGACTGGAACCTGATGATCCGGGGTCGAATGATAAGAAAATAAAGGAGAAAGAATAAAGAGAGAAAAAAGAGGCTGATATTCCTTGGCTTACACAGAAAGCCAATAAAGCCCCTGACACGGGACTTGCTCTGTTCACGGAGGCCACAGGCGCCCTCTCGATGGGGTGAAGATGTAGAGCGTCTTCTCAATTGGGCCTTAGAAGCCCGGGCAAAAAAGTGAACTCAGAGAGCCTCTGTGCTCCAGGGAATCTGCCTGAGAAAAGAGAGAGAGAGAGAGAGAAAGACACAGAGACCAGAGCTCTGGTGAAGTGGGATCCGTAGCTTTATTTTCAAAAGAGGCTTTTATACCCTGAGTTACACATTTGCAGAGTCATGCAGACTTAGCTCAACATTAAATCAGTTTTATCTTTATTGAAACCAGGACATTTTTTGCATAGCTATTCATAAACAAGGGTCTCATGTTATGCACTGTCTTCTGGCAGTGCCCCATCTTCTGGCACTGTGGCCTGTTAACATTTTGTAACTATTTCTTGATAAAGGTTGGTCAACCAGAAAACTTGCTTTCCCTTTATCTTTCCAGTCTGCAGTCCCCCTCAGGAAACAAAGCTTCATTCTTATGGAGCAAAGGTGCAGTGGGTTACAACAAGAAAGAACTTATTAACTCAAGGGTCTTATGTTGCTAATGCCAAGGCTACTGCTTCTTTTTCTTGCATACCAACTATACTTGCTAATGCACTCCCAGGCGCACATTGGGTAAAGGACAAGGAAACTCGGTAGCAAACATTGGCTCAACAATGCAGTATTAGTCTAATAAAGCTTTTTTATTGCTCGAAGGTTATGTTTGGGGTGTTGTGAACAATCATGTGCGTTAGTTGCAAGAGTATGGATAAACCTGCCAAGCAAGCTAAAATGGTAACAGAAGGGTTAGAATTAAAATACTCCTTTCAAGCCTAGGAGACTTATTAACTAGAGCCCTAAGTTGATTTTCTTCAGAGAAAGGTGGTCGGGGATAACCCCCTGTTACTGTCAGAAGAGTTGGTGAAAGGCATAATATAATAAAGAGTAGACAGACAGATTTTGGTTTCTGGGTAGATGCTCGAGCAGGTCCAGGGAATCCCTCAAGTCCTGATCCGCCTTTGCCTGTCAGGTCTTCTCCACATGACCTTTGTCATGGGTGGGATCTCCCGTGGTGGCTCCCGGCAGGACCTTTGTTGGTAAAGTAATATGTCTGCTTTTTAATGTGCTATCTAGGTCAGTCATAACTTTCCTTCCAAGGAGTAAGCGTCTTTTAATTTCATGGCTGCAATCACCATCTGCAGTGATTTTGGAGCCCCAAAAAATAAAGTCTGACACTGTTTCCACTGTTTCCCCATCTATTTCCCATGAAGTGAAGGGACCAGATATCTCTACCTAATTTGGGAATAAAATATAAAATCCATGAGGAAACGGATTTCTTTTATTATTATTATTTTTTTTACTGCTGTATGTCCAGTACCTGAAAAACATTGACCCACTGTAGGTGCTTAAAAAACATCGGATATGAAAGCAAATGACACCACTATAGTAAGAGAGATAACAAATAGACATTCTATTATAATGGAACAACATAAAAGGAGCTGAATGATCGACAGGCTTGCCTTTATATGTTTGCATCTGTATCTGTATATGTATTTTTTTTTTGCCTTCATCCGAAAGAGCAATGCTGAGTTAATTTACTTCCATTTCAAAAAATGACTAATATTTATATTTATAAAACTGATTATTGTACTGTGAAGTACAATAATATTTTGCCCCATTCTTAATGTTGTTTTGTTATGTCCATAGCAATTTTGGACCTAACAGAAGCAGAAGATATTAAGAAGAGGTGGCAAGAATACACAGAAGGACTATACAAAAAGGATCTTCATGACCCAGATAATCACGATGGTAAGATCACTAACCTAGAGCCAGACATCCTGGAATGTGAAGTCAAGCGGCCCTAAGGAGGCATCTCTGTGAACAAAGCTAGTGGAGGTGATGGGATTCCAGTTGTGCTGTTTCAAATCCTAAAACATGATGCTGTGAAAGTGCTTCACTCAATATGCCAGCAAATTTGGAAAACTTAGCACTGGCCTCAGGACTGGAAAAGGTCAGTTTTCATTCCAATCTCAAACAGAGGCAATGCCAAAGAATGCTCAACTACCACACAGTTGCACTCATCTCACACTCTAGAAAAGTGATGCTCTAAATTCTCCAAGCCAGGCTTCTACAGTACATGAATTGTGGGAACTTCCAGATGTTCAAGCTGCATTTAGAAAGTTCAGAGGAACCAGAGATCAAATTGACAACATATGTTGGATCATCAAAAAAGCAAGAGAGTTCCTGAAAAGCATCTACTTCTGCTTTACTGATTATGCCAAAACCTTTGAGTGTGTGGATTACAACGAACTCTGGAAAATTATCAAAGTGATGGGAATACCAAACCACCTGACCTGCCTCCTGAGAAATCTGTATGCAGGTCAAGAAGCAACAATTAGAACTATCATGGAACTACAGACTGGCTCCAAATCAGAAAAGGAATATGTCAAAGGTATATATTGCCACCCTGCTTATTTAACTTATATACAGAGTACTTCATGAGAAATGCTGGACTGGATGAAGTGCAAGCTAGAATCAAGATTGCTGGGATAAATATCAATAACTTCAAATATATAGATGACACCACTCTTATGGCAGAAAGTGAAGAAGAACCAAAGAGCCTCTTAATGAAAGTGAAAGAGCAGAGTGAAAAAGTTGACTTAAAACTCAATATTCAGAAAACTTAGATCATGTCACCTGGTCCCATCACTTCATGGCAAATAGATGGGGAAACAGTTGAAACAGTGATAGACTTTATGTTTTTTGGTGCCAAAATCACACAGATGGTGACTGCAGCCATGAAATTGAAAGACGCTTGCTCCTTGGAAAAAAAGTTTTGACCATCCAGTACTCTTGCCAGGAAAACCCCATGGACAGGGGAATCTGGTAGGCTGCAGTCCATGGGGTCGCTAAGAGTCAGACACAACTGAGCGACTTCACTTTCACCTTTCACTTTCATGCATTGGAGAAGGAAATGGCAACCCACTCCGGTGTTCTTACCTGGAGAACCCCAGGGACGGGGGAGCCTGGTGGACTGCCATCTATGGGGTCGCACAGAGTTGGACACGACTGAAGTGACTTAGCAGCAGCAGCAGACAGCATATTAAAATTCAGAGACATTCCTTTGCCAACAAAGGTCCATCTAGTCATAGCTATGGTTTTTCCAGTAGTCATGAGTGAATGTGAGTGTTGGACTATAAAGAAAGCTGAGCACCACAGAATTGATGCTTTTTTTTTTTCCTTTTTTTAAATTTAAATTTATTTATTTTAATTGGAGGCTAATTACTTTACAATATTGATGCTTTGAACTGTGCCGTTGGAGAAGACTCCTCAGAGTGCCTTGGACAGCAAGGATAACTAAGCCATCCATTGTAAAGGAAATCAGTCCTGAATGTTCATTGGAAGGACTGATGCTGAAGCTGCAATGTCAATACTTTGGCCATGTGATGCGAAGAGCGGACTCATTTGAAAAGACCCTCATGTTGGGAAAGATTGGAGGCAGAATGAGAAGGGCATGGCAGAGGATGAGATGGTTCAATGGCAACACCGACTCAATGGACATAGGTTTGAGTAAACTCTGGGCATTGGTCATGGAAAGGGAGGCCTGGTGTGCTGCAGTCCATGGGGTCACAAAGAGTCGGACATTACTGAGCAACTGAACTGAACAACGTTGTTTAGTTTATATCACTAATTTTGTCTTCTGGAAAAGTTTATTTTCTTTTTTTAATGCTTTATTTTATATTGGAGTATAATTGGTTAGCAATGTTGTGTTAACTTCCGGTGTACAGCAAAGTGATTGAATTATATATATATATATATATATATATATATATTCTTTTTTTAAATTATTTTCACATTTAGGTTCTTACAGAGTATTCAGCAGAGTTCCCTGTGCTATAGAGTTTTAGGTTATCCATTTTAAATACAGCATTGTGTACACGTCAATCTCAAACATAATTGATGTATATCTTTTATCAGAAGTCACTTTAAATCAGCGTGGGAAGTAACCAGAATGTACATTTCACTAATGGTAACATTAATTAGTAAAATATTCCTTAGGCACAATACCAGACATTTGAATACAAGTGTCTGTTCTCTTGAAAATCAAAAGCATAGGAAAATATTGAGTAAAATAGTCTTCCCCCAAAGAGAACTAGCACATTCTCTTTACTGACAGGAAAAACAAGAACGTTGATAACTGAACTATATTGAAGACTTTAAGTTAAACTAGTTAAAACCAAACATTAGATGTTCTATAAATTGATGTTTGACTCAGGTGCTTGCTAATTTATCTTCCCTGCTTATAGACTACAGGCAAGAGCATTTGGACTTTCATAATTACAAAATATGAAAATTAACTTTGTTAGCAAATAGCAAATAGTTTAGTTACTGTTCCTTTTGAAATGTTTTCTTCAATGACTATACCAACATATTTTATGATTGCTCTCTCTTTCTAACATTATATAAATGGATTCATTGGAATCTCAATGGAGAAGAGGCACAGACTATTCAAATGTTGAATAATGAGCATGTAGTTTTTTAAGACAATATGAAGAAGAAACATAATAAAGTCAAGATTCTGATAAAATATATAAATGCTTGTAATAAAATTTCATGATAAATGTGCCACTACATCTGCAACTGGTATTAATATCTATTTGGTTAACATCTAGTAAGTATATAAGATAATCAAAACAAACCAAAAATAAGGGGGAGAAGTTCATGCTGAACTTAAACTTTTGTATAGTGTCACTAAACAATAGTGGACAAAGCAATACTCAAGAAAAGAAAATGTCAGTGTTGCTCAATTAAAAATAATTTTTTTTTCCAATGTACATGATTTCAAGTTATGAGTCCTTCATGAAAATATTATTGGAGGACTAATTAAGCAAATTAAGCACTGATGGTATAAACAGCAGCAGACGTTTTGCTGAGCAGAAGATCTATTTAAACCTCAGATTAAAGATAAAACACCTGAAGAATTGATGGTAATAAAACACAATGGAAATGTTCCAATGGAAATAAGATCACCTTTTAGAGTAGACTGGTGAAATTAGAGCAATGAGATACCACTACACTCTTATCGGAATGGTCAAATACAAAAATCTGACAAAGCATTTACCGGCAAAGATGAGGTACAATAAGAACTCTCATTTGTTGTTAGTGGGATTACAAAATGGTAGAGTCACTTTGGAAGCAATCTCTTACAGAGCTAAATATTGTCATATCACATGATCTAACAATTACAATCCTAGTTAGTTCACCAAATGATTTGATAGCTAATGCCCACATAAAAACATGCCCATGAATTTTATAACAGCTTAATTCATACTCTCTCTCACTCTCTCAGTCTCTCTCACACACACACACAAATTGGAAGCAACCAAAGTGTCCTTTAATAGATGTATGGATAAACAAACAATGGTACATCAACATAACGGAATATTATTCAAGAATAAAAATAAACAAGCTATCAAATCACAAAAAGAAATGGATGAAACCGGAATGAATGTTATTAAGTAAAGTAAGCTAGTCTGGAATAGGTTATACACTGCATGCAGCCAATTGTACAACATTCTGGGAAAGGTAAAACTGCAGAGCAAATAAAAAATATCAGAGGCTTTTTTCTTTTGCATCACAATAGTACTATTAGTCTGGATACAGTATGTCAACCTTCAACAATTCGTCTCCTACACTGACACACAAATCCACTCAATTGGATTCTTCTTTGCCCCACAGCTCATATACTGTAATGTTATTCTGTGCGTCTGCAGGAACCTCGACATTGGCAGGGTTGAGGTTAGCATTGGTTAGTAGTTTCAGATTCCACACCTTGGACACACATTTCACAAGTTCCCTCTCAAGCAGGATTAAGGTATCAAACATATAGTCTTTTTCTGGGGAAGCCTTTTTTCTTTTTCTTTCCCAGAGAGCCAAATGAACCACCCTAACGGGCAGGAGGAGTCTGCACATCTCGCCACTCTCTCCTGCTAACTTCACTGTCACATACATCAGCACAACGAAAAAAAGCCAGAACAACGTGACCTCAAACCAGTCTTGGGCATGCTCTGGTAGATTCTGCCAAATTAGAAAGTGTCCTCCGCAGAGGACCGTACCCTGGAGCTCCCCTGAGCCAAGAGGAAATGGCTCCTGGTGGGCTGGTCTGCCCTGGCACCTGGAGACTGAGGACCAGGAAGGGCTGGGCCCTTAGTGATGTCATAAGGGCCCATGTGGCCAGTGTGAAAAGAGGTTTGCAGGGCCAACTGGAAGCAGGGCTTAAAGGGAAAGGGGGACATTTTCAGTGGACAAGCGAAAAAGAGGTGGGGAGTGACAAAATGCCATCTCCTTACCAGTGTATTCTTTCTGAACCTGATGTTCTACTGGAAGGGTGGATCCATCTTCTATTCTCATTATTCCATTTGTTGAATCCAGACCAGGGGCTGAGCAGAGCAGAGCCCTGGACATGTGTCCCTGTGGAGCAGGAAGCCGAGTGAGAAAGAAAGATATTAAAGCAGAGGTCAGAAACTAGGAGCCACTGATATGTTTTGTATGGACTACACTGTTTCTAAAAATGACTGTGGTTAGTTGATAAATTGTGTCTGAATCCTTGAGACCCCATGGACTGTAGCCCAACAGGCTCCTCTGTCACTGGGATTTCCCAGGCAAGAATCCTGGAGTGGACTGCCATTTCCTTCTCCAGGCATAGGGGATGTTTTAGGGCAGTGAAACTATTCTGTATGATGTTATGGTAAATACAGGGCGCTATATATTTGTCAAAACCCATAGAATCTTACAGCACAAAAAGTGAATCAAAGTATGCACATTAAAAAAAAAAAATGACATCAAGAAGGGGATGCAGAATTTGACCAATCAAATTATATTACAAATATATGAAACCACCTCACTAAGATCCACTGAATTAAGTAACTTTGGAAATGAATAGATTTTGCAACACCGAAAGCAAAAAATAAAACCACTGAAATCTAGTTGGTAGTGTTTTTTCTCATAGAAGTATAGGTTAACAATCCTGATACTGTTACACGTGCATACTTGAACAGTTTCATAGATGGCACATGAATATTCATACATACATATAATTCTTTGTCTGGTTAGTTGAAAGGGCCTAAGAGAAATGATATTCCCAAATAATGAAAGAAATAAGCACAGATCTTGGTTTCCAATACTCATTTCCAATGAAAGGAACCAGGCTTCTTGGAGAAATTAGTGATTGTAGGGCTCAGGGAGGAAATACAGAAAAGGAGTCTGCGGGAACTTATTCTATCAAAAAGGAAATGCTAAAAATATAATTTAAAAAAAAAGCCCCAGGTTAATGAGGTTATGTCAAAGAAGACAGGAATGAGCTTCCAATGGCCAAAATTGTCACAAGATGAGCAATATAATAAATTAAGCAAGTCATCTTTTGGGATTATAGCCTAAAGTATAAAATGAACATCTATGGGCCATCCTGATATAAATAAATGATTGAATACATGTGAGAGAATAGACCAATTTCTCACACAGAAGAATTTAGGATAGTTGACATAGGTAATTCGGCTCACAGGGAGGTGGAGTGTACCTCCCTGTTCCTGAAGAGTGAGTTACACATAGTGACTTCCTTCCAAAAAATACAACAATATGGAGACGGAGAAAAAAGAGTAACTTGACAGTGGAATAACCTGACAAACACTACTTCCGCCAGGTGGTAAAGATCAGCATTACTAGTGATAAGGCTTGTTGATCATATCACATGATTAAAAGGACATTCCACCTCTGCAGTCTTCTTCCCCCAAAATCCATGAAGTGACAGTGAAAGTGAAAGTTGCTCAGTCGTGTCCGACTCTTCAAAACACCATGGACTATACTGTCCATGGAATTCTCTAGGCCAGAATACTGGAGTGGGTAGCCTTTCCCTTCTCTAGGGGATCTTCCAACCCAGGGATCGAACTCAGGTCTCCTTCATTGTGGGTGGATTCTTTACCAGCTGAGCCACAAGGGAACCTCCCCACCCCCCCCCCAAACCCATGCTACTGCTAAGTCGCTTCAGTCATGTCCGACTCTGTGCGACCCCATAGACGGCAGCCCACCAGGCTCCCCCATCCCTGGGATTCTCCAGGGAAGAACACTGGAGTGGGCTGCCATTTCCTTCTACAATGCATGAAAGTGAAAAGTGAAAGGGAATTCATTCAGTCGTGTCCGACTCTCTGCGACCCCATGGACTGCAGCCTACCAGGATCCTCCATCCATGGGATTCTCCAGGCAAGTCACAAAACCTAGCCAGGCCTAATTCCCTGGCCACAGCCCTTGCCCTTGGCAATGGTTCACACCCTGAAGAGTGGCTTCTCTCTGGATCCTAACAAATCCGCCTCTTATCGTTTTGTCTCTCAATGAATTTTTGCAATGAGACATCAGAGCCTGAGTTTCATTAGTTTTGGCCGGGCTTGAGTCCCAGGAGAGAGCTAAAGGACAGGAGGAAAAAGCAGTGGGAAAAAACATGCCAAGGAATTCCCTTCATAGCCCACCGGAAAATTTGCTAAATATCTGACTGGTGTTCACTGTTTCATTGGTCTGATCCTTGGCACAGAGAAGAGAAAGGACAGAAGACCCCCCCACTGGCTTGTGTAACAGCTACTGGGGCTCAGCAGATAGCGCCTTTGGGACATGCTGAGGAGTAGCCTCTCCAGAGTCCCTCAGTTGTGCCCCTGCCACCCGCCTGTTTGCGGGAGGTTCGAGGAAACAAGAAACGAGAGATTGTAAAGGTCCCTCCAGCCATAGGAGTGAGGACCTCTTACCTTAGCCAGAGGTCTTCTGGAATTTGAGACTGGGCTGCATGAGCTTTCTACTGAGTTCATTTTTCGCTGTCCCTGTTTCCAGAACGATGGGCCTTCCCCTGCACTGGGTTTCTTCGCCTTCTGCTTCTAGCATGGGAGCTTTGCTGAGTTGGGCTCCTGCTGTGCTTGGCCTCTTCCACACAGAGGTTGTTTCAGCCAGGTTATATCCGAGTCACAGCACCATAGATGTCACGTGACTGTATCCAAAATCCATAGTTCCAAGTTAATAGGAAAATCATCAGACAAATCCAAATTGGGAAACATTTTATAAAATACCTGATAGTATTTCTCAATAGTGTCAAGGTCATAAAAAATAAGAGAAGTATGCAAAATTGTCACATCCAAGAAGAACATGAAAGGCATGGCTACTACATGCAATGTGGGATCCAGGATGGGTTTCTGGAACAGAACAAGGATATTAGGTAAAAAATAAGAAAATCTTAGTAGGAAAAATCTTAGTAATAATGCAGGCACTCTAGTTTATAACAATATGGGTGATATTTGGGGACTTTCTGATATAAGGAAAGTATCTTTGCTTTCTTGTAAATCTAAAATCGTTCCAAGGTTTTTTAAAGTTTATTTTCAAATCATAGAGCAATAGAGGCAACATTAATATTGTTTCCTGAGACATAATTGTGTATCTGGAGACTCCAAGAGAAAAGTACTCTATACAGTTAGCCTTTCCTATCCATGTGTTTCACATCCAAGGATTCATTCAACTGTGGATTAAAAATATATATTAAAAGAAAAACTCCAGGAAGTTCCAGAAGTCAAACTTAAAATTTAACATGTGCTGGCAACTATTTACATATCTTTTACATTGTATTAGGCTCATAAGAAATTTAGAGATGATTTAAAGTATATCGGAGGATGTGTGTAGTTTATATGCAAATACTAAAATGTTATGCTACTTTTTAAAGGGAGTTGAATGTCTGTAGATTTTGGTATCTGATGGTTGGTAGGGGTGTCCTAGGACCAATCTCCCACAGATATCCAGGGAAAGCTGTATTTTAAAGGAATTGACCTAGATGCCTGGATAAAAATAATAATATATAAAACAGTGTTCCTAAATACTAACAAGTAATTACATTTATAAAGGAAGACACCATTTATAATAGCTACACACAGATAAATATTAAGAATGTATTTAAGAACAAATATGCAATAGCTATTTGAAGACAATTCTGAAATGCTACCGAAAAATGCAATGAAATGCATGATGAAATGGAAAGATATCTTTTTGGTGAAGATGAAAATATTTTATACAGATATCAATTGTCCCCAAATTATTCTATAATTAAGATAAGATTTCAGCAAGAATACTAATATGTTTGGTGGGGGAAATAAGCTAATTCTAAAACATATGTGGAAAAATAAACACATAAGAGGCAGGACGTTTTTGAAAAAGAAGAATAATGAGTATGAAGGCTGTACTTACCAGATTTTAAAACAGGTGGATAGCCTACATACTTACAAAGAGAAGTACTGTTGTACAACTAGTACGGATACATGGCTAGCCTTACAGTTCATGAGGTAACAAGTGAAAGCAGAAATCAACTCAACTACACACACACATACACACACATACAGCTTTTGTCTGAATGTGGTATCCCCAAAATTCATGTTTTGATAATTAGGCTGTATTTAAGGGTCTGTGGAATTGAGGATCATTCCACTTTCCTTCTACAAGGCAGTCTTAAAGCAACTCGAAGACCATTTAATGCTGGGTCACCTATCAGCAAACTTCCATCCCACCTCCTTTTCTCAGTGTTCACATAGCTCTCATCAGTTTTCAAGTTTCCCGTGTGAAACCCCTGTCTTCAGACTGTGAGAATGCACTGTATAAACTTGTCCTTGCTCCACTTGTATCTCCCTTTTGCAATTTTTTTTTTTTTTTAGACACGCAGTAATTTGCTCCAGAGGCCTTGGGCACCCCTATATATACCCCTCCCCAGGGGGACACACCCTTATGTTTATCATGTCGGCAAGTCACTTCCCCAGCAAGTGGTGGCCTAGGTGAGCCTTGAGATCACAAAACCCCATCCTGACACCTATAGGGGAGGATGGGGAGAAATTGAGATGGTTTGGTGGGATAAAAGAGCCATTTAAAATGCTCCTTATGAGCCAGCGAATCTCTCTTGCCATTTTCCTCTATCTAACTCCACACTCTTTGACGCATGGTAAGGGTAGTGTGTCTCCTCCAAACCTTGATTCACAGCCACAATATTCAGGCTGTCATTCTGTTCTCTGTAACCTTTCACCATTATCTAGTCTTTAATATTTTGCCGGAATCCATCGCTGATAATTAGGCTGTATTTAAGTGTCTGAGGAAATGAGGATCATTCCACTTTCCTCCTACAAGGTGGTCTTAAAGCACCTTGAAGACTTTAATTCTGTGCAACATACCAGAAAACTTCCACCCCACCTCCTTTTCTCAGTGTTCAGGTAGCTCTCCTCAGTTTTCTAGTTTCCAGTCGAAAACACCTGTCTTCAGGCTGTGAGAATGTACTGAATATACTTGCCTTGCTCCACTTGGCACTGTCTTTTGCCATTTTGAACACGGGCAGTGGTCTGCTCCAGAGTCCCTGAGCACCCATATATATATATACCACTTCCCAGGGGGCCACACCCTTATGCTTTGTGAGGTCAGCATGTCTCTTCCCCAGCCAATGGTGTCCCAGAGTGTGCCTTGACATCACAGCCCCATCCTGATACCACTAGGGGAGGATGGGGAGAAATTCAGAAGGTTTGGTGGGATAAAAGTGACATTTTAAATGCCGCTTATGAGCCTGTGAAACTCATCTGCCATCTTCATCTTTCTAACTCCACACTGATGTATCACATGGCACAGTTAGTGTTTTTCCTCCAAACCGGCCTTCACAGGCACAGTATTCAGGCTGTTTTCTCTCACCTTTCACCATTATCTAATCTTTAATATATTGCCTAAAACCCCTCCTTGATAATTAGGCTGTATTTAAGTGTCTGTGGAAATGAGGATCATTCCAATTTCCTCCTACAAGGTGGTCTTTGTTTTTTTTAATTTTATTTTATTTTTAAACTTTAAATAACTGTATTAGTTTTGCCAAATATCAAAATGAATCCGCCACAGGTATACATGTGCTCCCCATCCTGAACCCTCCTCCCTCTTCCCTCCCCATTCCATCCCTCTGGGTCATCCCAGTGCATCAGCCCCAAGCATCCAGTATCGTGCATCGAACCTGGACTGGCAACTCATTTCATACATGATATTTTATATGTTTCAATGCCATTCTCCCAAATCTTCCCACCCTCTCCCTCTCCCACAGAGTCCATAAGACTCTTCTATACATCAGTGTCTCTTTTGCTGTCTCGTACACAGGGTTACTGTTACCATCTTTCTAAATTCCATATATATGCATTAGTATACTGTATTGGTGTTTTTCTTTCTGGCTTACTTCACTCTGTAAAATAGGCTCCAGTTTCATCCACCTCATTAGAACTGATTCAAATGTATTCTTTTTAATGGCTGAATAATACTCCATTGTGTATATGTACCACAGCTTTCTTATCCATTCATCTGCTGATGGACATCTAGGTTGCTTCCATGTCCTGGCTATTATAAACAGTGCTGCGATGAACATTGGGGTACTCGTGTCTCTTTCCCTTCTGGTTTCCTCAGTGTGTATGCCCAGCAGTGGGATTGCTGGATCATAAGGCAGGTCTATTTCCAGTTTTTTAAGGAATCTCCACACTGTTCTCCATAGTGGCTGTACAGTTTGCATTCCCACCAACAGTGCAAGAGGGTTCCCTTTTATCCACACCCTCTCCAGCATTTATTGCTTGTAGACTTTTGGATCACAGCCATTCTGACTGGTGTGCAATGGTACCTCATAGTGGTTTTGACTTGCATTTCTCTGATAATGAGTGATGTTGAGCATCTTTTCATGTGTTTGTTAGCCATCTGTATGTCTTCTTTGGAGAAATGTCTATTTAGTTCTTTGGCCCGTTTTTTGATTGGGTCATTTATTTTTCTGGAGTTGAGCTGTAGGAGTTGCTTGTATATTCTCGAGATTAATTGTTTGTCAGTCGCTTCATTTGCTATTATCTTCTCCCATTCTGAAGGCTGTCTTTTCACCTTGCTAATAGTTTCCTTTGATGTGCAGAAGCTTTTAAGGTTAATTAGGTCCCATTTGTTTATTTTTGCTTTTATTTCCAATATTCTGGGAGGTGGGTCATAGAGGATCCTGCTGTGATGTATGTCAGAGAGTGTTTTGCCTATGTTCTCCTCTAGGAGTTTTATAGTTTCTGGTCTTACGTTGAGATCTTTAATCCATTTTGAGTTTATTTTTGTGTATGGTGTTAGAAAGTGTTCTAGTTTCATTCTTTTACAAGTGGTTGACCAGAGTTCCCAGCACCACTTGTTAAAGAGATTGTCTTTAATCCATTGTATATTCTTGCCTCCTTACAAGGTGGTCTTAAAGCACCATGAAGACCATTTAATTCTGGGACACCTACAAGAAAACTTCCATCTCACCTCATTTTCTCAGAGTTCACGTAGCCCTCCTCAGTTTTCTAGTTTCCTGTCTGAAACCCCTGTCTTCAGGCTGTGAGAATGCAATGAATACACTTGTCCTTGCTCCACTTGGACCTGTTGTTTGCCATTTTGAAGACTCACAGTGGTCTGCTCCAGAGCCCCTGAGCACCCCTATATATAGCCCTCTTGAGGGGGCCACACCCTTATGCTTTTTGAAGTCAGCAAGTCACTTCCCCAACCAATGGTGGCCATAGGTGAGCCTTAACATCACAAAGCCCCAACCTGCCACCTCTTTGGGAGAATGGGGAGAAATTCAGATGGTTTGGTGGGATAAAAGAGGCATTTAAAATTTTTTTAATGTATTATTTTAATTGGAGGCTAATTAGTTTACAATATTGTAGCGGTTTTTGCCATTTATTAGCATGAATCAGCCATGGGTTTACATGTGTTTCCCATCCGGAACTCCCCTCCCACCTCCCTCCCCATCCCATCTCTCTGGGTCGTCCCAGTGCACCAGCCTTCAGCACCCTGTCTCATGCATCGAACCTGGACTGACCATCTGTTTCACGTATGATAATATACATAATTCACTTCTATTCTCTCAGATCATCCCACCCTGGCCATCTCCCACAGAGTCCAAAAGACTGTTCTATACATCTGTGTCTCTTTTGCTGTCTCACATACAGGGTTATTGTTACCATCTTTCTAAATTCCATATATATGCACTAGTATACTGTATTGGTGTTTTTCTTTCTGGCTTACTTCACTCTGTGTAATAGGCTGCGGTTTCACCCACCTCATTAGAACTGATTCAAAAGTATTCTTTTTAATGGCTGAGTAATACTCCATTGTGTATATGTACACAGCTCAGTACTCTTGCCTGGAAAATCCCATGGATGGAGGAGCCTGGTAGGCTGCAGTCCATGGGGTTGCAAAGAGTCGGACACGACTGAGCGACTTCCCTTTCCCTTTCTTATCCATTCGTCTTCTAATGGACATCTAGGTTGCTTCCATGTCCTGGCTTTTATAAACAATGCTGTTGTGAACACTGGGGTACACATGTCTCTTTCAATTCTGGTTTCCTCGGTGTTCATGCCCAGCAGTGGGATTTCTGAGTCATATGGCAGTTCTATTTCCAATTTTTTAACGAATATCCATGCTTTTCTCCATAGTGGCTGTACTAGTTTGCATTGCCACCAACAGTGTAAGAGGGTTCCCTTTTCTCCACACCCTCTCCAGCATTTATTGCTTGTAGACCTTTGGATAGCAGCCATTCTGACTGGCGTGAAATGGTACCTCATAGTGGTTTTGATTTGCATTTCTCTGATAATGAGTGATGTTGAGCATATTTCCATGTGTTTGTTAGCCATCTGCATGTCTTCTTTGGAGAACTGTCGGTTTAGTTCTTTGGCTTATTTTTCGACTGGGCCATTTATTTTTCTGGAATTGAGTTGCTTATATATTTTTTAGATTAATTCTTTGTCAGTTGCTTCGTTTGCTATTATTTTCTCCCATACTGAAGGCTGTCTTTTCACTTTGCTTATAGTGTCCTTAGTTGTGCAAAAGCTTTGAAGTTTAATTAGGTCCCATTTGTTTATTTTTGCTTTTATTTCCATTACTCTAGGAGGTGGGTCATAGAAGATCATGCTGTGATTTATGTCGGAGAGTGTTTTGCCTATGTTCTCCTCTAGGAGTTTTATAGTTTCTGGTCTTACGTTTAGATCTTTAATCCATTTTGAGTTTATTTTTGTGTATGGTGTTAGAAAGTGTTCTAGTTTCATTCTTTTACAAGTGATTGACCAGTTTTCCCAGCACCACTTGTTAAAGAGATTGTCTTTTCTCCACTGTATATTCTTGCCTCCTTTGTCAAAGATAAGGTGTCCATAGGTGCATGGATTTATCTCTGGGCTTTCTATTTTGTTGCATTGATATATATTTCTGTCTTTGTGCCAGTACCATACTATCTTGACGACTGTGGCTTTGTAGTAGAGCCTGAAGTCAGGAAGGTTGATTCCTCCTGTCCCATTCTTCTTTCTCAAGATTGCTTTGGCTATTTGAGGTTTTTTGTATTTCCATGCAAATTGTGAAATTATTTGCTCTAGCTCTGTGAAAAATACCATTGGTAGCTTGATAGGGATTGCATTGAATCTATAGATTGCTTTGGGTAGTATACTCATTTTCACATATTGATTCTTCCAATCCATGAACACGGTATAATTCTCCATCTGTTTGTGTCCTCTTTGACTTCTCTCATCAGTGTCTTATAGTTTTCTATATATAGGTCTTTTGTTTCTTTAGGTAGATATATTCCTAAATATTTTATTATTTTCGTTGCAATGGTGAATGGAATTGTTTCCTTAATTTCTCTTTCTGTTTTCTCATTGTTAGTGTATAGGAATGCAAGGGATTTCTGTGTGTTAATTTTATATCCTGCAACTGTACTATATTCATTGATTAGTTCTAGTAATTTTCTGGTAGAGTCTTCAGGGTTTTTTTATGTAGAGTATCATGTCATCTGCAAACAGTAAGAGTTTCACTTCTTCTTTTCCATTCTGGATTCCTTTTATTTATTTTTCTGCTCTGATTGCTGTGGCCAAAACTTCCAAAACTATGTTGAATAGTAGTGGTGAGAGTGGGCACCCTTGCCTTGTTCCTGACGTTGGGGAAATGCTTTGAATTTTTCACCATTGAGGATGATGTTTGCTGTGGGTTTGTCATATATAGCTTTTATTATGTTGAGGTATGTTCCTTCTATTCCTTCTTTCTGGACAGTTTATCATGAATGGATGTTGAATTTTGTCAAAGGCTTTTTATGCATCTATTGAGATAATCATATGGTTTTTACCTTTCAATTTGTTAATGTGGTGTATTACGTTGATTTGCGGATATTAAAGAAACCTCACATTCCTGGGATAATGTCCACTTGGTCAAGATGGTCATCTTTTTAATATGTTGTTGGATTCTGTTTGCTAGAATTTTGTTAAGGATTTTTGCTCCTATGTTAGTCAGTGATATTGGCCTGTAGTTTTCTTTTTTTGTGTGGTATCTTTGTCTGGTTTTGGTATTAGGGTGATGGTGGCCTCAAAGAATGAGTTTGGAAGTTTACTTTCCTCTGCAATTGTCTGGAAGAGTTTGAGTAAGATAGGTGTTAGCTCTTCTCTAAATTTTTGGTAGATTTCAGCTGTGAAGCCATCTGGTCCTTGGCTTTTCTTTGCTGGAAGATTTCCATTACAGTTTCGATTTCTCTACTTGTGATGTGTCTGTTAAGATTTTCTATTCCTTCCTGATTCAGTTTTGGAAAGTTATAGTTTTCTAAGAATTTGTCCATTTCTTCCAAGTTGTACATTTTATTTGCATATAATTCTTGATAGTAGTCTCTTAAGATCCTTTGTATTTCTGTGTTGTCTGTTGTGATTTCTCCATTTCCATTTCTAATTTTGTTGATTTGATTCTTCTCCCTTTGTTTATTAGTGAGTCTGGTTAATGTTTTGTCAATTTTATTTATCTTCTCAAAGAACCAGCATTTAGCTTTGTTTATTTTTGAAACAAAGCTTCTACAATCTTCTCTAGACAGGAAACACAGAAAGGGTGTACAAACTTGAACCCAAAACAACAAAGTAAAGGGCAACGGGACCATACTTATCAATATTTACCTTAAATGTAAATGGGTTGAATGCCCCAACCAAAAGACAAAGACTGGTTCAATGGATATAAAAACAAGACCCCTATATATGCTGTCTACAAGAGACCCACTTCAAAACAAGGACACATACAGACTGTAAGTGAAGGGCTAGAAAAAGATATTTCACACAAATGGAGACCACAAAAAAGCAGGAGTAGCAATATTCATATCAGATAAAATAGACTTTAAAATAAAGGCTGTAAAGAGACATAGAAGGACAGTACATAATGATCAAAGGATCAATCCAAGAAGAAGATATAAGTATTATAAATATATTCACACCCAACATCAGAGAAAGCAATGGCAACCAACTCCAGTACTCTTGCCTGGAAAATCCCATGGACAGAGGAGCCTGGTAGCCTGCGGTCCATGGGGTCGCAAAGAGTTGGACACGAGTGAGTGATTACACTTTCACTTTTCACTTTCATGCATTGGAGAAGGAAATGGCAACCCACTCCAGTGTTCTTGCCTGGAGAATCCCAGGTACGGAGGAGCCTTGTGGGCTGCCATCTATGGGATCCCACAGAGTTGGACACGACCGAAGCAGCAGCAGCACCAAACATAGGAGCACCACAATATGTAAGGCAAATGCTAACAAATATGAAAGGGGACATTAACAAAAACACAGTAATAGTGGGAGAGTTTAATACCCACTCACACCTTTGAATTGATCAACAAAACATAAACTTAACAAGGAAACAAAAACTTTAAATGACACAATGAACAAGCTAGACCTAGAAGAGGCATTTTAAATGCCACATTTGAGCCCGTGAAGCTCACCTGCCATCTTCGTCTAACTTCACAATGCTGTGTCACATGGCAGGGGTAGTGTGCCTCCTCCAAACCTAGCTTCACAGCTACAGTATTCAGGCTTTCATTCTGTTCTCACCTTTCACAATTATCTAGTTTTTAATATATTGCCTAAAATTCCTCCTTGTAAATTAGGCTGTATTCAAGTGTCTGTGGAAATGAGGATCATTCCACATTCCTCCTACAGGTGGTCTGAAATTACCTTGAAGGCCATTTAATTGTGGGCCACCTATCAGAAAACTTCCATCCCACCTCCTTTTCTCAGTGTTCTTGTAGATTGCCTCAGTTTTCCCGTTTCCAGTCTGAAACCCCTGTCTTCAGGCTATGAGACAGTGAATACACATGACTTTGCTCCACTTGGAGCTGTCTTTTGCCATTTTGAAGACTGGGCAGTCGTCTGCTCCAAGGACTGCCCCTGTACCCACGGGGACACCTCCACCCCATAGACAGTTTTGTGCTTTGTCCTTGTGAGAATTGGTGAGGCTGCTGCCCCCTGCAATGGCCCCATGACCCCGAGGACCCTCTGTCTCTCCTCTTCATGGGGGGCTGGTGGGGTGATGGCCTCCATGGGCCACAGAGACACCCCCTCCCACAGGCACAATGTGCAGCTCTTTGGAACGAAGCCTGCGTGTGCCACTCGCCTGCCCCCTCCTCACCAGTCTCACTCTTCCCACCCGTCTCCATCTCCTGGAGCTGTTCCCAGCCCCCCTCGTCTTGTGGAGTTTGTGGGCAATTCCTGGCCTCCCCTGGCCTATGGCTGCATTCCTCCCACCTGCTTCACATAACCATCTCCTCCCTGGGTCTTCACATCCCCTCTGTCTGCACCTGGGTCCCAATTTCCCCTTTGTAGGACACCAGTCACACTGGGTTTGGGTTACCCTAAAGGCCCCATTTTTGGGGGCTTCCCTGGTAGCTCAGAGGTTAAAGCATCTACCTCCCATGTGGGAGACCTGGGTTCGATCCCTGGGTCGGGAGGATCCCCTGGAGAAGGAAATGGTAACCCACTCCAATATTCTTGCCTGAAGAATCCCATGGACAGAGGAAGCCTGGTAGGCTACAGACCATGGGGTTGCAAAGAGTTGGACATGACTGAGCGACTTCACTTTCACTTTCAAAGACCCCATTTTAACTTGATCACCTCTGAAAAGAACCCACCCCTTCAAACAAGATCACAATTCTGCAATCCACACGTTAGGGCTCCAACATATGAATTTCTGGGGACACATTTAGCCTGTAAGAGCGCCCCCACTGGCTGCTGTTTCTCCACCAGCTCTTGTGTCTCTGGGTTCATCACTAACTGCATGTCCTGGCCTTGTGAGGAGGGTGAAAGTGGGGCCTCTCCTGACTTCACCCCAACCTGCACCGCCAGAGTGGGTCTGTGCAGGGGTGGGGCTTAGCACTGGGGAGGAAAGCCCTCTGGAGGCGTGGGAGCAGGGAGGGGTCGGCCTGTCCTGTGCACCGCACTCTGCCTGCCCCCCACCCCCCCACTCTTTGGGCCCCTTCAGCCTCTGCTGTCCTCTCTGCCTCTCCCTGCTGGGCACCCCAGGTCAGCCCCCATGGTCACCCTGGACCCCATGGAGTGAGTGCTATCTCTTGTGGCCCAGCCTGACTCCATAGACACCGCTTCTGCACCGGGCCACCTGGCGGGGCACCTCCAGAGTGGCCCTGCTGCCCCTGCTGGCCTCAACGCCCCCTGTTTGCCCAGACCCCGAGGCAGAGGAGGAGCCCTGCCTCCTGCCGGAGTGTGACTGTGCATCCCATGGAGCCCAGACGTGCCCGTCGCCTTGCCCCAGGCAAGCCCAGCCCCTCGCCACTGCTTCCTCTTCTATTCCTCGGGAGCTGGAGGCTGGGGCCCTTGGGGACCCTTGTCCAGCTGTAACCGGAGCTGTGGGGGTGGGGATCTACGGAGCCGGACCAGAGCCTGTGACCAGCCCCCACCCCAGGGCCTGGGGGATTACTGGGAAGGGCATCGGACCCAGCGCGCGGTCTACCAGGCTCGGCTGTGCACAGGTACCTGCCAGGGACGACGGTGGGGGTCAAGGAAGAGAGGTGGGACAGCAGTGGGGGGCATTTTGGGGAGGCGAGTAGGGGAGGTGTGGGGGCGGGGGAGTGACCCACACAGCTGTCTACCCACCCGGCTCCCTCCCCCCCAGCAGTGACCAACTGCACCACCAATGAAGGGGCCAAGTACAGCGCCTGTGGTCCTCCCTGCCCTTGCTCCTGTGATGACCTCGTGATGAGTCTGGGCTCCTGACGGTCACGTTGCCGGATGGCAGGGTGTGGTCCCTCTGACCTGGGGCCATCCCCGGTTGAGGGGAAGGATAGGAGTCAGCGCCCACCTGGCCTGGCTCCTGGTTCTAGAGAGCAGGGGGAGTGAGCCTCATCCAGCAGCCCTTGTCATCCTTACAGCATATACGTTTCTCGGTTGACACGTTTTATGATAGAAACAGCAGGAACACACAGGAAAAGGGCAGTCCTCTTAGTGGATCACCCAAAACCCCCCTAGTGGGGCGCGTTGGTGCACAGACCTTGACCCTGTGCGCGCGCCAGTGCGCATGCGTGTACCGGGGCGCGGGGCCAGTCCAGGACCATGGAGAGGGACCCAGGCCGGCCGCTGGCGGGGTTGGGGCGGTGGAGGGGGCCGCGGTCCAGTGGCGCCTGCGCAGTGGCGAGGAAGTGGCCCCCAGTCCAAAGATGCTGGAGCAAACAGCTAGGGTGAAGGGACGGCGCTTTGAGTAGCCTTGCTTGGGCCTGTCCAAGGAGGACGGGAGGCTCCACACGGAGGCGGGAGGACCAGGACACGGTGCCTGGTTCTGGTCTCTCCCAGGGAGCTCCCGCACCTTCCCAAACGCCCACCGCTCCCGCCAGCTTTCCGGTCCCTGGCTCCCTCTGTCCTAGGAGATCTGCCTTGGTCCCCACTCAACCCTCCACGGGGCCCAACGTCTGGCGGATATGCCATTCGGGGAAACTCCTCGCAGGCTGTCCCTTCCCCACTCCACTGGAGGAGATACCCCAGTGGAAACTTGGCATAAACTGTGTTTAGAAAAGACAGCTATGAACTGGAGCATCGCACTTCCCCCACCTCTGCCCCCCCGCAGCCTCCTTCTTCACTTCATCGTGGCTCCCAGGCACCCCCCTCCATCCCGCAGGAATCCCCTTGGGCCCCCCGCTTTCCACTGACACGGGCCCTCCCTTCCTTGTCCCCCAGCACTGTGTTTGGAGCTGCCAGCCCGGTTGGTCCTGCCCCCCAGGCCAGGTGCTGAGTGCCGAGGGCACTGTCTGTGTGCAGCCGGGTCACTGCAGCTGCCTGGACCTGCTGACCGGGGAGTGGCACCGTCCGGGCACCCAGCTGGCCAAGCCCGACAGCTGCAACTACTGGTGAGGGCCGGGGGTGGGGCGTGCAGGCAGGATGCCACCGGTGAGGGCAGGGCTAGTCCACTCCGTGTCTCACGTACCCAAGCTCTCCCAGTCTCAGCTGATGCACGCTAGGCTCCCATAAGCCCTGAGAAGATGTGGCAGGTACCCTAACCCCTTGTCTGACAGGTGGGGAAACTGAGGCAGCCAGCTCTGGGGGTTTGGGAGACTTCAGAGAGCTGGACGTGTGCTTTGAAGGGGCAGGGGGTGGCGGTGTGGTGTTTCCTCCTGCTCTCTGGCCTCCTTCAGCCACAGACGACCTGTGGTCACTTCCCCATAGGACGGAGTCCGCAGGATACCTGAGAGTGCCTTGAGTGGGTCAGGGAGCAGGGGCTGGAGGTGCTGGAGAGTGGGGAGGGGGACTGAGACCTCAGAGGGCAGTGGAGGTGATTGAGCTCTTCATTCACCTTGGAACACTGGCTACAGAGCCTTGAGCCTCAGAATTTCTTCAGTTTCTTTAGGTGGGACTTTTTTGAGAAGCTTCCTCGGTCAGCTTTGCTTAACTGTGCTTATTCACCTTCACGGTTACCCTGGCCACCTGGAGCACAGAAGGGCATTGGTTTGGGGAAGAGGGTGAAGATGGATAGGAACGATGGCTTCAGGAGAAGGGGTGTGGGTAGAGAAGGGGTATGTACCAGGTAAGGACAGAGCAGGGGGTCTTATGAGGTGGTGTCAATGACCATGGGTAGGTTCAGCTCACCTTGACTTGTTTTGGACCTCAGTTGATAGGAGGTCTTCATCTTTTCCTTAAGAAAACTTAAGAATCTGACAAAATATATGAAAGGGACCAATGCAAAAAATGGACAAAAAATTTGAACATAAAATTCACTAAAAAAAGATATACAGATGGCAGCTAAGCACGCAGGGCACAACAAAAGGATGGCTCAAATGAGAGTACAGATAAGAACAAGTGTGGTGAGGAGGTGAAAATATTTGAACTTTCATGCACTGCTTATGGGAATACAAAATGGTACAGCCACAGTAGAAAAGAGTTTGGATGCTTCTTAAAAAGTTAAACATTGGGTTACCATAAGACCCAGCTATGCCATTCCTAGGTTTATACCAATAAGCATGAAAAAAAAAAGTTTGCCCAAAGATGTGCACATTAATGCCCATAGCAGTCATTTCTAATAGTCAAAAATTTGAGATGAACAAGATGGTGGAGGAGTAGGTGGACGTGGAATACCTATCTAGGGACACATCAGGAATACATCTTCAGAAGTGCTTGCAGAACACCAGCTGAGAGCTGACAGGAGTACCTGGCCAGCAGAAAAGAATATATAGAACCACACAATTCGGTATGATGAAGGAACCAGGGGGAAAACAGGAGTGTTAGTAGGACTGGACCTGCCCTCCATGGGTGGGAGAACTGAAGTAGGTGTCTAATCCCCACATTGGAGTAATTGTCTGGATCAGAGGAGAAACATTTAAGGCTGAGAGTGAAACAGCTGATCTGTGGCAGCCTAAATGGAATGAAAATAAGACATTATTTTCATTGGCCTTGCTGCAGCCTTACAAACCCCAGACAGGGATGCAGGTCCCCTAGAAGGCACAGCAGCTGGGAGCTGGAGATGGTGATTGTGGAGCAATCCCAGGGTGAGGGCTGCTATTGAATATGGAAAGATGGATTGAGGGGATGTGTGGGAGGAGATTGTGGTGGGAAATGCCTGCGGAGGTAAGCCAGGTGGCCATGGAAGCAAGGTTATATTGCTGCGTCACGTGTAGGGGGTGGAACCATCACCATAGCCTCTCTCTTTCCACATGCCAACATCAGCAGCTGAACAATAGAGAGGCTGGCCCATCAAGCACCTGACTCACCGAACTACAGAGTAGCACTCCACCCAGGGAGCCCCTTTAAGTGCCTGATGAGCCGAACTACAGAGTAGCACCCCACCTAAGGGGGCCCCTCTCTGTGCCTGATGCCCTGGACAACAGATAAGGACCCCAGACAAGGGAACCCTCTAAATGTCTAATTGGGTGAAGTCATGGAGAAAAACTAGCCAAAGGGGCCTCCTGATCTCCAGCTACAAGAGGCTGGAAAAAGACTCTGATAGGGCCATAACTCCTGTGGTGGAGGCAGTCTGAGTCCCTGCACACTTGGCGCTGCCAGGGTCCCTGCAAGCCAAGCAGCTGTGCCAACTTCATGCTCAACTCTCACCGGGGAAGGGCTGACACAGGAAAATAATGTCTTGGGTCTCTGGGTGCAGAGTTGCTTCAGTAGTGTCCGACTCTTTTCTACCCTGTAGACTGTGGCCTGCCAGGATTCTCTGTCAGTGAGGGGATTCTCTAGGCAAGAATACTGGAGTGTATTGGCCAATACTGTGTGCCCTTCTAGAGCACTATATTTCCTGCTGCTGTAGTCCCCAACCCCCCTGAGTACCTGGTGCTGCCAGAACCCCTGTGACCCACGCAGCTGCCCCACCTCCACACCTGGCCCTCACAGGGGCAAACCCAAGTCCTCCAGGGCAGCCTCAGAAACAAACCCCGGAGGACAAACCACATGCAGAGATGGAAATAAAACCACAATTGAAGCCCAGGGGCAATGTGGCTAAGGAAGAAGACCCAAAAACCTTCCTACCAGCTGTACAAGCTGCAGATTAAATCCACAGTATCACTAGGCAGACTCTGTGTCTATGGAATATATAAAAGGCCATTGAGAGCTCCCACAAAAGAAATCACCCTAGTTCTGATAGCTGTGGACATTGCAGGCAAGAACACATAGGAGTAGGACCAGATCAGTACCTGAGCTGCAGTCACAGCAGATCCAGAGATCAGCACAATATTGGAGGGTATCCTAGGGAGGTGAGGTGGACTGTGACTTCAGCTATGGATTGGACTCTGACAGCAGTGACTCAAGATAAACATATATTATTCTGCTGTTTTGACTTGCTCTGTAGATTCTTTTGGATTCCACCCACCCTCTGTTGTAGTTGTAGATTTTATTGGCACTATGAAATCTATTGAAGCTTTTGAGCTTTTATTTTCCTCAATTTTTTTATTGCTTTTATAAACCTCTGCTTCTATGTTGGGCTTTTGCAGTTCTGTGAAGTTTTCCTTTTATTTTTCTTTTATCTTTCTCTAATTTTAAGCTTTCATTTTTTAAACCTATTATTATTTTTCTACATTTATTCTTTTGTTTGCTTTTCCCCTTGCAGTTAATTATTAACATATATAAATCATCTTTATCTACCTCTGTTTAACTGTGCATGTCTATTCTTTCTTTCTTTCCTTTCCTCTCAAAATATGTTAGTTTTAATTGCTTTGTTGCCCAACTAGAACATTGTTCTAGTTTTTTTTTTTCCAGTTTGTGCTTTAGTTAGTTTGTTCTTGTAGATATACTTTTAGTTTCCTTTGTTTGTTGGGTCAATTTAATGTACCTTATTTTTGTTTTACTATTTTGAGGTTCCTTATGGGTATATATGTATATTTGGATATTCAGTCACACTTTTTATTATTGTTATAAACCTCTGCCTCTACATTGATCTTTTGCCATTCTGTGGAGTTTTCTTTTTATTTTCCTTTTAATTGTCTTCTGGTTTCGTTGTTGTTTTTCTTTTTTATACTTTTAATTAAAAATTTTTCTAAACCTATTATATTTTTTCTAAATTTATTCCTAATGCTGCACATTGTAGCCATAAAAAAAGATTAAATAAATGAATATGTATATATATATATATGTGTGTGTGTGTGTGTATACACATAATGTGTATAACACATGCTGCTGCTGCTGCTAAGTCGCATCAGTTGTGTCCAACTCTGTGTGACCCCATAAACGGCAGCCCAATAGGCTCCTCTGTCCCTGGGATTCTCCAGGCAAGAATCCTGGAGTGGGTTGCCATTTCCTTCTCCAATGCATGAAAGTGAAAAGTGAAAGTGAAGACGCTAAGTGGTGTCCAACTCTTAGCAACCCCATGGACTGTAGCCTACCAGACTCCTCTGTCCATGGGATTCTCCAGGCAAGAGTACTGGAGTGAATTGCCATTGCCTTCTCTGATATAACACATATATGTGTATAAATAAATCACTTTGTTGTAAAGCAATAATTATCCCCACATTGTAAATCAACTATACTTCAAATAAAAAATAACAAGACTGGGAAAAAAGAGATGGATATATACATAAAGTTTTTATTTCAAAGAAAACTACTGCAAACAAACATAGCTCATTACTAAATGGCAGGCTTGCTAAAATACTTATGGAGATGCATACTGATGTCTGCAATTTATCACAAAATGCACCAGGGAATAAGAAGGATTCATGGATGGATAGAGGGATGGACAAATGGATAATTACATGACAAAGAAAGTACCATAAAATGGTTACAGTAGAATCGAGGTGGGAAGTCTTTGTGTATTAGCTAGAAAATTTTTTCAACTTTGTGGAATGTTTGGAAAATTTCATGATAAAATATTCGGGAAAGTACAGAGCAAATAACAATGAAAACCAAAATGCACATGAAGTATAATTTCAACTTTAAAAATATGAGCTGAAACATGATGGGGAGGAAATGGGTTAGAATATGCAGTGTGGTGAAAGTAATCATGGTTTTTGCTTACTTTTTCACACTCCATGCACTGACCAAGTTCTTTTCCCAATATCCAAAGACTACATTTTCCATAATAAAAGTAGCATCACCTTCCCTCTGGCCCAAGGGAGACAAGCTTACTGGGCAGCATCATTGCTCTGCTTGTGCTTCCCTCCTCGTGGCCTTGGCTTCAAGCACGTAGTGGGGCTCCCTGAGTCCTCCAATCACAGCTCGAGAGGTGTGTCCCTGTTGGCTTCACAGGGCCGACCAAGCTTATGGCTGACTCATCTGTTTGGAGTCCCAGGTGCAGCCCCACCCGTCCTGGCTTCATCTTGGCTCATCATGGTACTACCTGCCTTCACTTACTTTTTTCTTTTTCTCTCTCTCTATATATATTTCAGTGTAATTTAAATAGTTTATTGAAAAGTACATGTGGAAAGGCATACAGGTGAACTCAGAGTGAGTTGCCCACCACCCCGTAATTCTTTTAATGTACACCCTCTAGCTTCCTGGAGTTTTCTCAGTTATTTAAATTTCTTAATTTAAGTGATCTTTGTCCAGAAGCTAAAAAGGGAAAATTTACACTGTGTAGTACAATTCCTGTAGATAAATAATAAACAAGGAATTATAAAAAGAGAATTGAGAAATATTTGGAAGATAGCTGACAGAGGGCTCATTTACCTAATTTATGCAGAGTTAAAAAGTCAAAATAAGAAAAGAAGATGAAAAATCCAATAGAAGACACCAATGAAGTAAACATACAGCACAAACAAATACAAATTACTCAAAAGATAAAAAAAGAAAAAATACCAAAAAACAGGACGAAATGTTGAAACTAATTGGTAATAAAAAAAAATGCAAGCCAAAACAATAATGGAATATGATTTCTCACCATGCAATTTGTCAAAGTTCAATGAGAAAGTTGAAAGATACCAACTGTTTCCTCCAAATTGAGGATGAGGGATTGGAAAATGAGTGCTCATGCAGTGTTGTGAAAGCATAGTGTGATGCAACTTTCTGAAGGATAATCTGACATTATCTAGTAAATTTATAAATACATGGAGCCACTTAGCAAGACCCTGCTTGGAATTTACATTGCAGAAATATTTATGCAATGTCACCAAGATTATATATATGATGCTCAGTGCAAGTTTTTCTCAGCATCCTAGGAAATCTCTTTGGTACCCTTGCCCACACTGCGCTTCCCCCATGCAACCCCTCTTCTCAGTTCCATTAGTATAGATTACTTTTGCTTCATCTAGAACTTCCTATAAATGGAGCCTACAGTATGTACACATATAGTTGCTTTAAAATGTTGTGTTACTTTCTGCTGTACAGTAAACCAAATCAGCTGTGTGTTTGTGTGTGTGTGTATGCCCTATTTTTTAAATTTCCTTTGCATTTAGGTCACCACAGAGCATTGAGGACAGTTACCTGTGCTACACAGGTAGTTCCCATTAGTTATCAAGGCACTATTCTCCAAAACATACAAACAGCTCATGTACCCAAGTATCAAAAAAAAAAAACAAAGAACCTCAATCAAAAAACAGGCAGATCTAAATAGACATTTCTCCAAAGAAAACATCCAGATGAAGATAAAACACAAGAAAAGAGGCTCAACATCACTAATTATTAGAGAAATGCAAATCAAAACTATAATGAGGTATTACTTCACACCAGTCTGAACAGCTATCATCAAAAATTCTACAAACAATAATTCATGAGGAGAGTGTCGAGAAAAGGGAACCCTCTTGCACTGTCAGTGGGCATGTAAATTGGTACAGCCAATATGGTGAACAGTATGGCAGCTCCTTTAAAAGTAAAACGGAATTACCATATGACCTAGCAACCCCTCTCTTGTGCATATTCCTGGAGAAAACCTTATTTCCAAAAGGTACATGCACCCCAGTGTTCATCATAGCACTATTTTCCATAGCCACGACTTGCAACAGTTTTTAATCATAGCAACAATGCAAACAAACAAACAAACAAAAACACCTTGAAGCAAAGAGTCTCTAAACAGAGGGTCAACTTACTAGGTATTTGTAAAAATAGAAGCTTAAATATAAGGAAACAAAGCAAGAATCACGTATCAGAACCAAGTTCTACGTTAGCATTCAAATAGCAGAAAAGATGATTTTATACTGAAAGAACTAGTGCACCCTCATCTTTTCATCTCCCCTTTCCAGGAACTCAGAATTCTGAGCCAATGGTATATGAAATCATGGGTGATTTTTTCTGTCTTTGTATTTTTCTAACAACTTCACATTTTCTGTTATGACCATATATTAATTTTTTAAAAAGTTATATTTTCAACATGTAAAGAAAATATCTGGTCTTTATAAATTGCATTCATAAGCACTCTTTTATTTCTCCACAAGAGGGCAGAATAAGCACAGCATATATTTATTCATACCCACATGTACTTTTGAGAGAATACATCTGGATTTTATACATTACATTCATAAGCATTCTTCTATTTCTCCACGAGATGTCAGCATAAGCACAGTAAATATGTATTCATATACACATATACATATGAGTGAATACCTTGGATTTTATAAATTACACTGATTAACATTTTTCTGTATATCCCCTAGAGGGCATCATATGCACAGTAAATATTTATTCATACCTGCATATGCATATGTGAGAATACATCTGGATTTTATGAATTACATTCATAATCATTCTTCTATTTCTCTACAACAGGGCAGCAAAGGTACAGTAAATATTTATTCATACCCACATACTTTGGCCACCTGATGTGAACAGCTGACTCATTGGAAAAGTCCCTGATGTTGGGAAAGATTGAAGGCAGGAGGTGAGGGGGATGACAGAGAATCATATGGTTGGATGTCATCACCAACTTAATGGAAATGAGTTTCAGTAAGCTCCAGGAGAGGTGATGGATAGGGAAGCCTGGTGTGCTGCAGTCCCTGGGGTCACAAAGTCAGACACACTGAGCGACTAAACTGAACTGACATACATTTGAGAGAACACATCTGAATTTTATAAATTACATTCAGGAGCAATCTTCTCTTTCTCCACGAGAGGCCAGCATAAGCACCATAAATATTTATTCATACCCACATACATTCTGGAGAGTCCCTTGGACTTTAAGGAAATCAAACAAGTCAATCCTAAAGGAAATCAGTCCTGAATATTCATTGGAAGGACTGATGCTGAAGCTGAAACTCCAATAATTTGGTGGGCAGATGGGAAGAACTGACTCATCTGAAAAGTCCCTAATACTGGGAAAGATTGAAGGCAGGAGGTGAGGGGGATGACAGAGGATAAGATGTTTGGATGGCATCACCCACTCGATGGACATGAGTTTGAGCAGGCTCCAGGAGTTGGTGATGGTTAGGGAAGCCTGGTGTCCTACAGTCCATGGGGTTGCAAACAGTCAGACACGACTGACTGACTGAACTGAACTGACTGACATAAACATATAAAATACTAATTCAGCTTCGAAATGGACATGCTATTCCAAGAGTGGTGTACTACACAAGTTTTCATAATATATCAGGGAAAATAACCACAGATGAATACCTCTATGTATGGTTAAAAGGATACAAGAATCTGTACAGCTACAAAAATAAGGCCATTTGAGTCAACATGCATGGACTGAGAGATGATCATGCTAAGTGAAGTGAAGCACACAGAGAAAGACAAACAACAAATGATATCACTTAAATGTGGAATCTAAGATAAATGAACACATGTATGAAACAGAAACACACTCATCGACATAGAGAACAGACTTGTGGTTTCCAAGGCTGAGAGAATTGGGGGAGCAATGGAGTAGGATATGGGGTTAAGAGATATAAACTAGAGTATATGGAATGGATTGACAAGTTCTTACTGTAGAGGACAGAGAACTATATTCAGTATCCTATGATGAATCATGATGGAAAAGAATACATATGGGGCATCCCTGGTAGTTCAAGTGGTTACGACTCCACACTTCAACTGCAGGGCATGCATGTTCAATCCCTGGTCAGGAAACTAATCCCACATGGTTAAAAGTGTAGCCAAAAGAAAAAAAACTGTAAAAATGAAATAAAAGAATGTATGTGTGTGTGTGTGTATATATATATATGTGTGTGTGTGTGTGTGTGTGTGTGTATACACACACACACGTATACACACATACACACACAATGTATATACACACATATATGTGTATAACTGAATCACTTTGCTATAAAGCAGAAAGGAAATGGCAAACCACTTCAGTATTTTTGTGTTGAGAACCCCATAAACAGTCAGTCAGTCAGTCAGTTCAGTCGCTCAGTCGTGTCCAACTCTTTGTGACCCTATGAATCACAGCACGCCAGGCCTCCCTGTCCATCACCAACTCCCAGAATTCACCCAAACTCATGTCCATCGAGTCGGTGATGCCATGCAGCCATCTCTTGCTCAACCGTCCCCTTCTCGTCCTGCCCCCAATCCCTCCCAGCATCAGTGTCTTTTCCAATGAGTCAACTCTTCGCATGAGGTGGCCAAAGTATTGGAGTTTCAGCCTCAGCATCAGTCATTCCAATGAACACCAAGGACTGATCTCCTTTAGAATGGACTGGTTGGATCTCCTTGCAGTCCAAGGGACTCTCAAGAATCTTCTCCAACATCACAGTTCAAAAGCATCAATTCTTCAGCGCTCAGCTTTCTTCACAGTCCAACTCTCACATCCATAGATGACTACTGGAAAAACCATAGCCTTGACTAGATGGAACTTTGTTGGCAAAGTAATATCTCTGCTTTTTAATATGTTATCTAGGTTGGTCCTAACTTTCCTTCCAAGGAGTAAGTGTCTTTTAATTTCATGGCTGCAGTCACCATCTGCAGTGATTTTGGAGCCCGCAAAAAATAAAGTCTGAAACTGTTTCCACCGTTTCCCCATCTATTTCCCATGAACAGTATGAAAAGGCAAAAATATAGGACACTGAAAGATGAACTCCCCAGGTTGGTAGGTGCCCAATATACTACTGGAGATCAGTGGAGAAATAACTCCAGAAAGAATGAAGGGATGTAGCCAAAGCAAAAACAACACACAGGTGTGGGTGTGACTGGTGATAGAAGCAAGGTTCGATGCTGTAAAGAGAAATATTGCATAGGAACCTGGAATGTTAGGTCCATAAATCAAGGCAAATTGGAAGTGGTCAAACAGGAGATGGCAAGAGTGAACGTCAACACTCTAGGAATCAGCAAGCAAAGAAGGACCGGAATGGGAGAATTTAACTCAGATGACCATTATATCTACTACTGTGGGCAAGAATCCCTTAGAAGAAATGGAGTAGCCATCATAGTCAACAAGAGAGTCTGAAATGCAGTACTTGGATGCAATCTCAAAAATGACAGGATGATCTCTGTTCATTTCCAAAGCAAACCATTCAATATCATGGTAATCCAAGTCTATGCCCCGACCAGTAATGCTGAAGAAGCTGAAGTTGAATGGTACTACAAGACCTTTTAGAAATAACACCCCAAATAGATGTCTTTTCCATGACAGGGGACTGGAATGCAACAGTAGGAAGTCAAGAAACACCTGTAGTAACAGGCAAATTTGGCCTTGGAGTACAGAATGAAGCAGGGCAAAGGCTAATGGACTTTTGCCAAGAGAATGCACTGGTCATGCAAACACCCTCTTCCAAAAACACAATAGAAGACTCCACATATGGACATCACCATATGATCAATACCAAAATCAGAATGATTGTGTTCTTTGCATCCAAAGATGGAGAAGCTCTATACAATCAGCAAAAAACATGACCAGGAGCTGACTGTGATTCAGATCATGAACTCTTTATTGCCAAATTCAGACTAAAATTGAAGAAAGTGGGGAAAATCACTCGACTATTCAGGTATGACATAAATCAAATCCCTTATGGTTTTACAGTGAAAATGAGAAATAGATTTAAGGGACTAGATCTGATAGACAGAGTGCCTGATGAACGATGGATGGAGGTTTGTGACATTGTACAGGAGACAGGGAGCAAGACCATCCCCAAGAAAAAGAATTGCAAAAAAGCAAAACAGCTGTCTGAGGAGGCCTTACAAATAGCTGCGAAGAGAAGGGAAACTAAAAGCAAAGGAGAAAAGGAAAGATATACCCATTTGAATGCAGAGTTCCAAAGAATAGCAAGGAGAGATAAGAAAGCCTTCCTCAGCCATCAATGCAAAGAAATCAAGGAAAACAATAGAATGGGAAAGACTAGAGATGTCTCCAAGAAAATGAGAGATACCAAGGGAATATTTCATGCAAACATGGGGTCAATAAAGGACAACAATGATATGGACCTAACACAAGCAGAAGATATTAAGAAGAGATGGAAAGAATACACAGAAGAACTGCACACACAAAAAAATCTTCACAACCCAGATAATCATGATTGTGTGGTCGCTCACCTAGAGCCAGACATCCTGGAATCTGAAGTCAAGTGGACCTTAGGAAGCGTTAATTAGAAGAAAGCTAGTGGAGGTGATGGAATTCCAGTTAAGCTATTTCAAATCTTAAAAGATGATGCTGTGAAAGTGCTATACTCAATAGGTCAGCAAAGTTAGAAAACTCAATAGTGGCCAGAGGACTGAAAAATGTCAGTTTTCCTTCCAATCCCAAAGAAAGACAATGCTGAAGAATGCTTAAACTACCACAGTATTGCACTCATCTCACACTCTAGTAAAGTAATTCTCCAAGTCAGGCTTCAGGAATACGTGAACTATGAACTTCCAGATGTTCATGCTGGATTTAGAAAAGGCAGAGGATCAAGAGGTCAAATTGCCAACACCCGCTGGAATATGAAAAAAGCAAGAGAGTTCCAGAGAAACATCTATTTCTGCTTTATTGACTATGCCAAAGCCTTTGACTGTGTGGATCACAATAAACTGTGGAAAATTCTGAAAGAGATGGGAATACCAGACCATCTGATCTGCCTCTTGAGAAACCTATATGCAGGTCAGGAAGCAACAGTTAGAACTGGACATGGAACAACAGACTGTTTCCAAAGAGGAAAGGAGTACATCAAAGCTGTATATTGTCACCCTGCTTTTTTAACTTATATGCAGTGTACATCATGAGAAATGATGGGCTGGAATGAGCACAATCTGGAATCAAGACTGCTGGGAGAAATATCAATAACCTCAGATATGCAGATGACAACACCCATATGGCAGAAAGTGAAGAAGAGCTAAGGCGCCTCTTGATGAAAGTGAAAGAGGAGAGTGAAAAGTTTGGCTTAAAGCTCAACATTCAGAAAACTAAGATCATGGCATCTGATCCTATCTCTTCATGGCAAATAGATGGGGGAACAGTGGCTGACTTTATTTTGGGGGACTCCAAAATCACTGCAGGTGGTGACTGCAGCCATGAAATTAAAAGACGCTTACTCCTTGGAAGAAAGTTTATGACAACATAGACAGCATATTAAAAAGCAGAGACATTACTTTTTCAACAAAGTTTCATCTGGTCAGGGCTATGGTTTTTCCAGTAGTCATGTATGGATGTGAGAGTTGGACTGTGAAGAAAGCTGAGCACTGAAGAATTGATGCTTTTGAACTGTGGTGTTGGAGAACATTCTTGAGAGTCCTTTGGACTGCAAGGAGATCCAACCAGTCCATCCTAAGAGAAATCAGTCCTGGGTGCTCATTGGAAGGACTGATGTTGAAGCTGAAACTCCAACACTTTGGCCACCTAATGCAAAGAGCTGACTCGTTTGTAAAGACACTGATGCTGGGAAAGATTGATGGAAGGAGGAGAAGGGGACAACAGAGTATGAAATGGTTGGATGGCATCACCAACTCAATGGACATGAGTTTGGGTAAACTCCGGCAGTTAGTGATGAACAGGGAGGCCTGGCATGCTGTGGTTCACAGGGTCGCAAAGAGTCAGTTACAACTGAGCGACTGAACTGAACTGAACACAACATTGTAAATCACCTATTCTTCAATTAAAGTGTGAGATTACTGGGTTAAAAAAAAAAAAAGATTGGTATATTTCATTGTATGTAAAGTTTATATCCAAATAAAATTGCTGTAAACAAGCATGGCTCACTATTTCATGGCAGGCTTCAAAATACTTATGGAGAGACATACTGATGCCTGCAATTTACCAGAAAATGCACCAAGGAAAAAGGTCGATTGATGATTGGACAGAGGCATGGACAAGTGGATAGATACATGACAAAGGAAGTATTCTAAAACCGTTACAAAAGCAGACTCCTACACGTGCTGTCTACAAGAGACCCACCTCATACCAAGGGACACATACAGAGTGAACATAAAGGTTTGGAAAAAGGTATGACATGCAAATGGATACCTAAGTAAAGCAGGAGTATCAATACTCATATCAGATAAAATAGACTTTGAAAGAAAGGCTGTGAAAAGAGACAAAGGAGGACACTACATAATGATCAAAGGATCAAACCAAGAAGAAGATATAACGATTATAAATATCTATGCACCCAACATAGGCGAAGCTCAATGCATAAGGCAAATGCTAACAAGTAGGAAAGGGGAAATTAACAGTAACACAATAAGAGTAGAAGAATTTAATATGCCAATCACACCTATGGATAGATCAACCAAACAGAAAATTAGCAAGGAAACACAACAGTTAAATGATACAATGGACCAGTTAAACCTAATTGATATCTATAGGACATTTCACCCCAAAACAATGAAATTCACCTTTTTCTCAAGTGCACATGGAACCTTCTCCAGGACAGATCACATCCTGGGCCATGAATCTATCCTTGGTAAATTCTAAAAAATCGAAATCATTTCAACCATCTTTTCTGATCACAATGAGTTAAGATTAGACGTCAACTTCAGGAAAAAAAAAAAAAAAACACTATTAAAAATTAAAACATATGGAGGCCAAACAACGTGCTTCTGAATAACCAGCAAATTACAGAAGAAATAAAAAAGAAGCTAAAGTATGCATAGCAACAAATGAAAATTAAAACATGAGAACCCAAATCCTACGTCATTCAGTAAAGCAGTGCTAAGGGGAAGGTTGATAGCAATAAGAGCTTACCTCAAGAAACAAGAGAAACATCAAATACGTGACCTAACTTTACACCTTAATCAACTAGAAAAAGAAGAAATGAGGAACCCCAGGGTTAGTAGAAGGAAATAAATCATAAAAATTAGGGCAGGAAGAAATGAAAAAGAAACAAAGCAGACTATAGCAAAAATCAACAAAAGTAAAAGCTGGTTCTTTTAGAAGATAAATAAAATAGACAAACCATTAGCCAGACACACCAGGAAAAAAAGGGAGAAGAATCAAATCAACAAAGTTAGAAATGAAAATGTAGAACTCATAACAGACAACACAGAAATACAAAGGATCACAAGAGACTACTATCAGCAGCAATATGAAAATAAAATGGACAACTTGGAAAAAATGGACGAATTCTTAGAAAAGTATAACATTTCAAAACAGAACCAGGAAGAAGTAGAAAATCTTACCAGACCCATCAAAAGTGCAGAAATTGAAATTGTAATAAAAAATCTTCAAACAAATAAAAGCCCAGGACCAGTTGGCTTCACAGGTGAATTCTACCAAACAATTAAAGAGCTAACACCTATCCTACTCAAACTCTTCCAAAAAATTGTGCAAGGTAAACTACCAAACTCATTTTATGAGGCCCCCATCACCCTAATCCCAAAACCAGACAAAGATGCCACAAAAAAAAACAAAGCTACAGGCCAATACCACTGATGAACATAGATGAAAACTCTTCAACAGATTCTAGCAAACAGAATCCAACAACATATTCAAAATGCGAGATATCATGACCAAGTGGGTTTATCCCAGGGATGCAAGGATTCTTCAATATTTTCAAATCAATCAATGTGATAAATTGCATTAACAAACTGAAAGATAAAAACCATATGATTATCTCCATAGATGCAGAGAAAACCTTTGCCAAAATTCAAAAATATAGAAGGAACACACTCAACGTAATAAAAGTCATATATGAAAAAACCATAGCAAACTTTATCCTCAAAGGCAAAAAATTTAAAGCATTTCTCCTAAAGTCAGGAACAAGATAAGAGTGCCCACTCTCACCACCACTATTCAACATAGCTTGGAAGCTTTAGCCATAGCAATCAGAGAAGAAAAAAATTAAAGGGAATCCAAATTGGAAAAGAAGAAGTAAAACTCTCACTGTTTGCAGATGACATGATCCTCAACACAGAAAGCCCTACAGACACCACCAAAAAATTACTAGAGCTAATCAATGATATAGAAAAGTTGCAAGATATAAAATTAATGCACAGAAATCCCTTGCATTTCTATACACTAACAATGAAAAAACAGAACGTGAAATCAAGAAACAATCCCTTTCAGCATTGCAATGAAAAGAATGAAATACTTTGGAATAAAACTACCGAAAGAAACAAAAGACCTATATATAGAAAACGTTAAAACACTGATGAAAGATATCAAAGATGAAACAAATAGATGGAGAAATATCCCATGTTCATGGATCTGAAAAATCAATAGGGTGAAAATGAATATACTACCCAAAGCAATCTATAGATTCAATGCAATCCCTATCAAGCTATCAATGGTATTTTTCACAGAACGAGAACAAATAATTTCACAATGTGTATTGAAATACAGAAAACCTCGAATAGCCAAAGCAATCTTGAGAAAGAAGAATGGAAGAGCAGGACTCAATCTGCCTGACTTCAGACTATGCTACAAAGCTACAGTCATCAAGACAGTATGGTACTGGCACAAAGACAGAAATATAGATCAATGGAACAAAATTGAAAGCCCAGAGATAAATCCACACACATATGGACACTGTATCTTTGACAAAGGATGCAAAAATATACACTGGAGAAAAAATCTCTTTAACAAGTGGTGCTGGGAAAACTGGTCTACCAAATGTAAAAGAAGAAAACTAGAACACTTTTTAACACCATACACAAAAAGAAACTCAAAATGGATTAAAGATTCGAATCAAGAACTAGAAACTATAAAATTCCTAGAGGAGAACATATTTAAAACACTCCCTTAGTATACTGTATTGGTTTTTTTCTTTCTGGCTTACTTCAACAGTATACTAACACATATATATGGAATTTAGAAAGATGGTAACGATAGCCCTGTATACGAGACAGCAAAAGAGACACTGATGTATAGAACAGTCTTTTGGACTCTGTGGGAGAGGGAGAGGGTGGGATGATTTGGGAGAATGGCATTGAAACATGTATAATATCATATATGAAACGAGTTGCCAGTCCAGGTTCGATACACAATACTGGATGATTGGGCCTGGTGCACTGGGATGACCCAGAGGGATGGTATGGGGAGGGAGGAGGGAGGAGGGTTCAGGATGGGGAACACGTGTATACCTGTGGCGGATTCATGTTGATATATGGCAAAACCAATACAATATTGTAAAGTTAAAAAAAAGTAAACAAATATACAAACAAACAAACACTCCCTTACATTAACCACAGTAGGATCCTCTATGACACACCTCCCAGAGAATGGAAATACAAGCAAAATTAAACAAACCGGGCCTAATTAAACTTTAAAGCTTTTGCACAACGAAGGAAACTATGAGCAAGGTGAAAAGACAGCCTTCAGAATGGGAGAAAATAATAGCAAGTGAAACAACTGACAAATAATTAATCTCAAAAATATACAAGTAGCTCCACACCAGAATAATAAATGACCCAATCAAAAAATGGAACAAAGAACTGAAGAGACTTTTCTCCAAAGAAGACATACAAATGGCTAACAAACACATGAAAAGATGCTCAACATCACTCATTATCAGAGAAATTCAAATCATAACCACAATGAGGGATCATCTTCCACTGGTCAGAATGGCTGCTATCAAAAATTCTACAAACAGTAAATGCTGGAGAGGCTGAAGAGTAAGGGAACCCTCTTACATTGTTGGTGGGAATGCAAACTAGAACGGCCACTGTGGAGAACAGTGTGGGGATTCCTTAAAAAACTGGAAATAGAATTGCCATACAACCCAGAAATCCCACTGCTGGGCATACACACTGAGGAAACCAGAACTGAAAAAGACATGTATACCCCAATGCTCATTGCAGCACTGTTTACAATAGCTAGGATATGGAAGCAACCTAGATGTCCTTCAGCATAGAAATAGAAAAGAAAACCGTGGTACATATGACTCAGCTATTAAAAAGAATGTATTTGAATCACTTCTAATGAGGTGGATGAAACTGGAGCCTATTATACAGAGTGAAGTATGTCAGAAGGAAAAACACCAATAGAGTATATTAACACACACACACACATATATATATATATATATATATATATATATATATATATATAGAAATTAGAAAAATGGTAATGAAGACCACATATGCGAGGTGGCAAAAGAGACACAAATATAAAGAAGAGACTTTTGGACTCTGTGGGAGAAGGCCAGGGTGAGATGATTTGAGAGATTTGAGAGACATGTATATTATGATATGTGAAATAGATCACCCATCCAACTTTGATGCATGACATAGGGCACTCAAAGCCGGTGCACAGGGAAAACCCTAAGGGATGGGATGGGGAGAGAAGTGGTAGGGGTTTCAGGATGGGGAAGACATGTACACTCATGACGGATTTAACTCAACATATAGCAAAAATCACCACAATACTGAAAAGTAGCCTCCAATTAAAATAAATATATTAATTTAAAAGAAAAAGAGCCATGTACATGCTGTCTACAAGAAACCCACTTCAGACCTAAAGAAACATATAGACTGAAAGTGACAGGATGGAAAAATATATGCCATCCAAATGGGAATCAAAAGAAAGATGAAATAGCAATCCTCATATCATACTTTAAACTAAAGAAGATTACAATAGAAAAGGAAGGACACTACATAGTGATGAAGGGATCAATACAAGATGAAAACATAGCAATTGTAAACATCTATGCCCCCAACATAGGAGCACCTCAATACATAAGACAAACACTAACAGACATTAAAAGAGAAACTGACAGTAAAACAATCATAGTTGACTTTAACTCCCCATCACACCAATGGACAGATCATCAAAACAGAAAATTAATACAGAAACACATGTCTTAAATGACACATGAGATGAGATGAATCTCATTGATATCTTCAGGACACGCCATCCAAATGGAGAAGAATACACCTTCTTCTCAAATGCACATGGAACATTCTCCAGGACAGACCACACCTTGGGTCCCAAATCAAACTTCAGTAAAATTTACAAAATTGAAATAGTATCAAGCATCTTCTCTGACCACAACACTATGAGACTAGATATCAATTAGAAGGAAAAAAAAAAACTGTAAGAAACACAAATCCATGGAGATTAAACAACAGGTTTCTAAATAACCAACAGGTTACTGAAGAAATCAAAATGGAAATCAAAAATTTTCTAGAAAAAAATGACAATGAAAACATAACAACTCAAAACCTATGGGATGCAGTAAAAGCAGTTGTAAGAGGGAAGTTTGTACAATACAATCCTAACTCAAGAAACAAGAAAAGCATCGAATAGACAACCTTAATTCACTCCTGAAACAACTGATAAAGAAGAACAACAAAAAATAGCCAAAATTAGTACATGGAAAGAAATCATAAAGATCTGAACAGAAATAAATGAAAAATAAATGAAAGAAACAATAGCAAAGATTAATAAACAAAAATCTGGTTCTTTGAGAAGATAAACAAAATTCACAAACCTTTAGCCAGACTCATCAAGAAAAATAGAAGAATCAAATCAACAAACTTAGAAATGAAAAAGGAGAGGTTACAACAGAAAATGCAGAAATACAAAGGATTATAAGAGACTATTATAAACAACTCTATGGCAATAAAATGGATAACCTGGAAGAAATGGACAGATGCTTAGAAAAGCTCAATCTTCCAAGACTGAACCAGGAAGAAAGAGAAATTATGAACCACCCAATTACAAGCTCCAAATCGAAGCTGTGATCAAAAATTCCCAAAAGACAAAAGCCTAGGACCAGATGGCTTCACAGGTGAATTCTATCAAACATTCAGAGATGAGAGCAAATGCCTATCCTTCTAAAACTCTCAAAAAACTGCAGAGGAAGGAACACTTCCAAACTCATTCTATGAGGCTACCATCACCCTGATATCAAAACCAGACAAAGACAAGACAAAATAATAAAACTACAGGCCAATATCACTGATGAACATAGATACAAAAAATCCTCAGCAAAATTTTAGCAAGCAGAATTCAACAACACATCAAAAACCATGATCAAGTTAGGTTTATTCTAGGGATGCAAGGATTCTTCAATATTTGGAAATCAATCAATGTGACAGACCATATTAACCAAAGGAAAGCTAAAAATCATATGATAACCTACATAGATGCAGAAACAGCTATTAAATTTAAAATTTTTAAATTATTAAATTAAAAATAAAAAGTTTAAAAAGAAATAAACTAAAAAAGTTTAAAAAGTTGAAATAACTCAAATGCCCATCAACTGGTGATCGAATAAATAAAACATGCAATGCAAAATTATTTGGCCATCAAATGAATGGAGTTCTTATACAAGCTATAACATGCTAGAGCTCTGAAATGATTATGTTAATTAAAAGAAGCCAGAAACAAAAGTCTATGTATTACATTATTCTGTTCATGTGAATGTGTATGTCCCAGATTAGGTAATTCTCTAAAGATGGAAAACAGAGGGGTGAATGCAAGGGCCCAGATGAAGGGGATATGGAAAATGTCTGCCAACTGGAGAGTGTTTCCCATTGGAGTGATGAAAATATTCTAGAATGAGGCTGTGGTTATGGTTATTCAACCTATGAATAAGTTACAAATCAATGAATTATACAGCTTAACTAGTAAATTCATGGTACAGGTACAACATGTCTATAAATAAAATGTTTTTTTTTTTTTTCAATCTACTGAAATTAACTTCTACGTCCAGGAATATTATCCTTCAAAAACAAAGGAGAAGGAGATGTTCTCATATGAACAAAAAATTGGGGAATTCATTCTCAGCAGATACCTTGTCTGTAAGAAATGTTAAAAGAAGTTATTTACACAGAATAAGATGATATTCAAGAGAAACTATGAGTTAAGAAAGACTGTTATGTTGAAGTTTGACAGAAAACAACAAAATTATGGAAAGCAATTATTCTTCAATGAAAAGTTAATTGAAAAAATAAATGAAGGCAACTTGAAATGAAGGGTTTTTTTCTTATTATTAATTGGTAAAAGATAAATTCTTGTTTGGGCTTTTCCATCTTTGCTTTTCACCAATTATGCATCTTCATAATTAAAGTGGGTTTCATGTATACAAGATCTATTTTCACATAGTGGTAAAGAATCTGCCTGCAATGCAGGAGCCATAGCAGATGTGGATTCCACCTCTGGGTCAGGAAGATCCCCTGCAGGAGAGCATGGCAACCCACTCCACTGTTCTTGCCTGGAGAATCCCCGTGAACAGAAGAGACTGGTGGGCTTACAGTCCATGGGATGGCAAAGAGTTGGACATGACTGTGCAAGTAAACAACAGCAGACACATATTCCTAACAGAAACTCTGAAGATACTAAAAATAGATGAGAAAATTGTCAGCCTAAACAGAGCAAAACAAACAAACAACCTAGATTGTAGAGCTGAATTATAAAAGGTTTTAGGCAATAAAATGTCTCCCAACAGTAGTGTAAACAGTGTGTCCCACACAAGAGAGAGGAGTAATTTTTAATACTCACTCAATAGAAAAACATTCTAGTTACATTCATAAATTAAAGGAAATTTAAATGTCCAGAAAACAAACATAGTATACAATCTACTGATCATTTAATACCTAATTAAGACTGTAAAACTGTAAGGGAATTTTTAAGAAAAAAACATCTGTGAAAGTTTAAGCAGCCCCCAATGAAAAGAGTTGGACACGACTGAGCAACTGAACTGAACTGAAGCAGCCCCAATGAACGTAATTTTATTTCCTTTTTTCCATAGTCTCAGAATAATTGACAATTAAGATTGAATTTCACTTTAAAACATATTTTTCAATTTCAGCAGGATATTTCATATTCAAATATAAGATTTTTCATGCTAAAAACATTTGTACCTTGCAGTGAATATTTTGTTTCACTGATTTAGACATAAATAAAATCACATTGTGTGTCTTTGCCTTGACCATCTTTGTGGCATCACTGTGCATTTAGAATCAACTGTTTGAATGTGTGGACTGTGAAGTTTTTGGGTCATGTACTGTTGAAGCCTAGCTTGAAGGATTTTGAACATTACCTTGCTAGCATGTGAAATGAGTGCAGTTGTGTGGTAGTTTGAACATTGTTTGGCATTGCCCTTCTTTGGGATTGAAATGAAAACAGACCTTTTCCAGTCCTGTGGCCACTGCCAAGTTTTCCAAACTGGCTGGCGTATTGACTGTAGCACTTTAACAGTAGCATCTTTCCGGATTTGAAAGAGCTCAGCTGGAATTTAATCACCTCCACTAGCTTTGTTCATACTGATGCTTCCTAAGGCCCACTTGACTCTGCACTCCAGGATGTCTGGCTCTAGGTTAGTGATCACACCATCTTGGTTATCCAGGTTATTAAGATTTGTTTCGGAGAAGGCAATGGCAACCCACTCCAGCACTCTTGCCTGGAAAATCCCATGGACAGAGGAGCCTAGTAGGCTGCAGTCCATGGGGTCGCTAAGAGTCGGATACACTTAGCATCTTCACTTTCACTTTTCACTTTCATGCATTGGAGAAGGAAATGACAACCCACTCCAGTGTTCTTGCCTGGGAGCCTGGTGGGCTGCCGTCTGTGGGGTCGCACGGAGTCGGACACGACTGAAGCGACTTAGCAGCAGCAGCAGCAAGATTTGTTTAAACAGTTTTTCTGTGTATTCTTGCTACCTCTTCTTAATCTTTTCTGCTTTAGTTAGGCCCATAACGTTTCTTTCCTTTATTGTGCCTGTCTTTGCATGAAATGTTCCCTTGCTATGTCTCATTTTCTTGAAGAGATCTCTAAGTCTTTCCCATTCTATTGGTTTCCTCTGTTTCTTTGCTTTATTCAAATCCCTTGTGAGTATACATTGGAAGTGACAAATAGATTCAAGGGTTAGATCTGGCACACAGAGTACCAGAAGACCTATGGATGGCGGTTCCTAACATTGTACAGGAGGTGGTGATCAAAACCATCCACAAGAAAAAGAAATGCAAAAAGGCAAAGAGGTTGTCTGAGGAGGCCTTACAAATAGATGAGAAGAGAAGAGAAAGGCAAAGGAGACACAGAAAGATATAGCCACCTGAATGCAGTCCAAAGACTAGCAAGGAGAGATAAGAAGACCTTTTTAAGTGAGCCACCAGGGAAGTCCCTTATCTAATAAAAGGGGGTCTCAGTGAGATCACTATGCACTGAGTCCCCTCTTATGGACACTATAGTGTCCCTCTTATGGACACTAGTGTCCATAGTGCCTCCTCCCCTCCCCAACTGGGGGTCACTGTCTTACTCTCACCACCCAGGGGGAGGGGGCACCCCAGCCTCTCCCATGGGGAAGTCATAGACCCGAGAACCAGGTGTGGCTCCCTGAGGATGTGATTGTACAAATCATGTGCTCACCTTTAATCATCACCTCACAGCCAGCATTTGCCGAGAGATACATGGAGGACGGAGGAGACTATGGACGCTACCACCTGGCCCCACCTCTGCAGTCACCCACGTTCAGTGCACGGGCGGATGGATGACCAGCCCCTCAGGACAGGGCTGAGAATAGCCTCTGCAATGCCCAGCTCCTCCACGCGCCGTCTGGCAGCCCCGAGGTGGCTTCCAGTTCAGGCCAGTGACGTTGCAGGACGTGACTGAGACACAGCCTCAGCGTTACCCAGCTCCACCCATGTGCCATCCGTCTGCCCCAAAACAGCTTCTGGTTCAGCCCAGTGACATCACAGGATGCGAACGAGGAGTGGCCTGCACCATGCCCAGCTCCTCAGTGGGCCATCCGTCAGCCCCAAGCCAGCTTCCAGTTCAGGCCGGTAACGTCACAGCACGTGACTGAGACGCAGAGTCCACGATGCCCCCCAGCTCCACACACGCACTGTCCATCAGCCCTGAAGCAGCTTCCAGTTCAACCCGATGACATCGCCAACAAACCCGTCAGCCCACATGAGGTCGCCTGTGATGGTGTTGGTACAGCCGGTGGCTGACCCTGGGCACTGGCCCTTCACCCATGTGCAAAGGCAGGGGAGCCCCCACTGGGTCAGCTTCACCAGGGACCAGGCCGGTTGGACGCAGACAAACTCCAGGTTCTCTGTGAGGTTTATGCCGGCCATAAACAGCCTGCCTGGGACAAGAGAGGGCTGCTGTTCATGGTGCCGGCTGTGGGGTCAGCTGCCCACATGTTAGTCACTAACCCATGGAGTCATGTGGCCAACCAAACTATGTGGTCACCAACCCACGTGGTCACCCACCCATTGGGTCACTAACCTAAGAGGTTATGCAGTCACCTCTCCACATGATTACCCACTCACACCGTCACCCGCCCACACGGTCACCCACTCACCGGGTCAGCAACTCACATGGTAACCCACCCTGCAATCAGCAACTCAAACCGGTCACCCACCCACACGATCTCCTGCCCATGTGACCAGTAACCCATGGGGTCACCCACCCAGGCAGTCACCCACCCATGCGAGCCCTAAACCATGGGGTTCACCTGCCCACGCAGTCACCAAGCTGTGCCATCACCCGCTCAGACTCTGGCCTCCGCAGTGGTCAGAGATTCAGATGTCTGACAAAGACCAAAGTTCAGACAGAAGGGGCTCACAGGGGTGTTGACTCATGAATTTCTCCTGTTACAGAGGGCAGGCGGGCTGGACAGTGATCCCAAAGATGTCCATGTCCTGGCCCCATATGGTGGACACAGTAACATCCCCAAGGATGTCCATGCCCTGCTCCCCATGTGGTGAGCAGAATAGTATCCCTTAATACCTCCTATTCCATTTCTCCATTTGAACCCAAAGCCAGCCCCATGCACTAGGACATGCATATGACCAGGTATCCCGGTGTGAAGGCGGCACTCACCTGGGTGGCTGCAGCTCTTCATGTGCTACAGGTAGTGGACAAGGTCTTGGGGCTTCACCTGGTTCCCCCACCAGTAGGGGATACCAGGCCACGGTTCTACATGCTGACTCATGGATGCCTCATCCTTGTACGACAGGATGACCTACTGGCCCTGGGACCACAGCTGGTGCAGAGTCAGCACCTCCTGGGGGGAGAATCATCTGGGTGCCTGTGAGACATGTGCACAGTGGTTATTGGGGTGCCTTGTGACACGATATGTCAGTTATTGGAGGTGTCTGAGAAGCTACAGTGATGTGTGAATTATTAGGGTGTCTATGAGCAGTGATGGGCTGGTTACTGGGTTCTCTGTGAGAAGAGACAGTCATGGGTGGGTTATTGGCATGTCTGAGTAGAGACACTAGTGGGTAGATTACTGGGGTGTCTTGAGCAGTGATGGGTTGATTATTGGGGTGCCTGAGTGGAAACAGAGCTGGGTGGATTATTGGGGTTTCTGATAGGAAACAGCGAGTGGATTACTGGGGCATCTTGAGGCGTGATTGGTGGATTTGTGGGGTGTCTGAATAGAGACCGGGAAGGGTGTATTATTGAGGGTGCCTGTGACCAGTGATGGGCTGGTTATTGGGGTGTTTGAGTGGAGACAGTAGTGGGTGGATTACTGGGATTCTGTGAGCAGCATCACCCAGTGCCTGAATCAGCCTCATGAAGCTAGCGAATGGTCTGATTGCAGTGAAACCTAGTGCTCCCACTGCCCTCGCTGCCAAGAGCATGGGGAGCCTGTGGCCCCTGATCACTCCATGGGGACACAGCATGTCCCCAGAGATGTTCTTGATGCAGTCCATCAGGTACTCGTGCAGGTCCTCCGTCATGCCCTTGAAGTTCCTGCACGCCAGGATAACCACTTCCTGGGAGTGGTTCTCCAGCCATTCTGAGATCTCCATGAGGGCGTTCTGGGTGGGGGTGGAGGAGACGGGCCTTTTAGTGAGAGACAGAGGGGCGTGGGTGGGGACTTCCCCCAGCACAGCCACTCTACAGACGGGTTGGGGGGTCCTGACACAAAAAGACATAAAGCATGGCACCTGCTCCCAAGGGACCGAGTCTCTCCTGAATGGCAGTGGGGAGTTGTGGCATTGCTCTTGTGTGTGTGTGTGTTTGTGTGTATGTACACGCTCCTGTAGGTACAGGTGCACATGCAGGTGTTCATGTGTTCAGGGTCTGTGTGTGCATGGATATGCCTGTGTGTGTGTGTGCGCACAGAAGCAGAGAGCAGTGCTTATAATATTGTGTGAAATCTGTACTCCTGGTAGCATGCGAGGGCAGCAGGGTACATGCACACTGAGGCCCAGGACAGAACCTCCAGACCCCAAGGGTCATGAGGTTCTGTGGTGGGGGCACCGGGGGCCAAGGCCAGAGTGAAACACTAAGTGACTTGGCCAGCAGCTGAAAGAATGGACTGGACACCCCAAAACTGGACACAGGTAAGGATGTGTCAGGGACCTGGTATAGCCAAATTCTGGGAGACACCCCAGAGGCCAGAGGTACAGGTGTGAGTTCAGAAATGCACGTTGGTCTGGAATTCTGAGTGACTGATGCCAGAGGTCAGTCCTCTCCTGCCTGGAGTGGATGCGTGTCCATCTCCTTAGAGGCCAGTGTCTTCTAAAGGGAGTGGACCTGTGTTGTCCCCTTAGAGATCAGCATCTCCTGCCTGGAGTGACCATATGTCCATCTGAGTGGACGTGTGCCCATCCCCTCAGAGGCCCTCCCCCTCCTGCCTGGACCAGACATGGGTGTCCCTAGATGGCAGACACCCCCCCAGTCCCTACCCCCTGTCCCCACCCCTACCTCCCTTAGGGCCGTCATGTACACCATGTGGCCAGAGTGCAGGTTCCTCTCAGTGCCCTCCTCCATGTGCACCATCCGCAGGTCCTTGTGCCAGCATCCAGCTGCTTCGTGATGCTCAGCACCTGCACACCTGTGCTGGGCAGAGAGGGCGGCCCCCTGCTTAGGGGCTGGGCATGCACTGAGGACGCCCAACTGAGGGCCACATTATCCACTGTGAAATCCACAGTGTTGGTGCTGCTGGGGTTGAGGCCCTGCTTCTGGGAACAGGGTCTCCAGGGTCACTGATCAGGTGGAGCACAGATCTGAGGTCCAGATTGTGGTCATGGGGGGGGGGGGTGTTCCTGCAGAGTCCAGCCTCACCCTCCTCTCAGGCAGTCTCTGGGTGAAAGCTCCTTGTGGGTTCAACAGCCCAGGCTCCACAACACCTAAGCTGGACCCTTCAACATGAGGACATACAAGACCCACAGAGGTCTGTGCCCACCCCCACAAACAGCACTAGGAAAGGCAAGGAACCAAGGGGAGAGAACGAAAGGAAGAAACATCTGTCCACCACACAAATAAGACAGGAAAAAGCAAAAATAAGTTTAACATAAATTGAAAAGTGAAAGTTGCTCAGTTATTTCCAAGTCTTTTCGATCCGATGGACTGTAGGCCACCAGACTCCTCTGTCCATGGAATTATCCAGGCAAGATTACTGGAGTGCGTTGCCATTCTCTTCTCCAGATTTTCCCAACCCAGGAATTCAACCCATATCACCCGCATTGCAAGCAGATTCTTTACCAACTGAGCCACCAGGGAAGCCCTAATATAAATTCATAGCAGAAAACATACTGTGTCCTCTACAAGGAGTCATAATGGAAAAAGGAAAAAAAAAAAAACATACAAATAAAAAAAAGGAAAGAAAATAATAGATTCTCTCTATCCAAAATAAAAGAAAAAGCAAAAACTAATATTAACATAAACTAATAGCAGAAAATGGTACTGTGTTCTCTACACAGAGTCATAATGGAAAAAGAAAAAAATAAGATAAAAAATGGGAAAGGAAGTCACAGCACCTCTCTCCCAATCCAAATTAAAAGAAAAAGCAAAGATTCATCTGAATATTGTCAGCTATACACAGGCACTTGCCATCTACCTCTACAAAGATTAAATGAAGTGCTGCTGCAGTCGCTGATCTTCAACACCCCCTGAAAGACCACCACCCGTGCCCCCCACCATGCACACACCCAGGTCTCTTTGGCAGCCATACCACTTGAGACCACAGCACCGAGGCCCCCGCGGATGGAGGGACCCTGCCCTGGAGGGACGCAGAACAGAGAGACCCAGCAACAAGGGGCCCTCAGAGCAGAGGGACCCCAGTCCTGCAGGACTCCTGGGCTCTGGTGGACCCCCTCCTGCTCCCTCCCTCCTCTGGGTGTGAACTCTTAAGGCCAGGCTGAAGGCCCCTGATGCAAGGAGGAATGTAGTTTGTCCACATTCCAGCCCTGGCTCTCTGCCAATCAGATCCCCTGAGGGGGATTCCAGCAACCTGGAACCTCCCAGGAGGAAGCAATTACACAAGGCAAGAGCTGTGGTTGACAGCCTTTTGTCTTCTTAGGAGGACCAGCCTGGGAGCAGAAAAACCAGGAATATGATTGCCCCTCAAGTGCGGGTTCAGGAAGGCGGTGGCCATCTGTCCCCTGCTGGTGGGCCCCTGCTCCTGCGGGCACCTGGGCCCAGGTGGGTTTTCTACCCTGCCCTGCATCCACCCCCTGGCTAATGTGTGTGCCAGTGACAGGACTGCTGTCAATTGGGTGCCCCCTCTCCACAGACAGGGCCCCTGCCATTGACTACTCTCCATCCTCCGCAATGACTGCCTCCTACCCCGACTTCTCTCCACCCCATAAAACCCCTGATCCACCCTGCAGAAGCACTACAGGGGAGGGGTGTTAGTGTGTGCATGTGTTCTCAGTTGCTTCATTTCGTCTCGACTCTCTGTGACCCCATGGACTGTATAGCCTGCCAGGCTCCTTTGTCCATGGCATTTCCCAGGTGAGAATACTACAGTGGGGTGCCATTTTCTCCTCCATGGGATCTTCCTGGCTCAGTGATCAAACCCGGGTCCCCTGCATTGCAAGCTGATTCTTTACTGTCTGAGCCACCAAGAAAGTCTCCCTGGAGGGGGTGCCAGGGTACAAATGCAAACCCACCTCAGAGTACATGGGAACTCAGCTATTGCTTATCTGGGACCAAAAAGGAGCTCTGGTGTCAGCTCAGCTGCACAAAAGGCGGGACCCAGCCTCCCCCTTCCCCTCCCAGCTCCCCCAGCCTCTGTGACTTCAGACAGTGATGCTGTTAGTCCATGGGTCCCCGTTCTGGCTTCAGGCTAGTTCCAGAGTAAAGCTGTGTCCTTTCCTACTTTTCTTGGAGGCTCTCTGGGTGGGGAAGATCTCCTGGAGGAAGGCATGGTGAACCACTCCAGTATTCTTGCCTGTAGAATCCCATGGACAGAGAAGCCTGGCCAACTATAGTCCATGGGGTCGCAATGAGTCAGGCATGACTGAGCGACTAAACAATTCTGCTTTACAGCAGGTTTGTTCTCAATACCGTTTCCCCAACAAGGATAAGGACACTGCCCCCTGTGGGTGACACTAGTGGCTGGAGCTGGGTCCAGGGCCCGGGCATGCCTGCAGTCTCTCACCTGGGTGGTGGACCACTTGAGCACCACGGGCAGGGTGACACATGGCAGCACTTTGCCCAGAAGCTGCAGCAGCCTCGACTCCTTGTGAGAGATGGGTGACTTCTTGTTCAGGCAGTATGTCATCATGCCGTGGCTCCCTGCAGGCAAACCAGGTGGGGGACATGTCACCCCCTGAGCCTGTCCTCTGTGCCCCCAAGCCGTCCTAAGGATGCACAGCTATAGCGCCGCGGGGCATGGGGGAGTCCCAAAAGTCATATCCACTGAGTCCCGGGAACTGAATCTTGTCCGGAAATGGGATCTCTGCAGCTGTGAGAAAGTGAAAGTCAATTTATTTAAGGAATCCCGTTTTTGGACAGAAAAGGCTTAAGATGGCTTTTGATTTTATGGTTTCTTGCCAGGAGCCAGCACGAGAGTTCCCACCCATGACAAAGTTCATGCGGAGAGGCCTGACATGCAAAGGCGAGTCAGGACTCGAGGGCCCCCCTGGATCTGCCTGAGTGTCTACCCCCAAACCAGAATCTGTCTGTTTTACTATTTTACGACTTTGACCAACTCCTCTGACATTAATGGGGAGCTATCCCCATCACCTTTTCCTTGAAGGAAATCAACTTAGAGCTCTAGCTAATTAGCCTCCTGGGCATAATAGTAGTGTTTCAATCCAAACCCCTCAGATGGCTCTCTAACTTGCCTGAAAGGTTTACCTGGACTCCTACAGCTATGCATACGATTGTTTACAGTCTCCCAACCGGAGAGGCATGGGAAGCTTAAGATATTCAAATAGTATAGAGCCTCTTGGAGAGTTAGAAATTGTTAGAATAGAACTAGTAAAATATTTCATTGTTGAGCCAATGCTTGCTGCCAAGTTTCCACATCCCCTGTATTGTGTCCTTGGGAGTATATTAATTAATATAGTTGGTATATAGAAATAATAAGTAGTGGCCTTGGTGTTAACAACTTTAGACCCTTAAGGTAATAAATTCTTTCCTTGTTGTAAGCCCACTGCACCTTTGCCCTATAGGAATGCAACTTTATCTAACACGTTCGGAGGATGGCGCCCAACTTTAAAATAATTACTCTTAGAGAAAATAAGTCTTATGGTTGACAAACTATTATCAGAGTCATAAAATGTTAACAGGCCTTCTGGCCAGAAGATGAGGTAAATCACCTAAAGCATTTGTATACTATAAGTTTGCAGAAAAGAAAGCCTGGTCTCAATAAGGATCAAAGACTGCTGACTTTGCATGATTTTACACCCCCTATTATCCTCTATACACAACTTAAGGTATATAAGCCCCCTTTGAAAATAAAGCTACGGGCCTTGCTCATCAGGCTTGGTCTCCCCGTGTCGTTCTTACTTCCTTTTCTCTCCTTTTCTTCTCTTTTCTTCCTTCAGGGTGACTGATCGGAGCATGGGGGCTCTCTGAGACCACTTACTTGCCTGGGTTTCTAAGACCCACTCGAGAAGGTGCCCAGGGTGGGGCACCTTCCGTGATTCGAGAGGGTGCCTGTGGCCTCCGTGGTCAGAGCAAGTTCGGTGTCACGAACTTTATTAGTTTCCCACGTAAACGAGTCAGGTCAAGCCCCTGTGTCTTTTTCCTTTTATCTATCCTTTTAATCACCAACGCAGTCCTCCCGAGGGAATCCCTGGATCCAACTGGGGCTGGACCCCTGGAGTTTCTTGTTTCCCAGGTGGTTGTCATGGCAAAGAGCCTGCTTGCCAAAGCAGGAGGCACAAATGATGCAGGGGTGATCCCTGGGTTGGGAAGATCCCCTGGGAAGGGAATGACAACCCACTCCATTATTCTTGCCTGCAGAATCCCATGGGCAGAGGAGCCTGGCGTGTACAGTCCATGGGGTTGCAAAGAGTCAGACACAACTGAGCACAGGCAGACCCTCTTTAGGTACAAGTACTTTGAAGTTATTCATAGTATTTTCAGACTCTTTATGATGCCAGTGTTGTCATTTATTTATGGTCATTTAAGTGTGGTTTCATTTATTCTTTTTCCTTTTAAATCTGTGTGGTCTGTTTCAGAGACAGTGTGGGGGAGATTCATACTTTAGCAGTCACTTGGGGACAATCCAGAAATCCTTCCCTTCCGTCTCCTAACATAGGTTTGCACTAGCTTTATTTCTCTCTCTCTCTCTCTCTTTTTTTTTTTTTTCTTATTTATTCTCAGGGTCAAGGGACAGGAAGGAGGATTTACAAGTTCATAATATAATTTGATTTGATGATGTTACAGAAGAGTGAATGGATGGGTGGATAGATAAGTGGATGCATGGATGAATGGATGGTGGGTGGGTGGATGGATGGATCAGTGTATGGGTGGGTGATGGATTGGTCAGTGAATGGATGGATGGATGATGGATGGTTGATTTATGGATGGATGGGTGCGTGGATGTGTGGGTGGTTAAATGGATGGATGAGTGGATGTGTGTGTGTGTGGGTGGATGGATGGATGGGTGGGTCAGCAGCATGTGGTCCATACACACACTGGTCTATGCCTCACCATGAAAAGGAGTGAAGTTCTGACACAGGCTACATCGTGGATGGACCTTGAACACACGATGGTCAGTGAGAGAAGCAGACACAGAAGGACACATTTTATGTGTCCATTTATAAGAGATGTCCAGAACAGGCAAATGTACAAAGATAGAAGCAGATGAGTGGTGCCCGGGCTTGAGGGAGAGGCATCATGAGTTATTATGTAAGGGGTACAGGAAGGAGAGAGGCCAAGGGTCCCTCTGTGGATGGAGGAGGTCTGAGGACTCGGAAGCCTCCTCCTTGTTGGGCCCTCACAGCCTTCCCTATGGGGAAGCACCGGGAAGGGCTGAGAGACTGGGTCCACGGTTCCCTGTCTGTTCCACACCCTCAAGGGAAGGGCTGTGTGGGGGCCCCTCCTCCCGGGGGGTGGGGGTGGCCAGCATAGAACCCCACAGCTGTGGAAAGGGTGAGAAAGAATCTAAAGCTGCCTTCCATAGAAAACAGCACTTCCTGTTTGTCCAACTGTCCATGTGTGCTCCCAGCAGGCAGTGCCCAGGGTCACAGAGCCAGGGCAGGGCCCAGTGTTGGCATGGCCAGAGGAGTGCTGGTGGAGACTGGGGTGTGTTTGCACCTTGAGGAGGTGAGCAGGGTGCTGTCTGGCAGGGACCCTCCCCTTCCAGGCCACGGTGTCTGGTGGCCACCCCTCTGATGGCCTGAGCACAGCAGTGTCACCCTGGAAGTGCCCGCCTACCTGGTCACCACTGGGCATCCCCAAGTCGAGATGCCCACCCATGGCTGAGCCTTGCAGCACTTTTTGCAACCAAACTGGCTACAGTCAGAGGTTCCTCATTTTAATTAGATAGTTCTGGTACGACTTATCGAGTTGTTTCGGGGTGGGTGGCCCCCTTAAACTTTGGGCCCTCCAGGCTCAAGTGCAGAATGTGCTGCACAAGCTCTGATGGAAAACGTGGGCAGAAAGGTGAGGAGTCCCCAGGAGTAGGACAGAGTGGCTGAGAAAACACAACCCTGCCCCCCAGGGTGGCTAGCATGTGTCCTGGAGGCAGACTCTAGGGGGTTCACATACCTTCTGGGTTGAATGTTATAAAGTGGACAGACGAGGGTAGGTGCTGGTATGTATGTGTGCAGTATGTGTGCATGTGTGTTTGCTGTGTGTGTGAATGTGTGTGTGTGTGTGTGTGTGTGTGTTCAATGTCCCTGTGTGTGCCTGCATGTGTGCATATTTGGCACTGAGGCTTCCTACACTCAGGCCCATCTCCCAGCCACATCCCCACGGAGCTGAGCCTGTGGGGCCTCACCTGGGATGGAGAGGTGGTGCAGGGGCATGTCCCAGAGCCGAGAACTCAGCACTGACATCCATTCCACGTTTGCCTTGGTGGCACAGGAAGGAGCCAGGCGAGCTCACCTGCCAGACCATCGGAGGCTGAGCCTGGGAGATCTGGGGGAGGAAATAGGGCATTGCATAATTAAAACAGGACATACAGAAGACCCGGTGCTGGCGGCGTGGAGGCGTGGCTCTGAGAATCGGGAAACTGCGGACTTCTCTCCAAGAGAAAGGAGGATGGGGTGGTGAAGAGGGGAGAAGAGCTCTAGAGACAGAGAGACTGAGACACAGAGAGAAATGGACAGAGACATGAAGAGAGACAGAAACAGAGAGAGGGGAGAGACACAGGAGGTGAAGTGAGGGCTTGAGGAGGAGCAAGGGAGGGGGGAGACAGGGACCAACAGACAGACCCCAGAAGCTCAAGTCTGTTCTCCCTGAGGCTAGAGCTGCCGTCCCCCTCCAGAGAGTCCCCCTTCCTCAAGCTGTGCAGCAGCCCCCTCCTCTTGGGGCTGAGAGGGGCCCAGTTGAGCCTGTGGGGTCACCAGTTATGGGGGCTTCCATCCTAGGTGTGATGGGCCCAGGCACAAGGTCACACCCCCTTCACTCTCCAGAGGTGCTCTCTCCATCTGGTGGGTGTGGCTGCAGTAAAAGTGACTGGACCAGCTCCCAGGATGAAGCACCCACTTGGGCAGCTGAGAAGCTGGGAATGCCTCTGGTCAGGGTCTGAGTGTTCCCTCTCTCCTGTTATGGGTGGGTGTCCTTGTGGAGAGGGGACAGAGGAGTAAAATCACTATAGTTTTTACCGATGTGTGGCCAAGCGTGGCCATCCCATCATGCAAGGAGATGATTTAAAACACAATCACCTGGAGACATGAACCATAACTTCTGAGTGGTGGCTGCAGATTTTGTCCACTCACCCAGAACCTGATCTCACTCTCGAGCTTCTGTGCCTTGTCTTTCCACGTGGGAGAGGGGACAGAGCCCTGTTCATGGTGTTGAAGGTGATCTGAGGGTCCAGAAACACCCTCCCTCACCCACCATGTCCTGGAAACAGTTTCTGCAAAGACCTCTCCCTATAGAGACTCAGATCCAGATCCTGACTTCCCTGACCTGGCCACACAGACCAGTCCCTCCCTGGGATCATCAGTCGGGGCTGACCCGGTCATTCCCAGGACCTGTCAGAACATGGGCCTGTGACACACTGGTTCTCCCTGCCTAGCCCCAACAGCAGCCACTGTTGCTGGCTGAGCAGAACCTTCCCCTCACAGCTCCTCCTGAGTCAGGGCCTGTGGTCCACATGCCATCAGGACTCCTTTCATGGCAAACACATGCCTGGGCCTTTATTTTTGTGTTTACTGCTCTCCACGGACAGGGGTTGTCTCTATTCTTAAGGTCCCCTCTCTATAGTAATAATTCCCTTCTGTTGCCATAGTCCCCCCTCTACAGTAATAGTCCTTTTCTGTTTTCATGGTCCCCCCTCTACAGCAATAATCCCCTTCTGTTGTCATAGTCACCCCTCTACAGTAATACTCCCCTTCTGTTGTCATACTCTCCCCTCGACAGTAATAGTTCCCCTTCTATAGTAATAGCCCCCTCTAATATCATAGTTGGAGAAAGGCATGGCAACCCACTCCAGTATTCTTGCTTGGAGAATCCCATATACAGAGGAGCTTGGCGGGGTCCATGTGGTCCGTCCATGGAGTCTCAGTCAGACATGACTGAATGACCAACACTAATGTCATAGTGTTTAGAGTAATAGCCCTTTATTCTCAAAATTCTACTTCTACAGTAACTGTGCTCCTCTATTGTTGTAGTCCCCGCTCTGTATAATAGTCCTCCTTAATTGTATTACTCCCCTTCTATTGTCATAGCTTCCCCCCCCCACAGTAATAGTTCCTCTTCTACAGTATTAGCTCCTCTCTATTGTCATAGTAACAGTTACCCCTATAGGGTAACAGTTCTCTATTAGAAAATTAATAGAGTAATAGTTCTCTTTTATTGTCATAGTCCTCCACCCCATACACTAGTAGTCCTGTCTCTATTGTCATACTTCACTTTCTATTGTAGTAGTCCCCCCTCTGCAGTAAAAGTCTCTCCTTTACTGAAATAACCCCCCTCTAATGTCATAGTCCTACTATATAGTGATAGTCCCCCCTTCTATTGTCAAAGTTCCCCTTCTACAGCAGTACTGTCATAGTCCCCTCTCTGCAATAATAGTCCTTCTTGATTGTAGTAGTCCCCTTAAATTATAATAGTCTGCCTCTAATATCCCCCTTCTAGAGTAAAAGTCCTTCATTGTTATAATCTCCCTCTACTGTCATAGTCCACTCCCTATTCTAATAAGTCTGTCTGTGCTGTAATAGTCTCTCATGTAATAATCTCCCTCTGTTGTCAGTATCCCCGTTCCACAGTCAAAGTCCGCCTTCTACTGTAACAGTCCTGCCTCTATTGTCTTAGTTTCCCCTCTACACTAATAGTCCCCTTCTGCTGCCCTTACTCTATATTAATCGTCCCTTCTCTATCATAGTAGTCCCCACTCTAGTCCCTTCTCTATCATAGTAGTCCCCACTCTATAATAATAGTCTTCCTCAATTTCACTAGTCCCTTTCTATTGTAATAGTCCCTGTCTGCAGTAATAGACCCCCATCCATTATAATAGTCCTCCCTAAGGTAATAGTCCTCTTCTATTATGATAGTCCCTCTCTCTTTGTCATAGCCCCCTCTGTTCAGTAATAGCCCCCCCTCTACAATGATAGAACACCCTCTATTATAATAGTCTCAAATATGCTATAATAGTCCTTTCTCAACAGTGAGAATTCTCCTCTATTTTAATAGCCCCCGTCTATGGTAAGAGTCCTCCCTCCATAAATAGTTCTGCCTCTTCTGTAATACAGCAAAGCAAAGACATCACTTTGTCAACAAAGGTCCGTCTAGTCAAGGCTATGGTTTTCCCAGTGGTCATGTATGAATGTGAGATTTGGACTGTAAAGAAAGCTGAGTGCCAAAGAGTTGATGCTTTTGAACTGTTGTGTTGGAGAAGACACTGGAGAGTCCCTTGGATTGCAAGGAGGTCCAACCAGTCCATCCTAAAGGAGGTCAGTCCTGGGTGTTCATTGGAAGGACTGATGTGGAAGCTGAAACTCCAATACTTTGGCCACCTGATGCGAAGAGCTGACTCATTTGAAAAGACCCTGATGTAGGGAAAGATTGAGGGCAGGAGGAGAAGGGAACCACAGAGGATGAGATGGTTGGATGGCATCACCAACTCAATGGACATGTGTTTGGGTGGACTCCAGGAGTTGGTGATGGACAGGGAGGCCTGGCGTGCTGTGGTTCATGAGGTCGCAAAGAGTCGGACACGACTGAGCAACTGAACTGAACTGAACTTCTGTAATAGTCCCCCTCTACAGAATGGTCTCCCTCTATTGTAATAGTTCCTATATTATAATAGTTCTCTATATTGTCATAGCCCCTTCCCCTTCATAACAGCCCCCATGGTATCAGAGTCCTTTTATTATAAATTTTCCCCCTCCATAGTAATAGTCTCCCACTACAGTAAGGGTCCTCTTTAATTATGAGTCTCCTCTCCACAGTAGGGCTTCCCTGGTGGCTCAGCTGGTAAGGAATCCGCCTGCATTGCGAGAGACCTGGGTTCACTCGCTGGGTTGGGAAGATCCCCTGGAGAATGGAATGGCTACCCACTCCAGTATTTTGGCCTGGAGAATTCCATGGCCTGTATAGAGTCAGAAACAACCGAGTGACTTTCACTTTCTCCACAGTAGCATCCCCCCTACATGGTCGTAGCCCCATTTATTGTTGTATCTCCCCTCTATCATATTAGTCACCTCTCTACAGTAATATTGTCCCTTGTACAAATAAAGTCCTACCTCTATGTAATCATGCCCTCTCTAGAGTAATAGTCCTTCTCCCTGAAGGACTCTTATCCTCCTGAAATAGTCCCCTTTCCTCTTCACAATAACCCTTCAGAATAAAGTTTCTTTTCTAATCTGAATATTCAATGAGGTGCAAGTACAACACACAGCAAAACAGTATTCCAGAACCCAAAGCACGGCACCATGGGGAGAACATGTGGATGTGTGTGCCCCGTCACATAGGGCTCCTTTGGTGTGTCTGTGTCACCATCCTGGGAACACCTGTGGGTGTGTGTCTGTCTTCCTCTCACAAAGGAGACCTCCCCATACTACAGGTAACCTGCCCACTGGGTGTCCTGTCCACAACTCTCCCCATAACACAGATCACCTGCGCACTCCTGAGCTCTCTTGTGTCCACATCCCTGGACCTCTGTTCCATTAGAATCCAGGTCAGTATGTCACAAGCACTTCATCCTCCCATTTGCGCTGGCCTGAGATGGTTGTGGGTTCACTGTGATGGGAGGAATAATCCATCGCCTGTGGACACCAATCCTGTACTTGCAAGACACTCTCCAGTCTCCCAGGTACATAGGTGTGGGTCACCTACCCTCTTTTCGTTGTCTATGAGCCCCAGCTGTCTGGTTTCCAAGTGCAGATTCAGGAGTGCTTGGCAGTAGTGCCACCAGGCTTGGGGCCTCGGAAAGCACCCCAGGGAGCAAGTCGGGTGCACTTGCACACCCCGATGGCTTCTGCTCCACGGGGCACTTCCTCCTGTGGGTCTGCCACGCCCTCTGCATTCTCAGTCCACTCAGGGGAGCAGGTGGGACGTGTGCCAGTAAGTTCAGGTTCTGCCTCCATGGGCCCGCAGTGAGACAGTGGAGGAGGCTCCGTGTGACCTTGCACACATCTGTGGGTGAGGATGAGCACAGAGGCACTCAGTAAATAGTTATCAGGTGAATGAATGGATGGAGCAATGCAGGGCCTCTGCATGAACACCAGGCTCCTAGACCTTTGCTCAGGCCCCCAAACTCACCAGCCCCCTGAAACGCTCACTGGGTCCCCCAAACACGCTGGCACTGAAATGCTCACTGGGTCCCCCAAACTCTCCAGCCCCCTGAAATGCTCACTGGGTCCCCCAAGCACTTCCCGGGCTCCCAAAGTGCCCATCCACTCCGACCAGCCCATGGCCCTGCCCCCTCAATGTAAGGGCAGGACACAAGACCTGGGTCATCAGGTGTCGTCCCTCAGTGGCACTGGCCAGCACAGGGTCAGCACCAGCTCAGGACTCGTGAGGGGCTTGTCACTTTGCCCCATGAGCCACAGTCCAGGGGCTCCCTTAGGCTTAGTGCTCTGACCCAGAGGGACTCAACTTCCACCTGGAGATGCCAGGTGGGCTCCTCCATTCCCCCAGGTGGTCCCGGCCCTCCAGCCCTTCCTGTGCACAAACAGACACACACATAAATATATGATGCTGGGAAAGACTGAGGTCAGGAGGACAAGGGAGGGTGACAGAGAATGTGATGGTTGGATTGCATCCCCAACTCAATGGACATGGGTTTGAGTAAACTCCAGGAGTTGGTGATAGACAGGGAGGCCTGGAGTGCTGCAGTCCATGGGGTTGTGAAGAGTCAGAAACGGCTGAGTGACTGAAGTGAACTGATCACAGCTTTTAGAGTTCTGTTACAAAAAATGGCCACAAGGAGACAGCACTTCTAAATTTCTTTTTTTTTTAAATTAATTAATTTATTTTAATTGGAGGCTGATTACTTTACAATATTGTGATTTTTGCCATACATTGACATGAATCAACCATGGGTGTACATGTGTTCCCCATCCTGAACCCCCTCCCACCTCCCTCACCATCCCATCCCTCAGGGTCATCCCAGTACACCAGCCCCGAGCACCCTGTCTCATGCATCAAACTGCACTGGTGATCTACTTCACATATGGTAATATACATGTTTCAATGCTATTCTGTCAAATTATCCCACCATCACCTCCTCCGACAGAGTCCAAAAGTCTGTTCTTTACATTTGTGTCTCATTTGTGTCTCACATACAGGGTCATTGTAACCATCTTTCTAAATTCCATATATATGTGTTAATATACTGTATTGGTGTTTTTCTCTCTGACTTACTTCTCTCTGTATAATAGGTTCCAGTTTCATCCACCTCATTAGAACTGATTCAAATGTATTCTTTTTAATAGCTGAGTAATATTCCATTGTGTATATGTACCACAGCTTTCTTATCCATTGATCTGCCAATGGGCATCCCGGTTGCTTCCAAGACCTGGTGATTGTAAGCAGTGCTGCGATGAATATTGTGGTACACATGTCTCTTTCAATTCTGGTTTCCTCAATGTGTATGCCCAGCAGTGGAATTGCTGGGCCATATGGCAGCTCTATTTTCCAGTTTTTAAAGGAATCTCCACCCTGTTCTCCATAGTGGCTGTAGTAGTGTGCATTCTCACCAACAGTGTAAGAGGGTTCCCTTTTCTCTGCACCCTCTCCAGCATTTATTGTTTGTAGACTTTTGATAGTAGCCATCCTGACTGGCATGACATGGTACCTCATTGTGGTTTTGATTTGCATTTCTCTGATAATGAGTGATTTTGAACATCTTTTCATGTGTTTGTTAGCCATCTGTATGTCTTCTTTGGAGAAACGTATGTTTAGATCTTTGGCCCATTTTTTGATTGGGTCATTTATGTTTCTGGAATTGAGTTGTAGGAGCTGCTTGTATATTTTTGAGATTAATTCTTTGTCAGTTGCTTCGTTTGCTATTTTTTTTCTCCCATTCTGAAGGCTGTCTTTTCACCTTGCTTATACATTCCTTCGTTGTGCAAAAGCTTTTAAGTTTAATTACGCCCCATTTGTTTATTTTTGCTTTAATTTCATGACTCTTGGAGGTGTGCCATAGAGGATACTGTTGTAAATTTCTTTTTCTGTGCATTCATTGTTGTTTTATTTTAAAGTAGGGTCGATTTCCAATACTGTGTTTGTTTCATGTATACAGGAGCTGGATTCATTGATACACAGACATTTATCAATTCTTTTTTGGGTTCATTTTCCCCACAGAGAGGATTACAGTGTCTCCAGTAGGCTGTCCTTTGCTAGTCAACGTTTTTTTTTTTTTTTTTTTCCTGATAATCTGTTTGATGTATATTAACGTCTATTTGTTTCTTGCAAACTCTTCATTTATTCATTTTTTTAAATAATCATAAGTTGTTTTTTAAGTTTGTGAGTCTGTTTCTACTGTGTAATAGCATACATTTGCATTAATTTCAAGAAGATACCTGTCAGTGATACCTTCTGATATTTGTCCTTCTCTATCTGCCTTCCTTTACTTAGTATAGTATTCACTCTATCCATCCAGTGACATTATTCCATTCTGATTCAGGGCTGGGTAGCATTTCAGTGCAGATGTGCACCACTCTGACTTCATTTTCCTGTCGATGAATAACTTGGTTGAATTTGTTGCAGGGAGGGCTTCCCTAGTGGATCAGCCAGTAGAGAATCCACCTGCCAATGCAGGAGACGTGGGTTCAGTCCCTGAGTGGGGATGATCCCCTAGAGAAGGGCATGGCAACCCACTCCAGTATTCGTGCCTGGAGAATCCCATGGACAGAGGAGTGTGGCGGGCTACAGTCCATGGGGTCACAAAGTGTTGGACATGTCTAAAACGACTGAGAATACATGCAAAGGAAAAAAAAAGAGGAATGAGTTTTTTATTCTTTCACTTTTTTGAGAAAAAAGGAGATAAATAAAATAGTGAGCAAGCCTGAGCATTCCTAGTTTTTTTTTTTTTGTTTTTTTTTTTTTTTTTTTTTTTTTTTTTTTTTTTTTTTACTTTAACTGCTGAATGTCTGTGACTGAGTTTGCTTTTCTGCCCTGCCACTCTGCAGGAGCTACGAGTAACATTTTTTTTCCTTGGACTCCATACTAAATACACCCCCTATCTGGTTTTTACCCTTACAATACCCTTCCCCTTGTACTTACATATCAGAAAGAAGGCCGTGGAGCCACCTCAACTGCCAGAGTCAGTTACTGTGTTATTGACTTCAGTCTATGATGGTCTTTGGAAAAATGCATGAGGAGGAAATCTAAATCCTATCCCCTTTGTTCCTCTTCACTGACACCTGGCTGTGAGTCCTTGCCTTATATAAGCCTCTAGACTCTTAATGGGTGGGGTGGGGGGGTACACAATCCTTGAGGCATGACCTTATTGTGTTCCCCTCTCTGCTGGCTTGAGAATAAAAGCTACCTTCGTATCTCCTTCAAACTCTGTCTCCGTATTTTCTATTTGGCTTCACTGGGCAGAGAAAGCCAAGATTCTGGCCAGCAACAATTCTAGTTCTTGGCCGTTGTCAATCGAGCTGCCTTGAAAACAAGGGTGCACGGGTCACTGTGAATTCTGATTTTTCTCTGGGTCTGAGCCCAGACGTGGGATTGTTGGGCCATGAGCTTTCTGGATGTTTAGTTGATAAAGAACCTCCTTGCTGGTTTTGATAGTTCCTGCACCCATTTACACCACCACTGAGAGTGTAGGAGACTTCCTTTTTCCCTCCATTCTCTGCAACCCATATTCTCTGTAGATTTTTAGACAGTGGCCACTGTGACCTGTGGGAGGGGATTTTTCATGGGAGTTTTGATTTGCGTGGATTTAATACATAGTGGTGTGCTGCAGTCCATGGGAATGCAAAGAGTAGGACACAACTGAGCAATGGAACTGAATATATAGTGAGCTGGACAAACTTTCCAGGTGCTTTTCAATCATGTGCAGAGTGACTACAGTTTACCTCTTGGCATTGTTTTCTTGAAAGGTGGCCCTTTTTTGAATTCCTGTCTGATAATCTACACTGGGACATGACTGGAAGGGGGGGGGGTCATTTACAGTCCTACGGGCCTTGTGAATATGAAGAGCCCAGCACCACTAGGTTTAAAGTTGTTTTTTGGAAGATGGTTCTAAGGAAACAGCATTGCTTCCTGCCCCACTCTGATACTCAGGCATTGAGTCTTATGGAAAACTCTGTTCATGGATTGTCATCTAGAGTGGAATGTGCCAAGACTTGAGCCTCATTTCTCCTTTCCCCTTACCAAGGGTCCCCAGGACACATCCCAGTTTGTGGATACCACTCTGCAGAGGGTGCTGTCACCTCTAGGTGGGGTGACCCTAAGGACGGAGGCAGGAGAGAGGAGCCCCAGCCTAAGGGACATAGAGTGGCCAGGGGACCTTGCAAACATGTTCCAGCCCAGAGGCTCCACCAATTCTTGGGTGATGTAGGCTGGGTTTCTCTACTGGAGGTTCCACCAACATCTGGAGATTGGGTGCTCATGCAGAGGGAAGGAGACACCCCAGGCCCATTGTGGGGTCACATTTCTTGGCACATGCTCCCAGCTCCGGTCTGAACTGAGGCCCTCTGGTCAGGGGACCAAACCCAGCTCAGGTCCAGGGATATGACACCATCCAGGCCACCATGTCCTGAGGGCAGTAGAGTCAGCCTTTCTGACTCCTTTATTATACTTTTCTTCCCTAATTTGATTTGGCATATGTAGTTGAATGACAAGGTTATATAGTTGAATGACAAGGTTGTGGGTGTTTTTTTGTTTTTCTTTTGGGTTGACAGCAACTTGATTCACTTGTACGTAGATGTGTATATCTTCTCTACCAAGTTCTTTTCCGATATAGGATGCTAAAGTGTTGAATAGGATTCCTGTTTACACAGTGGTTCCTGGTGGATTCTTTTTTTTTTTTTTTTTAAATAATATTAGCCTCCCTATGTCAGATTGAATCAGTTCATTACTCCATGCCCCACAGTTGTCTTTTTTTTTTTTTTTCTTTCGGGGGACCACTGATTCTTTTCTGAGTCTGGGAGACTGTTTCTTTTTGGTAAAGAAGTTCATCTGTATCCATTTTTAGATCCCAGCTACAAGGGATATCTTATGCTAATATCCCTCCCTGTGGCTCTCACCTCACTTGTTATGATCATCTCTATTTTATTCCCTGAGACCGCCCATGGCATTCTTTCCTGCTTGTTATGGCTGAGTGACTGTTCATCGTCTATGTACCCCATCTTCTTTATTCCTTGTGGACGTCTTTGTTTGCAAATATATATATATATATATATATTTTCCCATTCTGAGGACTGTCTTTCTCTTTCATTTAGTGTTCCTTTGCTGTGCAAATACTTTTAAGGTTAATTCAGCCCTATTTTCTTAGTTTTGGTTCATTTTTCATTATTCTGGGCACACTTGGTGGAATTGATGTTATAGCATGTCCCCTCTATATTGTCCTCAAAATTGCATAGTATCCATCTAACATTTAGATCTTTTCTTTTTGAAGTTTATATTTGTGTATGGTTTGAGGGATATTCTAATTTCATTCTCATTTTCATTATTGATGTATGCCCATGCTGTTATCCACAGTGGCTTTCATCTGTTTTCATTTACAGCAACGGAGGTGGAGGGTTCCCTTTTCTTCATGGCATCGGGTGGATTTAACCTTTGTAGAGTGCTTGACAATCACCTTTCTGATTGGTGTGAGGTGATACCGAACACCCTTGCCTAATATTTAGCAATTTTGACATCTTTTCATGTGATTTTTTTAAAGTGTGAGTTAAAGGTACCTGTTAAAATTGACTTTGTGACGGTCTGCACAATTATGAAGTTTTTTTTGGTGACCACCCCTTGGAGACTCCAGGAGATCAGTTGTTTTTTACTTAGAAACCCTTGGACCTTGTGAATATTAAATGCCCATCAACATGACTTTCTGTGGATGGGCGGGGCTGTGGCCCTCACTGTTGTTTTACCAGAGACCAAACTCTGGTGGAGGTAATGAAGACAATGGCAACTTCCTTCAAAAGGTCCTGTGCATGCACTGCTGCACCCAGTGGCTCTGACCCTGCAGCAGGCCACCACCGACCCACACCTCCACCAGAAATCCCTGGGAACTCACGGGCAAGTCTGGGTCAGTCTCTTGTGGGGTCATTGCTCCTTTCTCTTAGGTCCTGAAGCACACAAGGTTTTGTTTGAACCCTCCAAGCTCAGTGTCTCTGGCGGGTATGGGGTTTGCTTCTAAACACGATTTCGCCCCTCCTACCATCTTGTTGGAGCTTCTCCTTTGCCTTTGGATGTGGGGTATCTTTTTTTGGTGGGATCCAACATCCTCCTGTTGATAGTTGTTCAGCATAAGTTGTATTTTGGAGTTCTCACAGAAGATGAGCACAGGTCCTTCTACTCCACCATTTTGTCACTTTAGATTAAAGGTTTACTGAGCATGGCCCCACCCATCAGAACAAGACCCAGTTTCCCCCACAGTCAGTCTCTCCCATCAAGAATCTTCCATAAGCCTTTTATCCTTGTCAGTCAGAGGGCAGACAGAATAAAAACCACAATCACAGAAAACTAGTCAAACTGATCTGTTGGGAGCCGTGTTAGGCCTTACTGACAAAATGGAGGCATGGTCGCCAGCCCCCTCTCCTCATTCCGCAGGCATGGATCCCGGGATGAAGGAGTTAGGCCTTGTAATTCTGACCTGTCTTTTCCTCTCCTCAGCTGAGTTGACTGAAAAGGAATATTAAGGTGCTTATTGTTCTTGAGAGGAGCATGAGAAGGCAAAAAGCCTTCTGCAGTTGTGCTCAGAAAATAATTCATAAAGTTAATCGTTGACATTTGTTCAAGGACTTTTACAAAAGATTGTTCCAGGATGAGCACATAGACCGTAGCTTTAGGCCATGGGAGGGATTGATATCTGAAGCCTATTTGTGAGGAGAATGTTTATGGCAAAGGAGTTTACTGAATTTAGGGCTTAGAAATAATTAAAAGAGTTAGAAGTTAAAGATTTAAGGAATCTTGTAAAGTTAGCATATTTTACTATAGCTTATAGAAATTAGGAATTTTTAGAGACACTATAGCTAGAAGTCTTTTTAAGAGATAGTGAGCTCAGGATGTTAGGGGCAAAGAGGATTTAGGAAGATAAGTAGTAAACTGAGGAATGTAGCATGAGTTACAATGTAATCACAAGTTAACTATAGGACACAGTAGAAGAGGTAGATAATAGATGATAAGGCTGATTCAAAGAGAATCACTGAATCAGGAACTCTGTTTTTAAGAGCAACAATGATTTATGGAGATAATAAATCTGGGAGAGGGGGAACTGAAAATGTCAAACTCCTGGCCTAATGTTTTTGTAAAAGTATAAAAGACAATCTTAAACTTGGAATAAAGAGGCAGTCCATAGAAAAATGAGAGGCTGTCTCATTGCCGACACCGTCCATCTCTTCAGATTGAATCCCTGGTTGCTGGAGTTGGACTCCGGCACTGACCAATCTTTAATGCTGAAGAAGCTGAAGTTGATGGGTTCTATGAAGACCTACAAGACCTTCTAGAACTAACACCCAAAAAAAGATGTCCTTTTGTTTATAGGGGACTGGAATGCAAAAGCAGGAAGTCAAGAAATACCTGGAGTAACAAGCAAATTTGTCCTTGGAGTACACAATGAAGCAGGGCAAAGGCTAACAGAGTTTTGACAAGAGAACACACTGGTCATAGCAAACACCCTCTTCCAACAACACAAGAGAAGACTCTACACATGGACATCACCAGGTGGTCAATGGCAAAATCAAATTGATTCTATTATTTGCAGCCATAGATGGAGAAGCCCTATAGAGTCAGCAAAACAAGACCCAGAGCTGACTGTGGCTCAGATCATGAAGTCCGTATTTCAAAATTCAGACTTCAATTGAAGAAAGTATGGAAAACCACTAGACAATTTAGGTATGACCTACATCAAATCCCTTATGGTTATCCAGTGGAAGTGACAAATAGATTGAAGGGATTAGATCTTACAGACAGAGTGTTTGAAGCACTATGGACAGAGGTTCGTGACATTGCATAGGAGGCAGGGATCAAGAATATCCCCAAGAAAAGGAAATGAAAAGAAAAGCAAAATGGCTGTCTGAGGAGGCCTTACAAATAGCTGAGAAAAGAAGAGAAGCAAAAGGCAAAGAAGAAAAGGAAATATATAACCATTTGAAATCAGAGTTCCAAAGAATAGCAGGGAGAGATAAGAAGGCATTCCTCAGTGATCAATGCAAAACAATAAGGAAAACAATAGAATGGGAAAGACGAGAGATCTCCTCAAGAAAATTAGAGATACCAAGGGAACATTTCATACAAAGATGGGCAGAATAAAGGACAGAAATGGTATGGACCTAACAGAGGCAGAAAATACTAAAAAGAGATGGAAAGAACACACAGAAGAACTATACAAAAAAGGTCTTCATGACCCACATAACCACGATGGTGTGATCGTGGAGGGTGAGAAAAGATGCGAATATATGAAAGGGGGTTGTACTCAGTGATGGAAAAGGTGGAGAACTTCCTGAGAGCAAGTGCTAAGATGCAGAGGAGAGGGGAAGGTGGATGGGGCAATGCAGATAGGTTGTGAGGAAATGTGGACAAAAGGAGTGTCACTCATGGAAAACAAATTCAGGACACAGGCTCTGTAGGGGGCGAGCAGGGCAGGCGAGCAGTGTGTGTGCTGACCTGGCATGGATGGAGCTGGGGTGGTTGTGTGCTGACCTGGCATGGATGGAAGTGGGGTGGTCTGTGTGCTGATGTGGCATGGATTGAGCTGTGTGGTTTAGTGCTAACCGGGCATGGATGGAGCTGGGGTGCTCTGTGTACTGATCTGGCATGGATGGATGTGAGGTGATCTGTGTGCTGACCTGGCATGGATTGAGCTGTGTGGTTTAGTGCTGACCTGGCATGAATGGAGCTAGGGTGGTTTTGTGCTGACCTAGCATGGATGGAGGTGGGGTGGTCTGTGTGATAACATGGCATGGATGGAGGTGGGTGTTCTGTGTGCTGACCTGGCATAGATGGAACTGGGATGGTCTGTGATCTACCTCATTAGCAGTGACTCAAATGTGTTCTTTTTTATGGCTGAGTAGTATTCCACTGTATATGTGTACCACAGCTACTTTATCCATTCGTCTGTTGATGGACAGGTTGTTTCCATGTCCTAAATATTGCAAATAGTACAGCAGTGAGCAATGAGGTACATATGTCTTTTTCAGTTATGGTTTCCTCTGGTTATATGCACAGTAGTAGGATTACTGTGTCATATGGTAGCTTTATTCCTAGTTTTTTATGGAATCTCCATACTGTTCTCCATAGTGGCTGTATCAGCCTCTGTCCCCACCAAGAGTGCAAGAGGATTACCCTTTCTTCACACCCTCTCTAGCATTTAGTCTTTGTGGTCTTTTTGATGATGGCCATTCTGACCCTTGTTGGATGGTACATCACTGTAGTTTTGATTTGCATTTCTCTATTAATGAGCAATATTGAACATCTTTTCATGTGTTTTTTAGCCATCTGTAGGTCTTCTTTGGAGAAGTGTCTATTTAGGTCTTCTGTCCACTTGTTGATTGAGTTGATTATTTTTCTAGTGTTGAGCTGCACGAGCTGCCTGTATATTTTGGAGATCAGTTCTTTGTCAGTTGCTTCATTTGCTATTTTTTCTCCCATATTGAGGGCTGTCTTTTCACCTTGCTTACAGTTTCCTTTGTTGTGAAAAAGCTTTTAAGTTACCTAGGTCTCATTTATTTTTGTTGTTCAGTCCTTTGGGTTTTAACCATGTTCCTCCATCTGCTGGATGTTTCTCTGTCATTTTGTTTTGTTTAATTTACTGTGTTTGTGATCCCTTTCTTGGTTGAAAGGTTATAGTTCCTCTTAAGTATGGAGTCTACCTCTCCTGAGTGGGGTTGGACCAATGCTTTGTGAAGGTTTCCTGGTTGGAGGGATTTGTGTTTGTATTCTGGTAGGTGGAGCTAGATCTTGTCTTTCTGAAGGGCAGTGGCAGGGTCCAGTAGTGTGGTTTGGGGCGTCTATGGGTTCAGTATGGCTTTGAGCAGGCTGTCTGCCAATGTTCAAGGCTGTGCCCTATTTGGCTGAGGATAGGTGAGGGGTGTTTAGCACTATCGCTTGCTGGCTTTTGGGTGTGGTTTAGTCTTAGTGTTGAGATGGAGGCTTTTGGGAGGGCACTCATCTATTAATGTTATATGGGGCCAGGAGTTCTCTAGTGATTGAAAGTCCTGGAGTTGTTAGATATCAACCATTTCCTTCCCCAGGGGATCATCTTCACCAAAGGATCAAGGCCAGGTCCCTTGCATTGCAGGCAGATTCTTTACTGTCTGAACCTCCAGGGAAGCCCTTAGAGAATGCCTGATGACACTGATTAAATATTAAAGAAATACGTGTTGAAAGTGAAGAGTATACTGATGAATAGCAGAGACTGATGATCATGATAATTATTGTTATTTGACAAGTCTGTTCTGTCCGATCATAGTAGGAATGTGTATGGTAGGATGTAGGAACACAGTACAGTTTCTAACTGTGCGTTCATCTGAAAGTTTCTTAGGGTGATGGAAGGTCCTCAGTTACCTTCTAATGACAGTGACAGGATTTTTCATTGCTTTGTGTTCTTCTTCTTCTTCTTTTTTTTTTTTTTTTTTTTTTTTTGTTAACCTTCCTTTGCTTTCTCATCTACTGGTTGTTGTTTTCTGGCTAAGTCATGTCAGACTCTTTGCGAACCTATGGACTGTGGCCCACCAGGCTCCTCTGTCCATGGGATTTCCCAGGCCAAAAAAAGAAAGAAAGAAAAGCCCCCGGTTTGGGGGAAAAGCGCATGGACAGAAACCTCTGAGTACACGGGGATGGATAGGCCTGCCAGGAGTGTATGGGGTTCAGAAAGCTTTGGGTTTACGTGAGGTCTAGGCAGAAATTATGGCTCCCAGGCTTGGTCATGGACACTGCCCAACACCCATCTACCCTCCCTCTATCTGTCCTGCCCCACATTTGCCAGCAGCCCTGGGGTCTAGACTGTGGTACTTGCTGAGCTCTAGACACAGCTGTCTGCTTGCAGGTGTGTGGGAGGGATGGAGGGCTCTTAATGACTCGATACAACTTTGGAAAGTGGGGCCAAGAGCCTGGGGTTAATCTGGCTCCAAGGAGCTGGGGGACCTATGTTGGTCCCAGGGCCAGAGGCCAGACCAGAGCTGCTGAAGAAGGAGCCCAGAGGATGTATTGAAAAACCAGTGAAATTGGTTATTAGAAAGCAGCACTGAAGACTACAAACAAAAACATGATATAAACTAAAGTGTGAAACAAATGTGAAGTATTGTTGTCACTGGTGTTTTGTAGAAAGCTGGATTAAATGTGTTCTATCATCGGCACACTTATCCCAGAACTTTCAGCTTTATTTCCACCACACAGCATCAGCAGTGAGTGGTGGCTGTGTGGTGCTGGAGCAGCGAGCAGCTGAGAGGATATATCCCACGTCCAAGATCAGGAGTGGGGACCATGAGGAGATACCAAATGCCCAAGGTCAGGAGCGGTGGTTGTGAGGAGATTCCCCATGTTCAAGGTAGGGAGTGGTATAATCACATGGGCCACAGCTTGTCTAACTCAATGAAACTATCGGCCGTGCTGTGTAGGGCTGCCCAAGAGGGATGGGTCGAGGTGGAGCGTTCTGACAAAATATGGGCCACTGGAGAAGGGAATGGCAAACCACTTCAGTATTCTTGTCTTCAGAACCCCATGAACAGTATGAAAGACAAAAAGATAGGACACTGAAAGATGAATTCTCCAGGTCAGTAGGTGTCCAATATGCTACTGGAGATCAGTGGAGAACTCCAGAAAGAATGAAGAGAAAGAGCCAAAGCAAAAACAACACCCAGTTGTGGATGTGACTGGTGATGGGAGCATGGTCGAATACTCTAAAAAGCAATATTGCATAGGAACTTGGAATATTAGGTAGATGAATCAAGGTGAATTGGAAGTGGTCAAACAGGAGATGGCAAGAGTGAACATCAACATTTTAGCAATCAGCAAACTAAAATGGACTGGGATGGGTGAATTTAACTCAGATGACCATTATATCTACTACTGTGGGCAAGATTCCCTTAGAAGAAATGGAGTAGCCATCATAGTCAACAAAACAGTCCAAAACGCAGTACTTGGATGCAATCTCAAAAATGGTGGAAGGATCTCTGTTCGTTTCCAAGGCAAACTATTCAATATCATGGTAATCAAAGTCTATGCCCTGACCAATACTACTGAATAAGCTGTAGTTGAATGGTTCTGTGAAGACCTACAAGACGTTTTAATACTGACATCCAAAAGAGATATCCTTTTCATTATAGGGGACTGGAATGCAAAAGTCAGAGGTCAAGAAACATCTGGAGTAACAGGCAAATGTGGGATTGGAGTACAGAATGAAGCAGGGCAAAAGCCAATAGAGTTTTGCCAAGAGAACACACTGGTCATAGCAAACACCCTCTTCCAACAAAAAGAGAAGACTCTACACATGGACATTACCAGATGATCAACACCAAAATAAAATTGATTATATTATTGCAGCCAAAGATGGAGAAGTTCTATACAGTTACCAAAACAAGACCAGGACCTGACTGTGGTTCAGATCATGATCTCCTTATTGCCAAATTCAGACTTAAATTGAAGAAAGTAGGGAAAACCATCAGATCATTCAGGTATGACCTAAATCAAATCCCTTACGATTATACAGTGGAAGTGAGAAATAGATTTCAGGACAAGATCTGACAGACAGAGTACCTGATGAACTATGGGTGGAGGTTCGTGACATTGTACAGGAGGCAATGACCAAGACCATTCCCAAGAAGAAGAAATGCAGAAAGGCAAAATGGTTGTCTGAGGAGGCCTTACAGATAGCTGTGAAAAGAAGAGAAGTGAAAAGCAAAGGAGGAAAAGGAAAGATATACCCATTTGAATGCAGAGTTCCAAAGAATAGCAAGAAGCGATAAGAACACCTTCCTCAGTGATCAATGCAAAGAAACAGAGGAAAACAATAGAATGGGAAAGGCTAGAGAGCTCTTCAAGAAAATCAGAGATATGAAGGGAACATTTCATGCAAAGATGGGCAGAATAAAGGACAGAAATGGTATGGACCTTAGAGAGGCAGAAAATATTAAGAATAGGTGGCAAGGATACACAGAATAACTGTACAAAAAAGATCTTCATGACCCAGGTAATCACAAAGGTGTGATCACTCACCTAGAGCCAGACATCCTGAAATCTGAAGCCAATTGTGCCTTAGGAAGCATCACTAAAAACAAAGCTCGTGGGGGTGATGGAATTCCAGTTGAGCTATTTCAAATCCTAAAAGATAATGCTATGAAAGTGCTGCACTCAATATGTGAGCAAATTTGGAAAACTCAGCAGTGGCCACAGGACTGGAAAAGGTCACTTTTTATTCCAATCCCAAAGAAAGGCACTGTCAAAGGATGATCAAACTATTACACAATTACACTCTTTGCACACACTGGCAAAGTAATGCTCAAAATTCTCCAGGCCAGGCTTCAGCAATACATGAACTGTGAACTTCCAGATATTCAAGCTGCTTTTAGAAAAGGCAGAGGAACCAGAGATCAAATTGTCAACATCTGCTGGATCATCAAAAAAATAACAATTTCCGAAAAACACGTATTTCTGCTTTATTGAGTGTAGTAAAGCCTTTGACCGTATGGATCACAATAAACTGTGGAAAATTCTGAAATAGATGGGAATACCAGACCACCTGACCTGCCTCTTGAGATATCTGTATGCAGGTCAGGAAGCAACAGTTAGAGCTCGACATGGAATAACAGACTGGTTCCAAAAAGAAAAGGAGTATGTCAAGGCTGTATATTGTCACCCAGGTTATTTAACTTATATGCAGAGTACACCATGAGAAACACTGGCCTGGATGAAGCACAAGCTGGAATCAAGATTGCCAGGAGAAATATCAATAACCTCAGATATGCATATGGCAACACCCTTATGGCAGAAAGTGAAGAAGAACTAAAGAGCCTCTTGATGAAAACGAAAGAGGAGAGTGAAAAAGTTGGCTTAAAGCTCAACATTCAAAAAAGAAAGATCATGGCATCCAGTCCCATCACTTCATGGCAAATAGATGGGGAAACAGTGGAAGACTTTTTTTCACATGAACTGTGTGTCCTTGTGTCTCTGTGTGGAGAAGTGCCCCCAGGACCCCCAGTGGTTCACCTAGCCCAACCCTGTTCTCACACCTTCCCCTGCATACCCCTGGGGTAGCACTTGTTGAGCTTGCCTTGTGACCGTAGCCACCTTGCAGGGGCCAGCAGCAACTTTATTGATGCCTCAGTGACTCCTGCCCCTGTGACATGGGGCCAGAATGTCCCAGGGAAAGCGTGACCCTGGTGCCCATGAGGAACACGCCCACCCTGCTGCTTGGGGGCGGCTCAGTCTACCGTGGCACCATGTCCAGGCTCACAGGCTGGCTGCAGGTCAGCCACTAGCTCCCTCGGTATGTGGTGTAAGACCACGGGCTCAGCAGCAGTAACCCATGGAACTTGTAGGTCTCATTTTTGATGGTGAAAATGACCTGCAGGCTGACGGGCCGCTGGGAGTGCACACAGCCTGGCCCAGTGCTACCCTGAGCCCAGCATCCCAGGGCTCAAGTCGGGGGACAGGAGCCCCAGGGCCAGCTGGGGCACTGTGGGTGAGTCTGGGGCCTTCCCAGAGGAAGCACTCGGTTTGAGGGGCCCCTGTGCCTGAAGGTTCCCAAGGGTTAGGATACCCTGAACAAGTTGGGCCAAGGGGACAGGAAGCTGGAGGGGCTCAGGTGAGCCTCTGTCCACAGGAGCTGAGTCAGCCTGACCTAGGGATGGGGTGGTGTGGGCATGGTGTGGTCAAGGCTGGGGGCTCAGAGCATGTGCCCATTGGGATGGAGGGGGGGCAGGACCACCCTGCGGGTCACAGTGCATTTCAGGGCTCCATCCATCTGGCCCTCACACCCATGTATGAGTAGAAACTCTCCTGGCCCCTCTTCTGCCAGTAGCCCTCAATGAGAAAGGACAGCTTGCAAGTGAGCACCTTTATCTGGCCTGGCGGCAGGAGCCCAGGGCAGCAGTCTTCCAGGTCTGTGCAACTGGGGAGAAGAGAGGGCACTGCAGAGGTGCCTCAGGCATGACGAACCCCAGGTTGGGAGTGACAGCCCGGGGTGACCCCTTGTGGCACTGTTACCCCCACCCCCCTGCTCTGGCCCTTGACCCCCAAGGTGCAACATCCCGCACACTGACAGCGTAGGGTCAGGGCTCTGCAGAAATGAGGGGACAAACAAGGCTGAGCACACCAGGTGAAACCCATCATTTTATTAAATACCACAGTGATGTGTGCACAGAACAGATTTTATGTAACAGATAAAAGTAAGGGCCTTCTGTGTTTACAGGCTGCCTGACGTGGCCTGACGGGTTGTGTTGCTCTGGGTGCGGGATCCTTTTTCTTCTCCCTAACCTGCATGTTCTAATGATTGGATAGTGAGCCTGGTCAATTTGAACCTGAAGGATCAGGCCCCTCAGAGCTGGGGAAGGAGACCTCTTGTAAGTTTGTGCATTGATTACAGCTGCTTTGGAAGTAACCAGAAAGTGTGTGTTTGAGATGTAAGTGCCCTGAGGTTTGGCGAGGCTTATGTTTTTTGGAGGTGACCACAAAGAGACACACACACACACCTGTTTGGCAAATGGCCAAAGCATTGGAAAACGTGTTTTCATTCCAACCTCAAAGAAGGGCAATGCCAAAGAATGTTCCAACTATTGCAAAATTGCACTCGTCACACATGCTAGCAAAGTAATGCTCAAACTTCTCCAAGCCAGGCTTCAACAGTATGTGAACTGAGAACTTGCTGATGTTTAAGCTGGGTTTAGAAAAGGCAGAGGAACTAGAAATCAAATTGCCAACATCTGGTGCACCATCAAAAAAGCAAGCTGCTAAGTCACTTCAGTTGTGTCAGACTCTGTGCAACCATATAGACGGCAGCCCACCAGGCCCCCCTGTCACTGGGATTCTCCAGGCAAGAACACTGGAGTGGGTTGCCATTTCCTTCTCCAATGCATGAAAGTGAAAAGTGAAAATGAAGTCGCTCAGTCGTGTCTGTCTCTTCCCGAACCCATGGACTGCAGCCTACCAGGCTTTTCCATCCATGGGATTTTCCACGCAAGAGTACTGGAGTGGGGTGCCATTGCCTTCTCTTAAAAGCAAGAGAGTTCCAGAAAAACATTTGCTTTGTTTACTACATGAAAGCCTTTGACTGTGTGTATCACAACAAACTGAAAACTTCTTAGAGATTCGTATACGAGACCACCTTACCCGCCTCCTGATAAACCTGTATGCAGGTCAAGAAGCAACAGTTAGAACTGGACATGGAACAAAAGACTGGTTCCAAATTAGGAAAGGAGTACATCAAGGCTGTATATTGTCACCCTGCTTATTTAACTTATATGCAGAGTACATCATGAGAAACGCTAGGCTGGAAGAAGCACAAGCTGGAATCAAGACTGCCAGGAGAAATATCAATAACCTCAGATATGCAGATGACACTACCCTAATGGCAGAAAGTGAAGAACTAAAGAGCCTCTTGATGAAAGTGAAAGAGGAGAGCGAAAAAGTTGACTTAAAACTCATCATTCAGAAAACTAAGATCGTCAGAAAATTAATTTCCCATCACTTCATGGCAATTAGATGGGGAAACAGTGAAACCAGTGACAGACTTTATTTGGGGGGGGGGGGGCTCCAAAATGACTGCAGATGGTGACTGCTGCCATGAAATTAAAAGACGCTTGCTCCTTGGAAGAAAAGTTATGACCAACCTAAACAGCATATTAAAAAGTAGAGACATTACTTTGCCAGCAAAGTCCGTCTAGTCAAGGCTATGGTTATTCCAGTGGTCAGGTATGGATGTGAGAGTTGGACCATAATGACGGCTGAGTTCCCACAAATTGATGCCTCTGATGTGTGGTCTTGGAGATGACTCTTGAGAGTCCCTTGTACTGCAAGGAGATCCAACCAGTCCATCCTAAAGGAGATCAGTCCTAAATATACATTGGAAGGACTGATGCTAAAGCTGAAACTCCAACACTTTGGCCACCTGATGCAAAGAACTGACTGATTGGAAAAGACCCTGATGCTGGGAAAGATTGAAGGCAGGAGGAGAAGGGGAAAACAGAGAATGAGATGGTTGGATGGCAACACTGACTCGACTCAATGGACATGAGTTTGAGTAAACTCAAGAAGTTGGCGATGGACAGGGAGGCCTTGCGTGCTGCAGTCCATGGGGTCACAAAGAGTCGGACATGACTAAGTGACTGAAATGAACTGAAACCACTCCAGTTGATTCTTCCAAGCATATAGCCCAAAGTGTTCTGCCTGAAGGAATTGAGATCACACAGATAGAAAGTTTAACAGGCCACAGGATGCTCAGGAACGTGGGACTAAGAGTCCTTCCTGGGAAGCCACAACCCTGAGCACTGACCAGGGACTCTCCCTGTTTTGATCCCTGGGAGAAGGAAGCTAGTCTGCCTGCCAGTCGGTTCCAAGCCGGTGCTGGGAGGTCCCTGCCTACCCTGACCCCTGGAGCGACCCATGTGGGTCCACCCACTTGGGACCCACCAAGCCCCTGCTCTGCACACATCTTGAGAGTCAGTTCAGGCTGATGTGACAGGAATCTGTGGTGGGAACTCAACAGAAAGGGTGTGACGGCAGCTGGGACCTTCCTTCATTGAGGACGTAGCATTGCCAGGTACACTGAGGTGGTGCAGGTGTCAGGGAGGACATTTCAGATGGTGGTGCATGCTGAGAAGGACACAGGGCATGGGGTGGCAGAGGCTGATGGGTTGTGAGTCCAGAGAGGTGCCTTCTTGGGGTAGGGGTCATGCTCAGACTGAACTGCATCCATGGGCCGGAGCTCCAGCAGGGCCGGCCGCTGAGCTGTGGAGGGCGAAGCCAGAGGCGACGGCCACAGGAAGGTTGCATTTGACCTCTGGTAGAATTTCTGCTCCCCAAGGACTGGCATTATTGTCTGTCTCCTCAACGGCTGTCCCATACCGGGCAAACGACCTGGCCAGAGGCAGCTGATAAACAAATACCTGTCATTGAATGAACAGTCTTGAGTGTGGAGGTGCACAGGACAGGTGGCATCAGGCTGCAGATTAGGACTTAAGTAAATTAGGAGGCAGAGACAGGAGAGAGGCATACAGGATTTCTGAGTCAGGACTCCCAGCCCCCTTGGGCTCAGCTCCACCCAAGCCCATCTGTTCCCCAGACACTCTGTTTTTTTCCAGGATACTCTCTCTGGCCTTCACTCACCTGAGTGTCCTGCCCTGCATAACTTAAAAAGCAGCTCCGAGTCTGCTGCCACCACCTGTGCCTAAAGCATCTGATGTCTTTTCCACCTCTGCCTGTGTGGTGCTGCGGATAAGCCAAGGGTTTGATGTGGCTTTGGGGTCTTTCTCATTCACTGAGATCAGCTCCACCTGCAGGGCCGGCAAAGCCTCCAGCACCTCCATTGGGGGTTAGTCACTTGAAGCTCCTGTCCTTGGATGTTCCTAGCCCTGCTCCGCGGGCCTCTCCTCCCGCTCCTGCGAGGACAGCTTCTCCTGCTTCTCCTCCGCCACCACTTCAACCTCCTCAATGATGTCTTCCACCAGCAGCTGGAACACTTGCTGATCCCCAACACCTCTCCCATCTCCAGGGTCACTCCTTCCTCCACTGCCTCCCCACTGAAGAAGGCCGCCTCCTCACCTGGTGGGCCACCTGCTGCCTGTGACATCCCCAATGGTTCCAGCATGCTGGCAGGTCTCAGGGCCCCAGCACCCTGAATCCTCTGGCTCACACCGAAGAAGACCCAGGGTCTCCATCAGCAGCAGGACCCAGGGAAGGATGATGCTGACAAAGGTGCTTCATTCACCCTGCCTCCGTGAGAATCACCTGGGTCTCACATGCTGTAAGCAGAGCTGCTCTGGATGAGACTAAGACACACGAAGCCCCCAAGTTTCCAGTCTCAGCCTGTCACCAGCTACATGCATTACCTGAATCCAGGCACTGCATCTAGGCTGCATGAGCCTGAGCTTCCCCAGTGGGGAAAGGAGAGGGTCCTGGCCTCTCCACAGATCTGCCCTCAGGTCTCACCTCCCAAACCCCTCACAACCTCTGTATCTTGTCACTTATCTCTCATGGCAGGACCTTCCTTCTGGGGGTAGTACTTCAGGGGATTAACCCACAGGCCCTCACCAGTGATCTGCTGGCCACACAAGGGAGGTCAGCATGGGGCTTACCAGGCCCCAAGCCCTCCCATGGGCAGCCAAGAACCCCACCCTCAATCGGCCATTCTGGGCAGGCTCAGAGAGACTGCACCTGAGCAATCCTGTTCCATCCTGGACAGTTGTGGTCCAACAGACAGTTAAGGAAGTTCAGGCTGCTGGTGTCCAGCCTGAGGCTGGGAGCTCCCCATCCATCATCACAGACCCAGTGGACCGGAGAGGAAGTATACGCCCTATGTACTGAAGGAGTACTGGGGAGACAGGGAAGATTCAGGTAGGAGGAGCATCCACCTCCCTCTCCCAGCCACGCACACAGCCCAGGGAGCCAGGTTGCACCAGTGACGCCAAAGTGGTACTCCTTAATGATCTCTCTGTTCCTGAAGTACGGGTTGTCCCGAAAGAAAAATACCAGCTTTCAGCGGGACTGGGGATGGCCTAGTTCCTGCACCTTCCAGGACCAGGAGGATGGAAAAGGTGGAGGTGCAAGCTTCTAGGGTCTTCAGCTTGCCTGCCAGGCAGGAATCAACATCTTCCGATTTTCCTTTCCAAAGGCTCACACTGAAATCACACACACAGGTCACAGGATCCCCCACCTCCACTTGCCCTCCCAGCTCCCCCACCCACCTTTCCACAGGCACCCTCCCTGCCCTTCAAGGCCATCATGGACCTGAGAAAGTCTTCATCTTGTTCGCTGATCATGACGGATATATGGCGGTGGTTCATCATCTGCTGTATGTCAAGGACCTATTCATGCCCCATGCTGGGCAAGGAAAAGTCTTGAGTAACAGGGTTAGCCTCGGGTAGAGTGAGGATACAGGAACAGGCATCTGCAAGGACTCAGGGTACTCCCGCTTGCCTGGTGGCCAGACTGACATCCCCAGCCCCTGCCACACCATCAGATGCGCTCATCCCTCTGGGTTCCCTTTGGTCCTCTGGGACCCTTGTCCGCATCCCCCAAGGGAGGATCTGTTTCTGACCACTCCTGATGTATGCCTGGCATGTGTGTCCTGGGTAGTGGCATGTCAATTGCTTAAAATTTCAAGATCTGCAGTCCCTGCAGCATGCTTTCTCCATGGGCCAGTGTGTGTGTCTGTGCGTTTAGCAAGAGAGCCCTGGGTCTCTTACCTTCTCCCTGTCTTCACACGGGGTGGCATGGATGTACTGGAGTCAACTGGCACATGGTCTCTGATCACTGATGACATACCTTCCCCGCCAAAGTGTGTGGCTTCTATGCAGATGCAAGCCAAAATGAGCCTCCCAGAGTCATTTGCTCAGATACATACAGGTCGAGAGATTCCCAAGCTCTGCTGGCACTCATAACTCCCTCTGCCCCCATTCCATTGCCCCCCAATACCTTTGCCCCCCCCCCCCAGATGGCTGGTGCCCTAAGCCCTACCCATCTTCCTGCTCCTTTTCCTTCTCCTCCTGAGCATCTGACCCTGAAGAAGCAGCAGTAAGGAAACGGCTTTGGCCCCGAAGCCAGGGATGCCCTGGATGACGGCACTTCTCTGATTCAAGGGACACTTTCTACTCTGAAGGTCCTTCCTCTGGAGCTGAAGATAGGCTTTGGCGTCTTTCTCACTCATGGAGCTCAGCTCTACGTGCAGGGCTGCCAGCGCCTCCAGCACCTCGAATGGGGGCTGGTCACTCGAGGCTCCTGTCCTTGGATGTTCCTGGCCCTGCTCATCCGTCTTCTCCTCCCGCTCCTGCAAGGACAGCTTCTCCTGCTCCTCTTCCACCACCAATTCCACCTCCTAAATGATGTCTTCCACCAGCAGCTGGAACACTTGCTGATCCCCAACACCTCTCCCTACTCCAGGGATGCTCCTTGCTCCACTACCTCCCTGCTGAAGAAGGAAAACTTTACACCCATATTTTCATATGTGAAACATAGAAATGTACAGATTTCATGCAGGAAAATCATCCTTCACGTGTAAATATGCATGAGGCATGGCATCCAAAACCAGCGATCTAGAAGAACCCAGAGGAATAGGGTGGGGAGGGCCTAAGGGCCCTTAGGTTGGCCTAAGGATGTGTTGGACACATGTGCCCTTATGGCTCACTAATGTTGATGTATGGCAGAAACCATCACAATGTTGTATAGTAATCATCCTCCAGTTAAAGAAATCAAGTTAAATTACTAACAAAATAAAAAAGAAAGCACAAGGAACTCTACTCAGTGCTCTGTGTTGACACAAATGGGAAGAGAATCCAACATGAAGGGATCTATGTAAGCATATAATTGGTTCACACTGATGTACAGCAGAAAATAATACAACAATATAAAGTAACTATGCTCAAATAAAAATTTATTTAAAAATATTACAATGCTACTATACCTTCAGCAGTGAATAAATAAATGGTTCCCCTATTTGCAAAATATATGTCTTTAGGAGAATTGTGCTAAGTAATATTTTCGTTAGAGGAAGACAGAAACGTTATCATCACATGATATTGTTAGTTAAAATACCTGAGTTATAGAGACAGAGAGTTGAATGTGGTTATCAAGGGCTAGTGGAAATGGACCATGATGGTCCAGGTACCAACTTTAGTCATGCATTGACTAATCTACCAAAGAAGATACTGTAAGAGGGCAGGAGGAATATGGAGCTGCATACTGAGCTCAGGTCCATTAGTGAAGTTCAAAATCCAGCTCCATCAGAGTCAGCCTCTCAGAAGAGTTTAGTTAAAGATATATTGCAGGCTTTGCCCAGGGCCTTCCAGGCTCATTGACTTTGGGCTGGGGAGCAAGCCAGGGCACCTGGGCACAGGCTAATAGCTGTGTCTTGCAGTGGGCCATAGCTGCTTGCTAGAGCGACTCACTGGCCTGGCCCCAGGTTCAGAGAAATAGCCAAGATCTCCCATCCCCACCTCCATGACCAAACGGTTGTGGCTTCTGCATGAGTCAGTCTACAAGACCCAGTCCCAGACCACTGGGTAGACTGAGAAGACTGAGGGCCAGATGCATGCTGGTCACTTGGCTCCTTCATTGAAGATGGTTGGGCAAGGTATGGGGACCTTGGTAAGAGGAGGGCCCAGAGACTGAGAGCTGCCTCTTCAACTGGGAATGTCCAATGGTGGGAAGATCAAGTCTCTGTGCTGGATGAATGCTCTCAGACAGGATAACCAGTCTGCCTAGGGTCCGCCTCCTCCTAAACAGGACCTTGGAGTGTGAAAGTCAAGCTTGGAAGGATTTCTTTCAGCATAGGGAATAATATTTATTTCACCAGAGGCTTACATGAACACTGTTACATCACCGTGATCTTATTTCAGTAGCAGAGGATCTGACAGGGAGACGTTTGCAACAGTTAATCACACCCCTCCCTCACCTCTCCCAGAAGCGCGTTTTGCTGAAACCTCTTGGGGAGTTCAGGATTTTTAAAGCCATATGCCACACATCTCCTTTCATGGGCCTGCAATAAAACTTTCTCTGCTTTAAGGTCCAATGTTCTGATATTGCTTGGCTTAACTATACTGGGTACATGGGTATTCATTAACACTAGCCCCTAAAGACTCATTTCTGTAGAGGGTAACTCTCTGAGAGAATACCTCATTCCAAAACCACACTCAGTCATTGAATTATGTGCAATTTTTCACTCTTCAATATAAAGCTAATTATCAAACACTGATGGCTACAACAAATTACCAGGTGAATTTAGGACAAAATAACTCTGACGAATGTTGTCATCAGGTCTTATTTGAGGACTACATATTATTTTGAAAACTTTGTAGTGACTGTACTTAATAGGATCATTTCAGTCGCTCAGTCAGGTCTAATTGTTTGTGACCCATGCACACCAGGCTTTCCTGTCCTCCATCTCCTGGAGCCTTCTCATTGAGTTGGTGATGCCAATCCAAATTTAAATCAGTGTTGGTCGTAAACAGGATGTACACATTACTAATGATAACATATTAAATTGAAAAATATTCATCAGGCACAGTACCAGACACTCGAAAACATTTGTCTTAAGATTTCTATTCCTTGAAAATCAAAAGCATATGAACAGGTTGATAAAATATCTTCCCCCAAAAGAGAACTAGCACATACTCTTTCCTGACATGAAAACAAGATTGTGGATAACTGAATTATAACAAGACTCTAAGTTGAGCTAATTAAAACAGAACATTAGAAGTTCCATAAATATATATTCTATTGAGGTGATTGGTAAGTTATCTTCTCTGTTTATAGACTATATGCAAAAACATTTGGGCTTTCATAATTACAAAATACAATGAGAGGAAAATTAATTTTGCTATCAAATAGCAAACCTTTTAGTTACTGTTCTTTTTTAAATATATGTTCTTCAATAACTATACCAACATATTTTATGATTGCTCTGTTTCAAACATTATATAAATGGATTCATTTGAATCTCAATGGAGAAGAGGCACAGACTGTTATAAACTGGAATAATCAGCATATATTTTTTTTTCAAAACAATGTGAAGAACACACATAATAAAGTGAAGATTCATACAAAGTACACATACGCTTGTAATGAAACTTCATGATAAATGTAAAACTGCAACTGCAGCTGGTATGAATACAGATTTGGTTAGCATCTAGTAAGTATAGATGAGAAACAAAACAAACCAAATAAAGGGGAGAAGTTCATGCTGAACTTAAAGTTTTCTGTGGAAGCACTAAACAATAGCGGACAAAGCAATACTCAGGAAAAGAAAATGTGCTCAGTGTTGTTCAATTAAAAATTTTTTTTTCTAATATACATGATTTCAATGTATGAATCCAATTATTAGAGGACTAATTAAGGAAAGTAATCACTGATGGCATAAACAGAGGCAGAAGTTTTGCTGAGCAGAAGATTTTTTAAACCTCAAATTAAAGATGAAACACCTGAAGAATTTATGGTAATAAAACACAATGGAAATATGGAAATAAGATAAATTTTCAGAGTAGACTGGTGAAATTAGAACAATGAGATACAACTACAGACTTATTTGAATGGTCAAATACAAAAATCTGACAAACCATTTACCAGCAAAAATGAGGGACAACAGGAACTCTCATTCATTGTTAGTGGGACTGCAATTTGGAAGCAATATCTTACAGCACTAAACGTTATCATACCACAAGATTTAGCAATTATGCTGCAAGATAGTTCAGCAAATGATTTGATAGCTACTGCTCACACAAAAACATGCACATGAGTTTTATTACAGCTTAATTCATACTGTTTCTCTCTCTCTCACACACACACACGCACAAATTGGAAGCAATCAAAGTGTCCTTTAATAGATGACTGAATAAACAAACTATGGTACATCAACATAACAGAATATTATTCAATAATAAAACGAAATGATCAAATCGCAAAATGAAATGGATGAAATCTGAATTAATGTTATTAAGAAAAATAAGCTACTCTGGAAAAAATTATACACTGCATGTTGCCAATTATATGACATTCTGGAAAAGGAAAAACTATAGAGCAAATAAAAAATATCAGAGGCTTTTCACTTTTGCTTCGGAATGGTTTTATGAGTTTGGATAAGGTATGTCAACGCTCAACATACCTCTCTTACTTTGACTCACAAATCCACTCAGTCGGATTCTTCATTGCCCCAGAGCTCATAGGTCTGCAGGAACCTCGACATTGAGGGGGTTGAGGTTACCAGCGGTTGACGTGGTGTTTCAGATTTCACACACTGGACACAAATTTCACAAGGTACATCTCCATCAGCGTTAAGGTATTGAACATATAGTCTTCTTCAGAGGAAGACTTCTCTTTTTTCCTTCTGAGAGAGCCGAATGAAGGGCCCTGATGGGCAGCAGGAGTCAGCACTTACTCTCGCCATTGTCTCCTGCCAAATTCACTGTCACGTACATCAGCACAATGAAGAAAAGGCAGAGCAGCCTGGTCGCAAGCCAGTCTTGGGCATGCTCTTTTAGATTCTGCCAAATTAAAAAAGTGCCTTCCGCAGAGCATCTTCCACTGGATTTCTTCCACTTTCTCTCTCAGAGAAGTAAACATTAAGGCATAGACACAGGTAACACCCATGGAAATGCACAGGAACGATTTTAGGGACCACATAGTGAGCCGAGAGGAAATGGCTCCTGGTGTGCTGGTCTGCCCTGGCACCTGGAGACTGAGGGCCAGCCAGGGCTGGGACCTTGCTGATGTCATAGAGGGCCCCACCCCAGCCAGAACCCATGTGGCCATTGTGATGACTTCAGGGTGGAGGAGGCTTGCAGGGGTCAACTTGTAGTAGGGCTTAAAGGAAGATGGCAAAATTTCCAGCAGGTAGTCGCAAAAGAGTTGGGGGGTGACAGAATGCCACCTCCTTGCCAGTGTATTCTTTCTGAACCTGGTGTTCTACTGGGAGGATATGTCTATCTTTCATTTTTATTTTTCCATTTATTAAACCCGGACACTGGGTGAGCAGAGCAGACCAATGGGCATGTGCCCCTGGGGAGCAGAGGACCAAGTGGGAAATAAAGATAGTAAAGGAGAGGCCACACACTAGGAGCCACTGATGTGTTTTGTGTGGCCTTCACAGTTCTAAAAATGACTATGCTCAGTTACTACGTTGTGAGTGACTCATTGAGACACCATGGACTGTAGCCCTTCAGGCTCCTCTGTCCCTGGGATTTCCCAGGCAAGAATACTGGAGTGGGTTGCCGTTTTCTTCTCCAAGCATAGAGGATGTTTTAGGGCAGTGAAAATTTTCTGTATGAACTTAATGTAAATAGATGACACTGTGTAGTTGTCAAAACTCTTCGAATTTTATAACACATAAAGTGAACCAATGTGGTAACAATAACCCTGTATACGAGACAGCAAAAGAGACACTGATGTATAGAACAGTCTTTTGGACTCTGTGGGAGAGGGAGAGGGTGGGATGATTTGGAAGAATGGCATTGAAATAAGTATAATATCATATATGAAACGAGTTGCCAGTCCAGGTTTGATGCACGATACTGGATGCTTGGGGCTGGTGCACTGGGACGATCCAGAGGGATGGTATGGGGAGGGAGGAAGGAGGAGGGTTCAGGATGGGGAACACATGTATACCTGTGGCAGATTCATTTGATATATGGCAAAACCAAAACAATATTGTAAAGTTAAATAAAATAAAATTTAAAAAAATAAAATAAAAAAATAAAAAAAAAATTTGACATCAAGAATGGAATAAAAAACTTGACTAAACAATCTAGTTATATTATTGAAAATATTTTAAACTACCTCAATCAGATTCCCTGACTTAAGTACCTTTAAAATTAAATGGGGTTTGGGAGGCTGAAAGCAAAAGATAAAAGCACTGTAATCTAGTTGATAGTGTGCTTTCTCGTAGGGGTACAGGTTAACAATCTTGATATGGTTACACATACGTGAATTAAACTGTTAAATAGATGGCACATGAGTATACATACATGTATTTCTTTGTTTTGTGAGCTGAAAGAGACTAAGAGAAATGATACTCCCAAATCTGAAAGAAACAGTGATGTAGAAATAAGCACAGATTTTGGTTCCCAATATTTTTCCAAGAAAAGGATCCAGGCCTCTAGGAGCAATTTCTGTTTATAGGGCTCAGAAAATAAATAAAGAAGAGGAATCTAGGGGATATTATCCTATCAAAACGAAAGTGGAAAAAAAATGCCCACATTAATGGTGTTATGTCAAAGAAGAGAGGAATGAGCTTCCCTTGGCAAAAACTAAAACAGAATGAGCAATGCAATAAATTAAGTAAGTCATTGTTTGGGATTATACGCCAAAGTATAAAGCAACTATTCAAAAAGCAATTCGGTGAGGTCTATCAAGACAGGCATCCATGATAGGGGGTCACGGTGCCATAGTAGTCCAGATGAGATGGTAGGGGTGAAGAGGAATCCATGCAGACAAAGTAGCCTAGTATGGGGCATCAGAACTCAAATAGGGTGAAACGATAAGACCCACAAGAACAGGGAAAGGAGGTGTGTAGTATGATATGTGAGAACTTGAACAGGGAAAAAAGGATATCCATCCCAGGATGTATCATGGGCAGTCAGTGCCAAAGTGGGATTAAGAGGCCTTCACAGAGCAGAGAAGCCTGCCACAAGAGTCAGTTTAGTCCAGAGGATATCGAATAGGAGGCTGGCCAGGCATGCAGAGTAAAAGCCTAAGTCCAGAGAAGTGGAAATCCACAGGGAGGAGAGAGATTTGTGTAGAAAATCAGAGGCCAAGCAAGAGAAGGAGGGCATCCATGCATGGAAGTGGGAAGCCCTGTGTGGGTAGTTAGAGGCTGAGTGGAACAAGAAAAGTATCTGAACATGGGGGTATCCAATTTCAGAGTATCAAAGCCCAAGCAGGATAAAGGGAGCATGTTTATAAAATGGTTGCCTGGAATGGGTGTCAGAGTCTGAATATGTTGAGAAAGTCACATGGGTTGAGGACAATCCAGAGTTTTGTGATATCAGAGCCAGAGTTATGCAGGGAGGATACTCACACAAAGGCATGCACACACACACGTACACTTCCCAGACTCTGTCCAATGAGAGGAACTGGGAAATAATGAGTACATATAAGTCTCATATATTGGATTCTAAATTCAATTTTCCACTAAAACTTTTGGGGATTTCTGGGAGAAATAGTTAATTCCATGGCAAGGTCAAGGAAAATACAAGATGAGGATGGAATACCTTGTACCAAAAGCATCAAATTGTTCAAAGAATGATGGGAAGATGTCAAAAGGACAGAGAGCCTGGCTTAAGGAGGTTCCCACTGTCTGAGGCTGGAACAATATGAACATCAATATAAATAATAATAGTGACAAGTCATGATTCCCTTAGTAAAATAAGAGGCTATTACTCAAATAGATTTAATTAAATTAATAAATCTAAATTTTGGTGAGGAATAAAAAATGTATGTGTGTATATATATATATATATATACTTTAAAACAGAAAAGAATGTTTTAATTACAGGATAGGGGAGAGTAACTTGACAGTGGAGAAGCTTGACTGCAACCACTTAATCAAGTGATCAACGTGAATGTCAGCATGAACCACTTGATAAAATGAGATGATATGAACACAGTATCATTTCCATCATTTTCCTGTCAAAGTTGCAAAACATGATATTCTTCATGAGCAAACACTGGATGGAGCAAAGTTGAGGAGAATTCTACAAAATAACTGGCCTCTAGTTTTGGCATTCAAGTAACACTGCCTCACAGAATGAGCTTGGAAATGTTCCTTTCCACTTCTATGGATATATTTAGAATGCATGTGTGGAGAATTGGCATGCCTTTTAGTTTAAATATTTGGTAGAAGTCAGCAGTGAGGCTATCTGGGTCTAGGTATGGTCAGGGGACTTTTGTGAGGTGCGTTGGGTAAGAAGTTTAAAAATGAATAATTCTATCTCTTTGCTATTCAGATTTTCAGTTTCTTCTTGAGTCAATTTCAGTCATTTGTGTATTTCTAGAAATTTGTCCATTTCATCTAAATTTTCTAATTAGTGCCATGGTATTCCTTTAAAATTATGTTTATTCCTCTAAAGTTGGTGGTAATTTTTCCTTTTCTATTCCTAATTTTAGTGATTTGAGTCTTCTTCCTTTCTTGAACAATATGGCTAAAGCTGTGTCAACTTACTGATCTTTCTAAACAATAAAATTTTCATTTTTTAAGTACCTCTGTGTTTTTTCTATTCTCTATTTCATTTATTATGCTGCAATATTGATTGTTTGCTATGGCTGCCTATTTGAGTTTGGTTTGCTACATCCCCTGCCTTAGGTGTAATGTGTTTTTGCTTTCATTCTTCTCAAAGTGAAAAAGCAAGAGAGTGCCAGTAAAATATCTACTTATCCTTTATTGACTCTGCCAAAGTCTCTGATTGTGTGGACCACAACAAACTGGAAAATTCTTGACGAGATGGGAATCCCAGACCACCTGACCTGCCTCTTGAGAGATCTGTATGCAGGTCAGGAAGAAACACTTAGAACTGGATATGGAACAACAGACTGGTTCCAAATAGGGAAAGGAGTACATCAAGGATGTTATTGTCACCCTGCTTATTTAACTTATATACAGACTACAGCATGGGAAATGCTGGGCTGGATGAAGCACAAGCTGGAATCAAGATGCCGGGAGAAATATCAATAACCTCAGATATGCATATGACAACACCCCTTATGGCAGAATGTGCAGAAGAACTAAAGAGCCTCTTGATGAAAGTGAAAGAGGAGAGTGAAAAAGTTGACTTCAAACTCAACATTCAGGAAACTTAGATCATGGTATCTAGTCCCATCACTTCATGGCAAATAGATGGGAAGAGTGGAAACAGTGACAGCATTTATTTTCCTGGGCTCCAAAATCACTGCAGATGGTGACTGCAGCCATGAAGTGAAAAGACACTTGTTCCTTGAAAGAAAAGTTATGACCAACATAGACCGCATATCAAAAAGCAGAGACATTACTTTGCCAACAAAGGTCCATCTTTTCAAAGCTATGGTTTTTCCAGTAGTCATGTATGGAAGTGAGTGTTGGACTATAGAGAAAGCTAAGCACCAAATAACTGATGCTTTTGAACTGTGGTGTTGGAGAAGACTCTTTAGCATCCCTTGGACTGCAAGGAGATCCCATCAGTTCATCCTAAAGGAAATCAGTCCCAAATATTCATTGGAAGGACTGATCGTGAAGCTGAAACTTCAATACTTTGGCCACCTGATGTGAAGAACTGACTCATTTAAAAAGACCCTGATGCTGGGAAAGATTGAAGGCAGGTGGAGAAGGGGACGATAGAGGATTAGATGGTTGGATGGCATCACCAACTCAATGGACATGAGTTTGAATGATCTCTGGGAGTTAGCGATGGACAGGGAGGCCTGCCATGCTGCAATCCATAGGGTTGCAAAGAGTCGGGCGTGACTGAGGGACTAACACTTCCTTACTTACATTAATCTGGGGCTTTTTTTTTTTTTATGATTTCCCTTTTGATATAATAAAATCCATGCGACTCCTTTTCTATATTTCCTCTCTGAGTCCTACAATCAGTAATTTCTCCAAGAAGCCTGGCTCCTATTATTGGAAAAGAGTATTGGGAACCAAGATATGAGCTTATTTCTACATCATTGTTTCTTTCAGATTTTGAGAGTGTCATTTCTCTTAGACACTTTCAGCTAACAAGACAAAGAAATATATGTATGTATACTCATGTGCCATCCATTTAACTGTTAAATTCAATTATGCATGTGTAAGACTATCAGGATGGTTAACCTGTAACCCAAGAGGAAAAAAAAAAAAAAAAACCACTATCAACTAGATTACAGTGCTTTTATCTTCGTTTCAATCTTGCAAACTACATTCATTTCCCAAGTTACTTACGTCAGGGGATCTTAGTGAGGTGGCTTAATACATTTGTAATATAATTAGATTCATTAGTCAAATTCTGCATTCCATTCTTGATGTCAAAATGTGTTTTTTTTTTTTTAATATGCATACACTGATTCACATTTTGTGTTGTAAGGGTCTACAGGTTTTGACAAATATATAGTGCCGTGTATATACCATAAAATCATACTGAATAGTTCCACTGCCATTAAATATCCTCTATGACTGGAGAGGAAATGGCAACCCACTCCAGTATTCTTGTCTGGAAAATCCCAGGTACAGAGGAACCTGGTGGGCTACAGTGCATGGAGTCTCATAGAGCCAGGCATGAGTTTGTGACTGGACACAATCATTTTTAGCAAACATGTTGGCCACAGAAAACACATCAGTCACTGCTAGTTTGTGGCTTCTTGTTTAATAACTTTCTTTCCCACTAGGCTCTCTGTTCCACAGGGGCATATGCCCATGGGTCTGCTCTGCTTATCCAGTGTGTATATTTGACAAATGGAAAAATAAAAATGAAACATGTACCCACCCTCCCAGTAGAGCACCAGGTTCAGAAAGAATACACTGGCAAGGAGGTGGCATTCTGTCACCCCCCAACTCTTTTGCAACTACCTGCTGGAAATGTCGCCATCTTCCTTTAAGCCCTACTACAAGTTGACCCCTGCAAGCCTCCTTATCCTCCACCCTGAAGTCACCTCAATGGCCACATGGGTTCTGGCTGGGGCAGGGCCCTCTGTGACATCAGAAAGGGTCCAGCCCTGGCTGGTCCTCAGTCTCCAGGTGCCAGGGCAGACCAGCACACCAGGAGCCATTTCCTCTCGGCTCTCCATGTGGTTCCTCAAATCTTTCCTGTAATTTTCCATGGCTGTTACCTGTGTCTATGCCTTAATGTTTACTTCTCTGAGAGACAAAGCTGAAGAAATTCAGGGGAAGATCCTCTGCCAAGGGCACATTTTAATTTGGCAGAATCTACAAGAGCATGGCTGAGACTGGCTTGAGACCAGGGTGCTCTGCCTTTTATTCATTGTGCTAATATATGTGACAGTGAAGTTGTCAGGAGAGAGTGGCAAGAGTAAAGTGCAGATTCCTGCTGCCCGTCAGGGCCCTTCATCCAGCTCTCTCGGAAGGAAAAATGAAAAGTCTTCCTCTGAAGAAGACTACATGTACCCAACATTAACCCTGCTCAAGATATACCTTGTGAACTTTTTATCCAGTGTGCGGAATCTGAAACTCACCACGTCAACCAATGGTAACCACAACCCCCTCAGTGTCGAGGTTCCTGCAGACCTATGAGCTCTGGGGCAATGAAGAATCTGACAGAGTGGATTTATAAGTCAAAGTCGGAGAGGAATTGTTGACCACTGACATACTTTATCCAATCCAATAAAATGACATTCATTCAGGTTTCATCCATTTCTTCTTTATGATTTGATAGTTCAGTTCATTTTATTATTGAATAATATTCTGTTATGTTGATGTACCATAGTTTGTTTATCCAGTCGTCTATTAAAGGACACTTTGGTTGCTTCCAATTTGTTTGTGTGTCAGAGAGTGATAGTATGAATTAAGCTGTTATAAAATCCATGTGCATGTTTTTGTGTGGGCAGTAGCTATCAAATCATTTGCTAAAATATCTAGGAGCATAATTGTTAATATCATGGGGTATGACAATGTTTAGCTCTGTAAGAAATTGCTTCCAAATTGTATTCCTGCTAACAACAAATGAGAGTTGCTATTGTCCCTCATCTTTGCCGGTAAATGGTTTGTTAGATTTTTGTATTTGACCATTCCAATAAGTCTGTAATTGTATCTCATTGTTCTAATTTCAACAGTCTAGTCTAAAATGTTATTTTATTTCCATATTTCCATTTTGTTTTATTAACATCAATTCTTCAGGTGTTTTATCTTTAATCTGAGGTTTAAAAAGATCTTCTGCTCAGCAAAACTTCTGACTCTGTTTATGCCATCAGTGATTACTTTCCTTAATTAGTCCTCTAATAATTTTTTCATGAAGGACTCATAAGTTGAAATCATGTATATTAGAAAAAAAGTATTTTTAATTGAACAACACTGAGCACATTTTCTTTTCCTGAGTATTGCTTTTCCCACTATTGTTTAATGCTTCCACACAAAAGTTTAAGTTCAGCATGAACTTCTCCCTTTTTCTTTGGTTTGTTTTGATTCTCTTCTGTCCTTTCTAGATGTTAACCAACTCTGTATTCATACCAGTTGCAGTTGCAGTTTTACATTTATCATGAAGATTCATTACAAGCACATATGTATTTTATATGAATCTTCACTTTATTATGTGTGTTCTTTATATTGTTTTGAAAAACTATATACTCATTGTTCTAGTTTATAACAGTCTGTGCCTCTTCTCCATTGAGATTCAAATGAATCCATTTATATAATGTTTGAAACAGAGAGCAATCATAAAATATGTTGGTATAGTTATTGAAGAAAATACATTTCAAAAAGAACAGTAACTAAACTATTTGCTATTTAGAGCAAAGTTCATTTTCTCAGTGTGTTTTGAAATTATGAAAGTCTAAATGTTCTTGCATATACTCTATAAACAGAGAAGATCAATTAGCAATCACCTCAATAGAACATAGATTTACAGAAATCTAATGTTCAGTTTTAACTAGCTCAACTTAGAGTCTTGCTATAGTTCAGTTATCCACAGTCTTGTCTTCATGCAAAGAGAATGTTCTAGTTGTCTTTGGGGGGGGATGAAGATATTTTAATCAAACTTTTCATATGCTTTGGATTTTCAAGAGAAGCAAAATCTTAAGACACTTGTTTTCGAGTGTCTGGTACTGTGCCTGATGAATATTTTTCAATTTAATATGTTATTAGTAAAATGTACTTTCTGTTTACTTCCAACACTGATTTAAAGGTGGATTGGCATCACCGACTCAATAAATTTCAGCAGGCTCCAGGACATCCAGAAGGACAGGAGGGGTCACAAAAAACACGTGGGTCACAAACAGTTAGACCTGACTGAGCGACTGAAATGATCCTATTAAGTACAGTCACTACAAAGTTTTCAAAATAATATGTAGTCCTCAAATAAGACCTGATGACAACATTCGTCAGAGTTATTTTGTCCTAAATTCACCTGGTAATTTGTTGTAGCCATCAGTGTTTGATAATTAGCTTTATATTGAAGAGTGAAAAATTGCACATAATTCAATGACTGAGTGTGGTTTTGGAATGAGGTATTCTCTCAGAGAGTTACCCTCTACAGAAATGAGTCTTTAGGGGCTAGTGTTAATGAATACCCATGTACCCAGTATAGTTAAGCCAAGCAATATCAGAACATTGGACCTTAAAGCAGAGAAAGTTTTATTGCAGGCCCATGAAAGGAGATGTGTGGCATATGGCTTTAAAAATCCTGAACTCCCCAAGAGGTTTCAGCAAAACGCGCTTCTGGGAGAGGTGAGGGAGGGGTGTGATTAACTGTTGCAAACGTCTCCCTGTCAGATCCTCTGCTACTGAAATAAGATCACGGTGATGTAACAGTGTTCATGTAAGCCTCTGGTGAAATAAATATTATTCCCTATGCTGAAAGAAATCCTTCCAAGCTTGACTTTCACACTCCAAGGTCCTGTTTAGGAGGAGGCGGACCCTAGGCAGACTGGTTATCCTGTCTGAGAGCATTCATCCAGCACAGAGACTTGATCTTCCCACCATTGGACATTCCCAGTTGAAGAGGCAGCTCTCAGTCTCTGGGCCCTCCTCTTACCAAGGTCCCCATACCTTGCCCAACCATCTTCAATGAAGGAGCCAAGTGACCAGCATGCATCTGGCCCTCAGTCTTCTCAGTCTACCCAGTGGTCTGGGACTGGGTCTTGTAGACTGACTCATGCAGAAGCCACAACCGTTTGGTCATGGAGGTGGGGATGGGAGATCTTGGCTATTTCTCTGAACCTGGGGCCAGGCCAGTGAGTCGCTCTAGCAAGCAGCTATGGCCCACTGCAAGACACAGCTATTAGCCTGTGCCCAGGTGCCCTGGCTTGCTCCCCAGCCCAAAGTCAATGAGCCTGGAAGGCCCTGGGCAAAGCCTGCAATATATCTTTAACTAAACTCTTCTGAGAGGCTGACTCTGATGGAGCTGGATTTTGAACTTCACTAATGGACCTGAGCTCAGTATGCAGCTCCATATTCCTCCTGCCCTCTTACAGTATCTTCTTTGGTAGATTAGTCAATGCATGACTAAAGTTGGTACCTGGACCATCATGGTCCATTTCCACTAGCCCTTGATAACCACATTCAACTCTCTGTCTCTATAACTCAGGTATTTTAACTAACAATATCATGTGATGATAACGTTTCTGTCTTCCTCTAACGAAAATATTACTTAGCACAATTCTCCTAAAGACATATATTTTGCAAATAGGGGAACCATTTATTTATTCACTGCTGAAGGTATAGTAGCATTGTAATATTTTTAAATAAATTTTTATTTGAGCATAGTTACTTTATATTGTTGTATTATTTTCTGCTGTACATCAGTGTGAACCAATTATATGCTTACATAGATCCCTTCATGTTGGATTCTCTTCCCATTTGTGTCAACACAGAGCACTGAGTAGAGTTCCTTGTGCTTTCTTTTTTATTTTGTTAGTAATTTAACTTGATTTCTTTAACTGGAGGATGATTACTATACAACATTGTGATGGTTTCTGCCATACATCAACATTAGTGAGCCATAAGGGCACATGTGTCCAACACATCCTTAGGCCAACCTAAGGGCCCTTAGGCCCTCCCCACCCTATTCCTCTGGGTTCTTCTAGATCGCTGGTTTTGGATGCCATGCCTCATGCATATTTACACGTGAAGGATGATTTTCCTGCATGAAATCTGTACATTTCTATGTTTCACATATGAAAATATGGGTGTAAAGTTTTCCTTCTTCAGCAGGGAGGTAGTGGAGCAAGGAGCATCCCTGGAGTAGGGAGAGGTGTTGGGGATCAGCAAGTGTTCCAGCTGCTGGTGGAAGACATCATTTAGGAGGTGGAATTGGTGGTGGAAGAGGAGCAGGAGAAGCTGTCCTTGCAGGAGCGGGAGGAGAAGACGGATGAGCAGGGCCAGGAACATCCAAGGACAGGAGCCTCGAGTGACCAGCCCCCATTCGAGGTGCTGGAGGCGCTGGCAGCCCTGCACGTAGAGCTGAGCTCCATGAGTGAGAAAGACGCCAAAGCCTATCTTCAGCTCCAGAGGAAGGACCTTCAGAGTAGAAAGTGTCCCTTGAATCAGAGAAGTGCCGTCATCCAGGGCATCCCTGGCTTCGGGGCCAAAGCCGTTTCCTTACTGCTGCTTCTTCAGGGTCAGATGCTCAGGAGGAGAAGGAAAAGGAGCAGGAAGATGGGTAGGGCTTAGGGCACCAGCCATCTGGGGGGGGGGCAAAGGTATTGGGGGGCAATGGAATGGGGGCAGAGGGAGTTATGAGTGCCAGCAGAGCTTGGGAATCTCTCGACCTGTATGTATCTGAGCAAATGACTCTGGGAGGCTCATTTTGGCTTGCATCTGCATAGAAGCCACACACTTTGGCGGGGAAGGTATGTCATCAGTGATCAGAGACCATGTGCCAGTTGACTCCAGTACATCCATGCCACCCCGTGTGAAGACAGGGAGAAGGTAAGAGACCCAGGGCTCTCTTGCTAAACGCACAGACACACACACTGGCCCATGGAGAAAGCATGCTGCAGGGACTGCAGATCTTGAAATTTTAAGCAATTGACATGCCACTACCCAGGACACACATGCCAGGCATACATCAGGAGTGGTCAGAAACAGATCCTCCCTTGGGGGATGCGGACAAGGGTCCCAGAGGACCAAAGGGAACCCAGAGGGATGAGCGCATCTGATGGTGTGGCAGGGGCTGGGGATGTCAGTCTGGCCACCAGGCAAGCGGGAGTACCCTGAGTCCTTGCAGATGCCTGTTCCTGTATCCTCACTCTACCCGAGGCTAACCCTGTTACTCAAGACTTTTCCTTGCCCAGCATGGGGCATGAATAGGTCCTTGACATACAGCAGATGATGAACCACCGCCATATATCCGTCATGATCAGCGAACAAGATGAAGACTTTCTCAGGTCCATGATGGCCTTGAAGGGCAGGGAGGGTGCCTGTGGAAAGGTGGGTGGGGGAGCTGGGAGGGCAAGTGGAGGTGGGGGATCCTGTGACCTGTGTGTGTGATTTCAGTGTGAGCCTTTGGAAAGGAAAATCGGAAGATGTTGATTCCTGCCTGGCAGGCAAGCTGAAGACCCTAGAAGCTTGCACCTCCACCTTTTCCATCCTCCTGGTCCTGGAAGGTGCAGGAACTAGGCCATCCCCAGTCCCGCTGAAAGCTGGTATTTTTCTTTCGGGACAACCCGTACTTCAGGAACAGAGAGATCATTAAGGAGTACCACTTTGGCGTCACTGGTGCAACCTGGCTCCCTGGGCTGTGTGCGTGGCTGGGAGAGGGAGGTGGATGCTCCTCCTACCTGAATCTTCCCTGTCTCCCCAGTACTCCTTCAGTACATAGGGCGTATACTTCCTCTCCGGTCCACTGGGTCTGTGATGATGGATGGGGAGCTCCCAGCCTCAGGCTGGACACCAGCAGCCTGAACTTCCTTAACTGTCTGTTGGACCACAACTGTCCAGGATGGAACAGGATTGCTCAGGTGCAGTCTCTCTGAGCCTGCCCAGAATGGCCGATTGAGGGTGGGGTTCTTGGCTGCCCATGGGAGGGCTTGGGGCCTGGTAAGCCCCATGCTGACCTCCCTTGTGTGGCCAGCAGATCACTGGTGAGGGCCTGTGGGTTAATCCCCTGAAGTACTACCCCCAGAAGGAAGGTCCTGCCATGAGAGATAAGTGACAAGATACAGAGGTTGTGAGGGGTTTGGGAGGTGAGACCTGAGGGCAGATCTGTGGAGAGGCCAGGACCCTCTCCTTTCCCCACTGGGGAAGCTCAGGCTCATGCAGCCTAGATGCAGTGCCTGGATTCAGGTAATGCATGTAGCTGGTGACAGGCTGAGACTGGAAACTTGGGGGCTTCGTGTGTCTTAGTCTCATCCAGAGCAGCTCTGCTTACAGCATGTGAGACCCAGGTGATTCTCACGGAGGCAGGGTGAATGAAGCACCTTTGTCAGCATCATCCTTCCCTGGGTCCTGCTGCTGATGGAGACCCTGGGTCTTCTTCGGTGTGAGCCAGAGGATTCAGGGTGCTGGGGCCCTGAGACCTGCCAGCATGCTGGAACCATTGGGGATGTCACAGGCAGCAGGTGGCCCACCAGGTGAGGAGGCGGCCTTCTTCAGTGGGGAGGCAGTGGAGGAAGGAGTGACCCTGGAGATGGGAGAGGTGTTGGGGATCAGCAAGTGTTCCAGCTGCTGGTGGAAGACATCATTGAGGAGGTTGAAGTGGTGGCGGAGGAGAAGCAGGAGAAGCTGTCCTCGCAGGAGCGGGAGGAGAGGCCCGCGGAGCAGGGCTAGGAACATCCAAGGACAGGAGCTTCAAGTGACTAACCCCCAATGGAGGTGCTGGAGGCTTTGCCGGCCCTGCAGGTGGAGCTGATCTCAGTGAATGAGAAAGACCCCAAAGCCACATCAAACCCTTGGCTTATCCGCAGCACCACACAGGCAGAGGTGGAAAAGACATCAGATGCTTTAGGCACAGGTGGTGGCAGCAGACTCGGAGCTGCTTTTTAAGTTATGCAGGGCAGGACACTCAGGTGAGTGAAGGCCAGAGAGAGTATCCTGGAAAAAAACAGAGTGTCTGGGGAACAGATGGGCTTGGGTGGAGCTGAGCCCAAGGGGGCTGGGAGTCCTGACTCAGAAATCCTGTATGCCTCTCTCCTGTCTCTGCCTCCTAATTTACTTAAGTCCTAATCTGCAGCCTGATGCCACCTGTCCTGTGCACCTCCACACTCAAGACTGTTCATTCAATGACAGGTATTTGTTTATCAGCTGCCTCTGGCCAGGTCGTTTGCCCGGTATGGGACAGCCGTTGAGGAGACAGACAATAATGCCAGTCCTTGGGGAGCAGAAATTCTACCAGAGGTCAAATGCAACCTTCCTGTGGCCGTCGCCTCTGGCTTCGCCCTCCACAGCTCAGCGGCCGGCCCTGCTGGAGCTCCGGCCCATGGATGCAGTTCAGTCTGAGCATGACCCCTACCCCAAGAAGGCACCTCTCTGGACTCACAACCCATCAGCCTCTGCCACCCCATGCCCTGTGTCCTTCTCAGCATGCACCACCATCTGAAATGTCCTCCCTGACACCTGCACCACCTCAGTGTACCTGGCAATGCTACGTCCTCAATGAAGGAAGGTCCCAGCTGCCGTCACACCCTTTCTGTTGAGTTCCCACCACAGATTCCTGTCACATCAGCCTGAACTGACTCTCAAGATGTGTGCAGAGCAGGGGCTTGGTGGGTCCCAAGTGGGTGGACCCACATGGGTCGCTCCAGGGGTCAGGGTAGGCAGGGACCTCCCAGCACCGGCTTGGAACCGACTGGCAGGCAGACTAGCTTCCTTCTCCCAGGGATCAAAACAGGGAGAGTCCCTGGTCAGTGCTCAGGGTTGTGGCTTCCCAGGAAGGACTCTTAGTCCCACGTTCCTGAGCATCCTGTGGCCTGTTAAACTTTCTATCTGTGTGATCTCAATTCCTTCAGGCAGAACACTTTGGGCTATATGCTTGGAAGAATCAACTGGAGTGGTTTCAGTTCATTTCAGTCACTTAGTCATGTCCGACTCTTTGTGACCCCATGGACTGCAGCACGCAAGGCCTCCCTGTCCATCGCCAACTTCTTGAGTTTACTCAAACTCATGTCCATTGAGTCGAGTCAGTGTTGCCATCCAACCATCTCATTCTCTGTTTTCCCCTTCTCCTCCTGCCTTCAATCTTTCCCAGCATCAGGGTCTTTTCCAATCAGTCAGTTCTTTGCATCAGGTGGCCAAAGTGTTGGAGTTTCAGCTTTAGCATCAGTCCTTCCAATGTATATTTAGGACTGATCTCCTTTAGGATGGACTGGTTGGATCTCCTTGCAGTACAAGGGACTCTCAAGAGTCATCTCCAAGACCACACATCAGAGGCATCAATTTGTGGGAACTCAGCCGTCATTATGGTCCAACTCTCACATCCATACCTGACCACTGGAATAACCATAGCCTTGACTAGACGGACTTTGCTGGCAAAGTAATGTCTCTACTTTTTAATATGCTGTTTAGGTTGGTCATAACTTTTCTTCCAAGGAGCAAGCGTCTTTTAATTTCATGGCAGCAGTCACCATCTGCAGTCATTTTGGAGCCCCCCCCCCCCAAATAAAGTCTGTCACTGGTTTCACTGTTTCCCCATCTAATTGCCATGAAGTGATGGGAAATTAATTTTCTGACGATCTTAGTTTTCTGAATGATGAGTTTTAAGTCAACTTTTTCGCTCTCCTCTTTCACTTTCATCAAGAGGCTCTTTAGTTCTTCACTTTCTGCCATTAGGGTAGTGTCATCTGCATATCTGAGGTTATTGATATTTCTCCTGGCAGTCTTGATTCCAGCTTGTGCTTCTTCCAGCCTAGCGTTTCTCATGATGTACTCTGCATATAAGTTAAATAAGCAGGGTGACAATATACAGCCTTGATGTACTCCTTTCCTAATTTGGAACCAGTCTTTTGTTCCATGTCCAGTTCTAACTGTTGCTTCTTGACCTGCATACAGGTTTATCAGGAGGCGGGTAAGGTGGTCTCGTATACGAATCTCTAAGAAGTTTTCAGTTTGTTGTGATACACACAGTCAAAGGCTTTCATGTAGTAAACAAAGCAAATGTTTTTCTGGAACTCTCTTGCTTTTAAGAGAAGGCAATGGCACCCCACTCCAGTACTCTTGCGTGGAAAATCCCATGGATGGAAAAGCCTGGTAGGCTGCAGTCCATGGGTTCGGGAAGAGACAGACACGACTGAGCGACTTCATTTTCACTTTTCACTTTCATGCATTGGAGAAGGAAATGGCAACCCACTCCAGTGTTCTTGCCTGGAGAATCCCAGTGACAGGGGGGCCTGGTGGGCTGCCGTCTATATGGTTGCACAGAGTCTGACACAACTGAAGTGACTTAGCAGCTTGCTTTTTTGATGGTGCACCAGATGTTGGCAATTTGATTTCTAGTTCCTCTGCCTTTTCTAAACCCAGCTTAAACATCAGCAAGTTCTCAGTTCACATACTGTTGAAGCCTGGCTTGGAGAAGTTTGAGCATTACTTTGCTAGCATGTGTGACGAGTGCAATTTTGCAATAGTTGGAACATTCTTTGGCATTGCCCTTCTTTGAGGTTGGAATGAAAACACGTTTTCCAATGCTTTGGCCATTTGCCAAACAGGTGTGTGTGTGTGTCTCTTTGTGGTCACCTCCAAAAAACATAAGCCTCGCCAAACCTCAGGGCACTTACATCTCAAACACACACTTTCTGGTTACTTCCAAAGCAGCTGTAATCAATGCACAAACTTACAAGAGGTCTCCTTCCCCAGCTCTGAGGGGCCTGATCCTTCAGGTTCAAATTGACCAGGCTCACTATCCAATCATTAGAACATGCAGGTTAGGGAGAAGAAAAAGGATCCCGCACCCAGAGCAACACAACCCGTCAGGCCACGTCAGGCAGCCTGTAAACACAGAAGGCCCTTACTTTTATCTGTTACATAAAATCTGTTCTGTGCACACATCACTGTGGTATTTAATAAAATGATGGGTTTCACCTGGTGTGCTCAGCCTTGTTTGTCCCCTCATTTCTGCAGAGCCCTGACCCTACGCTGTCAGTGTGCGGGATGTTGCACCTTGGGGGTCAAGGGCCAGAGCAGGGGGGTGGGGGTAACAGTGCCACAAGGGGTCACCCCGGGCTGTCACTCCCAACCTGGGGTTCGTCATGCCTGAGGCACCTCTGCAGTGCCCTCTCTTCTCCCCAGTTGCACAGACCTGGAAGACTGCTGCCCTGGGCTCCTGCCGCCAGGCCAGATAAAGGTGCTCACTTGCAAGCTGTCCTTTCTCATTGAGGGCTACTGGCAGAAGAGGGGCCAGGAGAGTTTCTACTCATACATGGGTGTGAGGGCCAGATGGATGGAGCCCTGAAATGCACTGTGACCCGCAGGGTGGTCCTGCCCCCCCTCCATCCCAATGGGCACATGCTCTGAGCCCCCAGCCTTGACCACACCATGCCCACACCACCCCATCCCTAGGTCAGGCTGACTCAGCTCCTGTGGACAGAGGCTCACCTGAGCCCCTCCAGCTTCCTGTCCCCTTGGCCCAACTTGTTCAGGGTATCCTAACCCTTGGGAACCTTCAGGCACAGGGGCCCCTCAAACCGAGTGCTTCCTCTGGGAAGGCCCCAGACTCACCCACAGTGCCCCAGCTGGCCCTGGGGCTCCTGTCCCCCGACTTGAGCCCTGGGATGCTGGGCTCAGGGTAGCACTGGGCCAGGCTGTGTGCACTCCCAGCGGCCCGTCAGCCTGCAGGTCATTTTCACCATCAAAAATGAGACCTACAAGTTCCATGGGTTACTGCTGCTGAGCCCGTGGTCTTACACCACATACCGAGGGAGCTAGTGGCTGACCTGCAGCCAGCCTGTGAGCCTGGACATGGTGCCACGGTAGACTGAGCCGCCCCCAAGCAGCAGGGTGGGCGTGTTCCTCATGGGCACCAGGGTCACGCTTTCCCTGGGACATTCTGGCCCCATGTCACAGGGGCAGGAGTCACTGAGGCATCAATAAAGTTGCTGCTGGCCCCTGCAAGGTGGCTACGGTCACAAGGCAAGCTCAACAAGTGCTACCCCAGGGGTATGCAGGGGAAGGTGTGAGAACAGGGTTGGGCTAGGTGAACCACTGGGGGTCCTGGGGGCACTTCTCCACACAGAGACACAAGGACACACAGTTCATGTGAAAAAAAGTCTTCCACTGTTTCCCCATCTATTTGCCATGAAGTGATGGGACTGGATGCCATGATCTTTCTTTTTTGAATGTTGAGCTTTAAGCCAACTTTTTCACTCTCCTCTTTCGTTTTCATCAAGAGGCTCTTTAGTTCTTCTTCACTTTCTGCCATAAGGGTGTTGCCATATGCATATCTGAGGTTATTGATATTTCTCCTGGCAATCTTGATTCCAGCTTGTGCTTCATCCAGGCCAGTGTTTCTCATGGTGTACTCTGCATATAAGTTAAATAACCTGGGTGACAATATACAGCCTTGACATACTCCTTTTCTTTTTGGAACCAGTCTGTTATTCCATGTCGAGCTCTAACTGTTGCTTCCTGACCTGCATACAGATATCTCAAGAGGCAGGTCAGGTGGTCTGGTATTCCCATCTATTTCAGAATTTTCCACAGTTTATTGTGATCCATACGGTCAAAGGCTTTACTACACTCAATAAAGCAGAAATACGTGTTTTTCGGAAATTGTTATTTTTTTGATGATCCAGCAGATGTTGACAATTTGATCTCTGGTTCCTCTGCCTTTTCTAAAAGCAGCTTGAATATCTGGAAGTTCACAGTTCATGTATTGCTGAAGCCTGGCCTGGAGAATTTTGAGCATTACTTTGCCAGTGTGTGCAAAGAGTGTAATTGTGTAATAGTTTGATCATCCTTTGACAGTGCCTTTCTTTGGGATTGGAATAAAAAGTGACCTTTTCCAGTCCTGTGGCCACTGCTGAGTTTTCCAAATTTGCTCACATATTGAGTGCAGCACTTTCATAGCATTATCTTTTAGGATTTGAAATAGCTCAACTGGAATTCCATCACCCCCACGAGCTTTGTTTTTAGTGATGCTTCCTAAGGCACAATTGGCTTCAGATTTCAGGATGTCTGGCTCTAGGTGAGTGATCACACCTTTGTGATTACCTGGGTCATGAAGATCTTTTTTGTACAGTTATTCTGTGTATCCTTGCCACCTATTCTTAATATTTTCTGCCTCTCTAAGGTCCATACCATTTCTGTCCTTTATTCTGCCCATCTTTGCATGAAATGTTCCCTTCATATCTCTGATTTTCTTGAAGAGCTCTCTAGCCTTTCCCATTCTATTGTTTTCCTCTGTTTCTTTGCATTGATCACTGAGGAAGGTGTTCTTATCGCTTCTTGCTATTCTTTGGAACTCTGCATTCAAATGGGTATATCTTTCCTTTTCTCCTTTGCTTTTCACTTCTCTTCTTTTCACAGCTATCTGTAAGGCCTCCTCAGACAACCATTTTGCCTTTCTGCATTTCTTCTTCTTGGGAATGGTCTTGGTCATTGCCTCCTGTACAATGTCACGAACCTCCACCCATAGTTCATCAGGTACTCTGTCTGTCAGATCTTGTCCTGAAATCTATTTCTCACTTCCACTGTATAATCGTAAGGGATTTGATTTAGGTCATACCTGAATGATCTGATGGTTTTCCCTACTTTCTTCAATTTAAGTCTGAATTTGGCAATAAGGAGATCATGATCTGAACCACAGTCAGGTCCTGGTCTTGTTTTGGTAACTGTATAGAACTTCTCCATCTTTGGCTGCAATAATATAATCAATTTTATTTTGGTGTTGATCATCTGGTAATGTCCATGTGTAGAGTCTTCTCTTTTTGTTGGAAGAGGGTGTTTGCTATGACCAGTGTGTTCTCTTGGCAAAACTCTATTGGCTTTTGCCCTGCTTCATTCTGTACTCCAATCCCACATTTGCCTGTTACTCCAGATGTTTCTTGACCTCTGACTTTTGCATTCCAGTCCCCTATAATGAAAAGGATATCTCTTTTGGATGTCAGTATTAAAACGTCTTGTAGGTCTTCACAGAACCATTCAACTACAGCTTATTCAGTAGTATTGGTCAGGGCATAGACTTTGATTACCATGATATTGAATAGTTTGCCTTGGAAACGAACAGAGATCCTTCCACCATTTTTGAGATTGCATCCAAGTACTGCGTTTTGGACTGTTTTGTTGACTATGATGGCTACTCCATTTCTTCTAAGGGAATCTTGCCCACAGTAGTAGATATAATGGTCATCTGAGTTAAATTCACCCATCCCAGTCCATTTTAGTTTGCTGATTGCTAAAATGTTGATGTTCACTCTTGCCATCTCCTGTTTGACCACTTCCAATTCACCTTGATTCATCTACCTAATATTCCAAGTTCCTATGCAATATTGCTTTTTAGAGTATTCGACCATGCTCCCATCACCAGTCACATCCACAACTGGGTGTTGTTTTTGCTTTGGCTCTTTCTCTTCATTCTTTCTGGAGTTCTCCACTGATCTCCAGTAGCATATTGGACACCTACTGACCTGGAGAATTCATCTTTCAGTGTCCTATCTTTTTGTCTTTCATACTGTTCATGGGGTTCTGAAGACAAGAATACTGAAGTGGTTTGCCATTCCCTTCTCCAGTGGCCCATATTTTGTCAGAACGCTCCACCTCGACCCATCCCTCTTGGGCAGCCCTACACAGCACGGCCGATAGTTTCATTGAGTTAGACAAGCTGTGGCCCATGTGATTATACCACTCCCTACCTTGAACATGGGGAATCTCCTCACAACCACCGCTCCTGACCTTGGGCATTTGGTATCTCCTCATGGTCCCCACTCCTGATCTTGGACGTGGGATATATCCTCTCAGCTGCTCGCTGCTCCAGCACCACACAGCCACCACTCACTGCTGATGCTGTGTGGTGGAAATAAAGCTGAAAGTTCTGGGATAAGTGTGCCGATGATAGAACACATTTAATCCAGCTTTCTACAAAACACCAGTGACAACAATACTTCACATTTGTTTCACACTTTAGTTTATATCATGTTTTTGTTTGTAGTCTTCAGTGCTGCTTTCTAATAACCAATTTCACTGGTTTTTCAATACATCCTCTGGGCTCCTTCTTCAGCAGCTCTGGTCTGGCCTCTGGCCCTGGGACCAACATAGGTCCCCCAGCTCCTTGGAGCCAGATTAACCCCAGGCTCTTGGCCCCACTTTCCAAAGTTGTATCGAGTCATTAAGAGCCCTCCATCCCTCCCACACACCTGCAAGCAGACAGCTGTGTCTAGAGCTCAGCAAGTACCACAGTCTAGACCCCAGGGCTGCTGGCAAATGTGGGGCAGGACAGATAGAGGGAGGGTAGATGGGTGTTGGGCAGTGTCCATGACCAAGCCTGGGAGCCATAATTTCTGCCTAGACCTCACGTAAACCCAAAGCTTTCTGAACCCCATACACTCCTGGCAGGCCTATCCATCCCCGTGTACTCAGAGGTTTCTGTCCATGCGCTTTTCCCCAAAACCGGGGGCTTTTCTTTCTTTCTTTTTTTGGCCTGGGAAATCCCATGGACAGAGGAGCCTGGTGGGCCACAGTCCATAGGTTCGCAAAGAGTCTGACATGACTTAGCCAGAAAACAACAACCAGTAGATGAGAAAGCAAAGGAAGGTTAACAAAAAAAAAAAAAAAAAAAAAAAAGAAGAAGAAGAAGAACACAAAGCAATGAAAAATCCTGTCACTGTCATTAGAAGGTAACTGAGGACCTTCCATCACCCTAAGAAACTTTCAGATGAACGCACAGTTAGAAACTGTACTGTGTTCCTACATCCTACCATACACATTCCTACTATGATCGGACAGAACAGACTTGTCAAATAACAATAATTATCATGATCATCAGTCTCTGCTATTCATCAGTATACTCTTCACTTTCAACACGTATTTCTTTAATATTTAATCAGTGTCATCAGGCATTCTCTAAGGGCTTCCCTGGAGGTTCAGACAGTAAAGAATCTGCCTGCAATGCAAGGGACCTGGCCTTGATCCTTTGGTGAAGATGATCCCCTGGGGAAGGAAATGGTTGATATCTAACAACTCCAGGACTTTCAATCACTAGAGAACTCCTGGCCCCATATAACATTAATAGATGAGTGCCCTCCCAAAAGCCTCCATCTCAACACTAAGACTAAACCACACCCAAAAGCCAGCAAGCGATAGTGCTAAACACCCCTCACCTATCCTCAGCCAAATAGGGCACAGCCTTGAACATTGGCAGACAGCCTGCTCAAAGCCATACTGAACCCATAGACGCCCCAAACCACACTACTGGACCCTGCCACTGCCCTTCAGAAAGACAAGATCTAGCTCCACCTACCAGAATACAAACACAAATCCCTCCAACCAGGAAACCTTCACAAAGCATTGGTCCAACCCCACTCAGGAGAGGTAGACTCCATACTTAAGAGGAACTATAACCTTTCAACCAAGAAAGGGATCACAAACACAGTAAATTAAACAAAACAAAATGACAGAGAAACATCCAGCAGATGGAGGAACATGGTTAAAACCCAAAGGACTGAACAACAAAAATAAATGAGACCTAGGTAACTTAAAAGCTTTTTCACAACAAAGGAAACTGTAAGCAAGGTGAAAAGACAGCCCTCAATATGGGAGAAAAAATAGCAAATGAAGCAACTGACAAAGAACTGATCTCCAAAATATACAGGCAGCTCGTGCAGCTCAACACTAGAAAAATAATCAACTCAATCAACAAGTGGACAGAAGACCTAAATAGACACTTCTCCAAAGAAGACCTACAGATGGCTAAAAAACACATGAAAAGATGTTCAATATTGCTCATTAATAGAGAAATGCAAATCAAAACTACAGTGATGTACCATCCAACAAGGGTCAGAATGGCCATCATCAAAAAGACCACAAAGACTAAATGCTAGAGAGGGTGTGAAGAAAGGGTAATCCTCTTGCACTCTTGGTGGGGACAGAGGCTGATACAGCCACTATGGAGAACAGTATGGAGATTCCATAAAAAACTAGGAATAAAGCTACCATATGACACAGTAATCCTACTACTGTGCATATAACCAGAGGAAACCATAACTGAAAAAGACATATGTACCTCATTGCTCACTGCTGTACTATTTGCAATATTTAGGACATGGAAACAACCTGTCCATCAACAGACGAATGGATAAAGTAGCTGTGGTACACATATACAGTGGAATACTACTCAGCCATAAAAAAGAACACATTTGAGTCACTGCTAATGAGGTAGATCACAGACCATCCCAGTTCCATCTATGCCAGGTCAGCACACAGAACACCCACCTCCATCCATGCCATGTTATCACACAGACCACCCCACCTCCATCCATGCTAGGTCAGCACAAAACCACCCTAGCTCCATTCATGCCAGGTCAGCACTAAACCACACAGCTCAATCCATGCCAGGTCAGCACACAGATCACCTCACATCCATCCATGCCAGATCAGTACACAGAGCACCCCAGCTCCATCCATGCCCGGTTAGCACTAAACCACACAGCTCAATCCATGCCACATCAGCACACAGACCACCCCACTTCCATCCATGCCAGGTCAGCACACAACCACCCCAGCTCCATCCATGCCAGGTCAGCACACACACTGCTCGCCTGCCCTGCTCGCCCCCTACAGAGCCTGTGTCCTGAATTTGTTTTCCATGAGTGACACTCCTTTTGTCCACATTTCCTCACAACCTATCTGCATTGCCCCATCCACCTTCCCCTCTCCTCTGCATCTTAGCACTTGCTCTCAGGAAGTTCTCCACCTTTTCCATCACTGAGTACAACCCCCTTTCATATATTCGCATCTTTTCTCACCCTCCACGATCACACCATCGTGGTTATGTGGGTCATGAAGACCTTTTTTGTATAGTTCTTCTGTGTGTTCTTTCCATCTCTTTTTAGTATTTTCTGCCTCTGTTAGGTCCATACCATTTCTGTCCTTTATTCTGCCCATCTTTGTATGAAATGTTCCCTTGGTATCTCTAATTTTCTTGAGGAGATCTCTCGTCTTTCCCATTCTATTGTTTTCCTTATTGTTTTGCATTGATCACTGAGGAATGCCTTCTTATCTCTCCCTGCTATTCTTTGGAACTCTGATTTCAAATGGTTATATATTTCCTTTTCTTCTTTGCCTTTTGCTTCTCTTCTTTTCTCAGCTATTTGTAAGGCCTCCTCAGACAGCCATTTTGCTTTTCTTTTCATTTCCTTTTCTTGGGGATATTCTTGATCCCTGCCTCCTATGCAATGTCACGAACCTCTGTCCATAGTGCTTCAAACACTCTGTCTGTAAGATCTAATCCCTTCAATCTATTTGTCACTTCCACTGGATAACCATAAGGGATTTGATGTAGGTCATACCTAAATTGTCTAGTGGTTTTCCATACTTTCTTCAATTGAAGTCTGAATTTTGAAATACGGACTTCATGATCTGAGCCACAGTCAGCTCTGGGTCTTGTTTTGCTGACTCTATAGGGCTTCTCCATCTATGGCTGCAAATAATAGAATCAATTTGATTTTGCCATTGACCACCTGGTGATGTCCATGTGTAGAGTCTTCTCTTGTGTTGTTGGAAGAGGGTGTTTGCTATGACCAGTGTGTTCTCTTGTCAAAACTCTGTTAGCCTTTGCCCTGCTTCATTGTGTACTCCAAGGACAAATTTGCTTGTTACTCCAGGTATTTCTTGACTTCCTGCTTTTGCATTCCAGTCCCCTATAAACAAAAGGACATCTTTTTTGGGTGTTAGTTCTAGAAGGTCTTGTAGGTCTTCATAGAACCCATCAACTTCAGCTTCTTCAGCATTAAAGATTGGTCAGTGCCGGAGTCCAACTCCAGCAACCAGGGATTCAATCTGAAGAGATGGACGGTGTCGGCAATGAGACAGCCTCTCATTTTTCTATGGACTGCCTCTTTATTCCAAGTTTAAGATTGTCTTTTATACTTTTACAAAAACATTAGGCCAGGAGTTTGACATTTTCAGTTCCCCCTCTCCCAGATTTATTATCTCCATAAATCATTGTTGCTCTTAAAAACAGAGTTCCTGATTCAGTGATTCTCTTTGAATCAGCCTTATCATCTATTATCTACCTCTTCTACTGTGTCCTATAGTTAACTTGTGATTACATTGTAACTCATGCTACATTCCTCAGTTTACTACTTATCTTCCTAAATCCTCTTTGCCCCTAACATCCTGAGCTCACTATCTCTTAAAAAGACTTCTAGCTATAGTGTCTCTAAAAATTCCTAATTTCTATAAGCTATAGTAAAATATGCTAACTTTACAAGATTCCTTAAATCTTTAACTTCTAACTCTTTTAATTATTTCTAAGCCCTAAATTCAGTAAACTCCTTTGCCATAAACATTCTCCTCACAAATAGGCTTCAGATATCAATCCCTCCCATGGCCTAAAGCTACGGTCTATGTGCTCATCCTGGAACAATCTTTTGTAAAAGTCCTTGAACAAATGTCAACGATTAACTTTATGAATTATTTTCTGAGCACAACTGCAGAAGGCTTTTTGCCTTCTCATGCTCCTCTCAAGAACAATAAGCACCTTAATATTCCTTTTCAGTCAACTCAGCTGAGGAGAGGAAAAGACAGGTCAGAATTACAAGGCCTAACTCCTTCATCCCGGGATCCATGCCTGCGGAATGAGGAGAGGGGGCTGGCGACCATGCCTCCATTTTGTCAGTAAGGCCTAACACGGCTCCCAACAGATCAGTTTGACTAGTTTTCTGTGATTGTGGTTTTTATTCTGTCTGCCCTCTGACTGACAAGGATAAAAGGCTTATGGAAGATTCTTGATGGGAGAGACTGACTGTGGGGGAAACTGGGTCTTGTTCTGATGGGTGGGGCCATGCTCAGTAAACCTTTAATCTAAAGTGACAAAATGGTGGAGTAGAAGGACCTGTGCTCATCTTCTGTGAGAACTCCAAAATACAACTTATGCTGAACAACTATCAACAGGAGGATGTTGGATCCCACCAAAAAAGATACCCCACATCCAAAGGCAAAGGAGAAGCTCCAACAAGATGGTAGGAGGGGCGAAATCGTGTTTAGAAGCAAACCCCATACCCGCCAGAGACACTGAGCTTGGAGGGTTCAAACAAAACCTTGTGTGCTTCAGGACCTAAGAGAAAGGAGCAATGACCCCACAAGAGACTGACCCAGACTTGCCCGTGAGTTCCCAGGGATTTCTGGTGGAGGTGTGGGTCGGTGGTGGCCTGCTGCAGGGTCAGAGCCACTGGGTGCAGCAGTGCATGCACAGGACCTTTTGAAGGAAGTTGCCATTGTCTTCATTACCTCCACCAGAGTTTGGTCTCTGGTAAAACAACAGTGAGGGCCACAGCCCCGCCCATCCACAGAAAGTCATGTTGATGGGCATTTAATATTCACAAGGTCCAAGGGTTTCTAAGTAAAAAACAACTGATCTCCTGGAGTCTCCAAGGGGTGGTCACCAAAAAAAACTTCATAATTGTGCAGACCGTCACAAAGTCAATTTTAACAGGTACCTTTAACTCACACTTTAAAAAAATCACATGAAAAGATGTCAAAATTGCTAAATATTAGGCAAGGGTGTTCGGTATCACCTCACACCAATCAGAAAGGTGATTGTCAAGCACTCTACAAAGGTTAAATCCACCCGATGCCATGAAGAAAAGGGAACCCTCCACCTCCGTTGCTGTAAATGAAAACAGATGAAAGCCACTGTGGATAACAGCATGGGCATACATCAATAATGAAAATGAGAATGAAATTAGAATATCCCTCAAACCATACACAAATATAAACTTCAAAAAGAAAAGATCTAAATGTTAGATGGATACTATGCAATTTTGAGGACAATATAGAGGGGACATGCTATAACATCAATTCCACCAAGTGTGCCCAGAATAATGAAAAATGAACCAAAACTAAGAAAATAGGGCTGAATTAACCTTAAAAGTATTTGCACAGCAAAGGAACACTAAATGAAAGAGAAAGACAGTCCTCAGAATGGGAAAATATATATATATATATATATATATATTTGCAAACAAAGACGTCCACAAGGAATAAAGAAGATGGGGTACATAGACGATGAACAGTCACTCAGCCATAACAAGCAGGAAAGAATGCCATGGGCGGTCTCAGGGAATAAAATAGAGATGATCATAACAAGTGAGGTGAGAGCCACAGGGAGGGATATTAGCATAAGATATCCCTTGTAGCTGGGATCTAAAAATGGATACAGATGAACTTCTTTACCAAAAAGAAACAGTCTCCCAGACTCAGAAAAGAATCAGTGGTCCCCCGAAAGAAAAAAAAAAAAAAAGACAACTGTGGGGCATGGAGTAATGAACTGATTCAATCTGACATAGGGAGGCTAATATTATTTAAAAAAAAAAAAAAAAGAATCCACCAGGAACCACTGTGTAAACAGGAATCCTATTCAACACTTTAGCATCCTATATCGGAAAAGAACTTGGTAGAGAAGATATACACATCTACGTACAAGTGAATCAAGTTGCTGTCAACCCAAAAGAAAAACAAAAAAACACCCACAACCTTGTCATTCAACTATATAACCTTGTCATTCAACTACATATGCCAAATCAAATTAGGGAAGAAAAGTATAATAAAGGAGTCAGAAAGGCTGACTCTACTGCCCTCAGGACATGGTGGCCTGGATGGTGTCATATCCCTGGACCTGAGCTGGGTTTGGTCCCCTGACCAGAGGGCCTCAGTTCAGACCGGAGCTGGGAGCATGTGCCAAGAAATGTGACCCCACAATGGGCCTGGGGTGTCTCCTTCCCTCTGCATGAGCACCCAATCTCCAGATGTTGGTGGAACCTCCAGTAGAGAAACCCAGCCTACATCACCCAAGAATTGGTGGAGCCTCTGGGCTGGAACATGTTTGCAAGGTCCCCTGGCCACTCTATGTCCCTTAGGCTGGGGCTCCTCTCTCCTGCCTCCGTCCTTAGGGTCACCCCACCTAGAGGTGACAGCACCCTCTGCAGAGTGGTATCCACAAACTGGGATGTGTCCTGGGGACCCTTGGTAAGGGGAAAGGAGAAATGAGGCTCAAGTCTTGGCACATTCCACTCTAGATGACAATCCATGAACAGAGTTTTCCATAAGACTCAATGCCTGAGTATCAGAGTGGGGCAGGAAGCAATGCTGTTTCCTTAGAACCATCTTCCAAAAAACAACTTTAAACCTAGTGGTGCTGGGCTCTTCATATTCACAAGGCCCGTAGGACTGTAAATGACCCCCCCCCCTTCCAGTCATGTCCCAGTGTAGATTATCAGACAGGAATTCAAAAAAGGGCCACCTTTCAAGAAAACAATGCCAAGAGGTAAACTGTAGTCACTCTGCACATGATTGAAAAGCACCTGGAAAGTTTGTCCAGCTCACTATATATTCAGTTCCATTGCTCAGTTGTGTCCTACTCTTTGCATTCCCATGGACTGCAGCACACCACTATGTATTAAATCCACGCAAATCAAAACTCCCATGAAAAATCCCCTCCCACAGGTCACAGTGGCCACTGTCTAAAAATCTACAGAGAATATGGGTTGCAGAGAATGGAGGGAAAAAGGAAGTCTCCTACACTCTCAGTGGTGGTGTAAATGGGTGCAGGAACTATCAAAACCAGCAAGGAGGTTCTTTATCAACTAAACATCCAGAAAGCTCATGGCCCAACAATCCCACGTCTGGGCTCAGACCCAGAGAAAAATCAGAATTCACAGTGACCCGTGCACCCTTGTTTTCAAGGCAGCTCGATTGACAACGGCCAAGAACTAGAATTGTTGCTGGCCAGAATCTTGGCTTTCTCTGCCCAGTGAAGCCAAATAGAAAATACGGAGACAGAGTTTGAAGGAGATACGAAGGTAGCTTTTATTCTCAAGCCAGCAGAGAGGGGAACACAATAAGGTCATGCCTCAAGGATTGTGTACCCCCCCACCCCACCCATTAAGAGTCTAGAGGCTTATATAAGGCAAGGACTCACAGCCAGGTGTCAGTGAAGAGGAACAAAGGGGATAGGATTTAGATTTCCTCCTCATGCATTTTTCCAAAGACCATCATAGACTGAAGTCAATAACACAGTAACTGACTCTGGCAGTTGAGGTGGCTCCACGGCCTTCTTTCTGATATGTAAGTACAAGGGGAAGGGTATTGTAAGGGTAAAAACCAGATAGGGGGTGTATTTAGTATGGAGTCCAAGGAAAAAAAATGTTACTCGTGGCTCCTGCAGAGTGGCAGGGCAGAAAAGCAAACTCAGTCACAGACATTCAGCAGTTAAAGTAAAAAAACAAAACAAAACAAAAAAAAACTAGGAATGCTCAGGCTTGCTCACTATTTTATTTATCTCCTTTTTTCTCAAAAAAGTGAAAGAATAAAAAACTCATTCCTCTTTTTTTTCCTTTGCATGTATTCTCAGTCGCTTTAGTCATGTCCAACACTTTGTGACCCCATGGACTGTAGCCCGCCACACTCCTCTGTCCATGGGATTCTCCAGGCACGAATACTGGAGTGGGTTGCCATGCCCTTCTCTAGGGGATCATCCCCACTCAGGGACTGAACCCACGTCTCCTGCATTGGCAGGTGGATTCTCTACTGGCTGATCCACTAGGGAAGCCCTCCCTGCAACAAATTCAACCAAGTTATTCATCGACAGGAAAATGAAGTCAGAGTGGTGCACATCTGCACTGAAATGCTACCCAGCCCTGAATCAGAATGGAATAATGTCACTGGATGGATAGGGTGAATACTATACTAAGTAAAGGAAGGCAGAGAAAGACAAATATCAGAAGGTATCACTGACAGGTATCTTCTTGAAATTAATGCAAATGTATGCTATTACACAGTAGAAACAGACTCACAAACTTAAAAAAAATAACTTATGATTATTAAAAAAATGAATAAATGAAGAGTTTGCAAGAAACAAACAGACGTTAATATACATCAAACAGATAATCAGGAAAAAAAAAAAAAAAAAACACGTTGACTAGCAAAGGACAGCCTACTGGAGACACTGTAATCCTCTCTGTGGGGAAAATGAACCCAAAAAAGAATTGATAAATGTCTGTGTATCAATGAATCTAGCTCCTGTACACATGAAACAAACACAGTATTGGAAATCGACCCTACTTTAAAATAAAACAACAATGAATGCACAGAAAAAGAAATTTACAACAGTATCCTCTATGGCACACCTCCAAGAGTCATGAAATTAAAGCAAAAATAAACAAATGGGGCCTAATTAAACTTAAAAGCTTTTGCACAACGAAGGAAAGTATAAGCAAGGTGAAAAGACAGCCTTCAGAATGGGAGAAAAAAAAATAGCAAACGAAGCAACTGACAAAGAATTAATCTCAAAAATATACAAGCAGCTCCTACAACTCAATTCCAGAAACATAAATGACCCAATCAAAAAATGGGCCAAAGATCTAAACATACGTTTCTCCAAAGAAGACATACAGATGGCTAACAAACACATGAAAAGATGTTCAAAATCACTCATTATCAGAGAAATGCAAATCAAAACCACAATGAGGTACCATGTCATGCCAGTCAGGATGGCTACTATCAAAAGTCTACAAACAATAATGCTGGAGAGGGTGCAGAGAAAAGGGAACCCTCTTACACTGTTGGTGAGAATGCACACTACTACAGCCACTATGGAGAACAGGGTGGAGATTCCTTTAAAAACTGGAAAATAGAGCTGCCATATGGCCCAGCAATTCCACTGCTGGGCATACACATTGAGGAAACCAGAATTGAAAGAGACATGTGTACCACAATATTCATCGCAGCACTACTTACAATCACCAGGTCTTGGAAGCAACCGAGATGCCCATTGGCAGATCAATGGATAAGAAAGCTGTGGTACATATACACAATGGAATATTACTCAGCTATTAAAAAGAATACATTTGAATCAGTTCTAATGAGGTGGATGAAACTGGAGCCTATTATACAGAGAGAAGTAAGTCAGAGAGAAAAACACCAATACAGTATATTAACACATATATATGGAATTTAGAAAGATGGTTACAATGACCCTGTATGTGAGACACAAATGAGACACAAATGTAAAGAACAGACTTTTGGACTCTGTCGGAGGAGGTGATGGTGGGATAATTTGACAGAATAGCATTGAAACATGTATATTACCATATGTGAAGTAGATCACCAGTGCAGATTTGATGCATGAGACAGGGTGCTCGGGGCTGGTGTACTGGGATGACCCTGAGGGATGGGATGGTGAGGGAGGTGGGAGGGGGTTCAGGATGGGGAACATATGTACACCCATGGTTGATTCATGTCAATGTATGGCAAAAATCACAATATTGTAAAGTAATCAGCCTCCAATTAAAATAAATTAATTAATTAAAAAAAAAGAAATTTAGAAGTGCTGTCTCCTTGTGGCCATTTTTTGTAACAGAACTCTAAAAGCTGTGATCAGTTCAGTTCAGTCACTCAGCCGTTTCTGACTCTTCACAACCCCATGGACTGCAGCACTCCAGGCCTCCCTGTCTATCACCAACTCCTGGAGTTTACTCAAACCCATGTCCATTGAGTTGGGGATGCAATCCAAACATCACATCCTCTGTCACCCTCCCTTGTCCTCCTGACCTCAGTCTTTCCCAGCATCATATATTTATGTGTGTGTCTGTTTGTGCACAGGAAGGACTTGAGGGCAGGGACCACCTGGGAGAAGGGAGGAGCCCACCTGGCATCTCCAGGTGGAAGTTGAGTCCCTCTGGGTCAGAGCACTGAGCCTGAGGGAGCCCCTGGACTGTGGCTCATGGGGCACAGTAACAAGCCCCTCACAAGTCCTGAGCTGGTGCTGACCCTGTGCTGGCCAGTGCCACTGAGGGACGACACCTGATGACCCAGGTCTTGTGTCCTGCCCTTACATTGAGGGGGCAGGGCCATGGGCTGGTCGGAGTGGATGGACACTTTGGGAGCCCGGGAAGTGCTTGAGGGACCCAGTGAGCATTTCAGGGGGCTGGAGAGTTTGGGGGACTCAGTGAGCATTTCAGGGGGCTAGTGAGTATCTGGGGGACCCAGTGAGCATTTCAGTGCCAGCATGTTTGGGGGACCCAGTGAGCGTTTCAGGGGGCTGGCGAGTTTGTGGGCCTGAGCAAAGGTCTAGGAGCCTGGTGTTCATGAAGAGGCCCTGCATTGCTCCATCCATTCATTCACCTGATAACTATTTACTGAGTGCCTCTGTGCTCATCCTCACCCACAGATGTGTGCAAGGTCACACGGAGCCTCCTCCACTGTCTCACTGCGGGCCCATGGGGGCAGAACCTGAACTTACTGGCACACGTCCCACCTGCTCCCCTGAGTGGACTGAGAACGCAGAGGGCGTGGCAGACCCACAGGAGGAAGTGCCCCGTGGAGCAGAAGCCATCGGGGTGTGCAAGTGCACCCGACTTGATCCCTGGGGTGCTTTCCGAGGCCCCAAGCCTGGGTGGCACTACTGCCAAGCACTCCTGAATCTGCACTTGGAAACCAGACAGCTGGGGCTCATAGACAACGAAAAGAGGGTAGGTGACCCACACCTATGTACCTGGGAGACTGGAGAGTGTCTTGCAAGTACAGGATTGGTGTCCACAGGCGATGGATTATTCCTCCCATCACAGTGAACCCACAACCATCTCAGGCCAGCGCAAATGGGAGGATGAAGTGCTTGTGACATACTGACCTGGATTCTAATGGAACAGAGGTCCAGGGATGTGGACACAAGAGAGCTCAGGAGTGCGCAGGTGATCTGTGTTATGGGGAGAGTTGTGGACAGGACACCCAGTGGGCAGGTTACCTGTAGTATGGGGAGGTCTCCTTTGTGAGAGGAAGACAGACACACACCCACAGGTGTTCCCAGGATGGTGACACAGACACACCAAAGGAGCCCTATGTGACGGGGCACACACATCCACATGTTCTCCCCATGGTGCCGTGCTTTGGGTTCTGGCATACTGTTTTGCTGTGTGTTGTACTTGCACCTCATTGAATATTCAGATTAGAAAAGAGACTTTTATTCTGAAGGGTTATTGTGAAGAGGAAAGGGGACTATTTCAGGAGGATAAGAGTCCTTCAGGGAGAAGGACTATTACTCTAGAGAGGGCATGATTACATAGAGGTAGGACTTTATTTGTACAAGGGGCAATATTACTGTAGAGAGGTGACTAATATGATAGAGGGGAGATACAACAATAAATGGGGCTACGACCATGTAGGGGGGATGCTACTGTGGAGAAAGTGAAAGTCACTCAGTTGTTTCTGACTCTATACAGGCCATGGAATTCTCCAGGCCAAAATACTGGAGTGGGTAGCCATTCCATTCTCCAGGGGATCTTCCCAACCCAGGGAGTGAACCCAGGTCTCTCGCAATGCAGGCGGATTCTTTACCAGCTGAGCCACCAGGGAAGCCCTACTGTGGAGAGGAGACTCATAATTAAAGAGGACCCTTACTGTAGTGGGAGACTATTACTATGGAGGGGGAAAATTTATAATAAAAGGACTCTGATACCATGGGGGCTGTTATGAAGGGGAAGGGGCTATGACAATATAGAGAACTATTATAATATAGGAACTATTACAATAGAGGGAGACCATTCTGTAGAGGGGGACTATTACAGAAGTTCAGTTCAGTTCAGTTGCTCAGTCGTGTCCGACTCTTTGAGACCTCATGAACCACAGCACGCCAGGCCTCCCTGTCCATCACCAACTCCTGGAGTCCACCCAAACACATGTCCATTGAGTTGGTGATGCCATCCAACCACCTCATCCTCTGTGGTTCCCTTCTCCTCCTGCCCTCAATCTTTCCCTACATCAGGGTCTTTTCAAATGAGTCAGCTCTTCGCATCAGGTGGCCAAAGTATTGGAGTTTCAGCTTCCAAATCAGTCCTTCCAATGAACACCCAGGACTGATCTCCTTCAGGATGGACTGGTTGGACCTCCTTGCAATCCAAGGGACTCTCCAGTGTCTTCTCCAACACAACAGTTCAAAAGCATCAACTCTTTGGCACTCAGCTTTCTTTACAGTCCAAATCTCACATTCATACATGACCACTGGGAAAACCATAGCCTTGACTAGACGGACCTTTGTTGACAAAGTGATGTCTTTGCTTTGCTGTATTACAGAAGAGGCAGAACTATTTATGGAGGGAGGACTCTTACCATAGAGGGGGGCTATTAAAATAGAGGAGAATTCTCACTGTTGAGAGAGGACTATTATAGCATATTTGAGACTATTATAATAGAGGGTGGTCTATCATTGTGGGGGGGGTTATTACTGAACAGAGGGGGCTATGACAAAGAGAGAGGGACTATCATAATAGAAGAGGACTATTACCTTAGGGAGGACTATTATAATGGATGGGGGTCTATTACTGCAGACAGGGACTATTACAATAGAAAGGGACTAGTGAAATTGAGGAAGACTATTATTATAGAGTGGGGACTACTATGATAGAGAAGGGACGATTAATATAGAGTAAGGGCAGCAGAAGGGGACTATTAGTGTAGAGGGGAAACTAGGACAATAGAGGCGGGACTGTTACAGTAGAAGGGGGACTTTGACTGTGGAAGGGGAATACTGACAACAGAGGGAGATTATTACATGAGAGACTATTACCGCACAGAGAGACTTATTAGAATAGGGAGTGGACTATGACAGTAGAGGGAGATTATAGCAATGAAGGACTTTTACTCTAGAAGGGGGATATTAGAGGCAGACTATTATAATTTAAGGGGACTACTACAATCAAGAAGGACTATTATTGCAGAGAGGGGACTATGACAGTACTGCTGTAGAAGGGGAACTTTGACAATAGAAGGGGGGACTACTACAATAGAAAGTGAAGTATGACAATAGAGACAGGACTACTAGTGTATGGGGTGGAGGACTATGACAATAAAAGAGAACTATTACTCTATTAATTTTCTAATAGAGAACTGTTACCCTATAGGGGTAACTGTTACTATGACAATAGAGAGGAGCTAATACTGTAGAAGAGGAACAATTACTGTGGTGGGGGGGCTATGACAATAGAAGGGGAGTAATACAATTAAGGAGGACTATTATACAGAGCAGGGACTACAACAATAGAGGAGCACAGTTACTGTAGAAGTAGAATTTTGAGAATAAAGGGCTATTACTCTAAACACTATGACATTAGTGTTGGTCATTCAGTCATGTCTGACTGAGACTCCATGGACGGACCACATGGACCCCGCCAAGCTCCTCTGTACATGGGATTCTCCAAGCAAGAATACTGGAGTGGGTTGCCATGCCTTTCTCCAACTATGATATTAGAGGGGGCTATTACTATAGAAGGGGAACTATTACTGTCGAGGGGAGAGTATGACAACAGAAGGGGAGTATTACTGTAGAGGGGTGACTATGACAACAGAAGGGGATTATTGCTGTAGAGGGGGGACCATGAAAACAGAAAAGGACTATTACTGTAGAGGGGGAACTATGGCAACAGAAGGGAATTATTACTATAGAGAGGGGACCTTAAGAATAGAGACAACCCCTGTCCGTGGAGAGCAGTAAACACAAAAATAAAGGCCCAGGCATGTGTTTGCCATGAAAGGAGTCCTGATGGCATGTGGACCACAGGCCCTGACTCAGGAGGAGCTGTGAGGGGAAGGTTCTGCTCAGGCAGCAACAGTGGCTGCTGTTGGGGCTAGGCAGGGAGAACCAGTGTGTCACAGGCCCATGTTCTGACAGGTCCTGGGAATGACCGGGTCAGCCCCGACTGATGATCCCAGGGAGGGGCTGGTCTGTGTGGCCAGGTCAGGGAAGTCAGGATCTGGATCTGAGTCTCTACAGGGAGAGGTCTTTGCAGAAACTGTTTCCAGGACATGGTGGGTGAGGGAGGGTGTTCCTGGACCCTCAGATCACCTTCAACACCATGAACAGGGCTCTGTCCCCTCTCCCACGTGGAAAGACAAGGCACAGAAGCTCGGGAGTGAGATCAGGTTCTGGGTGAGTGGACAAAATCTGCAGCCGCCACTCAGAAGTCATGGTTCATGTCTCCAGGTGATTGTGTTTTAAATCATCTCCTTGCATGATGGGATGGCCACCCTTGGCCACACATCGGTAAAAACTATAGTGATTTTACTCCTCTGTCCCCTCTCCACAAGGACACCCACCCATAACAGGAGAGAGGGAACACTCAGACCCTGACCAGAGGCATTCCCAGCTTCTCAGCTGCCCAAGTGGGTGCTTCATCCTGGGAGCTGGTCCAGTCACTTTTACTGCAGCCACACCCACCAGATGGAGAGAGCACCTCTGGAGAGTGAAGGGGGTGTGACCTTGTGCCTGGGCTCCATCACACCTAGGATGGAAGCCCCCATACCTGGAGACCACACAGGCTCAACTGGGCCCCTCTCAGCACCAAGAGGAGGGGGCTGCTGCACAGCTTGAGGAAGGGGGACTCTCTGGAGGCGGACGGCAGCTCTAGCCTCAGGGAGAACAGACTTGAGCTTCTGGGGTCTGTCTGTTGGTCCCTGTCTCCCCCCTCCCTTGCTCCTCCTCAAACCCTCACTTCACCTCCTGTGTCTCTCCCCTCTCTCTGTTTCTGTCTGTCTTTCTTCATGTCTCTGTCCATTTCTCTCTGTGTCTCAGTCTCTCTGTCTCTAGAGCTCTTCTCCCCTCTTCACCACCCCATCCTCCTTTCTCTTGGAGAGAAGTCCGCAGTTTCCCGATTCTCAGAGCCACGCCTCCACGCCGCCAGCACCGGGTCTTCTGTATGTCATGTTTTAATTATGCAACGCCCTATTTCCTCCCCCAGATCTCCCAGGCTCAGCCTCCGATGGTCTGGCAGGTGAGCTCGCCTGGCTCCTTCCTGTGCCACCAAGGCAAACGCGGAATGGATGTCAGTGCTGAGTTCTCGGCTCTGGGACATGCCCCTGCACCACCTCTCCATCCCAGGTGAGGCCCCATAGGCTCAGCTCCGCAAGGATGTGGCTGGGAGATGGGCCTGAGTGTAGGAAGCCTCAGTGCCAAATATGCACACACGCAGGCTCACACAGGGACATTGAACACACACACACACATTTACACACACACAGCAAACACACATGCACACATACTGCACACATACATACCAGCACCTACCCTCGTCTGTCCACTTTATAACATTCAACCCAGAAGGTATGTGAACCCCCTAGAGTCTGCCTCCAGGACACATGCTAGCCACCCTGGGGGGCAGGGTTGTGTTTTCTTAGCCACTCTGTCCTACTCCTGGGGACTCCTCACCTTTCTGCCCACGTTTTTCATCAGAGCTTGTGCAGCACATTCTGCACTTGAGCCTGGAGGGCCCAAAGTTTAAGGGGGCCACCCACCCCGAAACAACTCGATAAGTCGTACCAGAACTATGTAATTAAAATGAGGAACCTCTGACTGTAGCCAGTTTGGTTGCAAAAAGTGCTGCAAGGCTCAGCCATGGGCGGACATCTCGACTTGGGGATGCCCAGTGGTGACCAGGTAGGCGGACACTTCCAGGGTGACACTGCTGTGCTCAGGCCATCAGAGGGGTGGCCACCAGACACCGTGGCCTGGAAGGAGAGGGTCCCTGCCAGACAGCACCCTGCTCACCTCCTCAAGGTGCAAACGCACCCCAGTCTCCACCAGCACTCCTCTGGCCATGCCAACACTGGGCCCTGCCCTGGCTCTGTGACCCTGGGCACTGCCTGCTGGGAGCACACATGGACAGTTGGACAAACAGGAAGTGCTGTTTTTTATGGAAGGCAGCTTTAGACTCTTTCTCACCCTTTCCACAGCTGTGGGGTTCTATGCTGGTCACCTCCCCGGGAGGACGGGCCCCCACACAGCCCTTCCCTTGAGGGTGTGGAACAGACAGGGAACCGTGGACCCAGTCTCTCAGCCCTTCCCAGTGCTTCCTCATAGGGAAGGCTATGGGGGCCCCACAAAGAAGAGGCTTCCGAGTCTTCAGACCTCCTCCATCCACAGAGGGACCCTTGGCCTCTCTCCTTCCTGTACCCCTTACCCCAAGCCCGGGCACCACTCATCTGCTTCTATCTTTGTAAATTTGCCTGTTCTGGACATCTCTTATAAACGGACACATAAAATGTGTCCTTCTGTGTTTGCTTCTCTCACTGACCATCGTGTGTTCAAGGTCCATCCACGATGTAGCCTGTGTCAGAACTTCACTCCTTTTCATGGTGAGGCATACACCACTGTGTGTATGGGCCACATGCTGCTGACCCACCCATCCATTTATCGACCCACACACCCACCCATCCACTCATCCATCCATTTAACCACCCACACATCCACGCACCCATCCATCCATAAATCAACCATCCATCATCCATCCATCCATCCACTGACCAATCCATCATCCACCCATACACCGATCCATCCATCCACCCACCCACCATCCATTCATCCATGCATCCACTTATCTATCCACCCATCCATTCACTCTTCTGTAACATCGTCAAATCAAATTATATTATGAACTTGTAAATCCTCCTTCCCGTCCCTTGACCCTGAGAATAAATAAGAAAAAAAAAAAGAGAGAGAGAGAGAGAGAGAGAGAGAGAGAAATAAAGCTAGTGCAAACCTATGTTAGGAGATGGAAGGGAAGGATTTCTGGATTGTCCCCAAGTGACTGCTAAAGTATGAATCTCCCCCACACTGTTTCTGAAACAGACCACACAGATTTAAAAGGAAAAAGAATAAAAGAAACCACACATAAATGACCATAAATAAATGACAACACTGCGCCATAAAGAGTCTGAAAATACTATGAATAACTTCAAAGTATTTGTACCTAAAGAGGGTCTGCCTGTGCTCAGTTGTGTCTGACTCTTTGCAACCCCATGGACTGTACACGCCAGGCTCCTCTGCCCATGGGATTCTGCAGGCAAGAATAATGGTGTGGGTTGTCAGTCCCTTCCCAGGGGATCTTCCCAACCCAGGGATCACCCCTGCATCATTTGTGCCTCCTGCTTTGGCAAGCAGGCTCTTTGCCATGACAACCACCTGGGAAACAAGAAACTCCAGGGGTCCAGCCCCAGTTGGATCCAGGGATTCCCTCGGGAGGACTGCGTTGGTGATTAAAAGGATAGATAAAAGGAGAAAGACACAGAGGCTTGACCTGACTCATTTACATGGGAAACTAATAAAGTTCGTGACACCGAACTTGCTCTGACCACGGAGGCCACAGGCACCCTCTCGAATCACGGAAGGTGCCCCACCCTGGGCACCTTCTCGAGTGGGTCTTAGAAACCCAGGCAAGTAAGTGGTCTCAGAGAGCCCCCATGCTCCGATCAGTCACCCTGAAGGAAGAAAAGAGAAGAAAAGGAGAGAAAAGGAAGCAAGAACGACACGGGGAGACCAAGCCTGATGAGCAAGGCCCGTGGCTTTATTTTCAAAGGGGGCTTATATACCTTAAGTTGTGTATAGAGGATAATAGGGGGTGTAAAATCATGCAAAGTCAGCAGTCTTTGATCCTTATTGAGACCAGGCTTTCTTTTCTGCAAACTTATAGTATACAAATGCTTTAGGTGATTTACCTCATCTTCTGGCCAGAAGGCCTGTTAACATTTTATGACTCTGATAATAGTTTGTCAACCATAAGACTTATTTTCTCTAAGAGTAATTATTTTAAAGTTGGGCGCCATCCTCCGAACGTGTTAGATAAAGTTGCATTCCTATAGGGCAAAGGTGCAATGGGCTTACAACAAGGAAACAATTTATTACCTTAAGGGTCTAAAGTTCTTAACACCAAGGCCACTACTTATTTTTTTCTATATACCAACTATATTAATTAATATACTCCCAAGGACACAATACAGGGGATGTGGAAACTTGGCAGCAAGCATTGGCTCAACAATGAAATATTTTACTAGTTCTATTCTAACAATTTCTAACTCTCCAAGAGGCTCTATAATATTTGAATATCTTAAGCTTCCCATGCCTCTCCGGTTGGGAGACTGTAAACAATCGTATGCGTAGCTGTAGGAGTCCGGGTTAACCTGTCAGGCAAGTTAGAGAGCCATCTGAGGGGTTTGGATTGAAACACTCCTATTATGCCCAGGAGGCTAATTAGCTGGAGCTCTAAGTTGATTTCCTTCAAGGAAAAGGTGATGGGGATAGCTCCCCATTAATGTCAGAGGAGTTGGTCAAAGTCGTAAAATAGTAAAACAGACAGATTCTGCTTTGGGGGTAGACACTTAGGCAGATCCAGGGGGGCCCTCGGGTCCTGACTCGCCTTTGCATGTCAGGCCTCTCCGCATGAAGTTTGTCATGGGTGGGAACTCTCGTGCTGGCTCCTGGCAAGAAACCATAAAATCAAAAGCCATCTTAAGCCTTTTCTGTCCAAAAACGGGATTCCTTAAATAAATTGACTTTCACTTTCTCACAGCTGCAGAGATCCCATTTCCGGACAAGATTCAGTTCCCGGGACTCAGTGGATATGACTTTTGGGACTCCCCCATGCCCCGCGGCGCTATAGCTGTGCATCCTTAGGACGGCTTGGGGGCACAGAGGACAGGCTCAGGGGGTGACATGTCCCCCACCTGGTTTGCCTGCAGGGAGCCACGGCACGATGACATACTGCCTGAACAAGAAGTCACCCATCTCTCACAAGAAGTCGAGGCTGCTGCAGCTTCTGGGCAAAGTGCTGCCATGTGTCACCCTGCCCGTGGTGCTCAAGTGGTCCACCACCCAGGTGAGAGACTGCAGGCATGCCCGGGCCCTGGACCCAGCTCCAGCCACTAGTGTCACCCACAGGGGGCAGTGTCCTTATCCTTGTTGGGGAAATGGTATTGAGAACAAACCTGCTGTAAAGCAGAATTGTTTAGTCGCTCAGTCATGCCTGACTCATTGCGACCCCATGGACTATAGTTGGCCAGGCTTCTCTGTCCATGGGATTCTACAGGCAAGAATACTGGAGTGGTTCACCATGCCTTCCTCCAGGAGATCTTCCCCACCCAGAGAGCCTCCAAGAAAAGTAGGAAAGGACACAGCTTTACTCTGGAACTAGCCTGAAGCCAGAACGGGGACCCATGGACTAACAGCATCACTGTCTGAAGTCACAGAGGCTGGGGGAGCTGGGAGGGGAAGGGGGAGGCTGGGTCCCGCCTTTTGTGCAGCTGAGCTGACACCAGAGCTCCTTTTTGGTCCCAGATAATCAATAGCTGAGTTCCCATGTACTCTGAGGTGAGTTTGCATTTGTACCCTGGCACCCCCTCCAAGGAGACTTTCTTTGTGGCTCAGATGGTAAAGAATCAGCTTGCAATGCAGGGGACCTGGGTTTGATCCCTGAGCCAGGAAGATCCCATGGAGGAGAAAATGGCACCCCACTGTAGTATTCTCACCTGGGAAATGCCATGGACAAAGGAGCCTGGCAGGCTATACAGTCCATGGGGTCACAGAGAGTCTAGACGACTGAAGCAACTGAGAACACATGCACACACTCACACCCCTCCCCTGTAGTGCTTCTGCAGGGTGGATCAGGGGTTTTATGGGGTGGAGAGAAGCCGGGGTAGGAGGCAGTCATTGTGGAGGATGGAGAGTAGTCAATGGCGGGGGCCCTGTCTGTGGGAAGGGGGCACCCACTTGACAGCGGTCCTGTCACAGGCACACACGTTAGCCAGGGGGGGGATGCAGGACGGGGTAGAAAACCCACCTAGGCCCAGGTGCCCGCAGGAGCAGGGGCCCACCAGCAGGGGACAGATGGCCACTGCCTTCCTGAACCCACACTTGAGGGGGCACTCATATTCCTGGTTTTTCTGCTCCCAGGCTGGTCCTCCCAAGAAGACAAAAGGCTGTCAACCACAGCTCTTGCCTTGTGTAATTGCTTCCTCCTGGGAGGTTCCTGGTTGCTGGAATCCCCCTCAGGGGATCTGATTGGCAGAGAGCCAGGGCTGGAATGTGGACAAACTACATTCCTCCTTGCATCAGGGGCCTTCAGCCTGGCCTTAAGAGTTCACACCCAGAGGAGGGAGGGAGCAGGAGGGGGTCCACCAGAGCCCAGGAGTCCTGCAGGACTGGGGTCCCTCTGCTCTGAGGGCCCCTTGTTGCTGGGTCTCTCTGTTCTGCGTCCCTCCAGGGCAGGATCCCTCCATCCCCGGGGGCCTCGGTGCTGTGGTCTCAAGTGGTATGGCTGCCAAAGAGACCTGGGTGTGTGCATGGTGGGGGGCACGGGTGGTGGTCTTTCAGGGGGTGTTGAAGATCAGCGACTGCAGCAGCACTTCATTTAATCTTTGTAGAGGTAGATGGCAAGTGCCTGTGTATAGCTGACAATATTCAGATGAATCTTTGCTTTTTCTTTTAATTTGGATTGGGAGGGAGGTGCTGTGACTTCCTTTCCCATTTTTTATTCTTTTTTTTTTCTTTTTCCATTATGACTCTGTGTAGAGAACACAGTACCATTTTCTGCTATTAGTTTATGTTAATATTAGTTTTTGCTTTTTCTTTTATTTTGGATAGAGAGAATCTATTATTTTCTTTCCTTTTTTTTTATTTTTATGTTTTTTTTTTCCTTTTTCCATTATGACTCCTTGTAGAGGACACAGTATGTTTTCTGCTATGAATTTATATTAGGGCTTCCCCGGTGGCTCAGTTGGTAAAGAATCTGCTTGCAATGCAGGTGATATGGGTTGAATTCCTGGGTTGGGAAAATCTGGAGAAGAGAATGGCAACGCACTCCAGTAATCTTGCCTGGATAATTCCATGGACAGAGGAGTCTGGTGGCCTACAGTCCATCGGATCGAAAAGACTTGGAAATAACTGAGCAACTTTCACTTTTCAATTTATGTTAAACTTATTTTTGCTTTTTCCTGTCTTATTTGTGTGGTGGACAGATGTTTCTTCCTTTCGTTCTCTCCCCTTGGTTCCTTGCCTTTCCTAGTGCTGTTTGTGGGGGTGGGCACAGACCTCTGTGGGTCTTGTATGTCCTCATGTTGAAGGGTCCAGCTTAGGTGTTGTGGAGCCTGGGCTGTTGAACCCACAAGGAGCTTCCACCCAGAGACTGCCTGAGAGGAGGGTGAGGCTGGACTCTGCAGGAACACCCCCCCCCCCATGACCACAATCTGGACCTCAGATCTGTGCTCCACCTGATCAGTGACCCTGGAGACCCTGTTCCCAGAAGCAGGGCCTCAACCCCAGCAGCACCAACACTGTGGATTTCACAGTGGATAATGTGGCCCTCAGTTGGGCGTCCTCAGTGCATGCCCAGCCCCTAAGCAGGGGGCCGCCCTCTCTGCCCAGCACAGGTGTGCAGGTGCTGAGCATCACGAAGCAGCTGGATGCTGGCACAAGGACCTGCGGATGGTGCACATGGAGGAGGGCACTGAGAGGAACCTGCACTCTGGCCACATGGTGTACATGACGGCCCTAAGGGAGGTAGGGGTGGGGACAGGGGGTAGGGACTGGGGGGGTGTCTGCCATCTAGGGACACCCATGTCTGGTCCAGGCAGGAGGGGGAGGGCCTCTGAGGGGATGGGCACACGTCCACTCAGATGGACATATGGTCACTCCAGGCAGGAGATGCTGATCTCTAAGGGGACAACACAGGTCCACTCCCATTAGAAGACACTGGCCTCTAAGGAGATGGACACGCATCCACTCCAGGCAGGAGAGGACTGACCTCTGGCATCAGTCACTCAGAATTCCAGACCAACGTGCATTTCTGAAATCACACCTGTACCTCTGGCCTCTGGGGTGTCTCCCAGAATTTGGCTATACCAGGTCCCTGACACATCCTTACCTGTGTCCAGTTTTGGGGTGTCCAGTCCATTCTTTCAGCTGCTGGCCAAGTCACTTAGTGTTTCACTCTGGCCTTGGCCCCCGGTGCCCCCACCACAGAACCTCATGACCCTTGGGGTCTGGAGGTTCTGTCCTGGGCCTCAGTGTGCATGTACCCTGCTGCCCTCGCATGCTACCAGGAGTACAGATTTCACACAATATTATAAGCACTGCTCTCTGCTGCTGTGCACACACACACACACAGGCATATCCATGCACACACAGACCCTGAACACATGCACACCTGCATGTGCACCTGTACCTACAGGAGCGTGTACATACACACACACGCACACACACACACACAAGAGCAATGCCACAGCTCCCCACTGCCATTCAGGGGAGACTCAGTCCCTTGGGAGCAGGTGCCATGCTTTATGTCTTTTTGTGTCAGGACCCCCCAACCCGTCTGTAGAGTGGCTGTGCTGGGGAAAGTCCCCACCCACGCCCCTCTGTCTCTCACTAAAAGGCCCGTCTCCTCCACCCCCACCCAGAACGCCCTCATGGAGATCTCAGAATGGCTGGAGAACCACTCCCAGGAAGTGGTTATCCTGGCGTGCAGGAACTTCAAGGGCATGACGGAGGACCTGCACGAGTACCTGATGGACTGCATCAAGAACATCTCTGGGGACATGCTGTGTCCCCATGGAGTGAGCAGGGGCCACAGGCTCCCCATGCTCTTGGCAGCGGGGCCAGTGGGAGCACTAGGCTTCACTGTAATCAGACTATTCCCTAGCTGCGTGAGGCTGATTCAGGCACTGGGTGATGCCGCTCACGGAATCCCAGTAATCCACCCACTACTGTCTCCACTCAAACACCCCAATAACCAGCCCATCACTGGTCACAGGCACCCTCAATAATACACCCTGCCCGGTCTCTATTCAGACACCCCCCAAATCCACCAATCATGCCTCAAGATGCCCCAGTAATCCACTCGCTGTTTCCTATCAGAAACCCCAATAATCCACCCAGCTCTGTTTCCACTCAGGCACCCCAATAATCAACCCATCACTGCTCAAGACACCCCAGTAATCTACCCACTAGTGTCTCTACTCAGACATGCCAATAACCCACCCATGACTGTCTCTTCTCACAGAGAACCCAGTAACCAGCCCATCACTGCTCATAGACACCCTAATAATTCACACATCACTGTAGCTTCTCAGACACCTCCAATAACTGACATATCGTGTCACAAGGCACCCCAATAACCACTGTGCACATGTCTCACGGGCACCCAGATGATTCTCCCCCCAGGAGGTGCCGACTCTGCACCAGCTGTGGTCCCAGGGCCAGTAGGTCATCCTGTCGTACAAGGATGAGGCATCCATGAGTCAGCATGTAGAACTGTGGCCTGGTATCCCCTACTGGTGGGGGAACCAGGTGAAGCCCCAAGACCTTGTCCACTACCTGTAGCACATGAAGAGCTGCAGCCACCCAGGTGAGTGCCGCCTTCACACCGGGATACCTGGTCACATGCATGTCCTAGTGCATGGGGCTGGCTTTGGTTTCAAGTGGAGAAATGGAATAGGATGTATTAAGGGATATTATTCTGTTCACCACATGGGGAGCAGGGCATGGACATCCTTGGGGATGTTACTGTGTCCACCATACGGGGCCAGGACATGGACATCTTTGGGATCACTGTCCAGCCTGCCTGCCCTCTGTAACAGGAGAAATTCATGAGTCAACACCCCTGTGAGCCCCTTCTGTCTGAACTTTGGTCTCTGTCAGACATCTGAATATCTGACCACTGCGGAGGCCAGAGTCTGAGTGGGTGATGGCACAGCTTGGTGACTGCGTGGGCAGGTGACCCCATGGGTTACTGGTCACATGGGCAGGAGATCGTGTGGGTGGGTGACCGGTTTGAGTTGCTGATTGCAGGGTGGGTTACCATGTGAGTTGCTGACCCGGTGAGTGGGTGACCGTGTGGGCGGGTGACGGTGTGAGTGGATAATCATGTGGACAGGTGAGTGCATAACCTCTCAGGTTAGTGACCCAATGGGTGGGTGACCACGTGGGTTGGTGACCACATAGTTTGGTTGGCCACATGACTCCATGGGTTAGTGACTAACATGTGGGCAGCTGACCCCACAGCCGGCACCATGAACAGCAGCCCTCTCTTGTCCCAGGCAGGCTGTTTATGGCCGGCATAAACCTCACAGAGAACCTGGAGTTTGTCTGCGTCCAACCAGCCTGGTCCCTGGAGAAGCTGACCCAGTGGGGGCTCCCCTGCCTTTGCACATGGGTGAAGGGCCAGTGCCCAGGGTCAGCCACCGGCTGTACCAACACCATCACAGGCGACCTCATGTGGGCTGACGGGTTTGTTGGCGATGTCATCGGGTTGAACTGGAAGCTGCTTCAGGGCTGATGGACAGTGCGTGTGTGGAGCTGGGGGGCATCGTGGACTCTGCGTCTCAGTCACGTGCTGTGACGTTACCGGCCTCAACTGGAAGCTGGCTTGGGGCTGACAGATGGCACACTGAGGAGCTGGGCATGGTGCAGGCCACTCCTCATTCGCATCCTGTGATGTCACTGGGCTGAACCAGAAGCTGTTTTGGGGCTGACGGATGGCGCATGGGTGGAGCTGGGTATCGCTTAGGCTGCGTCTCAGTCACGTCCTGCAACGTCACTGGCCTGAACTGTAAGACGCCTTGGGGCTGCCAGACAGCGCGTGGAGGAGCTGGGCATTGAGGAGGCTATTCTCAGCTCTGTCCTGAGGGACTGGTCATCCATCTGCCCGTGCACTGAACGTGGGTTACTGCAGAGGTGGGGCCAGGTGGTAGCATCCATGGTCTCCTCCGTCCTCCATGTGTCTTTCGGCAAATGCTGGCTGTGAGGTGATGATTAAAGGTGAGCACATGATTTGTACAATCACATCCTCAGGGAGCCACACCTGGTTCTCGGGTCTGTGACTTCCCCATGGGAGAGGCTGGGGTGCCCCCTCCCTCTGGGTGCTGAGACTAAAAGACAGTGACCCCCAGTTGGGGAGGGGAGGAGGCACTATGGACACTAGTGTCCATAAGAGGGACACTATAGTGTCCATAAGAGGGGACTCAGTGCATAGTGATCTCACTGAGACCCCCTTTTATTAGATAAGGGACTTCCCTGGTGGCTCACTTAAAAAGGTCTTCTTATCTCTCCTTGCTAGTCTTTGGACTGCATTCAGGTGGCTATATCTTTCTGTGTCTCCTTTGCCTTTCTCTTCTCTTCTCATCTATTTGTAAGGCCTCCTCAGACAACCTCTTTGCCTTTTTGCATTTCTTTTTCTTGTGGATGGTTTTGATCACCACCTCCTGTACAATGTTAGGAACCGCCATCCATAGGTCTTCTGGTACTCTGTGTGCCAGATCTAACCCTTGAATCTATTTGTCACTTCCAATGTATACTCACAAGGGATTTGAATAAAGCAAAGAAACAGAGGAAACCAATAGAATGGGAAAGACTTAGAGATCTCTTCAAGAAAATGAGACATAGCAAGGGAACATTTCATGCAAAGACAGGCACAATAAAGGAAAGAAATGCTATGGGCCTAACTAAAGCAGAAAAGATTAAGAAGAGGTAGCAAGAATACACAGAAAAACTGTTTAAACAAATCTTGCTGCTGCTAAGTCGCTTCAGTCGTGTCCAACTCTGTGCGACCCCACAGACGGCAGCCCACCAGGCTCCCCCGTCCCTAGGATTCTCCAGGCAAGAACACTGGAGTGGGTTGCCATTTCCTTCTCCAATGCATGCAAGTGAAAAGTGAAAGTGAAGACGCTAAGTCATATCCGACTCTTAGCGACCCCATGGACTGCAGCCTACTAGGCTCCTCTGTCCATGGGATTTTCCAGACAAGAGTGCTGGAGTGGGTTGCCATTGCCTTCTCCGAAACAAATCTTAATAATCTGGATAACCATGATGGTGTGATCACTAACCTAGATCCAGACATCCTGGAGTGCAGAGTCAAGTGGGCCTTAGGAAGCATCAGTATGAACAAAGCTAGTGGAGGTGATTAAATTCCAGCTGAGCTCTTTCAAATCTGAAAAGATGCTACTGTTAAAGTGCTGCAGTCAATACGCCAGCCAGTTTGGAAAACTTGGCAGTGGCCACAGGACTGGAAAAGGTCAGTTTTCATTTCAATCCCAAAGAAGGGCAATGCCAAACAATGTTCAAACTACCACACAACTGCACTCATTTCACATGCTAGCAAGGTAATGTTCAAAATCCTTCAAGCTAGGCTTCAACAGTACGTGACCCAAAAACTTCACAGTCCACACATTCAAACAGTTGATTCTAAATGCACAGTGATGCCACAAAGATGGTCAAAGCAAAGACACACATTATGATTTTATGTCTAAATCAGTGAAACAAAATATTCACTGCAAGGTACAAACATTTTTAGCATGAAAAATCTTATATTTGAATATGAAATATCCTGCTGAAATTGAAAAATATGTTTTAAAGTGAAATTCAATCTTAATTGTCAATTATTTTGAAACTATGGGAAAAAGGAAATAAAATTACGTTCATTGGGGATGCTTCAGTTCAGTTCAGTCACTCAGTCATGTGCAACTCTTTTCATTGGGGGCTGCTTAAACTTTCACAGATGTTTTTTCTTAAAACTTCCCTTACAGTTTTACAGTCTTAATTAGATATAAAATGATCAGTAGACTGTATACTATGTTTGTTTTCTGGACATTTAAATTTCCTTTAATTTATGAATGTAACTAGATTGTTTTTCTATTGAGTGAGTATTAAAAATTACTCCTCTCTCTTGTGTGGGACACACTGTTTACACTACTGTTGGGAGACATTTTATTGCCTAAAACCTTTTATAATTCAGTTCTACAATCTAGGTTTTTTGTTTGTTTGTTTTGCTCTGTTTAGGCTGACAATTTTCTCATCTATTTTTACTATCTTCAGAGTTTCTGTTAAGAATATGTGCCTGCTGTTGTTTACTTGCACAGTCGTGTCCAGCTCCTTGCCACCCCATGGACTGTAAGCCCACCAGTCTCTTCTGTTCATGGGGATTCTCCAGGAAAGAATAGTGGAGTAGGTTGCCATGCTCTCCTGCAGGGGATCTTCCTGACCCAGAGATGGAATTTGCATCTGCTCCGGATTCTTTACCAGTGAGTGAAAATAGATCTTGTATACATGAAACCCACTTTAATTATGAAGATTCATAATTGGTGAAAAGCAAAGATGGAGAAACAAGCATTTATCTTTTACCAGTTAATCATAAGAAAAAAAACCTTCATTTCAATTTGCCTTCGTTTATTTTTTCAATTAACTTTTCATTGAAGGATAATTGCTTTCCAGAATTTTGTTGTTTTCTGTCAAACTTTAACATAACAGTCTTTCTTCGTCTCATAGTTTCTCTTCAATATCATCTTATTCTGTGTAAATAACTTCTTTTAACATTTCTTACAGACAAGGTATCTGCTGAGAATGAATTCCCCAATTTTTTGTTTATATGAGAATATCTCCTTCTCCTTTGTTTTTGAAGGATAATATTCCTGGATGTAGAAATTAATTTCAGTAGATTAAAAAAAAAAAGATTGTATTTATAGACATGTTGTACCTGTACCATGAATTTACTAGTTAAGCTGTATATTTCATTAATTTGTAACTTATTCATAGGTCGAATAACCATAACCATAGCCTCATTCTAGAATATTTTCATCATTCCAAAGGGAAACACTCTCCAGTTGGCAGACATTTTCCATTTCCCCCTTTATCTGGGCCCTTGCATCCACTCCTCTATTTTCCATCTTTAGAGAATTACCTAATCTGGGACATATGCATTCACATGAACAGAATAATGCAATACACAGCCTTTTGTTCCTGGATTATTTTAATTAACATAATCATTTCAGAGCTCTAGCATGTTATACCTTTTATAAGAACTCCATTCATTTGATGGCCAAATAATTTTGCACTGCATGTTTTATTTATTCGAACACCAGTTGATGGACATTTGAGTTATTTCAACTTTTTAAACTTTTTAAAGTTTATTTCTTTTTAAAACTTATTTTTAATTTAATAATTTTAAAATTTTAAATTTAATGGCTGTTTCTGCATCTATTTAGGTTATCATATGATTTTTAACATTCCTTTGGTTAATATGGTCTGTCACATTGATTGATTTGCAAATATTGAAGAATCCTTGCATCCCTGGAATAAACCCAAATTGATCATGGTTTTTGATGTGTTGTTGAATTCTGTTTGCTAAAATTTTGCCGAGGATTTTTTTGCATCTAAGTTCATCAGTGATATTCGCCTATAGTATTCTTATTTGGTCTTGTCTTTGTCTGGTTTTGATATCAGGGTGATGGTAACCTCATAGAATGAGTTTGGAAGTGTTCCTTCCTCTACAGGTTTTTGAAAGAGTTTTAGAAGGAGAGGCATTTGCTCATCTCTGAATGTTTGATATAATTCACCTGTGAAGCCATTTGGTCCTGGGCTTTTGTCTTTTGGGAATTTTTGATTACAGCTTCGATTTGGAGCTTGTAATTGGATGGTTCATAATTTATATTTCTTCCTGGTTCGGTCTTTGAATATTGAACTTTTCTAAGCATCTGTCCATTTCTTCCAGGTTATCCATTTTATTGCCATAGAGTTGTTCATAATAGTCTCTTATAATCCTTTGTATTTCTGCATTTTCTGTTGTAACCTCTCCTTTTTCATTTCTAAGTTTGTTGAATTGATTCTTCTCTCTATTTTTCTTGATGATTCTGGCTAAAGTTTTGTCCATTTTGTTTATCTTCTCAAAGAACCAGCTTTTAGTTTACTAATCTTTGCTATTGTTTCTTTCATTTATTTTTCATTTATTTCTGTTCAGATCTTTATGATTTCTTTCCATGTACTAATTTTGGCTATTTTTTTGTTGTTCTTCTTTATCAGTTGTTTTAGGAGTCAATTGAGGTTGTCTATTCGATGCTTTTCTTGTTTCTTGAGTTAGGATTGTATTGTTACAAACTTCCCTCTTAGAAATGCTTTTCTTGCATTCCATAGTTTTTGAGTTGTTGTGTTTTCATTGTCATTTTTTTCTAGAAAATTTTCATTTTCCATTTTGATTTCTTCAGTAATCTGTTGGTAATTTAGAAACATGTTGTTTAATCTCCATGGGTTTGTGTTCCTTAAAGTTTTTTTTTTTTTTTCCTTCTAATTGATATCTAGTCTCATAGTGTTGTGGTCTGAGAAGATGCTTGATACAATTTCAATTTTGTTAATTTTACTGAGGTTTGATTTGGGACCCAAAGTGTGGTCTATCCTGGAGAATGTTCCATGTGTACTTGAGAAGAAGGTATATTCTTCTCCATTTGGATGGCATGTCCTGAAGATATCAGTGAGATTCATCTCATCTCATGTGTCATTTAAGACATGTGTTTCTGTATTAATTTTCTGTTTTGATGATCTGTCCATTGGTGTGAGTGGGGTGTTAAAGTCGACTATGATTGTTTTACTGTCAGTTTCTCTTTTAATGTATGTTAGTGTTTCTCTTATGTATTGAGGTGCTCCTATGTTAGGGGCATAGATGTTTACAATTGCTATGTCATCTTGTATTAATCCCTTCATCACTATGTAGGGTCCTTCCTTATCTATTGTAATCTTCTTTAGTTTAAAGTATGATATGAGGATTGCTATTCCATCTTTCTTTTGATTCCCATTTGCATGGCATATATTTTTCCATTGTGTCACTTTCAGTCTATATGTGTCTTTAGGTCTGAAGTGGGTTTCTTGTAGACAGAATGTACATGGGTCTTTTTCTTTTAAATTAATGTATTTATTTTAATTGGAGGCTACTTACTTTGCAGTATTGTGGTGGTTTTGCCATATATTGAGTATAATCAGCCATGGGTGTACATGTCTTCCCCATCCTGAAACCCCTACCACTTCTCTCCCCATCCCATCCCTCAGGGTTTTTCCAGTGCACTGGCTTTGAGTGCCCTATGTCATGCATCAAAGTTGGACGGGCGATCTATTTCACATATCATAACATACATGTCTCTCAAATGTCTCAAATCATCTCACCCTGGCCTTCTCCCACAGAGTCCAAAAGTCTCTTCTTTATATCTGTGTCTCTTTTGCCACCTTGCATATGTGGCCATCATTAACATCTTTCTAATTTCCATATATATATATATATATATATATATATATATGTGTGTGTGTGTGTGTGTGTGTGTGTTAATATACTCTATTGGTGTTTTTCCTTCTGACATACTTCACTCTGTATAATAGGCTCCAGTTTCATCCACCTCATTAGAAGTGATTCAAATATGTTCTTTTTAATAGCTGAGTCATATGTACCACGGTTTTTGTTTCTGTTTGTATGCTGAAGGACACCTAGGTTGCTTCCATATCCTAGCTATTGTAAACAGTGCTGTGATGAGAATTGGGGTACACATGTCTTTTTCAGTTCTGGTTTCCTCAATGTGTATGCCTAGCAGTGGGATTTCTGGGTTGTATGGCAATTCTATTCCCAGTTTTTTAAGGAATCCCCACACTGTTCTCCATAGTGGCCATTCTAGTTTGCACTACCACCAACAGTGTAAGAGGGATCCCTTACTCTGAAGCCTCTCCAGCATTTATTGTTTGTAGACTTTTGATAGCAGCCATTCTGACCACCAAAGATGATCCCTCATTGTGGTTGTGATTTGAATTTCTCTGATAATGAGTGATGTTGAGCATCTTTTCATGTGTTTGTTAGACATTTGTATGTATTTTTGGAGAAAAGTCTCTTCAGTTCTTTGTTCCATTTTTTGATAGGGTCATTTATTATTCTGGTGTGCAGCTGCTTGTATATGTTTGACATTAATTCTGTGTCAGTTGTTTCATTTGCTATTATTTTCTCCCATTCTGAAGGCTGCTTTTCACCTTGCTCATGGTTCCCTTCATTGTGCAAAAGCTTTTAAGTTTAATTAGGCCTGGTTTGTTTAATTTTTCTGGTATTTCCATTACACTGGGAGGAGTGTTCATAGAGGATCCTACTGTGGTTAATGCAAGGGAGTGTTTTGAGTATGTTCTCCTCTAAGAATTTTATAGTTTCTAGTTCGGCACTTGAATCTGTAATCCATTTTGAGTTTATTTTTGTGTATGGTGTTAGAAAGTGTTCTTGTTTCCTTCTTTGACACTTCATAGACCAGTTTTTGCAGCACCACTTGTTAAAGAGATTTTCTTTTCTCCAGTGTACATTTTTGCAAGCTTTATCAAAGATACGGTGTCCATAGGTGTGTGGATTTATCTCTAGGCTTTCTATTTTGTTCCATTGATCTATATTTCTGTCTTTGTGCCAGTACCATACTGTCTTGATGATTGTAGCTTTGTAGTATAGTCTGAAGTCAGGCAGATTGATTCCTCTTCTTCCATTCTTCTTTCTCAAAATTACTTTGGCTATTTGAGGTTTTCTGTGTTTCAATACACATTGTGAAATTATTTTTTATCGTTCTGTGAAAAATACCATTGATAGCTTGATAGGGATTGCATTGAATCTATAGACTGCTTTGGGTAGTATACTCATTTTCACTATATTGATTCTTCAGATCCATTAACATGGGATATTTTCATCTATTTGTTTCATCTTTGATATCTTTCATCAGTGTTTTAACGTTTTCTATATATAGGTCTTTTGTTTCTTTCGGTAGTTTTATTCCAAAATACTTCATTCTTTTCACCACAATTCTGATAGGGATTGTTTCTTAATTTCACTTTCTGTTTTCTCATTGTTAGTGTATAGAAATGCAAGGGATTTCTGTGTATTAATTTTATATCCTGCAACTGTTCTATATCATTGATTAGCTCTAGTAATTTTCTGGTGGTGTCTTTAGGGCTTTCTGTGTTGAGGATCATGGCATTTGCAAACATTGAGTTTTACTTCTTCTTTTCCTATTTGGATTCTCTTTATTATTTTTTTTTTCTTCTTCTCTGATTGCTATGGCTAAAGCTTTGAAGCTATGTTGAATAGTAGTGGTGAGAGTGGGCACTCTTGTCTTGTTCCTGACTTTAGGGGAAATGCTTTAAATTTTTTGCCTTTGAGGATAAAGTTTGCTATGGTTTTATCATATATGAATTTTATTATGTTGAGTTGTGTTCCTTCAAAATTCTCCAAGCCAGGCTTCAGCAATATGTGAACCGTGAACTTCCTGATGTTCAAGCTGGTTATAGAAAAGGCAGAGGAATCAGAGATCAAACTATCAACATCCGCTGGATCATGGAAAAAGCAAGAGAGTTCCAGAAAAACATTTATTTCTGCTTTATTGACTATGCCAAAAAAGCCTTTGACTGTGTGGATCACAATAAACTGTGGAAAATTCTGAAAGAGATGGGAATACCAGACCACCTGATCTGCCTCTTGAGAAATTTGTATGCAGGTCAAGAAGCAACAGTTAGAACTGGACATGGAACAACAGACTGGTTCCAAATAGGAAAAGGAGTATGTCAAGGCTGTATAATGTCACCCTGTTTATTTAACTTATATGCAGAGTACATCATGAGAAACGCTGGACTGGAAGAAGCACAAGCTGGAATCAAGATTTCCAGGAGAAATATCAATCACCTCAGATATGCAGATGACACCACCCTTATGGCAGAAAGTGAAGAGGAACTAAACAGCCTCTTGATGAAAGTGAAAGTGGAGAGTGAAAAAGTTGGCTTAAAGCTCAACATTCAGAAAACGAAGATCATGGCATCCGGTCCCACCACTTCATGGGAAATAGATGGGGAAACATTGGAAACAGTGTCAGACTTTATTTTTCTGGGCTCCAAAATCACTACAGATGGTGACTTCAGCCATGAAATTAAAAGACGCTTGCTCCTTGGAAGGAAAGTTATGACTAATCTAGATAGCATATTCAAAAGCACAGACATTACTTTGCCAACAAAGGTTTGTCTAGTTAAGGCTATGGTTTTTCCTGTGGTCATTTATGGATGTGAGAGTTGGTCTGTGAAGAAGGCTGAGCGCTGAAGAATTGATGCTTTTGAACTGTGGTGTTGGAGAGGACTCTTGAGAGTCCCTTGGACTGCAAGGAGATCCAACTAGTCCATTCTAAAGGAGATCAGCCCTGGGATTTCTTTGGAAGGAATGATGCTAAAGCTGAAACTCCAATACTTTGGCCACCTCATGCGAAGACTTGACTCATTGGAAAAGACTCTGATGCTGGGAGGGATTGGGGGCAAGAGGAGAAGGGGATGACAGAGGATGGGATGTCTGGTGGCATCACTGACTCAATGGACGTGAGTCTGAGTGAACTCTGGGAGTTGGTTATGGACAGGGAGGCCTGGCGTGCTGCGATTCTTGGGGTCGCAAAGAGTCGGACATGACTGAGTGACTGAACTGATCTGATCTGATCTGATGCCTGCTTTCTGGAGTGTTTTTTACCATAAATGCATGTTGAATTTTGTGAAAGGCTTTCTCTGTATCTATAGAAATAACCATATCGTTTTATCTTTCAGTTTGTTAATGTGATTTATCACATGGATTGATTTGCAAATATTGAACAATCCTTGCATCCCTAGGATAAACCAACTTGGTCATGATGTCTGACATTTTTAATATGTTGTTGGATTCTGTTTGCTGGAATTTGTTGAAGAGTTTCATCTATGTTCATCAATGATGTTGGCCTGTAGTTTTCTTTTTTTGTGGCATCTTTTCTGGTTTTGGGATTAGGGTGATAAAATGAGTTTGGGTGTTTACCTTGTGCAATTTTTTGGAAGAGTTTGTGTAGGATATGTGTTGGCTCTTTAATTGTTTGGTAGAATTCACCTGTGAAGCCAAGTGGTCCTGGGCTTTTGTTTGTTTGAAGATTTTTTATTACAGTTTCAATTTCTGTGCTTTTGATGGGTCTGGTAATATTTTCTATTTCTTCCTGATTCAGCTTTGGAAAGTTATACTTTTCTAAGAATTCGTCCATTTCTTCCAAGTTGTCCATTTTATTTTCATATAGCTGCTAATAGTAGTTTCTTGTGATCCTTTGTATTTCTGCATTGTCTGTTGTGATTTCTGCATTTTCATTTCTAATTTTGTTGATTTGATTCTTCTCCCTTTTTTTCCCCCTGATGTGTCTGGCTAATACTTTGTCTATTTTATTTACCTTCTCAAAGAACCAGCTTTTAGTTTTGTTGATATTTGCTATAGTCTATTTTGTTTCTTTTTCACTTCTTTCTGCCCTAATTTTTATGATTTCTTTCCTTCTACTAACACTGGGGTTCTTTATTTCTTCTTTTTCTAGTTGATTTAGGTGTAAAGTTAGGTCATTTATTTGATGTTCCTCTTGTTTCTTGAGGTAAGCTCTTATTGCTATCAACCTTCAACTTAGCATTGCTTTACTGAATGGCATAGTATTTGGGTTCTCGTGTTTTAATTCTCATTTGTTTCTATGCATATTTTAACTTCTTTTTAATTTCTTCTGTTATTTGTTGGTTATTAAGAAGCAAATTGTTTAGCCTCCATATGTTTTTATTTTTAATAGTTTTTCCCCCCTGAAGTTGACATCTAATCTTAACTCATTGTGATCAGAAAAGATGGTTGAAATTATTTCGATTTTTTTGAATTTATCAAGGATATATTCATGGCCCATAATGTGATCTATCCCAGAGAAGGTTCCATGTGCACTTGAGAAAGAGGTGAATTTCATTATTTTGGGGTGAAATGTCATATAGATATCAATTAGGTTTAACCAATCCATTATATCATTTAAACTTTGTGTTTCCTTGCTAATTTTCTGTTTGGTTGATCTATCCATAGGTGTGAGTGGCGTATTAAAGTCTTCTACTCTTATTGTGTTACTGTTAATTTCCCCTTTCCTATTTGTTAGCATTTGACTTACGCATTAAGCTTCTCCTATGTTGGGTGAATAGATATTTATAATTGTTATATCTTCACCAGGACTTCCCTGGTGGCTCAGATGGTAAAGCGTCTGTCTACAATGTGAGAGAACTGGGTTCGATCCCTGGGTTGGGAATATTCCCTGGAGAAGGAAATGGCAACCCACTCCAGTACTTCTTGCCTTGAAAATCCCACGGAAGGAGGAGCTTGGTGCAGGCTACTACCCATGGGTTTGCAAAGAGTCAGGCACGACTGAGTGACTTCACTTTCTTTCTTTCACTTTCTATCTTCTTCTTGGTTTGATCCTTTGATCATTATGTAGTGTCCTTCTTTGTCTCTTTTCACAGCCTTTCTTTCCAAGGGTATTTTATTTGATATGAGTATTGATACTCCTACTTTCTTTAGGTCTCAATTTGCATGACATACCTTTTTCCAAACCTTTATGTTCACTCTGTATGTATCCCTTGTTATGAGGTGGGTCTCTTGTAGACAGCATGTGTAGGGGCTGCTTTTGTAACGATTTTACAATACTTGCTTTGCCATGTATCTATCCATTTGTCCATGCCTCTGTCCAATCATCAATTGACCTTTTTCCTTGTTGCATTTTCTGATAAATTGCAGACATCAGTATGTCTCTCTGCAAGTATTTCAGCAAGCCTGCCATTTTGTAAGCCATGCTTGTTTACAGCAATTTTCTTTGGATATAAAAGTTATATGCAATGAAATATACCAATCTTTTTTTTCCCAGTCATCTTAAATTTTAATTGAAGTATGGTTGATTTTAAATGTTGCATTCAATTCAGTTCAGTTACTCAGTCATGACCGACTCTTTGAGACTCCGTGAACCGCAGCATGGCAGGTCTCCCTGTCCATTACCATCTGCTGGAGTTTACCCAAATTCATGTCCAATGAGTTGGTGATGCCATGCAACCATCTCATCTTCTGTTGTCCCCTTCTCCTCCTGACCTCAATCTTTGCCAACATCAGTGTCTTTACAAACAAGTAGCTCTTTGCATCAGGTGGCCAAAGTGTTGGAGTTTCAGCTGCCACATCAGTCCTTCCAATGAAAACTCAGGACTGATCTCCCTTAGGATGGACTGGTTGGATCTTCTTGCAGTCCAAGGGACTCTCAAGAATCTTCTCCAACACCACGGTTCAAAAGCATCAATTCTGCAGTGCTCAGCTTTCTTTATAGTCCAAATCTCACATCCATACATGACTACTGGAAAAAGCATAGCCTTGACTAGATGGACCTTTGTTGGCAAAGTAATGTCTCTGCTTTTTAATATGCTGTCTACGTTGGTCATAACCTTTCTTCCAAGGAGTAAGTGTCTTTCAATTTCAAGGCTTCAGGCACCACCTGCCATAATCTTACTTTTCTGAATGTTGAGCTTTAAGCCAACTTTTTACTCTCCTCTTTCACTTTCAAGAGGCTCTTTAGCTCTTCTTTACTTTCTGCTATAAGGGTGGTGTCATCTGCATATCTGAGGTTATTGATATTTCTCCCAGAAGTCTTGATTCCAGATTGTGCTCATTCCATCCCATAATTTCTCATGATGTACACTGCATGTAAGTTAAATAAGCAGGGTGACCATATACAGCCTTGACATACTCCTTTTCCTATTTGGAACCAGTATGTTATACCATGTCCAGTTCTAACTCTTGCTTTTTGAACCTGCATACAAGTTTCTTAAGAGGCATGTCAGGTGGTCTAGTATTCCCATCTCTTTCACAATTTTCCACAGTTTATTGTGATCCACATAGTTACAGGCTTTGGCATAGTCAATAAAAGAGAAATAGATTTTTTCTGGAACTCTCTTGCTTTTTCGATGATCCAGCAGGTGTTGGCAATTTGATTTCTGGATCCTATGCCTTTTGTAAATCCAGCTTGAACATCTGGAAGTTCACGGTTCACATTTTCCTGAAGCCTGACTTGGAGAATTACTTTACTAGAGTGTGAGATGAGTACAATTGTGTGATAGTTTAAGCATTCTTTGCCATTGCTTTTCTTTGTGAGTGGAAGGAAAACTGACCTTTTTCAGTCCTCTGGCCACTGTTGAGTTGTCTAAATTTGCTAACATATTGAGTGCAACACTTTCACAGCATCATCTTTCAGGATTTGAAATAGCTCAACTGGAATTCCATCACCTCCACTAGCTTTCTTCGAAGTGATGCTTCCTAAGGCCACTTGACTTCAGATTCCAGGATGTCTGGCTCTAGGTGAGTGATCACACCATCATGTTTATCTGGGTTGTGAAGATCTTTTTTGTGCAGTTCTTCTGTGTATTCTTGCCATCTCTTCTTAATATCTTCTGCTTCTGTTAGGTCTATATCATTTCTGTCCTTTATAGACCCCATCTTTGCATGAAATATTCCCTTGGTATCTCTCATTTTCTTGAAGAGATCTCTAGTCTTTCCCATTCTATTGTTTTCCTTGATGCCTTTGCATTGATTGCTGAGGAAGGTTTCTTATCTCTCCTTGCTATTCTTTCGAACTCTCTATTCAAATGGGTATATCTTTCCTCTTCTCCTTTGCTTTTAGTTTCTCTTCTTTTCACAGCTCTTTGTAAGGCATCCTCAGACAGCCATTTTGCTTTTTTGCAATTCTTTTTTCTTGGGGATGTTCTTGCTCCCTGTCTCCTGTACAATGTCACAAATCTTCACCTATCATTCATCAGGCACTCTGTCTATCAGATCTAGTCCTTTAAATCTATTTCTCATTTCCACTGTATAAGCATAAGGGATTTGATTTATGTCATACCTGAATGGTCTAGTGGTTTCCCCCACTTTCTTCAATTTAAGTCTGAATTTGGCAATAAGGATTTCATGATCTGAATCACAGCCACCTCCTGGTCATGTTTTTGCTGATTGTATAGAACTTCTCCATCTTTGGATGCAAAGAACACAATCAATCTGATTTTGGTGTTGATCATATGGTGATGTCCATGTGTAGAGTCTTCTCTTGTGTTGTTGGAAGAGGGTGTTTGCATGACTAGCACGTTCTCTTGGCAAAAGTCTATTAGCCTTTGCTCTGCTTCATTCTGTACTCCAAGGGCAAATCTGCCTGTTAATCCAGGTATTTCTACTTCCTCCTGTTGCATTCCAGTCCCCTGTCATGGAAAAGACATCTATTTGGGGGTGTTAGTTCTAAAAGGTCTTGTAGTAACATTCAACTTCAGCTTCTTCAGCATTACTGGTCGGGGCATAGACTTGGATTACCATGATATTGAATAGTTTGCCTTGGAAACGAACAGAGATCATCCTGTCATTTTTGAGATTGTATCCAAGTACTGCATTTCAGACTCTTCTGTTGACTATGATGGCTACTCCATTTCTTCTATGGTATTCCTACCCACAATAGTAGATATAATGGTCATCTGAGTTAAATTCACCCATTCCAGTCCATCTTTGTTCGCTGATTCCTAAAGTGTTGACATTCACTCTTGCCATCTCCTGTTTGACCACTTCCAATTTGCCTTGATTCATGGACCTAACATTCCAGGTTCCTATGTAATATTTCTCTTTACAGCATCGAACCTTGCTTCTGTCACCAGTCACATCCACACCTGTGTGTTGTTTTTGCTTTGGCTCCATCCCTTCATTCTTTCTGGAGTTATTTCTCCCCTGATCTCCAGTAGTATATTGGGCACCTACCGACCTGAGGAGTTCATCTTTCAGTGTGTGTGCCTTTTCATACTGTTCATGGGGAATAGATGGGTAAACAGTGGAAACAGTTTCAGACTTTATTTTTGGGAGCTCCAAAATCACTGCAGATGGTGATTGCATCCATGAAATTAAAAGACGCTTACTCCTTCTAAGAAAAGTTATGACCAACCTAGATAGCATATTAAAAAGCAGAGACATTACTTTGCCAACAAAGGTCCATCTAGTCAAGGTTATGGTTTTTCCAGTGGTCATGTATGGATGTGAGAGTTGGACTGTGAAGAAAGCTGAGCACTGAAAAATTGACGCTTTTGAACTGTGGTGTTGGATTAGACTCTTGAGAGTCCCTTGAACTCCAAGGAGATCCAACCAGTCCATCCTAAAGGAGATCAGTCCTGGGTGTTCATTGGAAGGACTGATGCTGAGGCTGAAACTCCAATACTTTGACCACCTCTTGCGAAGAGTTGACTCATTGGAAAAGACCCTGATTCTGGGAGGGACTGGGGGCAGGAGAAGGGGACGGCAGAGGAAGAGATGGCTGGATGGCATCACCAACTCAATGCACATGAGTTTGGGTGAGCTCCAGGAATTGGTGATGGAAAGGGAGGCCTGGCATGCTATAATTCATAGGGTCGCAAATAGTCGGACACAACTGAGCGACTGAACCGACTGACTGACTGACTGGCTGTTTATGGGGTTGTCAACACAAGAATACTAAAGAGTTCTGCCATTTCTTTTCTACTTTATAGCAAAATGTTTCAGAAATACACATATATGTGTGTATACATATATGTATATGTATATGTATATGTGTGTGTGTATATATATATATATATATACATTATTTTATTTCATTTTTACAGTTTTTTTTTCTTTTGGCTACACTTTTAACCATGTGGGATTAGTTTCCTGACCAGGGATTGAACATGCATGCCCTGCAGTGGAAGTGTGGAGTCGTAACCACTGAATTGCCAGGGATGTCCCATATATATTCTTTTCCATCATGATTTATCATAGGATACTGAATATAGTTCTCTGTCCTCTACAGTAGGAACTTGCCAATCCATTCCATACACTCTAGTTTATATCTCTTAACCCCAATCTCCTACTCCATTGCTCCCCCAATTCTCTAAGCCTTGGAAACCACAAGTCTGTTCTCTATGTCCATGAGTGTGTTTCTGTCTCATACATGTGTTCATTTATCTTAGATTCCACATTTAAGTGATATTGTTTGTTGTTTGTCTTTCTCTGTGTGCCTCACTTCACTTAGTATGATCATCTCTCAGTCCATTCATGTTGACTTAAATTGCCTTATTTTTGTAGCTGTACAGATTTTTGTATGCTTTTAACCATACATAGAGGTATTCATCTGTGGTTATTTTCCCTGATATATTATGAAAACTTGTGTAGTACACCACTCTTGGAATAGCACGTCCATTTTGAAGCTGTATTAGTATTTTATATGTTTATGCCAGTCAGTTCAGTTCAGTCGGTCAGTCGTGGCTGACTCTTTGTGACCCCATGGACTATAAGACACTGGGCTTCCCTATCTGTCACCAACTCCTGGAGCCTGCTCAAACTCATGTCCATTGAGTGGGTGATGCAGTCCAAACATCTCATCCTCTGTCATCCCCCTCACCTTCTGCCTTCAATCTTTCCCAGCATTAGGGACTTTTCAAATGAGTCAGTTCTTCCCATCAGTTGGCCAAATTACTGGAGTTTCAGCTTCAGCATCAGTCCTTCCAATGAATATTCAGGACTGATTTCCTTTAGGATTACCTTGTTTGATTTCCTTACAGTCCAAGGGACTCTCCAGATTATATGTGGGTATGAATAAATATTAATTGTGCTTATGCTGGCCTCTCATGGAGAAAGAGAAAATTGCTTATGAATGCAATTTATAAAATCCAGATGTGTTCTCTCAAATGTATATGTCAGTTCAGTTTAGTCACTCAGTGTGTGCTCAGGGACTTTTCCAATGAGTCAGCTCTTCACATCAGGTGGCCAAAGTATCTGGATATGAATAAATATTTACTTTACCTTTGCTGCCCTGTCGTGGAGAAATAGAAGAATGGTTATGAATGTAATGTATAAAATCGAGATATATTCTCACATATGTATATGTGGGTATGAATAAATATTTACTGTGCATATGATGCCCTCTCAGAGATAAACAGAAAATGCTAATGAATGTAATTTACAAAATCCAAGGTATTCACTCATATATATATATGTGTGTGTATGAATACATATTTACTGTGCTTATGCTGACGTCTCATGGAGAAATAGAAGAATGCTTATGAATGTAATGTATAAAATGCAGATGTATTCTCTCATAAGTACATGTGGGTATGAATAAATATATACTGTGCTTATTCTGCCCTCTCGTGGAGAAATAGAAGAGTGCTTATGAATGCAATTTATATAAACCAAATGTTTTATTTACATGTTGAAAATAATACTGTATAACTTAAAAAAAAATAATACATGCTCATAACAGAAAATGTGAAGTTTCTAGAAAAATACAAAGTCAGAAAAAATCACACGTGATTTCATATAGCATTAGCTTAGAATTCTGAGTTCCTGGGAAGGGGAGATAAGAAGATGATGGTGCACTAGTTCTTTCAGTATAAAATCGTCTTTTCTGCTATTTGAATGCTAATGTAGAACTTGGTTCTGATACGTGATTCTTGCTTTGTTTCCCTATCTTTAAGCTTCTATTTTTACAAATGCCTAGTAATTTGACCTCCTGTTTAGAGACTCTTTGCTTCAAGGTGGTTTTTTTTTTTTTTTTTCCTTGCATTGTTGTTATGATTAAAAAATGTTGCAAGTCATAGCTGTGGAAAATAGTGCTGTAATGAACATTGGGGTGCATGTACCTTTTGGAAATAAGGTTTTCTCCAGGAATATGCACAAGAGAGGTGTTGCTAGGTCATATGGTAATTCTGTTTTACTTTTATTTATTTATTTTTACTTTACAATATTGTATTCGTTTTATCATATATCAACATGAATCCGCCATGGGTGTACATGTGTTCCTTATCTTGAACCCCCTCCCACCTCCCTTCTCATACCATCCCTCTGGGTCATCCCAGTGCACCAGCCGCTAGTATCCTGTATCATGCATTGAACCTTGCCAGGAGCCAGCACCGGAGTTCTGACCCATGACAAAGGTGGGAACTGATATACAGAGAGGACCTGACATGAAAAGGTGAGTCAGGACTCGAGGGCCCCCTGGATCTGCTTGAGCATCTACCCCCAAACCAGAATCTGTCTGCTTTACTATTTTACGACTTTCACCAACTCCTCTGACATTAATGGGGGACTGTCCCTGACCACCTTTCTCTGATGGAAATCAGCTTAGAGCTCCAGTTAGTAAGCCTCCTGGGCATAATAAGAGTGTTTCAATCCAAACCCCTCAGATGGCTCTCGAACTTGCCTGACAGGTTTATCTGGACTCCTACAGCTACGCATATGATTGTTTACAGCCTTCCAACCGTGAGAGGTATGGGAAGCTTAAGATATTCAAATAGTATACAGCCTCTTGGTGAGTTAGAAATTATTAGAATAGAACTAGTAGAAGATTTCATTGTTGAGCTAATGCTTGCTGCCAAGTTTCCAAATCCCCTACACATTGTGTCCCTGGGAGTATATTAATTAATACAGTTGGTATATAGAAAAATTAAGTAGTGGCCTTGGTATTAACAACCTTAGACCCTTGAGGTAGTAAATTCTAGACCCTTGAGGTAGTAAATTCTTTCCTTGCTACAGCCCACTGCACCTTTGCCCTATAGGAATGCAACTTTATCTAATACTTTCAGAGAGCGGTGCCAAACTTTAGAAAAATTACTTTTAGAGAAAATAAGTTTTCTGGTTAACTAACCTTTATCAGGAGAAGGAAATGGCACCCTACTCCAGTCCTCTTGCCTGGAAAAATCCCATGGACAGAGGAGCCTGGTAGGCTGCAGTCCATGGGGTCACGAAGAGTCGGAAACGACTGAGCGACTTCACTTTCACTTTTCACTTTCATGCACTGGAGAAGGAAATGGCAACCCACTCCAGTGTTCTTGCCTGGAGAATCCCAGGGACAGGGGAGCCTGGTGGGCTGCCGTCTATGGGGTCGCACGGAGTCAGACACGACTGAAGCGACTTAGCAGCAGAACCTTTATCAGAACAAAGAGTCATAAAATGTTAATAGGCCTCCTGGCCAGAAGATGATGTAAATCACCTAAAGCATTTGTATAGGTAAGTTTGCAGAAAAGAAATCCTGGTCTCGATAAGGGTCAAAGACTGCTGACTTTGCATGACTCTGCATCCCCCTATTATCCTCTATGTACAACTTAGGGTATAAAAGCTCTTTTTGAAAATAAAGCTACGGGAGTTGCTCATCAGGCTTGGTCTCCCCGTGTCATTCTTGTTTCCTTTTCTCTCCTTTTCTTCTCTGTTCTTCCTTCAGGATGACTGATCAGAGTGTGGGGGCCCTCTGAGACCACTTACCTGCCTGGGCTTCTAAGACCCACTCAAGAAGGTGCCTAAGGTGGGGCACCTTCAGCTATTTGAGAGGGCGCCTGCAGCCTCCGTGGTCAGAGCAAGCTATGTGTCATGAACTTTATTGGTTTCCCACGTAAACCAGTCAGATCAGGACTCTGTCTCTCCCCTTTATCTATCCTTTCAATCGCCAACGCCGTCATCCTGAGGATATCCCTGGATCCACCTGGGGCTGGACCCTGGTAGAACCTGGACTGGCGATTCATTTCATGTATGAAACATTATACATGTTTCAATGCCATTTTCCCAAATCATCCCACCCTTGCACTCTCCCACAGAGTCCAAAAGACTGTTCTATACATGTGTGTCTCTTTTGCTATCTCGTATACAGCGTTATCGTTACAATCTTTCTAAATTCCATATATATATGCATTAGTATACTGTATTGGTGTTTTTCTTTCTGGCTTACTTCATTCTGTATAATAGGCTCCAGTTTCATCCACCTCATTAGAACTGATTCAAATGTATTCTTTTTAATGGCTGAGTAATACTCCATTGTATATATGTACCACTGCTTTCTTATCCATTCATCTGCTGATGGACATCTAGGTTGCTTCCATGTCCTGGTTGTTATAAACTGTGCTGCCGTGAACATTGGGGTACACATGTCTCTTTCAATTCTGGTTTCCTCGGTGTATATGCCCAGCAGTGGGATTGCTGGGTCGTATGGCAGTTCTATTTCCAGTTTTTTTAAGGAATCTCCACACTGTTCTCCATAGTGGCTGTACTAGTTGGCATTCTCACCAACAGTATAAGAGGATTCCCTTTCTCCACACCCTCTCCAGCATTTATTGCTTGTAGACTTTTGGATAGCAGCCATTCTGACTGGCGTGAAATGGTACCTCATTGTGGTTTTGATTTGCATTTCTCTGATAATGAGTGATGTTGAGCATCTTTTCATGTGTTTGTTAACCATCTATATGTCTCCTTTGGAGAACTGACAGTTTCGTTCTTTGGCCCATTTTTTGATTGGGTCGTTTATTTTTCTGGAGTTGAGCTGTAGGAGTTGCTTGTATATTATTGAGATCAGTTTGTCAGTTGATTCATTTGCAATTATTTTCTCCCATTCTGAAGGCTGTCTTTTCAACTTTCTTATAGTTTCCTTTGTTGTGCAGAAACTTTTAACTTTAATTAGGTACCATTTGTTTATTTTTGCTTTTATTTCCAATATTCTGGGAGGTGGGTCATAGAGGATCCTGCTGTGATTTATGTCTAGAGTGTTTTGCCTATGTTCTCCTATAGGAGTTTTTTAGCTTCTGGTCTTACATTTAGATCTTTAATCCATTTTGAGTTTATTTTTGTGTATGGTGTTAGAAAGTGTTCTAGTTTCATTCTTTTACAAGTGCTTGGCCTGTTTTCCCAGCACCATTTGTTAAAGAGATTGTCTTTTCTCCATTGTATTTTCTTGCTTCCATTGTCAAAGATAAGGTGTCCATAGGTGCATGGATTTATCTCTGGGCTTTCTATTTTGTTCCATTGATCTATATTTCTGTCTTTGTGCCAGTACCATACTGTCTTGATGACTGTGGCTTTGTAGTAGAGCCTGAAGTCAGGCAGGTTGATTCCTCCAGTTCCATTCTTCTTTCTCAAGATTGCTTTGGCTATTCGAGGTTTTTTTGTATTTCCATACAAATTGTGAAATTATTTGTTCTAGCTCAGTGAAAAATACCATTGGTAGCTTGATAGGGATTGCATTGAATCTATAGATTCCTTTGTGTAGTATACTCATTTTCACTATATTGATTCTTCCGATCCATGAACATGGTATATTTCTCCATCTATTAGTGTCCTCTTTGATTTCTTTTACCAGTGTTTTATAACTTTCTATATATAGGTCTTATGTTTCTTTAGGTAGATATATTCCTAAGTACTGTATTCTTTTCGTCGCAATGGTGAATGGGACTGTCTCCTTAAATTCTCTTTCTATTTTCTCATTATATATTATGTAAGGGAATGCAAGAGATTTCTGTGTGTTGATTTTATATCCTGCCACTTTACTATATTCATTGATTAGCTCTAGTAATTTTCTGGTGGAGTCTTTAGGGTTTTCTATGTGGAGGATCATGTCATCTGCAAACAGGGAGTGTTTTGCTTCTTTTTTACCAATTTGGATTCCTTTTACTTCTTTTTCTGCTCTGACTGCTGTGGCGAAAACTTCCAAAACTATGTTGAATAGTAGTGGTGAAAGCGGACACCCTTGTTTTGTTCCTGACTTCAGGGGAAATGCTTTGAATTTTTCACCATTGACGATAATGTTTGCTGTGGGTTTGTCATATATACCTTTTATTATGTTGAGGTTTGTTCCTTTAATTCCTGCTTTCTTTAGGGTTTTTATCATAAATGGATGTTGAAATTTGTCAAAGGATTTCTCTGCATCTATTGAGATAATCCCATGGCTTTTATTTTTTAATTTGTTAATGTGGTGTATTACATTGGTTGATTTTCATATATTGAAGGATCCTTGCATCCCTGGGATAAAGCCACTTGGTCATGGTGTATGATCTTTTTAATGCGTTGTTGGATTCTGATTGCTAGAATTTTCTTAAGGATTTTTGCATCTATGTTCATCAGTGATATTGGCCTCTAGTTTTCTTTTTTTGTGGCATCTTTGTCAAGTTTTGATTTTAGGGTGATGTTCGCCTCATAGAATGAGTTTGGAAGCTAACCTTCCTCTGCAATTTTCTGGAAGGGTTTGAGTAGGATAGGTGTTAGCTCTTCTCTCAATTTTTGGTAGAATTCAGCTGTGAAGCCGTCCAGACCTGGGCTTTTGTTTGCTGGAAGATTTCTGATTACAGTTTCAGTTTCTGTGCTTGTGATGTGTCTGTTAAGATTTTCTAATTATTCCTGGCTCAGTTTTGGAAAGTTGTACTTTTCTAAGAATTTGTTCATTTCTTCCATGTTGTCCATTTTATTAGCATATAATTGTTGATAGTAGTCTCTTATGATCCTTTGTATTTCTGTGTTGTCTGTTGTAATCTCTCCATTTTCATTTATAATTTTATTGATTTGAATTTTCTCCCTTTGTTTCTTGATGAGTCTGGCTAATGGTTTATCAATTTTATTTATCCTCTCAACGAACCAGCTTTTGGCTTTGTTGATTTTTGCTATGGTCTCTTGTTTCTTTTGCATTTATTTCTGCCCTAACTTTTAAGATGACTTTCTTTCTACTAACCCTGGTGTTCTTCATTTCTTCCTTTTCTAGCTGCTTTAGATGTAGAGTTAGGTTATTTATTTGACTTTTTTCTTATTTCTTGAGGTATGCCTATATTGCTATGAACTTTCCCCTTAGCATTGCTTTTACAGTGTCCCAAAGGTTTTGGGTTGTTGTGTTTTTATTTTCATTCATTTCTATTCATATTTTGATTTATTTTTTGATTTCTTCTGTGATTCGTTGGTTATTCAGCAGTGTGTTTTTCAGCCTCCATATGTTGGAATTTTTGATAGTCTTTCTCCTATAATTGACATCTAATCTTACTGCATCTTGGTCAGAAAGGGTGCTTGGAATGATTTCAATTTTTTTTTTTTTTTTTTTTGAAATTACCAAGGCTAGATTTATGTCCCAGGATGTGATCTATCCTGGAGAAGGTTCCGTGTGCACTTGAGAAAAAGCTAAACTTCGTTGTTTTGGGGTGAAAGGTCCTATAGATACAAATTAGGTCTAACTGGTCTATTGTATCATTGAAAGTTTTTGTTTCCTTGTTAATTTTCTGTTTAGTTGATCTATCCATAGGTGTGAATGGGGTATTAAAGTCTCCCACTATTATTGTGTTATTGTTAATTTCCCCTTTCGTACTTGTTAGCAATTGTCTTACATATTGCAGGACTCTTATGTTGGGTGCATATATATTTATAATTGTTATATCTTCTTCTTGGATTGATCTTTGATCATTATGTAGTGTCCTCCTTTGTCTCTTTTCACAGCCTTTGTTTTAAAGTCTATTTTATCTGATATGAGTATTGCTACTCCTGCTTTCTTTTGGTCTCTATTTGCGTGGAATATCTTTTTCCAGTCCTTCACTTTCAGTCTGTATGTGTCCTTGTTTTGAGGTGGGTCTCTTGTAGACAACATATATAGGGGTCTTGTTTTTGTATCCATTCAGCCCGTCTTTGTCTTTTGATTGGGGCATTCAACCCATTTACATTTAAAGTAATTATTGATAAGTATGACCCCATTGCTATTTACTTTATTGTTTTGGGTTCGAGTTTATACACCCTTTTTGTGTTTCCTGTCTAGAGAAGATCCTTTAGCATTTTTGGAGAGCTGGTTTGGTGGTGCAGAATTCTCTCAGCTTTTGCTTATCTTTAAAGCTTTTGATTTCTCCTTCATATTTGAATCAGATCCTTCCTGGGTAAAATAATCTGGGCTGTAGGTTATTTTCTTTCATCACTTTAAGTATGTCTTGCCATTCCCTCCTGGCCTGAAGAGTTTCTATGGAAAGATCAGCTGTTATCTTTATGGGAATCCCCTTGTGTGTTATTTGTTGTTTTTCCCTTGCCACTTTTAATATTTGTTCTTTGTGTTTGATCTTTGTTAAATTGATTAATATGTGTCTTGTGGTATTTAGCCTTGGGTTTATCCTGTTTGGGACTCTCTGGGTTTCTTGGGCTTGTAAGTTTATAATTATCTCCTCAAGTATTTTCTCATGGTCTTTCTTTTTGTCTTCTTCTACTGGCACTCCTATGATTCGAATGTTGGGGCATTTAATATTGTCCTGGAGGTCTCTGAGACTGTCCTCATTTCTTTTAATTCGTTTTTCTTTTTTCCTCTCTGATTCATTTATTTCTACCAATGTATCTTCTACTTCATTAATCCTATCTTCTGCCTCCATTATTCTACAATTTGTTGCCTCCAGAGTGTTTTTGATCTCATTTATTGCATTATTCATTATATATTGACTCTTTTTTTATTTCTTCTAGGTCATTATTAAACCTTTCTTGCATCTTCTCAATCCTTGTCTCCAGGCTGTTTATCTGTGATTCCATTTTGATTTCAAGATTTTGGATCATTTTCACTATCATTATTTGGAATTCTTTATCAGGTAGATTCCATATCTCTTCCTCTTTTGTTTTGGTTTGGTGGGCATTTATCCTGTTCTTTTACCTGCCTGGTATTCCTCTGTCTCTTCATCTTGTTTATATTGCTGAGTTTGGGGTGGCCTTTCTGTATTCTGACAGTTTGTGGAGTTCTCTTTATTGTGGAGTTTTCTCACTGTGGGTGGGGTTTTATGGGTTGCTTGTCAAGGTTTCCTGGTTAGGGAAGATGTGTCAGTGTTCTGGTGGATGGAGCTGGATTTCTTCTCTCTGGAGTGCAATGAAGTGTCCAGTAATGAGTTATGATATGTCAATGGGTTTGAAGTAACTTTGGGCAGCTCGTATATTGAAGTTTAGGTCTGTGTTCCTGTGTTGCTGGAGAATTTGTGTAGTATGTCTTTCTCTGGAACTAGTTGGCCCTTGGGTGGTGCTTGGTTACAATGTAGGTATGGAGGCGTTTGATGAGCTCCTGTCGGTTAATGTTCCCTGGAGTTAGGAGTTCTCTGGTGTTCTCAGGATTTGGACTTAAGCCTCCTGCTTCTGGTTTTCAGTCTTATTTTTACATTAGTCTCAAGACTTCTCCATCTATACAGCACTGTTGATAAAATATCTAGGTTAAATATGAAAAGTTTCTCCACAGTAAGGGACACCCAGAGAGTTTCACAGAGTTACATGGAGAAGAGAAGAGGGAGGAGGATGTTTGAGGTGATCCAAATGAGATTAGGTGGAATCAAAAGGGAAGAGAGCAAGCTATCCAGTAATCCCTTCCTTATGTGTGGTCCACAGTCTGGACCACTCAGAGATATTCACGGAGTTATACAGAGAAGAGAAGAGAGAGGAAGGTGACAGAAGTGGCCAGGAGGATAAAGGCGAGAATCAAAGGGAGAGAGACAGATCCTGCCAGTAATCAGTTCCCTAAGTGTTCTCCACCGTCTGGAACCTAGAAAGAGATTCACAGAGTTGGGTAGAGAAGAGAAGGGGGAGGGAGGAGACAGAGGTGACCAAGAGGATAAAAGGGGGAAATCAAAAGGAGAGAGACACATCCAGGCAGTAATCAGTTCCCTAAGTATTCTCCACTGTCAGGAACATACAGAAATTCACAGAGTTGGGTAGAGAAGAGAGGGGTTAGGGAGGAGACACAGGCGACCTGGTGAAGAAAAAGGAGAGTCCAAAGGGGGAGAGAGCAGTCAAGCCAGTAATCTCTCTCCCAAGTAAAAATGGGTACTGAAGATTGGGTTCTTAAAAGTACAAAATTGATAACAAATACCAAAAAGCAAAAATAAAAAAAATAAAAAAAAAACTAGAGTAGAGTTTGGAATTTCAAAAATACATTGTTAAAGAAAATAAGAAGAAAAAAAAAAGAGGAAAAAATAAAACAAAGTCACAAAAATTATAATATATATATATATATATACAAAATTGATAACAAATGCCAAAAAGCAAAAATTAAAAATCTAGCATAGAGTTTGGAATTTCAAAAATACAATGTTAAAGAAAAGAAAAAAAAAGTCACAAAAATTTTTAAAAAATGTATATGAAATTTGCTTTTAAAAAAATAGGGTCTTTTTTTGGCAAAGCAATAGTAGGTTATAAACGTGAAAATTAGAGTAATAGAGGATTTAATTTTTTTTAAAAAATATAAAAAAGGAAAGAATGATCATAAAAATAGTAAAAATATATCTAGGACTTTCTCTTGTGGGTATTGTGGGGTCATTTCATTTTCAGATAGTTCCTTGGTCTGGCTTATATCTCTCAAGATCTATAGGCCCTTCCTATGTAGTCGGTACTAACGACAGGGTTTTAATCTATTGCACCTGTCACTTCCAAGGCGGTTCCCTCTGTTTTAGCTTCTTCGGTTTGCTGGTCTCTTCAGTGTCTGATTTCCGCCCTGACACAAAAGGGACGGTTGTGAACGCTTTTTTTTTTTTTTTTTTTAGACTCACTTGTTCAGTCGCACTGTGGGAAGGGAGGGACACTGCAAACAAATAACACTGGCGTGTGCTCGCAGTGCCTCAGCCACACTGGGCCTGCCCCTGCTCACAGCACATGTACCATCCCTGCCCACACTGCTCAGGCTCTAGTTTGCTCCACTGGGAACTGCCCGAGGGGGGCCCTGGGCTGCATGCACCTCCCAGGTCTAAGCCGCTCAGGTTCAGGCACTCGGGTAGTCCTCAGGGGCGCAGACTCAGTTGGGCCTGCTTTTTGTGCCCTTCCCAGGTCCAAGCAGCTCAGGTGATGAGGTGTTTGGCGAGCATGGTCGCTGCGACTTAGTGCCTCCCCCGTCCCTGCCGCTTGGTTTTCTGTGTGTACAACCAGCACACCTTCTCAGGCGGATGTTGACTGTCCAGAACCCCAAGAAGTCTTAGTTAGCAAAGATGCCTGCTTACAGTTTTGTAGATAATGTCTCTCTGGGGCTGCGATTGCCCCCTTCTGGCTCTGGCTGCCTGTCACCAGAGGGGGATGGTCTGCAGCTGGCTATCTCTGTTCAGTCCTTTGTTCTGTGCATGGGCCTGGCAGTTTCTTAGGTTAGAGCTGGCTTTTCATGTGGTAGTTATCCCACAGTCTGGTTTGCTAGCCCAAGTTAGTTCGTTCAGATAGCGCTCGGGGCATTCAGGCCAGATCCTTACTCTAAGAAATGCAGCCCGCGCCTCCCTGCCCAGTCCCCGCTTGCTAGTGGTGGGTGCAGGTGTCTGCGCTGCTTCTCCACTGGAAGAGTTACTGTTAGGCTTGTAATCTGTGGGTTTTAATTATTTATTTATTTTCCCTCCCTGTTATGTTGCCCTCTGTGCTTCTAAGGCTCTCCACAGACTCGGCAGTGAGAGTGTTTCCTGGTGTTTGGAAACTTCTCTTTTTAAGACTCCCTTCCCAGGATGGAGCTCCATCCCTCCATCTTTTGTCTCTTTTTATGTCTTTTATATTTTTTCCTACCTCCTTTCGAAGACAATGGGCTGCTTTTCTGGGTACCTGATGTCCTCTGCCAGCATTCAGAAGTCGTTTTGTGGAATTTACTCAGCGTTTAAATTTCTTTTGATGAATTTTTGGGGGAGAAAGTGGTCTCCCCATCCTATTCTTTTGCCATCTTAGCTCCTCCCCTGACACTTATGTTCTAATGTCTGGTATTGTGGCTAAGGCATGTTTTACTAATTAATGTTACCATTAGTAAAATGTGCATTCTGATTACTTCCCACGCCGGTTTAAAGTGACTTATGATAAAAGACATATATCAGTTAAGTATGTTTAGGAATGATGTGTACACACTGCTCTATTTAAAATGGATAACCTAAAACTCTATAGCACAGGGAACTCTGCTGAATACTCTGTAAGAACCTAAATGGGAAAAGAAATTGAAAAAGAATTTATATATATATATATATATATATATATACACACACACACATATATATACACATATATATATATATATATTTCAATCTCTTTGCTGTACACTGGAAGTTAACACATTGCTAACAAATTATACTCCAATATAAAATAAAGCATTAAAAAAGAAAATAAACTTTTCCAGAAGACAAAAATAGCGATATAAACTAAACAACATTGTTCAGTTCAGTGCAGTTGCTCAGTTGTGTCTGACTCTTTGCGACCCTATGGACTGCAGCACACCAGGCCTCCCTTTCCATGACCAATGCCCGGAGTTTACTTAAAGCTATATAGTAGCAGCAGCAGGTAAAAAACTGGTTGAACAGAGACCTTCTTTAGGGGTTGTGACTATTTCCGTCGGGCCTGTGACTTGTCACTACTCTAACCTTCCTGATGGCATCTTTTACTTCTAGAAAAATCATACTTTTAAGAGCAAAGCTTTAAAACCACAGCTAGTCTATTCTAGTTGTGGATGCAACTAAAGTCTGCTGTTTCTTCAGATGGTGCCACTGACAAGATGCTGTGTTACAGAACTTACAAACTCATCCTGTTGTGATCCTATAGTCTGCGTGATTTTGACGATTTGAGTTGTTAGGGCTTCTGAGCCTTTTCATTTGATTGCATTTCTGGGTCTGATGTTAGACTAGAGGAAGCCCAGGAAAATTTATTTAATATTATATTTCATATTTAATGTAACTAACTCAGCAACGCTAGAGGGGATTTCTGAAGCCAACTCTGGAGGCTGTGGGCTAAACGTTTTGCACTGTTTTTATACTTGTATTCATATCCTCTTATCACCTCAGACTCAAATGGAAATTTAAAAAATGACTGCAATTCATGTGAAATAATGTACTGTGACCAAGTTGTTTAAATGGAAAATAAAGTGCTTTCTTTAAGGGAAAAAAAAAAAAAAAAAAAAAAAAAAAAGCTATGTCCATGGAGTCGGTGATGCCATCAAACCATCTCATCCTCTGTTGTGCCCTTCTCATCCCGCCTTCAATCTTTCCCAACATCAGGGTCTTTTCAAATGAGTCAGCTCTTCACATTACAAATATTGACAGAATATTGATGCTTCAGCTTCTGCATCAGTCCTTCCAAGAAACATTCAGGACTGATTTCCTTTAGGATGGACTGCTTAGTTCTCCTTGCTGTTCAAGGGACTCTGAGGAGTCTTCAACAACACAGTTCAAAGCATCAATTCTGTGGTGCTCAGCTTTCTTTATAGTCCAACTCTCACATCCACTTCTGACTACTGGAGAAACCATAGCTATGACTAGATGGACCTTTGTTGGCAAAGGAATGTCTCTGCATTTTAATATGCTGTCTAGGTTGGTTAAAACGTTTCTTCCAAGGAGCAAGTGTCTTTTAATTTCATGGCTGCAGTCACCATCTGTGTGATTTTGGCACTGAAAAACATAAAGTCTGTCACTGTTTCCACTGTGATGGATGTTACCTATCTATTTGCCATGAAGTGATGGGACCAGGTGACATGATCTAAGTTTTCTGAATGTTGAGTTTTAAGTCAAATTTTTCACTCTGCTCTTTCACTTTCATCAAGAGGCTCTTTAGTTCTTCGCTTTCTGCCATAAGGGTGGTGTCATCTGCATATTTGAGGTTGTTGATATTTCTCCTGGCAATCTTGATTCTAGCTTTCACTTCATCCAGTCCAGCACATCTCATGATGTACTCTGTATATAAGTTAAATAAGCAGGGTGACAATATATAACTTTGACGTAGTCCTTCCCTGATTTGGAACCAGTCTGTAGTTCCATGACAGTTCTAACTGTTGCTTCTTGGCCTGCATACAGATTCCTCAGGAGGCAGGTCAGGTGGTTTGGTATTTCTTTAATAATTTTCTTTAATCTCTTTAATAATTTTCTTTAATAATTTTCCAGAGTTCATTGTAATCCACACACTCTAAGGCTTTGGCATAATCAATAAAGCAGAAGTAGATGATTTTCAGGAACTCTCTTGATTTTTTGATGATCCAGCATATGTTGTCAACTTGATCTCTGGTTCCTCTGCACTTTCTAAATGCAGCTTGAACATCTGGAAGTTCACAATTCATGTACGGTAGAATCCTAGCTTGGAGAATTTGGAGCATTACTTTTCTAGTGTGTGAGATGAGTGCAGCTGTGTGGTAGTTGAGCATTCTTTGGCATTGCCTCTCTTTGGTATTGGAATGAAAACTGCTCTTTTCCAGTCCTGAGGCCACTGCTGAGTTTTCCAAATTTGCTGGCATATTGAGTGAAGCTCTTTCACAGCATTATCTTTTAGGATTTGAAATAGCGCAACTGGAATCCCATCACCTCCACTAGCTTTCTTCGCAGAGATGCTTCCTTAGGCCCGCTTGACTTCACATTCCAGGATGTCTGGCTCTAGGGGAGTGATCATCATGATTATCTGGGTTATGAAGATCCTTTTTATATAGGCCTTCTGTGTATTTTTGCCACCTCTTCTTAATATCTTCTGTTAGGTCCAAAAATGCTATGGACCTAAAAGAAACATTGAGAATGGGCAAAAGATTATTGTACTTCACAATACAATAATCAGTTTCATCAATATAAATATATGCCATTTTTTGAAATGGAAATAAATTAACTCAGCATTAAACTTTCAGATGAAGGCATATAAATACATATACAGATGCAGATACAAACATATAAAGGCAATCCTGTCAATCATTCAGCTTCTTTTATGTTGTTCCATTATAATAGAATGTGTATTTGCATTCATACATCTGATGTTTTTTAAGCATCTACTGTGGGTCAGTGTTTTTCAGGTACTGAACATACATCGGTTTAAAAAAAAAAATCCGTTTCCTCATGGATTTTATATTTTATTCCCTAATTAGGTAGAGATATCTGGTCCCATCAATTCATGGGAAATAGATGGGGAAGCAGTGGAAACAGTGTCAGACTTTACTTCTGGGGGCTCCAAAATCACTGAAGATGGTGATTGCAGCCATGAAATTAAAAGACACTCCTTGGAAGGAAAGTTATGACCGACCTAGATAACACTTTAAAAAACAGAGGTATTACTTTGCCAACAAAGGTCCATTTAGTCAAGGCTATGGTTTTTTCCAGTGCTCATATATGGATGTAAGAGTTGGACTGTGAAGTAAGCTGAGCACCAAAGAATTAATGCTTTTGAACTGTGGTGCTGGAGAAGACTCTTGCAAGTCCCTTGGACTGCAAGGAGATCCAACCAGTCCATCCTAAAGGAGACAAGTCCTGGGTGTTCATTGGAAGGACTGATGCTGAGGCTGAAACTCCAATACTTTGGCTACCTCATGTGAAGAGTTTACTCACTGAAAAAGACCCTGATGCTGGGAGGGATTGGGGGCAGGAGGAGAAGGGAACGACAGAGGATGAGATGGCTGGATGGCACCACCGACTCGATGCATATGAGTTTGGGTGAACTACGGAAGTTGGTGATGGATAGGGAGGCCTGGTGTGCCGCAATTCATGGGGTCACAAAGATTCGGACACCACTGAGCGACTGAACTGAACTGAACTGATACAATAAGCAAAGAAGCCAAATAAATCATATAATCACTAAGGGCTACAGAGAAAAAAACAGGGAGAGAGAGAAAGAACTCAATTAACTAAAGATACATGGAAACAGAAAGAACACTTACTTGTTCTATGTTTTTAATTTTTGTCACTAGTATAGGAAATCTGACACAGTGTGGAACTGACATTGAGAAAGTCATGCCCTGAATTATACCTTGTTATTAGTCAATGTAGTGTTTAAGGTAGACATGGTGAGTTTTTAGCCACATCCTCAAAAGATACATGTTTTTATATATTGTAAATACAATCTTCTTTTTTTAACTTGAAGTATAGTCCATGGGGTTGCAAAGAAGCAGACATGACAGAGCAACTAAGCACAGCACATAGCTGTGGGGTTATTTTTTCTGTTATTTAAAAACTTTTTATATGCAATGTTTACCATGTTATTGAAGACAGATTTCTCTTGCCCTGATGTCTATCTCTTGGTAGAATCATAATAAGTTTGAGAGAGATCAGAAACAAAGACTTTCCTGGGATGCATTTGGTCTTCTTTGGCACATTTTTAATTGGATGTTTTAAGTGATAGAAAAAGAGCACAGGTATCTTTTGAAAATGGCAGTATATCTTATTCGGAATTCACTCTGGAACTTCATGAAAAAAGCCTATTTTATCACTGTTAATTTTACATGTCAAAAAGCTTATATCATTAGCAATTTCTCTGGATTATATCCTACAATTCTTAACTGAACTGAGTCTATCAGTTTGGTAATGTTTCAGTAAAAAATAAGGTCCTAAGTGAATAAGACACCAAGAAAAAGGTGAGGTTGGAGATAGTTTTGACTATAGGTGCAGGCCTAGGATTCAAGATATTCCATAGTATTTCAAAAACATGTGGGAAATACTAGTTTTGGAAGGACAAGCCTTGTGTACTTTTTAAGCTTGTCTGGTGTTGGCTCATTTCTTGCTATGCAGTGAAAGTGAAAGTGTTAGTCACTTAGCTGTGTCTTGACTCTTTATGACCCCATGGACTGTAGGCCACCAGGCTCCTCTGTCCATGGAATTCTCCAGGCAAGAATACTGGAATGTGTTGTCATTTCCTTCTCTAGGGGATCTTCCAAAGCCAGGGATGGAACACAGCTGTCTCACACTGCAGGCAGGCTGTTTACCCACTGAGCCACCAGGGAAACTCTTGCTATGTAGAAGGATCATTCTAATTTCATCCCTAAAAATAATAATAATAATAATAAAAGAATGAAAGATAAGAAAAAGCTCATTTCTTCAGTCACCAGAATGTGAGACAACTTTAACAAAGATTGACCTTTAAAGGCTAGCTCCATTATTCACACTGGGACTTTATTGAAGACCAAATTTCATCTACTGAATTTGACTACAGCCTTGTATGATATAAACATCTGACTTATTGAGAGTTAAGAGATACCCAGGGCATATTTATCTAATCATTTTGTTAATAGTTTCCTACTTATTGTTATGAAAAATTCACAAGGACAATTGTGAAACAAAACCATAAAAGAAAATAAGGATGGGGGTGGGCTTCACCATAGATAGGGAAATGGTTGGCAACCATTTCGGAGGCTCAATTGGTTTTTAGGACCTATTATTTCCAATTGCCTGTTCAGAACATGCACAACAAGCTCTTCTAATCAAAGATTTATGGATTCCCTGCCACAAACCTATAAGTCCTTACCACAATTGGCCCAATAGACTGGGTATGCCAACCACGTGACCCCAAATCTTCACAGAGTTGGACCCTGCAAAAGGACCCCTGCAAGTCCTGACCCTGTAGCTGTACAGATTATTTATTTACCTTTAAGTAAGGTGACCCCAAGTTTTCTAAAATTATAGTTTTTAATATCACCTTTTAAAATTGCTTTTCATTATGATAGGGCTTTAAAGTATTGCACATTTCCCAAGTGTTTGGTCTATACACACTGCCTTAAGCCATGGTCCCTCTCTTGGCCCATCTGTCTTCTGTCATCTAGGGCTGCCCTAGCCCCTTGCATTGAACTCCATCCCTTAGGCTTGCAGACCAACTAAGGAACAACAGGAGGAGTTCCCTAAGATCCTATCCTTGGGCCAAAGTGAATGAAGATGGGCTTCATAGTTATGTGTTCTGTGCAATTACACCAGGCCCTATTCTTGGGTGCTTGGAAGGGCCTCAACCATGATTTCATTATCTGCTGTGACCATCTTGAAAGTTTGAATCATTTCTGAAGCAGGGGCCCCATTTTTTATTCTTTACTGTATTCTGTCAATTATGTACCTACTACTGAGATCTAGCATCTTTAATAATTAGTCTGCTCAGTGAAGTGAAGTAAGGTGAAGTGAAAGTCGCTCACTCATGTCCGAATCTTTACAACCCCATGGACTGTCCATGGCATTCTCCAGGCCAGAATACTGGAGTGGGTAGCCATTTCCTTCTGCAGGGGATGCTTCCATTTCTGAGACTTGTGATCCTAGGCAAGTTGCCGGACTTTGTGTGCACCCATATACACAGATTGAACAAGTAAAAATCTTTAACCATTTGCTTTTGTGTGTTTGCAGCTAGAACACTGGAACTATGCCATTTAATTAAGGAAGCATCCTGTCAATTTATCTCTGGCATTGGAGCGCAAGATCTGAAAGATGGAAATCAAACCCTGACTTAAGCTTTGGTCTGGCAGCTGACAATAAGTTATGGTACACAATTTTAGCTGTTTAAGCTTCACTATCATACACGTCTGTGATCTAGTCCTTACTATTTTTAAATAAATGTATTGTTCCAACCTTGGAGAGTGGAAACCTCCTTAATCCAGGCTCTCTGTCTTTTTGATATTTTCCCATCATCCTTCGAACAACTTTATGTTTTTTTGTAAAAGATATACCAGGCTCATCTTGTTCTTTCCCTGGACTTGCCATGGAATTAACAATTTCTTCCAGAAGCTCCAATAATTTTGAGGGGAAAATGGAATTTAGAATCCAATATATGAAACTTGTATGTACTCATTATTTCCCAGTTCCCATCATTGGACAGCATCTGGGAATTGTACATGTGTGTGTGAGTCCTTCCTGCATAGCTCTGGCTCTGAGATCAAAAAACTCTGAATTGTCCCCAACCCATGTGAATGCATTTCTCAACATATTAAGACTCTGACATCCACTCCAGGCAACCGTTTTATAAACATACTCCCCTTACCTTGCTTGGGCTTTGATACTCTGCAATGGGATACCCCCACGTTCAGATACTCTCCTTGTTCCACTCAGCCTCTAACTGCCCACACAGGGCTGCCCACTTCCATGCATGGATGCCCTCCTCCCCTTGCTTGGCCTCTGACTTTCTACACAAATCTGCCTCCTCCATGTGGATTTCCACTTTTTTGGACTTAGGTTTTTCCTCTGCATGTCTGGCCAGCCTCCTATTTAATATCCTCTGCACTAAACTGACACTTGTGGCAGGCTTCTCTGCTCTGTGAAGGCCTCTTATTCCCATTTTGGCACCGACTCCCCATGATATTTTACCATGCTCAAGTTCTCACATTTCATACTACACACCTCCCTTCCCTGTTCTTGTGGATCTTATCGTTTCACCCTATTTGAGTTCTGACTCCCTGTACTAGGATACTCTGTCTGCATGGATATCCTCTTCAACCCTACCCTCTCATCTGGCCCACCACAGCACCATGCTCTCCTGTCATGGATGCCTGTCTTGATAGATCTCACTGAATTGCTTTATGAATAGTTGCTTTATTCTTTGGGGTATAATCCCAAAGGATGATTTACTTATTACATGGCTCATCCCGTTCTAGTTTTGGCCATTGGAAGTTCATTCCTTTCTTCTTTGACATAACCCCATTACTGTGGGGATCTTTTTTGTTCATTTCCTTTCTGGTACAATAAGACCCCCCAGAATCCTCTTTTATATTTCTTATCTGAGCCCTACAATCAATAATTTCTCCCAGAAGACTGGTTCCTTTTATTGGAAAAGAGTATTGGGAACCAAGTTCTGTGCTTTTTTCTATATCATTGTTTCCTTCAGATTTGGGGAGTATCACTTCTCTTAGACACTTTCAGTTCACAGAACAAACAAATATATGTATGTATACTCATGTGCCATCTATTTAACTGCTTAATTTGTGTACACATGTGTAACCGTATCAAGATTCGTAACCTGTACCCCTACCAGAAAGAACACTATCAACTAGATTACAGTGATTTTATCTTTTGCTTTCAGTCTTGCAAACTCCGTTCATTTCCAAAGTTACTTTAGTCAGGGGATCTGAGTGAGGTAGCTTTAAATATTTGCAATATAATTAGATTGTTTAGTCAAATTCTGTATTCCATTGTTGATGTCAAAATATTTTTTAATATTCATACATTGATTCACTTTATATGCCGGAAGATTCTAAGGGTTTGGACAAATATGCAGTGTCATCTATTTATCATAACATCATACAGAATAGTTTCACTGCCCTAAAACATATTCTATGCCTGCAGAAGAAAACGGCAACCCACTCCAGTATCCTTGCCTTGAAAATCCCTGACACAGAGGAGCCTGAAGGAAAACAGTCCATGAGGTCTCAAGCAGTCACACACGACTGAGCAACTGAGCATAGTCACTTTTAGGAACAGTGAAGGCCATACAAAACACATCAGTGGCTCCTAGTTTATGGCCTCTATCTTTCCTTCATCTAGGGCTAATTTGCCTCACTACTGAGGTAATATCTTGCTGAGTAATATACAAGATACCTGCATATTATGAGTGTTTTCTTCCCTCTGGCAGGTAAGAAGAACTATCTCCATCCCTCTGTGAGCTCTGGGATTGCTCCACCCACTCCTTTTCGGTGGTTCTTTTCTTGGCCTTAGGTACATTCTGCACACATATGAGCTGATCAGAATGGAGCAGGGGACTCCCAGGGAACCCTGTGCAAATATCAATAGCTCTCACTCCTGTTCTCTCTCTCTGCAGTCCTATCCATCAGTGCAGCTCTCCTTTCTCTTGTTCTGTGTTCCAGGAATTCTACCTGTTTTGACCACTCTGAATGCTGTGCTCTGTTTCCTCAGATCTGGGAGAGTGATGATTTCTGGCTGAGTTCCTTCTTCCTGCACTAATACTTGGAAAGCTTCTTTAGGTAGTAAGCTAGGGAAAACTGGAGTTCTCACCTCATTTTTCCCCTTCTCTCAGGCATCAGCATCCTGCATGTTGTACTGTGTATGTATGAAAACTGTCACAAAATTTTAGTTACTTAAAGTGGGAGGATAAATCCAAGCCTGTTAATTCCTCATAGGCAGAACCAATTCCTAAGTAAGTCTTGTTGTTGTTTTTTAATTTATTTATTTATTTTAGTTGAAGGATAATTTTCTTGTTTTTTTAAAAAACAGTTTATCTTTAATTGATCTTTTTACAATTTGCATTTGTGTATATATTTTGTAATAGACATAAGTTATTAGCACAATAGTAAACCTGTAACATAAATAAATAGAGAGTCCATGTACAGCAAGCAAGGATCTGAAACTCAACCTGGGTTGCATGGACTCTTTAGTTGTGCCACACGCTCAGTGGCTGCAGTGAACCTGCACTGCAAGGTGAATTCTTAACCATAGGATGCCCAGGGAAGTCCCCTCAAGTCCATCTTAGTTAGTTATTGAATTCTGGGTTAAGAGGATCAGTTATCTTTCCCTATGGCATGTGTGTGTGTGTGTGTGTGTGTGTGTGTGTGTGTGTGTGTGTCCTGCAATGAAAATGTTGAGTGAAACTCCCAAAGAGTTTATATCAGTGCAAAGATGTAACAACTTTGATGCATCCTGAAAATTACCACTATTTTTGATGTGGAGGGGGTTGTTACGAGGGTCTGGAGTCTGCACCAACCCCATCTTCTCTATTGTACCTACACCAGAAGCAGATCAGCAGGGAACATTTACCATGGCCATGTGGTGCTCTTCCCTACCCTCACATGAGCTGGGTTCCCTTATGCAAACTAACTGCCTGGCCCTGGCCCATGTAAGTTTGAGCACCCTGTTCCTGGACATCTTCCAGAGGCCCTCACATACAAATGCTCTGTGGTACAGGTATTGTCTTCATCATATAACCTTGCTTTATATATTAAGAGTTACTCAAATATTATCTGAGTATGGGGCTTGTGAAAGGTTTCATTAGTATATCAGTACATGGACTACACAGGTCATCTCACTCCACGTTCTCTGCTTCCAGGCCCTACCACTGGGGTTAGTTATCCAGTGAGCCTCCTTGTTCCTTTCAAACACGTTTCTCTGTATTTAAACCACACACAGATACACACACACGGCTTCCCTGGTAGCTCAGCTGGTAAAGAATCTGCCTGCAATGTAGGAGATCCCAGTTCAATTCCTGGGTTGTGAAGAACCCAGAGAAGTGATAGGTTACCCACTCCACTATTCTTGGGTTTCCCTGGTGGCTCAGATGGTGAAGAATTCACCTGCAATGCAGGAGACCTGAGTTTGATCCCAGGGTTGGGAAGATCCCTTGGAGGAGGGCATGGCAACACACTCCAGCATTCTTGCCTGAAGAATCTCCATGGACAGAGGAGCCAGGAGGGTTACAGTCCATGGGGTTGCAAAGAGTCAGATGTGACTAAGCACAGCACAGACACACACACACACACACACACACACACACACACACACACACAGCAGGCCCCACTAGCAGCATCTCCCATTTGCTTCCCCTCTCCACGACTATTAACAGCATGTCCTGAAGCAATTCCATCTGATCAGTGCACACTGGTCCCCTCATTGTGTTCCATGGCCAGTGTGTGTTGCATGCTATACCATGAACCCCTCACTGTTCGTTTACCATCCAAAGATCGTTGACATTTAATGCACATAAAGAGGTTTTGCACAATTACTTGCTACCACCTTCCTTCTACACAGAGGTGTATGGATGTGGGTGTGTTAATTATACATTTTTAAAGTAGAGCTGCTGGATAAAGACTCAGTCGGTCACAAATCACCCAATTATCACCTACTCTGTGCCGGGCACTTGGGGTGACTGACAAAACTGGACAAAAAACGTCCTTTCCTCAGGGACACAACAAGGAATTTGTCAGGAGTTTTCACTTTGATAGATGCTGCACAATGCTGTCCATCTGTGGTGCAGAAGTCAAGCTTGCTTACTACCTCCTCACATCATTCTCAGGAAAGACAGAGGGGAATCCCCTTTCTCAGATGTCCAGGAGTCTGCTCCAACCTCATTTTGCCCACACCCGTCCCTTGCAGATTTGAATACACCGGCAGCAGTGATTGGTTTTGGAGCTTGGGAGGCAAGGAATCCTAGACCACTCTTTGCAGCCCTTGTGGAAAATGCAGGTTCAGGCTTTCGTGGGGTGCAGGAACAGAGACCCCATATCAGACCAGGGCTCACACAGTCAGGCACTGAGGCTGAGGAGCAAGAGCTTGCAGTGGGGACCTGGGGCCTGAGCACTGAAGGACCAGTGGAACCCAGTCTCCAGAAGTGTTTGCTGCCCAGTCAAAAGGCTGGAGATGCTTCTCCAATCAGTGGCTGCTTTAGTGAGGTCACTCTAGGAGTCAGCTGGCATCCATGGGTGGGGATCTCAGTTTCAGGTAATCATCCTTCTGAATTTCAGTGTCCTAAGCACTTCTAAGGTGCCATCTCACTTCTTTCTCACTAGACCCCTTGAAGAAAACCCTGTCACACCTGTGGGACCTTGAGTCTAGCTCTTTCTCTCAGAGATACTCACCGTTTCCCACCAGCTCTGAGGGAAGTGCCCTGGACTCCTGGTCTGGGTCTGGATTTTCTCTGGATCCTGGAGATTTTCAGTTCCTCCCTCACCAGGACTTTATGATAGACCCCTGTGTGTGGGCAAGAGAGAGGTGTCCTGAAGAATGCAGAGAGTAGACAGGGTCCTCAGGGCATCCTCTGAGGCAGTGCGGGTGCTGGATGAGAGGCCACAATTGGAGTGAGGGTGTAAATGAAGCCCTGGGAGTAGAGCTGGGGGAGGGGCTAAAGAGGCCCCTGAGGTGGGAGGGGAGGCCTCTTGGAAGATGAGGGGAGGGGTGAGAATTTGGGTGAGAAGGGAGTTGTGGCAGCTGTTACCAGGAGAGGGACTCTGGAAAATGACAGAAGACTAGAGGGATGTAAGGGAGCTGTCATAGGCACAATGAGGGGGAAGCCTCTCCTGTCTCCAGAATTCAGTAGCCCACAGTGGGTGCTGACATAGAGACCACCAGGTCCCCAGGGCTTCTTCTGTGAATGTGGGATTCACTCTGAACCTCCCATGGGGCAGGATACAAAGTTACCATGACCAGAGGTGACCGGGGATGGGGTGAGGTTTACGGCCTAAGTCAGGACCCAGACATGGGAAATCTATTTCAGAACACCTCAGCTCTAAGGCACACCACACCCCTGGAATGAACCTGCCTTCTTCAGAATGACATGCTGGTGAATTCAGACTGCAGGGATTGCAAGACTGGCGGCCTCTCTCCTTTGGGACTGACTTAACAGAGCCTCACTGCCACTGCCTACACAGAAGCCCAGAGGGAACGATTTGGGGTTCTCTGTCCCAGGGTGAAGCCTGTAGGCCCTGTGGGGAGGGATATGAGGCCTACGAGCTAAAAGGGGCTGTTAGTTTGAGTAGTGTCTACTTAAAGAAAAACATATAGTGGAAGTGTTGTGATTGGTTGGATCAGGGTCTTCTGGGGACTAGAACACAGGACACAGCTACTCTTAGCTCTGAGGAAACTGCTCTGAGGAGGTAGCAGAGAAGCCAATATGAGTTTGGCTAGGAAATACATGCAGTCAAGCATGCATATTTGTAAAAGATTACTGTGAAACATAGAGATCTGCTGCTGCTGCTGCTAAGTCACTTCAGTTGTGTCTGACTCTGTGCGATCCCATAGACAGCAGCCCACCAGGCTCCCCCATCCCTGGGATTCTCTAGGCAAGAATACTGGAGTGGGTCCTGAGGCATCCGAGTAACTAAACAAAGGCCAGCTTGTCCAAAGCATAGTGAGCCTAATCCTGTTTTTTCACTCTGAATTCCTTCAGAATGCAGTGTCATGCAGCAACCACAGAGGTTACAACTTCACCCCATAGAACTGGCTGTGAGCAATGCTGTTTGTCTTAGGGATCCTAATTCATCTGAGGACACAGTGGGAATTTCTGAGCTGGTTTGGGTCTGTGTCCTCAAGTGTGACGTATTTGAGCTGTTTGGGGTTGGTGTCCAGGATGAGCAGGCTCTGAACTATTTATGGATATCTGTTCCAGGCATGGAGTCTCTGAACTATTTGGGGTAGGGTGGTCTTTGGCCAGTGGTTGGGCCTCTGAGCTGTTCATGTATCTGCAAATGAGAGTTCTTGAGAGGAAGGCTGGATGAACTCCAATCTCACGGGCCTTAGACCTGTGATTTCACATTTGCTATGACTTCTACCATGCCCACCTGCAGAGATAAAAGCCTGGGGTCCAATCCTCAGGGAGAGTAAGTGATGTGCAGTCCAGAGGAGCCCATTGTAATTATCCTGATAAAAACAAACCTTGCTGACATGACTGCCACCCTTGACAGTGGCCCTGTGACCAAAACTGTGTTCACACACTCACTCAATCTGCCCAAACCACAACAAGGAGGGCACCATTTGCAGATGGGAGCCCAACCCAAAACCCAGTGCAGATGGAAGGTCTCAGCACATGAGGAGGGGTGGAACTGGATGTAAGCTTGCATTCCTTGTAGGAGGCAGGAAAGACTCAGCACAACCCTGGCCAGGTAGTGGGGGAAGGGGGCGTTTGCACAGGGCCACAAGGACCCTGTGATAGATGCACTGTCAGGATATGTCTCTGTGTCTCCCCATCACACACCCAGCTCATTATCAGATATACGGAATGTAACCTTCTCATTCCCTGGGATGTGGTGCTGAAAGTCACAAAGGTGAGCCTCCAAGCAGGTGTGGAGAAACCTCACATTCACCAATTTGTATGAGGCTATACCACAAATGCAGAGATTCCTGACTCTCTTTTCCCCATTAAAGCATTCATTGGCATTGAGTTCAGCAGGACGGCAGTCTGAACAGAACAGGTTGTGAGGGACCCTGTGTACATCATGAGCCTCCCCATGACTGTAACATGTCCTTGTCTTGATGCGCAGTGGCCCCTGATGTGTTTTAAGGGAGCATGACTGAGGCCCAGGCCATGGGCAACTGAGTCATTCCCTAGAGGCAGTCCCCAGGGAGGGGGCCTCTTTTCTCCTGTAGAGACAGGTACATCATCCAGTAGCAGGACTGGGTGCCCATAGGTGGGTGCACAACTAAGTGGGGACTCTTTGCTTCCAGAAATTGTCTCTCTGCTCCTGTCTATTGCTCTAGCTTTGTCTTTCTCCCTGGCAACTCCATGCCTGTTACATCGTCCCTCTTTGCCTTTGCAAGACTGAATGTGACCTCACTCACACCATGAGGGTCCTTGTTCTCTCCTGAGGGTATCATCAATTGACATGGATGTTCACTGGGAGCAGTAGGGGGGATTCCCCTTGAGAGTGGGGGATTTGAGGAAAGGTACATTCAGCTTCAGAGGGCCTGTGGTTTTCTTGGGGTGAACCAGGCGTTCCTCAACAATCATTGTGTGATCTGGGCCTCTGAAGGTAGCATGGGGGCTTCTCTTGTAAGAACCCTCCTGGGGCTCGTGTCAAAGTCCTCCCATGGCCATTAGGCCCTTTGGGACCCTACCCACATTACCTCTCTCATCTGATCTCCTGCCTCTCCCTCCATCACGCTGTGACAGTCACATCGGCCTCCTCACTGTTTTCACACACATGACACTGAGTTCTACTCTCCAGTTTTTCCACTGGCCATTGTCTCTGTCTGGGGTACTGCCGGGGTCCAGCCCCGGTGGATCCAGGGAATTTGAAGTGGGGATGGCGTCCGCGAGGATCAGGAAACAACTGCTTAATTAAATGTTAATTAAGGATATAAAGAGTAATAGAATAAGGATAGCTCAGTGAGGAAATTCAGTGGAGAAAAGAGGCTGAAATAAGGATAGCTCAGTGAGGAAATTCAGTGGAGAAAAGAGGCTGAATAATTCAGCCAGAAGGTGAGAGAAAGAACGACATGGGGAGACCAAGTTTTGGTGAACAAGGCCCGCACTTTATTTTCCAAAGTAGTTTTTATACCTTAAGTTATGCATAGAGGATAATGGGGGAAGGGGTAGAGTCATGCAGTAAGCCAGGCTTTCAGCCTGCAAACTTATCATATGAAAAAGTTTAGGTGATTTGCATCATCTTCTGGCCCGGAGGCCTGTTAACATTTTAAGACCCTTTCTTCAGAAAACTTATTTTTCTCTAAAGGTGATTGGTCAGGAGCCACCCTCCAAAAGCGTTAGATAAAGTTGCATTCCTATAGGGCAAAGGTGTGGTGGGCTATAACAAGAAAAAGAATTAACTCAAGGGTCCCAGGTTACAAACATTAAAGCTACTACTTACACCAATCATATTAATCAATACACTGCCAGGGACACAGCAGGTAAGGGATATGGAAACTTAGCAGCAAACATTGGCCCAACAAGTGAAAAACCCTTCACCAATACAATTTCTAATCAATCTTTTAACTGCTCAAAGGAATTTGCATTTAGACAGTTTAGAACATCTCATGCCTCTCACAGTTGGGAGGCTCTGAGCAATCACATGTGGCCGGAAAAACCTATTCAGGCAGGCTAGAGGACTTCCAAAGGAGTTTGTAGGTTGAAACACTATCACACCCAGGAACTTTATTAACTGGAGCTATAAATTAACTCTTTTTTCAGAGAGAGGTAGTGGGGGACAGCCCCCCCCCACTGTAAAGTCAGAGGTGTAGGTGAGAGCACAAAGCAGAAAGTAGGCAGACTCTGGTTTTGGGGGTAGATGCTTGAGAATTTCCAGGGGAACTCCTGAGGCTCAATCCCGCCTTTGCATATGCTGAGCCTCCTTCCTCATGACCTTTGCCATGGGCAGAGTTCCTCATGCTGGCTCCTGGCAGTGATAGACTTCCAGTTGAGCTATTACAGATCCTGAAAGATTATGCTGTGAAAGTGCTGCACTCAACATGCAATATGCCGGGAGATGGCTCCTGGCAGGGTACTTTTCTCCCACATAGGCATCTCCTGTAGGCTTTTGCTCAAATGTCAGAATCTTAGAAAGAACTTCCCTGACCACTTTTCTAACACGATCCCCTCTCTCTATTTCACTATCCCGATTTAATTTTAATTATGGCAGTTACAAACACCTGAAAAATTACTTACAGTTTGGCACTGTATGATCCCAACAGAATGTCCATTCCATGAGGGCAAGGTTGATTTTCTCCTTCCTAACATTCATAGTTGTGCTTCAAACATACTGTGGAGACAATGAACAAATGACAGAATGAATAAATGTAAACTTGTCAAGAGAGGCACAGCTAGACAGGCTGAGGATTCTTCTAGGGAACATATTCAGGGATGACAAGATGATGACAAAGCTGTGGTCTTTATGTCACATACACCATGTCCTTGGGTCCTCTTGGAGATGACCCCTTTCCTAACAGAATGGAAAGTCCTGTTGTCCTTTCACATAGCACTCGCAGTCAGCGCCAGAGGCCGTCCCCACGCCAGGCCTTCAGATCCCATTCTCAGAAGCTTTATCTCTCCTTCCACTTGGGGGACTGTGGCTGGCTATCCCCATGAGACCTATTCTGTATTAAACAGGAAAGCATAAACAAGCACCAAAGCCATTGCCCAGAACAGAGAAAATTCTTTGCTTCCTGTTACAGTAGTGGCCACCACAGAGGAGTAATCTTCAGTTTATGAAGACTTTTTTCTGAGTCCAAGAGTGTGGCAATCTGTAAGGTTTTCATCCTGACTTTGTCTTTCCACCCTTTGCATATCATCTTGGAATGGTAGGGGCATGTACTTCTGTTGTTTCCCAATCTCACCACCAAGGGGCGCTCCAGATGAAACAGTTCTGTCCTGGGATATGCCGCTGAGAGGTAGCGGTAAGACCACCCACTCTGGAAGGTACCATTGGGAAAGTGCGTGTGGAAAAAACAGAGGGTGCCCTGACACCGCGTCGGGCATCGACCACAGTTCCCAGCGGAGGCACTCATGGCGCCACTGTGTCCAACCGCATTCGCTGCACTCTGTCTTCCCGCCACATTTGAATTCGAGGGGAGACCGATATTAAGCTACAACTTTCTTTGTCTCTTTTCCAACTCCACCCCTTCGTTTCTCCATGGTCTCAACCAACGTGGTGATGGCTACAGAGCGAGAGATTGGCTGCCGCTTTGAGGGTAAGGCGACAGGCAGATTGCCGGAATTAGCTCTTCCGGGGCGCGAGTACACGCATAAGTCCGGCTACTCCCGCCCTCCTTCGTCTCCTGCTCAGTTCCCATTGGCTGCCTGTTTTAGACAGGCACTGAGGTCGCGGAACTGGAACTCTGGCGAGAGGCGTGTGTATACCAGTGTGCTTGAGTTCTCTTGCGCGGCTTTTCAGAGATTGCAATTTTTCTCCGAGTTTTACCGCTTTTCCCAAAGGGGTTGAATCGCTGTCTTGGTTCGTGGCGAGGATCGGCACAGTCAGTGGCTGTGCAGAGTGACACTATTTCAGTCTTACTTAGCTTCTCACTCAGTCTGGATCATATGGCAAGGCGCGGTAAATCACACAGATGGATGCAATTCATGACCAGGGAGAGGTCTCTGGGCTTGTTTCGTGTCTCTCCCTGGAGAGTACCTATGTCAGGGAGCTTGGGGTTGTGTATGGCTACGTATGGCATCACAGATGCTATTTGGGGTACATTTGATCTCTCTGAGCCATTGACCAGGATCCTGGGTGATTGGATATTTGATCTGAGTGGATTTTGTGAGCCATAGTCCAAAGCCTCTAAGATGTGTGTGCCTGTATGCTGGGATGTGCATTTTTGGAGCTTTCGGGCCTTTGAGTCCTTGGGTGTGAGATCTCTGTGTAGGTCTCTGCTCCCCAGAATGTGAAATCTCTGAGCTTTTGTTTCTGGGTCCAAATTTGGATGTCTTTGAGCTACTTTAAGGAGGGGCTTATCTTAAGTTGTAAACTATAAGCTGCTTGGGGTCTGTGCACAGGGTGCAGGTTTTCCATTTGTCTGGGAACTTTATCTTCAGGTTGTATGATGTTCTTGAGTTACTCGAAGTTCTGTATTTCTGTTTAGAGGTTTCAGTATTAGGTTAGTAAGTGTCCGGAGTGGTTTGCAAGTCAGTCTCTGTGATGTGAAGTATCTGTGCAATTCTCATTTGTTTCTGTCTTGAAGACCTTGGTCTGTTTGGAAGCTCTTTGTTGCAGTGTTTTTGGTCTCTGTCGTGTTTGAGGGTCTGAGACTCGAGTTGTGAGCTCTCTGTGCAGATACTCAGTGACCTGTTTTTGGTGTCTCTGTGTATCTACCGGAGCTGTTTTCAGTCGTTGTGTTAGAAATAAAGCCTCTTGGATTCTTGGCTTTGAGGTCTCTGTCCAGGAACTAGGATTTGTAAGTTGGCAGATATGATTCTGAAGCCTGGAACCTGACATGCCGACTGTTGTTGAGCATGTCACTTGTCTCCTGGAATCTCAGCATGTATCATAATGAATACAGTGGGGCCAGTGTCCGTCTTGGAGGGTGCCTATGCATGTTAGCACTGTGTGTAAAGGGCCTGGCTCCTGACTGTCCTACAGCAAATGTTTTCTGAGCACCTGCCATATACCAGAGCACTATTTGAGGAGTTTGTGACAGGACAAAACGGACCAAGTCTCTCATTTCATAGACCTGATTGTCAGTAAGTAAATCAAGGGTGGCAGGCACTATGAAGAAAGGTAATGCTAGATCAGGGGAAAGGGTGTGGGAAGGTCTGATGTTACTATTTTATTCAAGATAACGAGGGAAAGTCTCCCTGAAAGATGGCAATTAAACAGAGATGTGGAGGAAGTGAGTGAACAAGCCATGTGCTTCCTGTTGGGAGCCGCGTTAGGCATTACTGACAAAACGGAGGCACAGCCCCAGACCCCTCTCCTCATTCCGTAGGCACGGTCCTGGGATAAAGGAGTTAGGCCTTATAATTCTGACTTGTCTTTTCCTCTCCTTGGCTGAGTTGACTGAAAAGAAATATTAAGGAGCTTATTGTTGTTAAGACGAGCATGAGAAGGCACAAAGCCTTCTGCAGCTGTGCTCAGAAAATAATTCATAAAGTTAATCATTGACATTTGTTCAGGGACTTTTACAAAAGAGTGTTCCAGGATGAGCACATAGGCCGCAGCTGGAGGCCATGGGAGACATTGCTATCTGAAGCCCATTTGTGAGGAAAATGTTTATGGCAAAGGAGTTACTGAATTTAGGGCTTAGAAATAATTAAAATATTTAGAAGTTAAAGATTTAAGGAATGTTGTAAAGTTAGCATATTTTACTAAAGCTTATAGAAGTTAGGAATTTTTAGAGACACTATAGCTAGAAGCCTTTTTAAGAGATAGTAAGTTCAGGATGTTAGGGGCAAACAGGATTTAGGAAGATAAGTAGTAAACTGAGGAATGTAGCATGAGTTACAATGTAATCACAAGTTAACTATAGGACACATTAGAGGAGGTAAATAATAGATGATAAGGCTGATTCTGAGAGAACCACTGAAGCAGGAACTCTGTTTGAAGAGCAACAATGATTTATGGAGGTAATAAATCTGGGTCAGTGGGAACTGAAAATATCAAACCTCTGATCTAATGCTTTTGTAAAAGTATAAAAGAGAATCATAAGCTTGAAATAAATAAGCAGTCCAAAAGAAAACAGAGGCTGTCTCATTGCTGACACCTTCCATCTCTTCAGGTTGAATCCCTGTCAGCTGCTGGAGCTGGACTCCGGCAGCTTACCTACGGGAAGAGCATTCCAGGCAGAAGGAACAATAACAACAGGAAATAAGTGGTCACTGGACTGTTATAAAACCTGAGTATATAAAGTTTTAAAAACCTTATAGAGGGAAATTTAAAGGCTGAGATCCCACATCACATAGGTTTTTTTTTTTTTTTTTTTTGCATTCTTTTTATCAAGTCTAATTCTCCTGTATCAAATTCTGAAAATCTGAACCTGATGAAGACATGAAAATTTAATTATCAGACTTTAATCAGTAATGCTTTATTTCTTGTGTGGTTTTCACATTGCAAGTTTTAGTCTGTTTCTTATTTTTTCCACTAATATTCATGATTTTTGTGAATTTTGTGAATTTTTCATCAAGGGTGATGGTATGGATATTTTCTGAGGTAAATCATAAGGAGATCGTCAGCCATGTTTTTGGATGGAGAGTCTGAGGATGGGGCACAGGTGCTAGAGAGTGGAGTTGGGATGGAAGGGGAAAAGGGTGGGGGCAAGGACAGGGAGGTGTGAGTACAAGCACAAACAGAAGTGAAGAGAGGCAAAAAGATAAGCTCACCCTTCTGAACCATGGTTAGCTCTCCATATGTGCCTGTATAATAAAGTCTTTGAGTACTCATCACAACACTATGAGGTAAGCATTTTTAATGCTATCATCCCTTGTGGCAGCTGAGGAAGCAGAAACATGAAGCGTTTAATGGGTGAATGAATTTGCCCAAAGTCACCTCCTTGGAAGAGCTGAGACAGATTGGTGCCCAGGCCAGAGAGGAACAGTGACGTGTTGTATCTGATCCCCAGTCTGGAATACATTGCAGTGTCTAGTGTACTCTGGATCAAAAAGCAGATCAACATGTCTATCCGCAGGAAACTTTTCTGCCTATGGATCTCTGTATGGATTGAACATACAAGTCTCCTAAATGCATGAAAGACCATGGGGTGTCATGTTAGCAGGCACACATCACAGAGAACAGTTCCTGGTCCAAATGAACATCTCAACATGTGTTTCCTCTAACCAACATTAGTGGAGCACCCTAATTATGGAAAGTAGCATAACCATAGTATAATATAATGATAAACAGAACAACAGATACAGAATCATGAAGACATTAACTACCCTATCTCAATACTTTTTAAAAATGAAGAGAACAGAACCTGGAAGGCAACAGACTGCATATTAAGTGTTGTTTTTTTTTTTTTTTTGGTCTTTCTCTGAAGTGTGACATTCTAGATAATTTCCAAATAACCTTTTTTCGGCTTTTTAAAAAATATTTATCATTGATTGCTTATTATTTACAGTATTGGTTTTATTTCTGTCACACATCAACCTGAATTAAGCGTGTGTACATAAGCCCCTTCCCTCTTGAATCACTCCCACTTCCCGCTCATTCCCACCCTTCTAGGTTATTACAGAGCCCCCATTTGAGTTCCCTGAGTCATACAGCAAATTCCTGTTGACTATTTATATTTGCATATTTTAGTATAAATGCATCCTTACTACTCTCTCCGTTTATCTCACCCACTCCCTCTTCTCCCCTACCTTTGTGCATAAGTCTGTTCTCTATGTCTGCATATCCACTGCTGCTCTGTGAACAGGTTTATCAGTACCATCCTTCTAGATTCCATATATATGCATTAATACACGGTATTAGTATTTCTCGTTCTAACTTTCTTCACTCTGTATAATAGGATCTGGGTTCATCCACCTCCTTAGAACTGACTCACATGCATTCCTTTATTCTATGGCTGAGTAGCAGTCCATTGTATATATGCACCACAGCTTGTTTATCCATTCCCCTGACAATGGACATCTAGCTTGCTTTCATGTCTTGGCTACTGTAAATAGTGCTGCAATGAACACTGGGGTACGTGTGTCTGTTTTGGCTTTGGTTTTTGAAGGGTATATGCCTAATAGTGGGATTGCTAGGTCATATAATGGTTTTTAGGACTATGGAATGAGGTTTGTGACATTGTCCAGGAGACAGGGATCAAGACCATCCCCATGGAAAAGAAATGCAAAAAAGCAAAATGACTGTCTGGGGAGGCCTTACATATAGCTGTGAAAAGAAGAGAAGCGAAAAGCAAAGGAAAAAAGGAAAGATATAAGCATCTGAATGCAGAGTTCCAAAGAATAGCAAGAAGAGATAAGAAAGCCTTCCTCAGCGATCAATGCAAAGAAATAGAGGAAAACAACAGAATAGGAAAGACTAGAAATTACTTCAAGAAAATTAGAGATAACAAGGGAACATTTCATACAAAGATGGGCTCAATAAAGGACAGAAATGGTATGGACCTAACAGAAGCAGAAGATATTAAGAAGAGGTGGCAAGAATACAAAGAACTGTACAAAAAAGATCTTCAACACCCAGATAATCACGACGGTGTGATCACTCATCTAGAGCCAGACATTCTGGAATGTGAAGTCAAGTGGGCCTTAAAAAGCAACACTACAAACAAAGCTGGTGGAGGTGATGGAATTCCAGTTGAGCTATTCCAAATCCTGAAAGATGATGCTGTGAAAGTGCTGCACTCAATATGCCCGCAAATTTGGAAAACTCAACAGTGGCCACAGGACTGGAAAAGGTCAGTTTTCATTCCAATCCCAAAGAAAGGCAATGCCAAAGAGTGCTCAAACTACCGCACTATTGCACTCATCTCACATGCTAGTAAAGTAATGCTCAAAATTCTCCAAGCCAGGCTTCAGCAATACGTGAACCATGAACTTCCTGATGTTCAAGCTGGTTTTAGAAAAGGCAGAGGAATCAGAGATCAAACTATCAACATCTGCTGGATCATTGAAACAGCAAGAGAGTTCCAGAAAAAACATCTATTTCTGCTTTATTGACTATGCCAAATCCTTTGACTGTGTGGATCACAATAAACTGTGGAAAATTCTGAAAGAGATGGGAACACCAGACCACCTGATCTGCCTCTTGAGAAATCTGTATGCAGGTCAGGAAGCAACAGTTAGAACTGGACATGGAACAACAGACTGGTTCCAAATAGGAAAAGGAGTATGTCAAGGCTGTATATTGTCACCCTGCTTATTTAACTTATATGCAGAATACATCATGAGAAACTCTGGGCTGGAAGAAGCACAAGCTGGAATCAGGATTGCCTGGAGAACTATCAATAACCTCAGATATGCAGATGACACCACCCTTATGGCAGAAAGTGAAGAGGAACTCAAAAGCCTCTTGATGAAAGTGAAAGTGGAGAGTGAAAAAGTTGGCTTAAAGGTCAATATTCAGAAAACGAAGATCATGGCATCTGGTCCCATCAGTTCATGGGAAATAGATGGGGAAACAGTGGAAACATTGTCCGACTTTATTTTGGGGGGCTCCAAAATCACTGCAGATGGTGATTTCAGCCATGAAATTAAAAGACGCTTACTCCTTGGAAGGAAAGTTATGACCAACCTAGATAGCATACTGAAAAGCAGAGACATTACTTTGCCAACAAAGATCCGTCTAGTCAAGGCTATGGTTTTTCCTGTGGTCATGTATGGATGTGAGAGTTGGACTGTGAAGAAGGCTGAGCGCCGAAGAATTGATGCTTTTGAACTGTGGTGTTGGAGAAGACTCTTGAGAGTCCCTTGGCCTGCAAGGAGATCCAACCAGTCCATTCTAGAGGAGATCAGCCCTGGGATTTCTTTGGAGGGAATGATGCTTAAGCTGAAACTCCAGTACTTTGGCCACCTCATGTGAAGAGTTGACTCATTGGAAAATATTCTGATGCTGGGAGGGATTGGGGGCAGGAGGAGAAGGGGGCAACAGAGGATGAGATGGCTGGATGGCATGACTGACTCGATGGACGTGAGTCTGAGTGAACTCCGGGAGTTGGTGATGGACAGGGAGGCCTGGCGTGCTGCGATTCATGGGGTCGCGACTGAACTGAACTGAACTGATGGCGGTTTTATTCCTAGTTTTTTTTTTTTTTTTTTTTTTTAAGGAATTACCATACTGTCTTCCATAGTGGCTATATCAATTTACATTCCAGCAGCATAGGAGGGTTCCCTTTTACCCACTCCGTCTCCAGCACTTGTTGCTTGTGTATTGTTTGATGACCATTCTGTCTGGTGTGAGGTGATATCACATTGTAATTTTGATTTGCATTTTTCTAATAATGAGCTTCCCTGCTGCCTAAGACTGTATAAAGTCTTCCTACAGTGCAGGAGACCCAGGTTCAATCCCTGGGACAGTAAGAGCCCCTGGAGAAGGAAATGGCAAGCCACTCCAGTATGCTTGCTGGAAAATTCCATGGACAGAGGAACCTGACAGGCTACAGTCCATGGGTTCACAAAAAGTTGGACACGACTGACCAACTAACACTCTAATAATGAGTGATGGCAAGCATCTCTTCATGTGTTTATTAGCCATCTCTATGTCTTCTTTGGAGAAATATCTGTTTAGAACTTTTGCCCACTTTTTGACTGGGTTGTTTGTTTCTCTGGTATTGACTTATATGAGCTGTTTGTATGTTTTGGAAATTAATACTTTGTCAGTTGTTTTATTTGCTATTATTTTCTCCCATTCTGAGGGTGGTCTTTTCACCTTGTTTTTAGTTTCCTTTGCTATGCAAAAACTTTTAAATTTAAATAGCGCCCACTTATTTATTTTTGTTTTTATTTCCTTTATTCTAGGAGGTTTGTCATAAAGGATCTTGCTATGATTTATGTCATACAGTGTTCTGCCTGTGTTTTCTTCCAAGAGTTTTATAGTTTCTGGTCTTACATTTAGGTCTTTAGTCCGTTTTGAATTTATCTTTGTGTATGGTGTTAGGAAGTGTTCTAATGTCATTCTTTTGCACTTAGTTGTCCAGTTCTTCCAGCACCACTTATTGAAAGTGCTGTCTTGTTCCCATTGTATATTCTTGCCTCCTTAGTCAAAGTTAAGGTGCCCATAAGTGTGTGGGTTTTCATCTGGGCTTTCTATCTTGTACCATTGGCCTATACTTCTGTTTTTGTGCCTGTAACATACTGTCTTAATAACTGTATCTTTGTAGTATAATCTGAAATCAGGTAAGTTTATTCCTCCAGCTCCATTCTTCTTTCCCAAGATTACTTTGTCTATTCAGTGTCTTTTGTGTTTCCATATGAACTGTGGTATTTTTTGTTCTAGTTCTGTGGAAAACGCCATTAATAATTTGATAGGGATCACATTGAATTTGTAGATTGTGTTTGGTAGTATAGTCATTTTCACAATATTGATTCTTTCTACCCAGGAACCTGGAATATCTCTCTGTTTATGTCATCTTTGATTTCTTTAATCAAATTATAATTTTCTGTATACAGTTCTTTTGTCTCCCTAGGTAAGTTTATTCCTAGATGTTTTATTCTTTTTGTTGCCGTGGTCAATGGAATTGATTCCTTAACTTCTCTTTCTGATTTTTCATTGTTAGTATATAGGAATGCAAATGATTTCTGTGTATTGAAATTTTTATCCTGCAACTTTGCTAAATTCACTGATTAACTCTAGTAATTTTCTGATAGCATCCTGGTTTTCTATGTACAACATCACATCATCTGCAAACAGTGAGTGCTATACTACTTCTCTTCTGATCTGGATTCCTTTTATTTCTTTTTCTTCTATGAGTGTTGTAGCTAGGACTTCCAAAACTAGACTGAATAACAGTAGTGAAAGTGGACACCCTTGTCTTGTTCCTGATCTTAGGGGGCATGCTTTCCGTTTTTCACCATTGAAAATAATATTTGCTGTGGGCTTAATATATGTGGCCTTTACTATGTTGAGGTATGTTCCTTCTATGCCCATTCTTGAAGAGTTTTAATCAGTGCCAATGGCCCCTCAGACTGAGGGGTCCACAGGTAATAATTTTAGAGCCCCACACCACTTGATTTACGCTGGGTGACTCTGCAAACCCTCCAACCCCTCTTATGGATAAAAACACATACAAGAGCACAGCAGAAATTGTGAGCTTGTCTTTGTCTCCTGAGGTAATTGCAGATCTGTGGACTCATTATCCAGAGTTGTCACTGGCCATCCTTTGCTCATTCTTGTCCTAGACAGGGGCTCGCAGAGATGCATGGACCAGTCTCCCCTAGTCTGTAGACGTTTCCTGCCTCCTCTACTTGTTTTTAGACATCTCATCTTCTTTCGCCTTCATCTCTGTGTCAGCAGGGGCCTGGGCCCATGCACATGCACGCAAACATAGGTGACACAAGCACACAACTGTACACATGCATGTGCAAGACACAGGGACACAAACAGGGAAGAAATGTGTCAGTACCCGAAGAACCAGTAGTTCATATGAAATACAGTGATTTCATATTTCTTATAGGAAAATCTCCATTCTGATCTTCATATGTGAAATATACAGAATTCCAACTTCCGTGAAAGAGTGTTCAAGCCTAGATTTTGATATAAGAAATACAAAGAATTCCATGTTTCATGAAAAAATAGTGGTGCACATATTTTCATTTGTGAAATAAAGATAACTCCAATAACATATTGGTTCTCCATATCTGAAGAAAACTAAAGCCATGATTTTCATCTGTGAAATATAGAGATTTCCATATTTAATGTAAGGAAGTCACCACCCAGATTTTCATATATGAAGTATAGAAAATACCATATTTCATGTAGGAAACTCAACATACAGATTTTCATAAAGTGAAATACAAAAAGTTCAATATTTCATGATATAAATTCAGCACTGACATTTTCATATGCAAAATATAGAGAATTCCATTTTTAACTGAGTCAAATTTCACCCTGATTTTCACATGTTAAATATAGAGAATTCCATATTTTAGGTAGTAATATTGGTGCACAGATTTTTATATTGAAAATATACACAATTCCAGATTGCACGTGGGTAAATTAGCACCCAGTTTTTCATGTGTGACATACATCATGTTCAGTACTTCTTACAGAAAACTTTGAGCAAAGATTTTCATATATGATATACAGAATATTTCATATTTTATGGTAAATGGGTGGCCAGGTTTCAAATGTGATATATAGAGAATTCCACATTTCATGTTGGAAAATTGGCAACCATATTTTCATATATGAAATATAAAGTTCAGTGTTTTATTGTATGAATATCTGTGATGAGATTTCCTTATATGAAACATGAAAAATTTATGTGTGAAAATTTGTTCACTGATTAATATATGTGAAAAGTAGAGATGTCATATTTCATGTAGGTCAAGTTTTCCCCAGTGTTGTATAATATGAAATATAGACAGTTACATATTTATGTAATGAAATCTTAATTGAGATTTTCATATATAAAAATACAGTATCCCATGTATCAGTATAGTAGAAAAGCCTTTCCTCCAATTACCATCTGTAAAATATACAGAAGTGCATATTTCATTTAGGAAAACTTCTATGTGATGTCCACATGTAAAACACAAAATTCCCCATTTACATTTGAAAATCTATGTCTATTATTTAGTGTAGGAAAATCTATATCTATTATTTAGTGTAGGGAAATGAATGTCTATATTTTCAAATGCTAAACAGAGAATTCCATATACCATGTAGGAAAATGTGCAACCAATATTTATAAATGCAATAGGAAAAATTCAACATGTCATTTGTGAAATATAGAGAAATACATATATTGTAGAACACACAGTACCCATATTTTCATATCTGAAATATAAATTTGTCTATATTTAAATCAAGGAAATCTGTGCTCAGATATTTTATATGAAATGTTAAGAGTACCACACATCATGTAAGACAACCTCTATCTAGATTTTCATTTGTGAAATGTACACATTTCATATTTCTGGAATGCATATTTGCTTCTGGAATTTCATATTTTAACTATAGAGAATTGCATATCTCTTGTCAGAAAATTTAATTGAGAAATTCATTTATGAAAGTAGAATTCCATAATTCAGCAGGAAAATGTATGCTCAAATTTTCCTATGTGAATAATTCAGGATTCTCTATTCATGCAGGAAAATATGTGCACATATATCCATATGTGAAACATGCAATATTCCATATATCATGACAAAACATATACAGCTAAATTTACAAACATGAAACACGGATTTCATACTTCATGTAGAAAAATCTGCACCCATATTTTCATGTGTGAAATATAGACAATTACATAGTTCCTGTAGGAAAGTCATCATTCATGCTTTCCTATATGAAATATAGAGAATTCCATATTTTAAGCTGGAAAATCTGCACTAATACTTTAATACAAGAAATGTACAGAATTTCATATTTCATGTAGAAAATCTAGACCAAGATTTTCAAATGTGAAATATAAAGAATGCCATCTTTCATAAAGTTAACCTGTCCTCATATTTTGATAAGGGAAATACAGAGAATTCCATATTTCATGTGGGAAAGTCTAGACCAAGATATTCCTATGTGACATGTAGCAAATTGCACATATTATGGAGCAAAACCAGGGTCCACATGCATATAGGAAATAGAAGGATTATGTATTTCATAGAAGCATATCTAAGGTAAGATTTCCATATTTGAAACATAGAAAATTCCATCAGATCAGATCAGTCTCTCAGTCGTGTCCGACTCTTTGAGACCCCATGAATCACAGCACGCCAGGCCTCCCTGTCCATCACCAACTCCCGGAGTTCACTCAGACTCACGTCCATCGAGTCAGTCATGCCATCCAGACATTTCATCCTCTGTTGTCCCCTTCTCTCTTGCCCCCAATCCCTCCCAGCATCAGAGTCTTTTCCAATGAGTCAACTCTTCGCATGAGGTGTCCAAAGTACTGGAATTTCAGCTTTAGCATCATTCCTTCCAAAGAAATCCCAGGGCTGATCTCCTTGGGACTGGTTGGATCTCCTTGCAGTCCAAGGCACTCTCAAGAGTCATATTTCATATAACAAAATCTGAACTCAAATTTTCGTATCTAAAATATACACTGTTCATATGTCATGTAAGAAAACCTGTACCCTGGTTTTCATATGAGAAATGAGCAAAAATCCATATTTAATCTCAAAAATTCCTCATCTTGTTTTTACTTGGGAAATATAGAGAGTTCCATATATTTTCTAAAATATCTGGATTTAGATTTCCACATAGGAAACATGAAAAATTTCATATGCAATGCCTGAATATCTGTACACTGATTTCTATATGTGAAATATAGAGATTTCATAGTTCATGTAGTAAAATCTGTTCCCAGATATCTATATGTGAAATTAGAATTACATATTCTATGTCAAAAAATCATAATTAAGGTTTTCTTATATGAAATATGCATAATCCCATATACAATATAGCAGAAAATCTACACTTATCATCTGTAAGATATATATGATTTCATACTTCATTTAGGATAAACTGCACTCAGATTTCCACACGTGAATTGTACAGAATTACATATTTTCACAGTTGAAAATCTAGGCCCACAAAACCCATGCTAATATTTTAATATGAGTTCTATAGAGAATTTAACATTTAATGTAGATTAATGAATGTCTATATTTTCGAAAGTTAAACACAGAGAATTCCGTATATCATGTGCAGAACTGTAATTACATTTATTGTAATAAGTGTAAAATAAAACATTCACTATTTAAGCAGGAAAACCTTTTTCCAGATTTTCATATAGCATATTGCATGTTTCATGCAGGAAAACCTGTATCTAGATTTTCAAATGGGAAATATAAAGAGTTACATATTTAATTTAGAAACATCAGCACCCATATTTTCATATGTGAAATATAGAGTATCCCAAAACAAGGAAATCCATGTCCATATTTCTTTATGTGAAATATAAAAGATACCAACTTTCATGTAGGAAAATCTGTACCTAGATGATCATTTATGAAATGTATAAATTTTCTACTTCAGTAATGAAAATTTGCCTTAGTGTTTCATATTTGACTTATGGAGAATTATATACTTCATGTCCAAAAATCTTAACTGAGATTTTCATTTAAAAAATGCATAATACTCATACTTTATTCAGGAAAATATATGCTCAAATTTTCCTATGTGAAATATACAGCATTCCATATTTATGTAGGAAAAAGAGTGCAGCGATATCCAGATGTGAAACATACAATAGTCCATCTATCATGACCAAAAATATACAGCTAGATTTCCAAACATAAATACAGATTTCAAATTTAATGTAGAAAAATATACACCCATAACTTATGTGAGAGAGAAAATTGCACATTTCATGCAGGAAAATCATCATTCAGGTTTATATATGCAAAAGCAGGGCATTAAAAACCAGTGCTCTGGAACAACCCATAGGAATAGGGTGGGAAGGGAGGTGAGTGGGGCTTAAGGATGTGTGGGCACTTGTATACCTATGGCTCGTTAATGTTGATATATGGCAATAACCATCACAATATTGTTCAGTAATTATCCTCCAGTTAAAACAAATAAATTACTTTGAATTAGAAAAAAGAAAAAATAAATAAGTAGAAGGAACTCTACTCAGTGCTCTGTGGTGACCTAAATGGGAAGGCAATCCCAAAATGAAGGGATCTATGTATGCCTATAATAGAGTCACTTTGATGTACAACAGAAACTAATATAAGATGGTAAAGCAACGCTATTCCAATAAAAATTGTTTTTAAAATATTACAATTCAACTATACCTCCAGCAGTGAATGAATGCATAGTTCCCCCATTTGCAATATATATGTCCTAGGGGACATTATGCTTTTTAAGTATAATATTTCAGTTAGAGGAAGATAAAAACTGTATCATCACATGATATTGTTAGTTAATTTACCTGAGTTATATAAACAAAGTAGAATGTGATTATCTGGGGCTAGTGGAAATAGACCATGATGGTCTAAATTACCAACTTTCTGTCAAATGTTGAATAATCTCACCAAGGAAGATACCGTAATAGGGGTAGGAGGGGCATGGAGCTGCCATACTTAGCTAAAGACCATAGAGGTTAGAAGACCAAGTCCACCAATAGTCAGCCTCTCAGCAGTGTAGTAAAAGACATATTTCAGCCTTCACCCAGGGCCCTCCAGGTGCTTTGGCCTTGGTCTTGGTAGCAAGGTGTGGAGCCTGGGGACAGGCAAAAGGCCGAGTCTTGCAGAGGTCCAGAGACCTTTCTAGAGCCACTTACTGGCCTGGTCCAGGGTTCAGAGCAATAGGCAACCTACCTCTGCCATCCCCACCTCCATGACCTAATGCTTGTGGCAATCTGATTGGGTCAGAGTCTACAGGACCCAGCTCCCGCTCTCCCCTGCCCCCCCCCCCAATTAGGGTAGACTGAGAAGACTGAGGGCAGCTGTGGGGTCGGCACCTGGCTCCCTCATTTAAGGAGGCTGGGCAGGGTATGGGGACCTTGGTAAGAGGAGGGCCCAGAGACTGAGAGCTGCCTCTTCGGCTGTGACTGGCCACGGGTGGGAGGACCAAGGCAGGGTGCTGGATGAATGCTCTCAGACAGGATAGTCAGAATGCCCAGGAACCCCCTCCTCCTAACCAGGACCTTGGAATGTGAAAGTCAAGCTTGGAATCTTACCTTTCAGCATAGAGAATAATATTTGTATTGCTAGAGGTTTATAGGAACACAGTTACCTCACCATGACTTTTCTTCAAGAACAAAGTATCTGACAGCAAGAAGATTGCCACAGATAATCACATCCCTCCAACAAGTTTTGTTTAAGTGGACATTCTTGAAAGCTTTTGGGAAGTTCAGGATTTTTTAAGGCATAAGCCACGCTTCTGCTTGCATGGCCCTGCAGAAAATGCTCTCTTCTTTAAACTCCAATGTTCTGATACAACCCATGGGTACAACAGTTCAGTTCAGTTCAGTTTCTCAGTCATGTCTGACTCTCTGAGACCCCATGGACTGAAGCACCCCAGGCCTCCCTTTCCATCACCAGCTCCTGGAGTTTACCCAAATTCATGTCCTTTGAGTCAGTGATGCCATCCAACCATCTCATCTTCTGTCAACCCCTTCTCCTTCAGCTTTCAATCTTTCCCAGCGTCAGGGTCTTTTCCAATGAGCCAGCTCTTCTCATCAGGTGGCCAAAGTATTGGCGTTTCAGCTTCAACATCAGTCCTTCCAATGAACACTCAGGACTGATCTCCTTTAGGATGGACTGGTTGGATCTCCTTGCAGTCCAAGGGACTCTCAAGAGTCTTCTCCAACACCACAGTTCAAAACTATCAATTCTTCAGTGCTCAGCTTTCTTTATAGTCAAACTCACATCCATACATGACTACTGGAAAAAACCATAGCCTTGACTAGACAGACCTTTTTTGGCAAAGCAATGTCTATGCTCTTTAATATGCTGTCTAGGTTGGTCATAGCTTTCCTTCCAAGGAGTAAGCGTCTTAATTTTCTGGCTGAAGTCACCATCTACAGTGATTTTGGAGCACCCCCCCCCAAAAAAAAAAAAAAAACAACTCTGCCACTGTTTCCATTGTTTCCCCATCTATTTGCCATGAAGTGAAGGGACCGGATGCCATGATATTAGTTTTCTGAATGTTTGAGCGTTAAGCCAACTTTTTCCTCTCCTCTTTCACTTTCATTAAGAGACTCTTTAGTTCTGCACATTCTGCCATACAGGTGGTGTCATCTGCATATCTGAGGTGATTGATATTTCTCCCAGAAATCTTGATTCCAGCTTGTGTTTCTTCCAGTCCAGCGTTTCTCATGATGTACTCTGCATATAAGTTAAATAGGCAGGGTGACAATATACAGCCTTGATGTACTCCTTTTCCTATTTGGAACCAGTCTGTTGTTCCACGTCCAGTTCTAACTGTTGCTTCCTGACTTGCATACAGATTTGTCAGGAGGCAGGTCAGGTGGTCTGGGATTCCCATCTCTTTCAGAATTTGCCACAGTTTGTTGTGTTCCACAGGTCAAAGGCTTTGACATAGTCAATAAAGCAGAAATAGATGTTTTTCTGGGACCCTCTTGCTTTTTCGATGGTCCAGTGGATGTTGCCAATTTGTTATCTGTCTCCTCTGCCTTTTCTAAAACCAGCTTCAACATCTGGAATTTCACAGTTCACGGATTGCTGAAGTCTGACTTGGAGATTTCTGAGCACTGCTTTACTAGTGTGTGAGTTGAGTGCAATTATATGGTAGTTTGAGCATTCTTTGACATTGCCTTTCTTTGGGATTGGAAGGAAAACTGACCTTTTCCAGTCCTGTGGCCACTGCTGAGTTTTCCAAATTTGCTGGCATATTCAGTGAACTGCTTTCACAGCATCATCTTTTAGGATTTGAAATAGCTCCACTGGAATTCCATCACCTCCACTAGCTTTATTCATGGTGATGCTTCCTAAGGCCCACTTGACTTCACATTCCAGGATGTTTGGCTCTAGTTGAGTGATCACACCATCGTAAGGATTTGGGTTGTGAAGATCGTTTTTGTACAGTTCTTCTGTGTATTCTTGCCACCTCTTCTTAATATCTTCTGCTTCTGTTAGGTCTATACCATTTCTTTCCTTTATTGAGCCCATCTTTGCATGAAATATTCCATTGGTATCTCTAATTTTCTTGAATAGATCTCTAGTCTTTCCCATTCTATTGTTTTCCTCTATTTCTTTGCACTGATCACTGAGGAAGGCTTTCTTATCTCTCCTTGATATTCTTTGGAAGTCTGCATTTAAATGGGTATATCTTTCCTTTTGTCCTTTGCTTTTTTCTTCTCTTCTTTTCATAGCTATTTATAAGCCCTCCTCAGACAGCCATTTTGATTTTTGCATTTAATTTTCTTGGGGATGATTTTGATCTCTGTCTTCTGGACAATGTCACGAACCCTCATCTATAGTTCTTCAGGCACTCTGTCTATCAGATCTAACCCCTTGAATCTGTTTGTCACTTTCACTGTTTAATCATAAGGGATTTTATTTAGGTCATTCCCATATAGTCTAGTGGTTTTCCCTACTTTCTTCAATTTAAGTCTCAATTTGGCAATAAGGAGTTCATGATCTGAGCCACAGTCAACTCCTGGTCTTGTTTTTACTGATTCTATAGCGTGTCTCCATCTTGGCTGCAAAGAACATAACCAATCTGATTTTGGTGTTGACAATCTGGTGATGTCCATGTGTAGAGTCTTCTCTTATGTTGTTGGAAGAGGGTGTTTGCTATGACCAGTGCATTCTCTTGCAAAAACTATATTAGCCTTTGCCCTGCTTCATTCTCTACTCCAAGGCCAAATTTGCCTGTTACTCCAGGTGTTTCTTGACTGTCTACTTTTGCATTCCAGGCCCCTATAATGAAAAGGGCAACTTTCTTGGGTGTTAGTTCTGAAAGGTCTTGTAGGTCTTCATAGAATCGTTCAATTTAAGCTTCTTCAGCATTACTGGTTGGGGTGTAGACATGAATTACTGTGATATTGAATGGTTTGCCTTGAAAATGAACAGAGGTCCTCCTGACATTTTTGAGATTGCATCCAAGTTCTGTATTTTGGAATCTTTTCTTGACTATAATGGCTACTCCATTTCTTCTAAGGGATTCTTGCCCACAGTAGTAGATATCATGGTCATCTGAGTTAAATTCACCCATTCCAATCCATTTTAGTTCTCTGATTCCTAAAATATTGATGTTCACCTTGCCATCTCCTATTTGACCACTTCCAAATTTGCTTTGATTCATGGACCTAACATTCCAGATTGCTAGGCAATATTGCTCTTTACAGCATTAGACCTTACTTCCCTCACCAGTCACATCCAAAACTGGGTATTGTTTTTGCTTTGGCTTCGACTCTTCATTCTTTCTGGAGTTTTTTCTCCACTGATATCTCCAGTAGTATTTTGGGCACTTATCAACCTGGAGAGTTCATCTTTCAGTGTTCTAGCTTTTTGTCTTTTCATACTGTTCATAGTGTTCTGAGGGAAGAATACTGAAGTGGTTTGCCCATGGGTACATGGGTATTTGTTCATAGTCGCATCTTATTTCTCAACTGTTAATAGTAGCATCTTATCTCTCAATTCTGTGGAGGTTAACAGACCATCTGAGCATATTCCTCATCCACAGCCACATTCAGTCATAAAATTATGTGTTTATCCTTCTCTCTAGAAACAAATTAGAAAACAGTGATGGTTACCCCAATTATTATGTAAATTTAGGACAAAATAACTCTGATGAATGTTTTAATCAGGTCTTTTTGAGGACTGCTTCTTATTTTGAAAATTTTGTAATAAACTGTGCTTGCTAGGATCATTTAAGTCTCCTTGTCATTTCCGAATCTTTGCAACCCCATGGGCTGCAGCATGCTAGGCTTCCCTGTAATTCTTCATCTCCTGGAGCTTGCTCAAATTCATGTCCACTGAGTCAGTGATGTCATTCAACCATCTCGTCCTCTATCATCCCTTTCTTCTCCTGCCTTCCATCTTTCCCAGCATCAGTGTCATTTATAAGCAATCGGTTCTTCACATCAGTTGGCGAAAGTATTGGAACTTCAGCCTCAGCATCAGTCCTCCCAATGACTTTCAGAAATGATTTCCTTTAAAATGATTGGTTTTTATCACCTTTCTGTCCAAGAGACTCTCAAAAGTCTTCTGCAACACCACAGTTCAAAAACATCAATTCTTTGGCACTCCGCATTCCTTATGGTCCAACTCTCACATCCATGCATGACTGCTGCAAAAACCATAGTTTTGACTGTACGGAAATTTGTCAGTAAATAATGGGTCTGCTTTTTAATATGCTGTTTAGGTGTGCCATAGGATTTCTTCGAAACAACAAAACTATTTTAATTTCATGGCTGCAGTCACCTTCTGCAGTGATTTTGGAGCACAAGAAAATAAAGTCTGTCACTGTTTCCTTTGTATCCACATCTATTGCCAGGAAGTGATGTGACCGAATGCCGTGATCTTAGTGTTTTTAATGTTAAGTTTTAAGTCAGCTTTTTTCAGTCTCCTCTTTCACTTTCAAACAGAGTTAATTCCTCTTCGCTTTCTGCCATTAGATTGTTGTCATCTGCATATCTGAGGTTATTGGTATTTCTCCCTGCAGTCCTGATTCTAGCTTGTGTGTCATCCAGTCCTGCATTTCCCATGATGTAATCTGCATGTAAGTTAAATAAGCAAGATGACAATATTCAGGCTTGATGTACTCCTTTCCCAATTTGAACCAGTGCGTTGTTCCATGTTTGGTTCTAACTGTTGCTTCTTAACCTGCATACAGATGTCTCAGGAGGCAGGTAATGTGGTCTGGTATTTCCATCTCTTTAAGAATTTGCCACTGTTTGTTGCGACCCACACAGTCAAAGGCTTTAGCGTAGTCAACACTTTGCTAGGAAACATATTTATAATATATCTTTTCTCTTTGCAGTCTTTTAGTAGTTTGCTTATCATGTGCATCACATTATGGTTTAATACTTATTCAATAATACAAATGTTTCCCATCCATTCTGTCTTTGTGGAGAGGATTTTTGGATTGGTAAGAAATTTTGAATTTTGTTTTCATCTGTATTACTCTTAAACAACCCATTTTTTCTTAAGCAGCTGCTTTCTGGGTTCAGGCAAGCTAGTTAGTGGGGTGAACTTTGGGATACAGATGAATATTTAGCAGGACCAAGTTGAGAGAAGAAAATGAATGTTATGATAAATTGCATCCTCTCAAAATTTGTATGCTGAAGACATAACTCTCTGTTCATTATATTTAGTCAGAATGTGAGTAGATTGTCTTTTCTTCTGACCCTATTTGGAAATAGGGCCTCTAAATAGGTAGTTGGGTTAATACGACTGATTCTTTATAAGAAAAGGAGATCAGTCACAGAAAACACAGAGACATTACCGTGTGAAGACAAAGCCAGAAAATTCTGGACTGACACAGTCCAGAACAGAACAAATCTCCTGACCCTTTGATTATTGATTTGATCCCCAGAAGCTTGAAAAAACATTTTTAAAGTTACCTGGTATGTTTCTCATTGTTCTGGCAAGCCTAGAAAACCAATACACCCACTTCCTCTTGAAAAGAGGCTTTCAGTTTCAAATGAGGCCTCCTTTTCTTACCTAGGTTCTCATGGAAAGGAAGCTGGAATCTCTAACACATAAACTGATGATCCTCACAGATACTTAACACTCCCTGAGAGTTTTCACAGTTTCTTTAGAGATTCAACTGGGCTAGAAATTGTTCCTATCTCATGGGTAAAGTTGGCCTAGGAAGTACTAGAATGAGCATCATTTACGGTAAGTGGTAGGAGAAAATAAGCCTATCATGAAGGCAGCCCCACCTTGAAAAATAGATACAGTCCTCTCCTTTCATCTGTTAGAGGCAAAGGGAAGTGACTAAAGCAGTCTACCTATTGCTTTAGTAATGTCACAGAGTCATGATGTCATGGCAACCATGCCTCCCTAAATCTCCCCTAACCAAGACACTAGGCTCTGGTAGCCATGGGGAAGCCTAGAGAATCACAAGCCTTCCCAAACCGTTGAAACCATGTGGGCTTTTCCCCTAGAGAGTTTGCCAGGTGTGTTAGTGTTACCTTCTCCATGGCAGAATTTGTGGTCTATGTGCTCCACACTTATCAGCAGTCCTCCGGTTTCCTGAGAACCCCAAGAGACCACCATTCCTACTTGCAAAGTACATATCTTAAAAGAAAAAAAAAAAAGGAATGCAATCCAGTACAAACTGAAGGGCTCCAACCCATGGAAATATACAGGTTCCTTAATCCCAACAAGGGCTGTATGAGCAGCAAAACAACAGTTCCAGGCAACCTCAGCATTAACACTTACAGCCATGCCAGGGCTATGTCACAAGTTCTGTACTTAAAGACTGCAGACTTTATGTCCTCTACAGACTGGAGAAATTATGCCAACAAGATCTCTCCACTTCCATCTTAGCCAAGCCTAGAAGACAGAGTCTGTAGTGAAGCACATCAGGACAAATGCATGATCAACTGAGAATATTTGTATGTAAGAGTACCAGATACAGTGTATTGTGGAGAAGATGTGCACCAAGAGTGAAATCATGTAAAAGTCTTTTGTGCCACTTTCAGAGAGAAACTGTTCATCTTCCAGATGATGCAGTCGATAGGATTCAAATCACTATTAATATTCAAATCAGCCACAAGGCAATGCAAGGTCCCTCTATGGAACTTCATAAAGAACTTCCCATGCAAGCCTGTATGAAGCCTCTAATTTCCATTCCTCAAATGATTTCATTCAATCAGCAGACAGTTTGAAATATGGAGAATGGGCAGGCACTCGTGGAAGATGATGAAAACTGCAAGAACAGAGCATCTTTCCAGGGCAGTGAACACAGAATGCTACAGGTTGGTAATAAGATGAAGGAAAGTTTGACTGGAGAATGAAGGGGGGATTTCAGAGCTAAGATCTGGCTTTTTGGGGTGGTGGGAGCTGCTCCAGACCTGCCTGCAAGCCTTGGGGACATATTTCAAAATGTAATAAACTATGTGGTCTCTGGCCTCAGTGAGCTTTGACAATCTTAATGCCTCAGCATACTAGACTAGACCAACTGCAGTGCAATGGCTTAGAAATTCAGGAGATATCATTTGGGGGAAGGGGAGCGGTGACTTAACAGGGACTTGCTCAGTCACACTTGTTCTAACAGTGTGAATAGTTAATAGAGCTGGATTCGGGATTCACCTATATATAGACTGTTCTCTTAAGCATATTTCATTTTTGAGATTATAACGAGATAACAACGTATCTGGGATTTCATTTTCTTTCTTGTTGTCTACTTCTCTACTCATACTACCAGAAGATAGCACTAACTTGGAAGTTACATGTTTGTATTAGGACTTTCCTCTCACTTTTCCAACTGTACCAATTGTGCTAAATGACTTCCTACCACTAAAGATGGCCCAGTTTATCACAATTCCTCCTGCCATACAAGAATCTCTCAAAAAAAGAAAAGGCAGATAGAATGCAAAAGCACAGACAAGCCAAGTTTCTGAGGACTGTTTGAAATAAAGAAAGGCCATGGGAAAGCAGGCCATGAGTTGGCTGGCTGACATAGTAGTGTTGTTATAGAATCTGTGGCATCAGAGATAAGTGGCACTCAAAGATGCAGAACAGCCGTGTTTATTCAGCACCACTGTGGGCTCAGTCGTGTCCCTCCAAAGACTGAGTGTCCCGCCTTTGTTCTGGGTATCTTTTATACACCGTAAATTTCCCGCTCAAACAGCTCAGATCCCTCCCTTCTCCAGGTAGCCCTAGTTCCTGAGGAGAGGAGGTAACGAGCAAGCAAGAGATCAGATGCGGAAGTGGTGATTAATGAGCAGCAGCTGTTAACACAAGATAAAGGAAGGGAAAGCAAAAGGTTGTTACTTTAATTGGGGGCTTTGATCTGGCTTCTATTGCATTCCCCCCTTTTGATGTTCAGGGTGCATTTGCAGCTGTCAGAGAACATTATCATCCAGAACTGGCTGGTAGCCCTTTAAAAGCAACAGCTAGGTGGCTGTTCTCCATTCAACAACTGTTTCTACAAATGAACTCTGTTATGTTTTTGATTAGGACGGGTATGAAGCAAGGAATAAGCAGACATCAGTGAGTATGACTATGACATTCCCAATCATTGTCTTAACCAGAAACATTTTCTGAACCAGAACATGGGCAATCTTCCCGATATTTTTAGCTATGTCTGTCAGAACTTTTCCACTGTCATCTATTTGGATACAACAGTCACTTTGGTTGAATTTCCCACAAGCTCCTCCTTCCTCCACTGTTTGATATTGATAGATAACAGTCCTCATCTGGGATTGTTGCTGTGACAGTTCCAACGCAGTTGCAATTTGGTTAGTTATAATCTCAAGTACCTCCTGCAGTCGGATTGTTCAGTTGAGCATGTAAATGGGGGTCCTGTATCCCCAACTCCCATGTTTGCCCCAGTTTTGTTTTCCCCCTGGCTCAAGGAATCATTTTTCTCTGTGTCTCAGGTTGTCGTAAATAGGGAACACCAGCGTATCCCCTGATGTTGGGTAAGAGGAAGAAACCAGACTGAATTATTCCTATGGTGCAGGTTCCTCCACATCTGGATGGGAATGCTGAGTAAGCCCTTCTCCCACAATTCCAAAAAGTCCCCCTCGGGGCTACCATAAGTCTGGGTTTGTGGAGTAAAGATGCTTCCAATATGGGCTAATGCCTGGGATTGCAAAAAAGGGATTTGTATCAGGTTGATTTCCTGTACAGTTTTGCTCTAGAATCCCAGAAGTGGAGTTGAAGGGAGGGCAAGTGTTATTTCCATTCTCTCCTTTTTGGAGAGCCCAATACTAGGTTGGGGCCCCTGGCCACAATGGAAGTTTCTTACAGCTATCATTATAGACCAGGGCTCTTCTGTATTTTGTTTCTCCAACCCAGGTATAATGTATCCCTTCTCGGCTTAGGCATTCTTTGACTACTGTTTTCTTGGACAGGGTCCAACTCTGAATAGGACCCCCTGCCCTCCTGCTAATTGTTTGACTCCATCAACAGCAGAAAGACATCTGATCCAATACACTTGCAGGGCCATGTTTTAAACATCAGAGAACCTCCACAAACCCAGCAGCTAGTGACATTTAATTCCAGGGCCAAGTCCTTGGCTAGATGGATAAAGGGATTATTACTAATAGAGGGCATTTCTAACTTATATTTGAGGGAGGCTCAAAGCTGGTTGCACAGTCCAGAGCACCCTGTCTTTGGATCTGATGCCAATGGGTCTGGCTTGGTTATTTGGGCCTTTAACTGTTTGACCACCTCTTGGGCTGGTTCTTCCCTAGCCTGGTCTTGCCCCCTCCTCCCCCAACATCTGACATCCCAAAATGAGTCTGTCGAGCCCAGCCAGCCATCTGTTTTGGGGTGCCATAGCACATTAGGCCATTCACTGTGTGGGCTCTAATTTCTCCCTCCCAGTAATGCTTCCCTTCCCTAGTGCATGGGAAAGCTGAACTATATCATGTGGATGGTTTGTATCTATAGCCAGTGAATCCTTGGGCCCATTTACCCTCATGGTAGAAGGACACCATACATTCAGAACAATCTTCCTGGCTCTCAGATGAGGAGGGGATTTTACAACTTAACAGAACTGTAAGGCAAAAATATGCTGTTTTCATACTTAAGTTGCTCACACTGGGAGGATACTCAAAAAAACACGAACTATGAAGAAGTAGGCAAAGCAGAGAGAGAGTTTTTGGATTCAAGTCCACTCTTGGGGAGAGAGTAAAGCCCTATTCCAAATAAGATGAATAGGGGGAGTCCTAGACCAATTAATAACCAATACATCTGCTTTTTGTCGGTCCTATTGGTTCCTCAAGCTTCAGCCGTGCTTTTATTGACCAGCTTCCAGTGTGGTCAGGGTGGGGCTTTGGGGGTGGGTTTTTCCTTCTCCACAAGGTCAGGCACAGGGGTTCCTCCAGACTAAGGGTCATTTCCCACTTCTCTTGGCTATCAGTCGGACTTGCAGGTTTGACTCTGGAATAATGGATCCAAGCGTCTATTCCTGCCACCTTGAGATCAGTGGGGTAGTTAAGTTTAAAGAATAGGGCCCTTTCTGCATGGGTTTTAAAGGCTCTTTTTTGCAATCCTTTACCCATACTCAGTCCCCTGGTTGGTGAGGATGTACTGTTATGCCTAAGGAAATGGGTAGTCTATCAATTATCCATTATGTATTCGAGAGATTGTGTGTCCTAACCCTTGTAGCTGCCTATATAAGTCCAAGTTCCCCAGTTCTCTGGTGTCTCCCCTTAAGTTGATTAGCTAGGGTGGTCGTCCATACAGGATTTCAAATGGCAAAAAAAAAACTATCCCTGCCCAGGGCAAACTCCTCACTTTTAAGAGGGCTGAAGGCAACATGCCTACCAAAGATAAGCTGGTCTCCTGGCATAGTTTTGCTAGGGTTTGTTTGAGGGTTTGATTCACGCATTCCACTTTCCCTGAGCTCTTGGGATGGTAGGTAGTATGCAATTTCCACTGGGTTTTCAAAGCCTTTGCCACCTGTTATTCTGTGTCAGCTACAAATGCCAGTCCATTGTCTGACCCTATGGTCAGAGGCATTCCATATCTGGGGACAATGTCTTTCAGGAGTGCCTTGGTTACTTGTCTTGCTTTTTCAGTTCCGGTAGGAAAGGCTTCCACCCAGCCTGAAAAGGTGCAGATAAAAACTACAAGGTATCTAAATCCTTGATTTGGAGTGATTTCAGTGAAACCTGGTTCCATATCCTCAAAGGAGGATAGTCCACAATGTTTTGTCCCTGCCAACCTACTAGGCCCCTGGTAAGGATTATTTTGTAAACAGATTACACATCGCTGGGAGACAGAACAGAGTGCGGGGAGGTGAGCAACAAGATAGTATGGGCCTAGCAAAGTCTCTAAGGCAGTCTTGCCCATATGGGTCAGTTCATGTTTCTGGTGCAACAGCTTTAGGCAAGTTGTGCCAGAAAATAGACTTGTGGTCTTGTGTGAGCCACCATCCTATTTTGGCCTTGGTTCCCCCTTCCATTTTATCAATTTTTCCTCCTTGGGAGAGGACATGGGGGCAGCTGGTATCTCCAGGGCTAGCAGGACTTTCAATTTGTCTGAAGGCTATGGGCAGCCTCCTTGGTGGCTGCATCAGTGTGATGGTTCCCTTTGGCCACTGGGTCACCTCCCTTCTGGTGACATGTGCTGTGGACAACTGCCACTTCCTTTGGTTCCCATACTACTTCCAGAAGTTTCAGGATTTTGACTTGGGTTTTGATCCCTTTCCCTCCTGCTGTAAGGAGTCCTCTTTCCTTGTATAAGGCTCCGTGGACATGTAGAGTAGCAAAAGCATACCACAAGTCTGTATCAGTATTGACTCGCTGCTCTCAACTGAGTTCCAGGGCCCTGATTAATACCCATAACTCCACTCTCTATGCTGACCATCCTTGAGGAAGTGCCTCTCCTTCTGCCCCTTCAGAGTCAGACACTACAGCATACCCAGCCATCTTCTTTCTGTTTCCATGTAGCATCTACCATCACTATATAGGACCAGGTCTGGGTTGTGGACTGGCTTGTCAGTCAGGTCTGATCTATTAGAAAATAGTTCATCTAGTAATTCCAAGCAATCATGTTCCAAGGGCATTGCTTCTTTTGGTAGAAAGATACCTGGTTTTAGAGTTCATACAACTTGCAGTTTTACTGTGGATGTTCTCATAGTAACCCTTGATACTAGTCATCCGTGCATGTGTGAGCCAGTGGTGGCCTCTGCTATCCATCAGCATTACAGCTGAGTGTATAACCTTAACATTTAGGTTTTGCCCCAACATTAATTTGTCAGCCTCGCTCACTAGCAAGGCAGTGGCTGTTATTGCTCGGAGGTAGGGTGGCCATCTATTTAGACAAATAGACCACTGGTCTTTGCCAAGGCCTGAATTTTTGGGTCAAGACTCCCAAGGCCACTTTGTACTTTTCATGACCACAGAGATTGAGCACTCTGGTTATATTGGGAAGCTCGGAAGCTGACACGTCGGAGACTTTGGCCTTAATTGTTTGAAATGCCACCTCTTGGCTCCCATTCAAAGGCAGCGTTTTCTTCTCCTTTCAGGGCCTCATATAGGGGTCTGGCCAGGTCCAAAATCCAGGGATCCATATTCTGCAGAATCCTACCACTCCCAGGAGCTCATGGACCTTCTCACGAGTGGTAGGGGCAGTGTTGGCACAAACTTCTTGTTTCCTTTCAGTTCCCAGCATTTGCTGGCCCCAGATGATGTTAAAACCTAAATATTTTACTTGTCTTTTACAGATTTGTGCATTTTTCTTTCATACACGGTACCCAGCTTCCATTAACAAGGAGACGAGGACCTTTGTTCCTTCTAGGCATCGAGCCTGTGTTGTGCTCAATGACCTATTTCAGCAAGACACAGTCTAACTCCTGTCCAGGAAATTTCACAAAGTCAGTGGCCAAAGCTCCGCTGAATAGAGTAGGGGAGTTCTCGAAACCCTTAGGAGGCCTCGTCCAAGAGAGCTGTTCCTTGTTTCCCATGTGTGGGTTTTCCCATTCAGGGGCAAATAGTGGTTGGCTGACAGGTGCAAGCTGGAGGCAGAAGAAGGCATCTTTCAAGTGCGAGCAAGTAAACCGTTCAGCTGTGGAGGGGATCAGTCCTAGTAGGGTGTACGGTTTAGGCACTGCTGGATGCAGAGTAATTGTTGCCTCCTTTACAGCTCTTAAGTTCTGAACTGGGTGGTAGCCATGTGTCCCTGGCTTCTTCACAGGTAGTAGTGGGGTGTTCCAGGGTGACTGGCATTTAATCAGAAGTCCGTGTTGGAGTAGTCTATATAAATGAGCCTGGATTCCCAGGCAGGCCTACTGGGGAATCAGATACTTTTATAGTTTTACAGGCTGAACTCCCGGTTTCAGATCAGTCAGGATGGGAGCAAGGAGTTTTGCCAGGCCCAAAGCATTTTCCTTGGCTGAAACTGGTGGGTACTCAGTCTATGATTCTGGAGGAATGGTCCCTTCTCTTTTAAGGGAGGAATACAGGCGCCATTCTTCTCACCTTATAGCAAGAATCATAATCAAGGGGGAGGGTGGGCCTGCTAGCTTTAGGAGAGGTTACCCATCAGCAGAAAATGAAATCTGGGCCCCCATCTTAGCAAGCAGGTCTCTTCCCAACAAGGCAATAGGGCAGTTGGGCAAGGGGAGGAACTTGTGCTCTACCTCATGGCCCCCGGTCAGCATTGTCAAGGACTTCAAAATGGCCTGCCGGTCTGGGTGCCTGTGGGTCTGGGCACCTGTGCCCCTAATGATGTGATAGTTTCTTTTCCAGATATGTGGACTATATCCTGGGTGACCACGGAATGCTCAGCACCAGTGTCCAACATAAAGTCCATTGGATGGCTCCTTACTTGAATTCTGACCATGGGCTCTCAGGGACCCAGATGGAGAGAGTCCATTCCCCTCTAGTTGGATTCTGCTTGAGCTAGCCTGATCAGATTAGTGCCGGGTGGCTTGAGTTGATACCAGCTCAGTGGACCTGTTGCTTTGGTTTTCTTCTCAGGGCGACTTGGGTACTCATTTATCCAGTGTCCCTTTGCCTTGCAATAGGCACACTGATCGTGGCTGAGGGGAATTGTTCTTGTTGGATCTGGACCCCTTGCTTTATGGTGTGGTCCCAAGAAGACTGCACGCTTTGACAGGGCCGCTGCCAAGGGTGCAACGTTTTGCTTCATCCACTTTTTGCTGTTTAGCTGTGATTGACAAAGACTTTGTTGGCAAAGCAGTTCTGTGGCATTTTTACCTGCAAACCTTTTAACTTCTGTAATTTTTTTTTTCAGATGTCTGATTGGCCCTGTCCCTCAAAGGCTGAGTTTATCATCCATCAATTTTCAGTGGTTTCAGGATCAAAAGGGGTGAAAACCCAGAAGGCCTCACACAGCCTTTTGTAGAAATTGTCCAAGCTTTCATCTGATTCATGTAGCACCTCAGTGGTCTTAGCCATGTTAGCAGGCTTCTTAGCCTCATCTTTTACCCCCTGTAGGAGAGAGGATCTGTGGATATCTCTCCAACTGGTTTCTTCCCCCCTCCATATTGGGGTACCAGCGAGGCTCTTCCTCTGGGATGTTCTCCCAAGCCCAGTTCTCCACATCTAATTGGCCCCCTGGGGCATTGGACTAGAGCCTTTTTCTAGCCTTTGTCATGACTCATCCTCATTCCTCAGTATTGAATAGGGTGAGGAGATATTGCAGGCAGTCTTCCCAGGTGGAGCAGTGGGTCTGGAAGATGGATTCTAAGAGACTAATCACCGCTTGGGGCTTTTCAGAGTATGAGGGTGTGTGCTGTTTCCAATTAAAGAGATCAGTCATGGAAAAAGGCTGGTAGTCAAAAACGGCTCAATAGAGCAGAAACTGTGAGCTTGTTTATGTCTCTTGATGTAATTGTAGATTTGTGGAACCACTGTCTGGAGATATCACTGGCCATCCTTTGCTCATTCTTGTTTTGGACAGGGTTGACACAGAGATACACTGACCAGTCTCCCCGAGCCTGTGGATGCCTCATGCCTCCTCTTCTTGTTCCTCCAAGTCTCATGTTCTGTCACCTTCATCTCTGCATCTGATGTGAGCCAGACACATGCACACACACAGAAAGACACGCAAACACAGGCAACATAAGCATACCTGTGTAAACACACACGAGGAAGGCACAATGACACAAACACAAACAGGGAACACAGATGTTTCAGTAGCTGAAGAAGCCAGTGTCCAGCAATATGGGAGATGGTGTCAATAGGCACCGTGTCCTGCCCTTTTAGGATCCCTGTCCATTTCTTCCCCCAGCTGTTCACCAACCAGCCTTAAGTTGTCTCTGGCCTTGTGGTGGTGGTGAGAGGTGATTCGGTGGATGTGGAAATTCACAGAAGACCCCAAAGTCAGCACAACAGTGCCAAGGCACAGTGGAGAGAAACCCATTCCAACTCGTGGTGGTTTCCGGGAGGAAGGTTGGGACTTAAGTGCCCAGGGGAATCTCAAACTCAGTGAGCAGCAGGAGGCTTTGGGGTGGCTCTACCTGGGGAAAGATGATTATGACAAAGATGCTTGATTCACCCTGACTCTATCAGAATCACTCAGGACTCTCATCTTGTGATCACAGCTTCTTCAAGTGAGACTTGGACACACAAAGTCCCCAAGCCTCCAGTTTCAGCTTGTCACTTGCTACCAGTATGACCCAAATCCAGGCTCCACATCCAGCCTGCATGAGCCCAAGCATCCTCATTTGGGAAAGGAGAGTGTCCCAGCCTGTACATGGCTGTCCCTTCAGGGACCACTTTTGATCCCCTCACAACCTTGTGTTTCTGTCAGTAAACTCTCATGGCAGAATCTACCTCTATGGGAAGTACTGCAGGAGGTCAAGCCACAGGTCTTCACTGATTATCTGCTGGCAACATGAACAAGGTCAGCATGGAGCTCACCTGGACCCGAATGCTTCATGAACAGCGAAGAACTCCAACACAAATCATCAATTCTGCAGAGGCCCAGAGTAACCCCATCTCAGAAATCCTGTTTGATCCTGGGCTGTTGTGATCCAACAACCAGTTGAGGAAGTTAAGACTGCTGGTTTCCAGCCTGTGGCTTTGAGCTCCCCTTTTATAAACCCAGAACCAGTGGACTGGAGTGGAATAACACAGCATGTATCCTGGAGGAAGACAAGGGAGGCAGGGAAGGATCATGCAGGAGGAGCATCCACTCTCTTCCCCACCCACCCACACCACCATGTGAGGCAGGTTGTACCAATGATGTCAAGGTAGTACTCCTTAATGATGACTGTGTTCATGAAGTAGAGTTTGCTCCAAAAAGAAACTTAGCAGCATGTAGCAGGACCAGGGATGCCTCAGTTCCTGCACCTGACAGGACCAGGAGGAGGGGAAATGTGCAAGTTTCTAGGGTCCGTAGCTTGCCTGCAGGACAGGCATCAACAGCTTCTGCTTCTCCACTCCAAGTGCTCACACCGCATAAGATGATCCCCCACTTCCCTGCCCAGCTCCCCTACCTACCTGTCCTCATTCTCCCTCACTGACCTTCAAATCAATCATGTAGCTAAGCAAGACTTCAACTTGTTCACTGATCATGATGGATAGTTGGCAGTTGTTCACAATCTGCTGCAGGTCAAGGAGCCAGTCATGCCACATGCAGGGCCAGGTAGAGCCACAAGCAACAGGGCTAGTCTGGGAAGGAACAAGTGAAAGGGTAAGAGGCAGGAAGGCTAGGAGCCTGGAAACGGAGAAAATAGGCTGCAAGTGTCAGACATTTTTATCTCTCTCTTAAGCAGCAGGAGGAAACAAACTACACGTGTCAGATATTATTTTCCCCTTCTCTATACAAAATTAAAAGGAGGCTTCTTTTAAAATTCTGTGTTGGCATGAAGACACCTGGTTCCACCTGAACTTAACTTTTCTCAAACCTTGAGCCAACCAATGCATTTTTCTTATGGAAATGTTTTTCTTAAGCTATGCTAATGAACTATTTATTTACCCTAGACTCTGTCTTTCTTCAAGTCCATTCCACCTAAGACTCAGAACGGAGAATGCCTCAACAAACCAGTATGTTTTGCTCATTCAATTCTTCTCCTAATCTATGTTATTAAAACTATGTATTTGCTTGGAAACCTGCCTTTCTTCAAGATTCTTGTCAATCCTTTTATGGCACAGGATGACTCACCTTGTGCCAATGTTATCTCAAGATACATGTTGTGGGTGAGGGGCCTGGTGCCACTCTCTGAGTGTTGAGACATTTCCTTTCTCTAATTAGCAGCCTGCTAGTGGGTATATAATGGTCATCTGAGTTAAATTCACCCATTTCAGTCCATTTTAGTTTGCTGATTCCTAGAATGTCGACATTCACTCTTGCCATCTCTTGTTTGACCACTTCCAATTTGCCTTGATTCATGGACCTGACATTCCAGGTTCCTATGCAATATTGCTCTTTACAGCATGGGACCTTGCTTCTATCACCAGTAACATCCACAACTGGGTACTGTTTTTGCTTTGGCTCCATACCTTCATTCTTTCTGGAGTTATTTCTCCACTGATCTCCAGTAGCCTATTGGGCACCTTTATGGAATCTGGTCCCATCACTTCATGGGAAATAGATGGGGAAACAGTGGAAACAGTGTCAGACTTTGTTTTTTGGGGCTCCAAAATCACTGCAGATGGTGACTGCAGCCATGAAATTAAAAGACGCTTACTCCTTGGAAGAAAAGTTATGACCAACCTAGATAGCATATTGAAAGGCAGAGACATTACTTTGCCAACAAAGGTCCGTCTAGTCAAGGCTATGGTTTTTCCAGTGGCCATGTATGGATGAGAGAGTTGGACTGTGAAGAAAGCTGAGTGCCGAAGAATTGATGCTTTTGAACTGTGGTGTTGGAGAAGACTCTTGAGAGTCCCTTGGACTGCAAGGAGATCCAACCAGTCCATTCTGAAGGAGATCAGCCCTGGAATTTATTTGGAAGGAATGACAATAAAGGTGGTACTTTGGCCACCTCATGTGAAGACTTGACTCATTGGAAAAGACTCTGATGCTGGGAGGGATTGGGGGCAGGAGGAGAATGGGACAACAGAGGATGAGATGGCTGGATGGCATCACTGACTCGATGGACATGAGTCTGAGTGAACTCCGAGAGCTGGTGATGGGCAGGGAGGCCTGGCGTGCTGTGATTCATGGGGTCGCAAAGAGTCGGACACGACTGAGTGACTGAACTGAAGTGAACTGGACTGAGTGGGTATATAACTTCCTGCTAAAGACTAGCGGGGCGGGGGGGGGGGCACTCTCTCTGCCGCCTTTTGATGTGTATGTCAGAATCTTTCTCTATCTCTTTTATACTTTAATAAAACTTGATTACACAAAAGCTCTGAGTGATCAGACCTTGTCAGTGGCCCCAGATTGAATTCCTCTCCTACCCAGGCCAAGAATCCCAGTGTCTTTCATGGGTCAGCAACAGCCTTTCACAGGGACCCTGGAACAGACATCTGTAAGCGCTCTGGGCACTCACGCTTGCCTGCCCACCCCACCGATATCCCCAACCAGTGCCATAACATCAAACATGCTCACGCCTCTTGGTCCCTGTGGTCTTTGGCGTCTGAAGTTGTCTGCATTCGCCATGGGAGGGTCTGTTTCTGACCACTTTTGATCTGTGACTGGCTGGTGTGTGCTTAGTAGTGGCATGTCACTGCTTAAATCGTCAGGAACTGCAGTCCCTTTGACACATCTTGTCTGCGGGCAAATGTGTGTGTTATATATGGGCATTTGTGTGTGTCTTTCTGTGTGTGTGTGTGTGTGTGTGTGTGTCTTTAACAAGAAAGCAGGTCTCTGACCTGCTCCCTGTCTTCACAAGGATGTGTGTGGTGTCGTCTGGCACTCACAGCGTACCAGACAGCAGCCCCTTCCATCTCCACCTTGGGTGTGGAAAACCTCCTGCTTCTGCACTGCACTAGTGGGAACAACTACAGGGGTTCTGACTGACCAGGAGGGGTTGTGGGACTCACACTGTCTATGTTACTTCCTGGGATTTTCCACAAATACAGCAAAAATTCTCTGGGAATGCTACTCTGGCCTAATGTTTCAGGTCCCTTCTGATATAGAATCCCCACCCCCGGGTACTGCTCCTCTTCAGATGCAGGCCAAAAAGGGTCACCCAAAGCAACAGCTCAGACACCTACAGGTGTTTTGGCCATGTCCGAATTCTGCTCCTGCTGTATCTTTGGATCTCCACACACCCCCAGCACCCAGTTCCCTCAGTCACCGCTCACATTGACTGTGCCCTTGTCCCCACTCCTATTCCTGCTCCTGGTCCTTCTCCTCCTCCTGAGCAGCTGACTCTGAGGAATAGCAGTCAGGATAGGTTTTGGAAGCCAGAAGCCTGCGGTGCCCTGGAAGATGGCGCATCTCTGAGCCAAGTGACCCTCCTCTGATGGTTGTTCCACCTGAAGCGAACATAGGCCCTGTGGTCTTTCACATTCCCAGAGCTAAACTCACTGTCTGAAGGGCCGCCAGTGACTCCAGGCCCTTCAGCATCGGCCGGTATATCACTTGGATCTCCTGGCCTTGCACGTTCCTGGCTCTGCTCCTCCAGCTTCTCCTCTGGCTCCTGCGAGGACAACTGCTCCTGTTCCACATCCGCCACCACCTCCACCTCTTCTGTGCTGTCTTCTTCCACCAGCAGCCAGACCTCTTGCCCGATTCCCACCATCTCTCCCTCTTCCAGGGCCACACCTTCCTTTCATCACCTCCAAAATGAAGAGAGCCACCTCCTTGTTTGGTGCACCACCTGGTGCCTACAAGGTCTCCGACACACCCACCATGAGGGCAGGACCCAGGACCTCCGTCCCCTGAAAACTTGGCCTCACAGCTAAGAAGTTCCAGAGCCCTGGGGTGCTCCTGCCATCCTCTGGAAGCATCTCACTCTGGACGTGGCCTGCTGTGGCTCAAGCTGGTGCAGCTGTGAAGGGGTTGGACATGACAGCACAGCAGGTGGCCTGCACAGGTGATGCAATTGCTGCCATCACCCAGTGGCCATAGCTGCCTCCTTCTGGGATGCCCTGAGACTGAAGAATGTGGTGGTGGACCACCTGGAGCAAGCTGCGCAGGCCACCAGATTGCCCAGGCTAATGGGCCCTCGAGGCTGCTGGAGCTATGAACCACTCCCAGGCTGCTGGGCCCAATCTCAGCCATTGGCAGAGAGGGTAGTGGGCATCACGCTCCATGGACAGGCCCCTAGCCCAAAAGGAGTCACCTCTGTCCCACCCCCAACCCCTTACCCCAGGCCCATGCCCGCCCACCTCCCACACCCCCACCCCACGGCTGCCAGGGCTCCAGCGAGCCACATGATGCCTCTGCTTCACTGAGTGTCCTCCTCCAGGCCATTGCCTGTCTTCCATCTGGCAAAACCCAGGTGCAAGCTGCCACTTCCTTGGCTTCCAGAAATTCAAAGCATGAATTCCCGCTTCTATATCTGAAAAGGACACTCCTGTGTCCCACAGGACCTTTAATCTCTGGGTGCTCTCCCAAAGTGTCCCATGAAAGGTAGGGGGGCAATGTGGCTGAATAGTTTCCTTCACTGAGCAGAGAGGCCAATGCAGACTGGATGATAGGAGAGTGAGTACAGACCCAGTTTGACATTGTTGAGCTCGTTTGCTCAGGGACACCAGAGCCACAGCATACAGAGCTCTCTGTCTCTGTCTCTGCTTTTGGCACACACTGTTTCCCTGTCTATCTTTCTTTGTGTGTAGTAGGGGCTTGTGTTTGTGTGTCTCTGTCTCTCTGTCTGGTGCTGCTGCCCTCTGCCATTCTCTGGGCACCAGCACTCATAAAAGACACTTAACCTAGGCATAAAGCCAAATCTATTCGCCTGTGTGAGTTGCACCCATGGGAGATCTGACTTTGTCAGTTAACACAGCTGGGGAATGCTTTCTCAAATTTAGAGGCAAATACAGGCGATCTCTGGTGAACCACAGAAGGAGACAGGCGTCCCTCCCTCCCTCACCTGGTGGACATGAACACTGCACAGGATTACAGTGGCTTGGCCACATTTTGGACAGGGGGAGAAATAGGATATGCTATTGCTGGCATAAGGTGACTGCCTGAAACGTGCTTGAATGCGTCAGGGAGAAGTTAAGGACAGGTCTCCATTAAGGGCGATGACACACCAGTGCCAGAGGCATTGAAGTCTGCCCATTTAGCGTATACAGGCCCTTTCAAAGTGGTGCTGTTTTTGTTCAGCCTCCACGTTGAGAACACACTGCAGCCTACCCTGTCTACCCAGCCCTGTGGGGTTGGGAACAGCGAAGAATCAACTGAAGCAATCCTTTGCATAGTCCTGATATCCAAGCGTTCTGTGAAGAGTATAGTGATGTTTTAAACTGGCAAGCTCTGCAGATAGCAGCTGCTTATGCTGCAGTCCCATCAGTCAACCAAAGCTTACATAAAAAGCAAGGTACGCTCATGCCCCTGGTCATTTTGGGGGGAAAATGCTGCTACAGTTGAGAAGGACAGAAAGATCTTTGTCGCTGAGTGTCCAAGAGGCTGTAGACCCGCCCCCTCTTCTGTGCCTGGGAATCCACCCCATTCTGTTTCATGGCTCCTTTCCATTGTCACTGACTTCCCACTGGTCCTTTCTACCTGCCTATCCTTTCGGCAAGGGATCCAGGGTACAGCAGCACACTCGGAAAAAGGAAGAAATTCACCTCAGAACATCTTTAAACGAGCAATGTGGTGTCTTCCTCATGACTGTTATTCACTGATGCCTGGAGCCTAAATACAGCGGGCTCTGAACTGGAACCTGTCTCTCACTGTTCCAGGGTCCCTTCATGCAAACACCCTGCCATCCTTGCTTCATCCCTCTTCCCTCCCTCGCTGACAGACCCTGGCAGTGGGGCACTCACACACACCCCACACCTGCGCTTTCCTCACCTTTCTGCACTGCCAGGTAGCTGGAAGTGCCTGTCGGATTCCACGCTCACACTCCGTCTCTGCTAGGATGCCTGGGGGTTCACTCTGAGAGCCTAGCTTAGCATGTCATTTGTCTCACATGGTGCCAATATGTAACACCCTTAGAGAGGGAGTGTGCTGGCTGACAGGCTGATCCTAGGCAGCAGTAGCCCAGGACTTTCCCAAATCTCCTTCTCACCTGTGTGGAACAATCTGCATTGAAGCCGGCTCTCATTCCCATCCTCCTCCTTCCAGTCTCTTCCTTTTTCCAAAGGACCCTGGCCGCTTCAAAATCGGGGGCCCTGTCCTAGCCTCGTCCGGCATTTCCACAGGGTAGCCAATGCACCACAGACTGAGGGATCCACAGACAGTGGTTTTAAATCCCCACATCACTTGATTTATTTCCTCTGGGTGACTCCTCAAAACCCCCCACCACTGCTTACTGATACAAACACACAACACAGCAGAAATTGTGAGCTTGGTTATGCCTCTTGATGTAACTGCAGATTTGAAGAGTCCCTGTCCAGATTGTCACCTGTCATCCTTTCCTCATTCCTGTCCTGGACAGGGGCATCACAGAGATGCATGGACCAGTCTCCCCTAGTCTGTGAATGCCTCGTGCCTCATCTTCTGGTTGCTCCACATCTCAGGACTATCTCATCATCACATGAGGTGATGTCACCTTCATCTCTGTGTCTGCAGTGGGCAGGACCCACACACACACACACACACACACACACACATACACACACACACATGCAACACAGGCACACACGTGTAAGGGACAGGGAACATGTGGCAGTACATGAAGAACCACTTTTTTCATACAAAATATAGAGATTTCCATATTTCTTATAGGAAAATCTCCATTCTGATCTTCAAATGTGAACTATACCAAAGTCCAACGTCCATGAAGGAGCATTAGTGCCTAGATTTTGATATAGGGAATATAGGGAATTCCATATTTCATGGTGGAAAATCGTTGTCTTGATATATGTATGAGAAATGCAAAGAATTCCATATTTCATGAAGAAACAGTGGTGCCAATATTTTCACTTGTGAAATAGGGGCAATACCAATACCATATTGGATCTCCATATCTTAAGAAAAGCAATGCCTAGATGCTCATGTGTGAAATGTAGAGTATCCCATATTTAATGTAAGAAAATCACTACCCAGGTTTTCATCTAGGAAGTATAAAGAATTCCATATTTCATGTAAAAAACTTTGCATACAGATTTTAATAAAGTGAAATACAAAAAAATTCAACATTTCATGTAGTAAAACCAGGATTGAGATGTTCATATGTAACATATAGAGAATTATATTTTTAATAGAGTGAAAATGTCACAATGATTTTCGTTTCTGAAATATATGGAATTCCATATTTTATGTAGCAAAATTGGTACACAGAATTTGATAGATATCTTAAGCATACAGAATTCCAGATTGCATGTGGGGAAATTGGCGCTCAGGTTTTCCTATGTGATACACATAGTGTTCAGTACTTCCTCTAGGAAAATTTGAGCAGAGATGTTCATGTGTGATACATAGAAAATGGATGGCCCTATTTCAAATATGTTACATAGAGAATTCCATATTTCATATGGGAATATTGGCACTCATTTTCATATATGAAACATAAAGATTTCTTTATTTTTGTACAAATATCTGGGCCGAGATTTCCTTATATTAAATGTGAAAAATCTCATATGACATGTATGAAAATCTGTTCACAGATTTCTATTTGTGAAGTGTAGAAATGTCCTCATTCATGTAGGAAAATCAGTTCCCTGATTTTTATAACATGAAATATATAAAATTACATACTTATGTCAGAAAATCTCAATTAAGATTTTCATATATGAAATATACAGAATCCCATATGTCAATATAGCAGAAAAGTCTTTGTTCCAATTATCATCTGTAAAATATATGTGATTCCATATTTCATTTAAGAAAATCTGCACACTGATTGGCACGTGTGAAACATACAGAATTCTGTGTTCCACATTTGAAAATCTATGCCCACAAAAGCCATGCTAATATTTTCATATGTTTTTTAGAGAGAATTTAATATCTAATGTAGGAAAATGAATGTCCACATAGTCAAAGGTTTAACATGGAGAATTCCATATATTGTGTAGGAAAATGTGCTCACAGATATTCATAAATGTAACATAAAGAAGTCAATATATCCATCGGGAAACCCTTTTCCAGATTTTCATAGAGTGCATTCCATATATCATGCAGGAAAATCTGTGCCTAGATTTTCAAATGTGAACTATAGAGAATTACATATATTTAGTGCAGCAATAACAGCACTCATATATTCATATGTGAAATAATAGAGTATTGCATATGTAGATCAAGGAAATCTGCGCCCAAATGTCTTTGTGTGAAGTATAAAAATACCAAATTTCAGCTAAGATAACGTGTACCTAGATTTTCATTTTTGAAATGTACAAAGTTTCTATTTCATGAGTGAAAATGTGCATCATGTTTTCATATTTGAACTATTGAGAATATACTTCATGTCAGAAGATCTTAATGGAGATTTTCATAGGGAAAATATATAAAATCCCACACTTCAAGCAGGAAAATGTATGCTCAAATTGTCCTATGTGAGGTATACACAATTCCATATTCATGTAGGAAAAAGTGTGCACAGACATCCAGATGTGTAACATCCCATAAGCCATGTATCATGACCAAAAATATACAACTAGATTTTCAAAAGTGAAATGCAGATTTCGTATTTCACATAGAAAACTCTGCACCCATATTTTCATATGTGAAACATACAAAAGTGCATATTTCATGCAGGAAAATCATCCTTCACGTGTACGTATGCATGAAGCAGAGCATCCAAAGCCAGTGATCTGGAAGAACCCAGAGGAATAGGGTGGGGAGGGATGTGGGGTGGGCTTAAGGATGTGTTGGACACATGGGTACCTATGGCTCACTAAGCTTGATGTATGGCAAAAACCGTCACAATGTTGTAAAGTAATCATCCTCCAGTTAAAATAAAGAAATCAATTTAAATTACTGACAAAATAAGAAAGAAAAGCACAAGGAACTCTACTCAGTGCTCTGTGGTGACACACATGGGAAGAGAATCCAACATGAAGGGATCTATGTAAGTATATAATTGATTCACACTGATGTACAGCAGAAACTAATACAACAATGTAAAGGAACTATACTCAAATAAAAAATTGATTTAAAAATATTGCAATGCAACTGTACCTCCAGCAGTGAATAAATAAATGGTTTCCCCATTTGCAATGTCTTTAGGGACATTATGCTAAGTAAAATATTTCAGCCGGAGGAAGACAAAAACTTTATCATCACGTGATATTGTTAGTTAAAATACCTGAGTTATAGAAACAGAGAGTTGAATGCGGTTATCGAGGGCTAGTGGAAATGGACCATGGTGGTCCAAGGTACCAACTTTAGTCATACGTTGAATAATCTCACCAAAGATGATACTATAAGAGGGCAGGAGGAATATGGAGCTGCACACTTAGCTCAGGTCCATTAGTGGATTTCAAAATCCAGCTCCATCAGAGTCAGCCTCTCAGAAGAGTTTAGTTAAAGATATATTGCAGGCTGTGCCCAGGGCCCTCCAGGTCCTCTGGCCTTGGGCTGAGGAGCAAGCCAGGGCACCTGAGGACAGGCTAAAGGCTGTGTCTTGCAGTGGCCCAGAGCTGCTTGCTAGAGCCACTCACTGGCCTGGCCCCAGGTTCAGAGCAATAGCCAAACTCTCCCATCCCCACCTCCATGACCGAACGGTTGTGGCTTCTGCATGGGTCAGTCTACAGGACCCAGTCCCCACCCACTGGGTAGACTGAGGAGACTGAGGGCCAGCTGCATGATGGACACCTGGCTCCCTCATTGAAGATGGTTGGGTAAGGTATGGGGACCTTGGTAAGAGGAGGGCCCACAGACTGAGAGCTGCCTCTTCAGCTGGGACTGGCCACTGGTGGGAGGATCAAGACTGGGTGCTGGATGAATGCTCCCAGTCAGGATTACCAGCCTGCCCAGGGACCTCCTCCTCCTAAAAAGGACCTAGGAGTGTGAAAGTCAAGCTTGGAAGCATTTTTTTTTTTTCAACATTCCCAACATGGGGAATAATATTTGTTTCGCTAGAGGCTTACATGGGAGAGGGCAATGGCACCCCAATCCAGTACTCTTGCCTGGATAACCCCATGGATGGAGGAGCCTGCTAGGCTGCAGTCCATGGGGTCACTAAGAGTGGGACACGACTGAGTGACTTCACTTTCACCTTTCACTTTCATGCATTAGAGAAGGAAATGCCAACCCATTCCAGTGTTCTTGCATGGAGAATCCCAGGGATGGGGGAGCCTGGTGGGCTGCCATCTATGGGATCGCAGAGTCGGACACAGCTGAAGCGACTTATTTCAGGATCTGACAGGGAGACGTTCGCAGCAGTTAACCACACCTTTCCCTCACCTCTCCCAGAAGTGTGTTTTGCTGAAAACTCTTGGGGGAGTTCAGGATTTTTAAAGCCATATGCCTCCCATCTCCTTTCATAGCCCTGCAATAAAACTTTCTCTGCTTTAAGCTCCAACGTTCTGATATCGCTTGGCCTAACTATATTGGGTACATGGGTATTCATTAACACTGGCCCCTAAAGACTCATTTCTGTAGAGGGTAACTCTCTGAGAGAATGCCTCATTCCAAAACCACATTCAGTCATTAAATTATGTGCAATTTAACATTCTTCCATGGAAAGCAAGTTACCAAAACTGATGGCTACAACAAATTACCAGGTGAATTTAGGAGAAAATAACTGTGGCAAACGTTGTCATCAGGTCTTATTTGAGGACTACATATTATTTTGAAAACTTTGTAATGACTGTACTTAATAGGATCCTTTCAGTCGCTCAGTCATGTCTAATTTTTTTGTGACCCATGTGTTTTTTGTGACCCATGCACGCCAGGCTTTCCTGTCCTTCTCTATCTCCCGGAGCTTGCTGAAATTCATGTCCATTGAGTTGGTGATGCCAATCCAACTTTAACTCAGTGTTGGACGTAAACAGGATGCACATTTTACTAATGATAACATATTAAATAGAAAAAAAAATTCATCAGGCACAGTACCAGACACTCGAAAACAAGTGTCTTAGGATTTCTCTTCTCTTGAAAATCAAAAGCATATGAAAAGGTTGATTAAAATATCTTCCCCCCAAAGAGAACTAGCATATTCTCTTTGCTGACACGAAAACAAGACTGTGGATAACTGAACTATAACAAGACTGTAAGTTGAGCTAGTTAAAACAGAACATTAGATTTTCTGTAAATCTATGTTCTATTGAGGTGCTTGCTAATTTATCTTCTCTGTTTATAGACTATATGCAAGAACATTTGGGCTTTCATAGTTGCAAAATACACTGAGAGAAAATTAATTTTGCTATCAAATAGCAAACTGTTTCGTTACTGTTCTTTTGGAAATATATTTTCTTCAATAACTATACCGACATATTTTATGATTGCTCTCTGTTTCAAACATTATATAAATGGATCCATTTGAATCTCAATGAAGAAGAGGCACAGACTGTTAAAAACAGGAATAATGAGCATATAGTTTATCAAAACATGAAGAACACACATAATAAAGTGAAGATTCATATAAAATACACATACGCTTGTAATAAAATTTCATGATAAATGCAAAACTGCAACTGCAACTGGTATGAATACAGATTTGCTTATCTTCTAGTAAGTATAGAAGAGAATCAAAACAAACCAAAAAAAGAAAAAAAAAAAAAAAAACGGGGAGAAATTCATGCTGAACTTAAAGTTGTGGAAGCACTAAACAATAGTGGACAAAGCAATACTCAAGAAAAGAAAATGTGCTCAGTGTTGTTCAATTAGAAATATTTTGTTTTCTAATAGGCATGATTTCAACATATGAGTCCTTCATGAAAAAATTATTAGGGGAATAATTAAGGAAAGTAATCACTGATGGCATAAACAGGCAGAAGTTTTGCTGAGCAGAAGATCTTTTTAAACCTCAGGTCAAAGGTAAAACACCTGAAGAATTTATGGGAATAAAACACAATGGAAATATAGAAATAAGATAACTTTTCAGAGTAGACTGGTGAAATTAGAACAATGAGATACAACTACAGACTTATTGGAATGGTCAAATACAAAATCTGAAAAACCATTTACCAGCAAAGATGAGGGACAACAGGAACTCTCATTCGTTGTTAGCGGGAATGCAATTTGGAAGCAATATCTTACAGCGCTAAATGTTGTCATACCACATGATTTAATAATTATGCTCCTAGATAGTTCAGCAAATGATTTGATAGCTACTGCCCACACAAAAACATGCACATGAGTTTTATTACAGCTTAATTCATACTCTCTCTCTCTCACACACACACACGCACACAAATTGGAAGCAATCAAAGGGTCCTTTAATAGAATGGATAAACAAACTATGGTCCATCAACATAACAGAATATTATTCAAGAATAAAATGAAATGAGCTATCAAATCGCAAAAAGAAATGGATGAAACCTGAATGAGTGTTATTAAGTAAAATAAGCTAGTCTGGAAAAGATTATACACTGCATGCTGCCAATTATATGACATTCTGGAAAAGGTAAAACTACAGAGCGAATAAAAAATATCAGAGGCTTTTTCCTTTTGCTTCAGAATAGTTTTACTAGTTTGGATATGGTATGTCGACGCTCAACAATTCCTCTCCTACTTTGACTCACAAATCTGCTCAGTCAGATTCTTCATTGCCCTGGAGCTCATAGATCTGCAGGAACCTCCTCACTGAGGGGGTTGAGGTTACCACCGGTCGACGTGGTGAGTTTCAGATTCCGCACACTGGACACAAATTTCACAAGGTACGTCTCAAGCAGGGTTAAGGTATGGAACGTGTAGTCTTCTTCAGAGGAATACTTTTCCTTTTTCCTTCTGAGAGAGCCAAATGAACAGCTCTGACGGCCAGCAGGAGTCTGCACTTAACTCTCACCACTCTCTCCTGCCAACTTCACTGTCACGTACATCAGCACAATGAAGAAAAGCCAGAGCAACGTGCTCTCAAGCCGGTCTCAGGCATGCTCTTGTAGATTCAGCCGAATTAAAAAGTGCCCTCTGCAGAGCATCTTCCCTTGGATTTCTTCCGCTTTCTCTCTCAGAGTAGTAAGCATTAAGACGTAGACACAGGTAACACCCATGGAAATGCACAGGAACGATTTGAGGGACCACATGGTGAGCCGAGAGGAAATGGCTCCTGGTGTGCTGGTCTGCTGTGGTACCTGGAGACTGAGGACCAGCCAGGGCTGGGCCCTTGCTGATGTCACAGAGGGCCCTGCCCCAGCCAGAACCCATGGACGGAGGATAAGGAGGCTTGCAGGGGTCAACAGGTAGTAGGGCTTAAAGGAAGATGGCAACATTTCCAGCGGGTAGTTGCAAAAGAGTTGAGGGGTGACAGAATGCCACCTCCTTGCCAGTGTATTCTTTCTGAACCTGGTGTTCTACCGGGAGGATAGGTCCATCTTTCATTTTTATTTTTCCTTTTTAAATCTAGACACTGGGTGAGCAGAGCAGACCCATGGGCATGTGGCCCTGTGGAGCAGAGGGCCAAGTGGGAAAGAATGATAGTAAAGGAGAGGCCACACACTAGGAGCCACTGATGTGTTTTGTGTGGCCTTCACTGTTCCTAAAAATGACTATGCCCAGTTGCTAAGTCGTGAGTGACTCATTGAGACCCCATGGACTGTAGCCCTTCAGGCTCCTCTGTCCCCGGGATTTCCCAGGCAAGAATACAGGAGTGGGTTGCCATTTTCTTCTCCAGGCATAGAGGATGTTTCAGGGCAGTGAAACTTTTCTGTATGATGTTATGGTAAATAGATGACACTGCCTATTTGTCAAAAGCCTTAGAATCTTACAGCACATAAAGTGAATCAATGTATGCGTATTAAAAAAAAAAAGATTTGACATCAAAAATGGAATACAAAACTTGACTAAACAATCTAGTTATATTATTGCAAATATTTAAAACTACCTCAATCAGATTCCCTGACTTAAGTAACTTTGGAAATGAATGGAGTTTGCAAGACTGAAAGCAAAAGATAAAAACACTGTAATCTAGTTGATAGTGTCCTTTCTCCTAGGGGTACAGGTTAACAATCCTGATACAGTTACACATGCATACGTGAATTAAACTGTTAAATAGATGGCACATGAGTATACATACATGTATTTCTCTGTTTTGTGAGCTGAAAGACTCTAAGAGAAATGATACTCCCCAAATCTGAAAGAAACAATGATGTGGAAATAAGCACAGATTTTGATTCCCAATACTTTTTCCAAGCAAAAGAACCAGGCTTCTAGGAGAAATTGCTGATTATAGTGCTCAGAGAAGAAATATAGAAGAGGAGTCAGGGGATCTTATCGTATCAGAAGGGAAGTGGAAAAAGAAAAAAAAAAAAAAAAGGCCCACAGTAATGGCCTTATGTCAAAGAAGACAGTAATGAGCTTCTGATGGCAAAAACTAGAACAGAATGAGCAATGCAGTAAATTAAGTAAGTCATCCTTTGGAATTATACCCCAAAGTATAAAGCAACTATTCAAAAGGCAGTTCGGTGAGGTCTATCAAGACAGGCATCCAAGATAGGGGGTCATGGTGCCATAGTGGGCCAGATGAGATGGTAGGGGTGAAGAAGATATCATGCAGACAACGTAGCCTAGTATGGGGTGTCAGAACTCAAATAGGGTGAAACGATAAGATCCACAAGAACAGGGAAGGGAGGTGTGTTAGTATGATATGTGAGAACTTGAACAGGGAAAAAAGGATATCCATCCCAGGACGTATCATGGGCAGTCAGTGCCAAAGTGGGATTAAAAGGCCTTCACAGAGCAGAGAAGCCTGACACAAGAGTCAGTTTAGTGCAGAGGATATCAAATAGGGGGCTTGCCAGGCATGCGGAGTAAAAGCCTAAGTCCAGAGAAGTGGAAATCCACATGGAGGAGGCAGATTTGTGTAGTAGATCAGAAGCTAAGCACGAGGAGGAGGGCATCCATGCATGGAAGTGGGCAGCCCTGTGTAGGCAGTTAGAGGCTGAGTGGAACAAGGGGAGTAACTGAACGTGGGGGTATCGCATTGCAGAGTATCAAAGCCCAAGCAGGGTAAGGGGAGTAAGTTTATAAAACGGTTGCCTGGAGTGGGTGTCAGAGTCTGAATATGTTGAGAAAGGCACATGGGTTGGGGACAATCCAGAGTTTTGTGATATCAGAGCCAGAGTTATGCAGGGAGGATACTCACACAAAGGCATGCACATGCACATGTACGCTTCCCAGACTCTGTCCAATGAGAGGAACTGGGAAATAATGAGTCTCATATATTGGATTCTAAATTCCATTTTCCACTAAAACTTTTTGGGATTTCTGGGAGAAATTGCTAATTCCATGGCAAGGTCAGGGAAAGTACAAGATGAGCCTGGAATACCTTGTACCAAAAGCATCAAATTGTTCAAAGAATGATGGGAAGATGTCGAAAGGACAGAGAGCCTGGCTTAAGGAGGTTCCCACTGTCTGAGGCTGGAAAAATATGAACATCAATATAAACAATGATAGTGACGAATCATGATTCCCTTAGTAAAATAAGAGGCTATTAATCAAATAGATTTAATTAAATTAACAAATCTAAATTTTGGTGAGGAATTATATATATCCTTTAAAACACAAAAGAATGTTTCAATTACAAGATAGGAGAGAGTAACTTGACAGCGGAGAAGCTTGACAGCAACCACTTTAATCAAGTGATCCAAGTGAACGTCATCAATATTGGGACACAGTGAAATCATGAACCACTTGATAAAATGAGATGATATGAACACAGTATCATTTCCATCATTTTCCTGTCAATGATGCAAAACATGATATTCTTCATGAGCGAACACTGGATGGAGCAAAGTTGAGGAGAATTTTATAAAATAACTGGCCTCTAGTTTGGGCATTCGAGTAATACTGCCTCACAAAATGAGCTGGGAAATGTTCCTTTCCACTTCTATGGATACATTTAGAATGTATGCGTGGAGAATTGGCATGACTCTTAGTTTAAATATTTGGTAGAATTCAGCAGTGAGGCTATCTGGGTCTAGGTATGGTCGGGGGACTTTTGTGAGGTGGGTTGGGCAAGAAGTTTAAAAATGAATAATTCTATCTCTTTGCTATTCAGGTTTTCAGTTTCTTCTTGAGTCAATTTCAGTCATTTGTGTATTTCTAGAAATTTGTCCATTTCATCTAAATTTTCTAAATACTGCCATGGTATTCCTTTACAATTATGTTTATTCCTCTAAAGTTGGTAGCAATTTTTCCTTTTCTATTCCTAATTTTAGTGATTTGAGTCTTCTTCCTCCCTTGAACAATATCTCGAAAGTTGTGTCAACTTACTGACCTTTCTAAACAATGAAATTTTCATTTGTTGAGTACCTCTGTGGTTTTTCTATTCTCTATTTCATTTATTATGCTGCAATATTGATTGTTTACTATGGCTGCCTATTTGAGTTTGGTTTGCTACATCCCCTACCTTTCATTCTTCTCAAAGTGAAAAAGCAAGAGAGTTCCAGTAAAATATCTACTTCTCTTTTATTGACTCTGCCAAAGTCTCTGACTGTGTGGACCACAACAAACTGGAAAATTCTTGACGAGATGGGAATACCAGACCACCTGACCTGCCTCTTGAGAAATCTGTATGCAGGTCAGGAAGAAACAGTTAGAACTGGACATGGAACAACAGACTGGTTCCAAATAGGAAAAGGAGTACGTCACGGCTGTTATTGTCACCCTGCTTGTTTAACTATATATATGCAGAGTACATCATGAGAAACTCTGGGCTGGATGAAGCACAAGATGGAATCAAGATTGCCGGGAGAACTATCAATAACCTCAGATATGCAGATGACACCACCCTTACGGCAGAAAGCAAAGAACTAAAGAGCCTCTTGATGAAAGTGAAAGTGAAAAAGTTGACTTAAAACTCAACATTCAGGAAACTAAGATCATGGTATCTAGTCCCATCACTTCATGGCAAATCGATGGGGAAACAGTGGAAACAGTGACAGACTTTATTTTCCTGGGCTCCAAAATCACTGCACATGGTGACTGCAGCCATGAAATGAAAAGACACTTGTTCCTTGGAAGAAAAGTTATGACGAACATAGACAGCATATTAAAAAGCAGAGACATTACTTTGCCAACAAAGGTCCATCTAGTCAAAGCTATGGTTTTTCCAGTAGTCACGTATGGAAGTGAGTGTTGGACTATAGAGAAAGCTGAGCACTGAAGAATTGATGCTTTTGAAATGTGGTGTTGGAGAAGACTCTTCAGAGTCCATTGGACTGCAAGAAGATCCAACCAGTTCATCCTAAAGGAAATCAGTCCCAAATATTCATTGGAAGGACTGATGGTGAAGCTGAAACTTCAATACTTGGGCCACCTGTTTTGAAGAACTGACTCATTTAAAAAGACCCTGATAGTGGGAAAGATTGAAGGCAGGAGGAGAAGGGGACGACAGAGGATGAGATGGTTGGATGGCATCACCAACTCAATGGAAGTGAGTTTGAGTAAACTCCGGGAGTTGGCGATGGACAGGGAGGCCTGTCATGCTACAGTCCATAGGGTTGCAAAGAGTCGGGCGTGACTGAGTGACTAACACTTACTTACTTACATTACTCTGAGGCTTTTTTTTTTTTTTTTACTATTTCCTTTTTGATACAATAAAATCCACCCAACTCCTCTTCTATAGTTCCTCTCTGAGCCCTACAATCAGTAATTTCTCCAAGAAGCCCGGCTCCCTTTATTGGAAAAGAGTATTGGGAACCGAGGTCTGTGCTTATTTCTACGTCATTGTTTCTTTCAGATTTTCAGAGTATCATTTCTCTTAGACCCTTTCAGCTAACAAGACAAAGAAATATATGTATGTAAGTTATGACCAACCTAGATATAGCATATTGAAAAGCAGAGACATTACTTTGCCAACAAAGGTCCGTCTAGTCAAGGCTATGGTCTTTCCAGTGGTCATGTATGGATGCGAGAGTTGGACTCTGAAGAAAGCTGAGTGCCAAAGAATTGGTGCTTTTGAACTGTGGTGTTGGAGAAGACTCTTGAGAGTCCCTTGGACTACAAGGAGATCCAACCAGCCCATTCTGAAGGAGATCAGCCCTGGGATTTCTTTAGAAGGAATGATGCTAAAGCTGAAACTCCAGTACTTTGGCCACCTCATGCGAAGACTTGACTCATTGGAAAAGACTCCGATGCTGGGAGGGATTGGGGGCAGGAGGAGAAGGGGACAACAGAGGATGAGATGGCTGGATGGCATCACTGACTTGATGGACGTGAGTCTGGGTGAACTCCAGGGGTTGTTGATGGACAGGGAGGCCTGGCGTGCTGTGATTCTTGGGGTCGCAAAGAGTCGGACATGACTGAGTTACTGAACTGAACTGAACTGAACTGAACTGATGCTCATGTGCCATCTATTTACCAGTTCAATTCAATTATGCATGTGTAAGACTATCAGGATGGTTAACCTGTAACCCAAGAGAAAAAACACTATCAACTAGATTACAGTGCTTTTATCTTTGGTTTCAATCTTGCAAACTACATTCATTTCCAAAGTTACGTCAGCGGATCTTAGTTAGGTGGCTTCATACATTTGTAATATATTTAAATTGATTAGTCAAATTCTGCATTCCATTCTTGATGTCAAAATGTGTTTCTTTTTCTTTTTTTTAGATATGCATACACTGATTCACTTTTTGTGTTGTAAGGGTTTGCAGGTTTTGACAAATACATAGTGCCATGTATTTACCATAACATCTTACAGAATAGTTCCACTGCCCTTAAACATCTTCTATGCCTGGAGAGGAAATGGCAACCCACTCCAGTATTCTTGCCTGGGAAATCCCAGGGACAGAGGAGCCTGGTGGGCTACAGTGCATGGGGTCTCATAGAGCCAGACACGAGTTAGTGACTGAGCACAGTCATTTTTAGGAACAGTGTTGGCCACAGAAAACACATCAGTGGCTCCTAGTTTGTGGCCTCTTGTTTAATATATTTCTTTCCCACTAGGCTTTCTGTTCCACAGGGGCACATGCTCAATGGTCTGCTCTGCTCAGCCCAGTGTCTGAATTCAACAAGTGGAGTAATGAAAATAGAAGACACAACCACCCTCCCAGTAGAGCATCAGGTTCAGAAAGAATACACTAACAAAGAGTTGGCATTTTGTCACTCCCACCTCTTTTTCAATTGCCCGCTGGAAATGTCCCCATTTCCCTTTAAGCCCTACTCCCAGTTGCCCCCGAAAGCCTCCTTACCCTCTGCCCTGAAGTCATCACAATGGCCACATGGGTTCTGGCTGGGGTGGGGCCCACTTTGGCATCACCAAGGGCCCAGCCCTGGCTGGTCCTCAGTCTCCAGGTGCCAGGGCAGACCAGAGCACCAGGGGCCATTTCCTCTCAGCTCACCGTGTGGTCTGTCAAATGGATCCTGTGCTTCTTCATAGTTGTGTTACCTGTGTCCATGCTTTAATGTTTACTTCTCTGAGAGAGAAAGCTGAAGAACTCCAGGGGAAGAAGCTCTGCAGAGGGCACTTTCCAATTTGGCAGAATCTACCAGAGCATGCCCAAGACTGGCTTGAGATCACATTTTCTGGCTTTTCTTCATTGTGCTGATGTACCTGACAGTGAGGTTGGCAGGAGAGAGTGGTGGGAGTAGTGTGCAGACTCCTCTTGCCCGTCAGGCCGGTTCATTTGGCTTTCAGGGAAAGAAAAAGAAAGAGGTTTTCCCCAACAAAGACTGTACGTTCGATACCTTAACCCTGCTGGAGATGGACCTTTTGAAATTTGTGTCCAGAGTGTGGAATCTGAAACTCGCCATGGCAACCGGTGGTAACCTCAACCCTCCCAATGTCAAGGTTCCTGCAGATCCACCTGATAACATTTCAGTACATGAGCTCTGGGCCAACGAAGACTCTGATTGAATGGATTTGTGTGTCAAAGTAGGAGAGGAATTGTTAAGCCTTGACATACCTTATGCAAACTAATAAAACTATTCTGAAGCACAAGAAAAAAAAGCCTCTGATATTTTTTATTCACTCTACAGTTTTACCTTTCCCAGAGTGTTGTACAATTGGCAGCATGCTGTGTATAATCTTTTCTGAACTAGCTATTTTACTTAATAACATTCATTCAGGTTTCATTCATTTCTTTTTGTGATATGATAGCTGACTTCTTTTTATTCTTGAGTAATATTCTGTTATCTTGATGAATCATAGTTTCTTTATTCAGTAGTCTATTTAAGGACACTTTGGTTGCTTCCAATTTGTGTGTGTCTGTGCGTGTGTGAGAGAAAGAGAGAAATATTATGAATTAAGCTGTTATAAAATCCATGTTCATGTTTTTGTGTGGGCATTAACAAATCATTTCCTGAACAGTCTAGGAATGTAATTGATAGATCATGTGGTATAACAATGCTTAGCTCTGTAAGAAATTGCTTCCAAAGTGACTCTACCATTTTGCAATCCCATTAACAACGAATGAGAGTTCCTGTTGTTCCTCATCTTTGCCAATAATTAGTTTGTCAGATTTTTGTGTTTGACCATTCCAATAAGTGTGTAGTGGTATCTCATTGTTTTAATTTCACCAGTTTACTCTAAAAAGTTATCTTATTTCCATATTTCCATTGCAGCATTTCCATAGTGTTTTAATACCATCAATTCTTCAGAAGTTTTATCTTAATCTGAGGTTTAAATAGATCTTCTGCTCAGCAAAACTTCTGGTGCTGTTTATACCATCAGTGATTACTTTGCTTAAGTAGTCCTAACAATTTTTCATGAAGGACTCATAACTTGAAATCATGTTTATTGGAAAATATGCATTTTTAGTTGAACAACACTGACCACATTTTCTTTTCCTGAGTATGGCTTTGTCCACTAATGTTGAGTGCCTCCACACAAAAATTTAAGTTCAGCATGAACTTCCTCTCCCCATTTTTTTCAGTTTGTTTAGATTCTCTTATATGCTTGCTAGATGTTATCAAATCTGGATTGGTACCAGTTGCAGTTGTAGTGGTACATTTACCCTGAAATTTTATTTGTATTTTATCAGATTTGTATTTTATCAGAAGCAAATATGTATTTTATCAGAATCTGAGCTTTATTATGTGTCTACTTCATATAGTTTTGAGAAACTACATGCTCATTATTCAAGTTTCTAATAATCTGTGCCCCTTCTCCATTGAGATTCTAATAAGCCCATATATAATGATAGAACTAGAGAACAATCATAAAATATGCTGGTATAGTTATTGAAGAAATTATATTTTTAAAACGGCAATAACTAAACTGTTTGTTATTGGTAACAATTAATTTTCTCTGTGTTTTTTTTTTTTTTGTAATTTTGAAAATCCAAATGCCCTTCCATATAGTCTGTAAACAGAGAATATAAATTAGCAAGCACCTCGATTGAACATTGATTTATAGAATATCAAATGATCGGTTTTAACTAGTTTCACTTAGCGTCTTGTTTTAGTTCAGTTATAAACAGTCTTGTTTTTCTGTCAGTAAAGAGAATTTGCTAAGTCTCTTGGAGGGAAGATTATTTTACTCAATTTTTTCCTATGCTTTTGATTTTCAAGAGAAAAGAAATCTTAAGACACTTGTTGAGAGGAGCCAAGATGGTGGAGGAGTAGGACGGGGAGAACACTTTCTCCCCCACAAATTCATCAAAAGAGCATTTAAACGTCGAGTAAATTCCACAAAACAACTTCTGAATGCCGGCAGAGGACATCAGGCACCCAGAAAAGCAACCCAACTCTTCGAAAGGAGGTAGGAAAAAATATAAAAGACAAAAAAAGAGACAAAAGAGGGAGGGACAGAGTTCCGTCCAGGGAAGGGAGTCTTAAAAAGAGAGAAGTTTCCAAACACCAGGAAACCTTCTCACTGCCGAATCTGTGCTGAGCTTTGGAAGCACAGAGGGCAACATAAAAGGGAGAAAAAAAAAATAAACAATTAAAAATCGCAGATTGTGAGCCCTACAGTAACTCCCCCAGCAGAGAAGCAGCACAGACGCCTGCACACGGCATTAGCAAGCGGGGGCTGGGCAGGGAAGCACGGCGCGGGCTGTGTCCCTTAGAGTAAGAATCCGCCCGAATGTCCTGAGCGTGATCTGAGCGAAATAATTTGGGCTAGCAAACCAGACTGTGGGATATCTACCACGCAAAAAGCCAGCCCTAACCTAAGACACCGCCAGGCCCACGCACAGAACAAAGGACTGAACAGAGATAGTCGGTTGCAGACCTTCCCACTCTGGTGACAGGCAGCCAGAGCCGTAAGGGGGCAATCGCAGCCCAAGAGAGACACTATCTATAAAACTGTAAGCAGGCTTCTTTGCTAACTAAAACTTCTTGGGGGTCTGGACGGGCAACATCTGCCTGAGAAGGTGCGCCGGTTTTACACCCAGATAACCGAGTGGCGGGGAGGCAATAAGTCGCAGCATTGGCACCCGCCAAACACATCACCCGAGCTGCTCGGACCTGGGAAGAGCACAAAACGCAGGCCCAACCGAGTCTGCGCCTCTGAGGACTACCCGAGTGCCTGAACCTGAGCGGCTTGGACCTGGGAGCTCAGCCCAGGGCCGACCTCTGATTGTTCCCGGCGGAACAACCTAGAGCCTGAGCAGGGTGGGCAGGGAGGCTACACGCGCCGTGAGCGGGGGCAGACCCAGTGTGGCTGAGGCACTGCGAGCGCACGCCAGTGTTATCTGTTTGCAGCATCCCTCCCTCCCTCCCCACAGCGCGGCTGAACAAGTGAGCCTAAATAAAATAAAAAAAATAGTGTCCTCCACCGTCCCCTTTGTGTCAGGGCGGGAACCAGACACTGAAGAGACCAGCAAACAGAAGAAGCTATAACAGAGGGAAACGCCTTGGAAGCTACAGGCCATAGATTAAAACCCTGTGGTTACTACGGACTGCATAGGAAGGGGCCTATAGATCTTGAGAAATATAAGTCAGACCAAGGAACTAGCCAAAAATGAACTGAACCCACAATACTCTTAACAAAACCAGAGAAAAACCTAGATATATTTTTACTATTTTTACGATCAATCTTTCTTTCTTTTTTTTCTTTTTTTTTAATTTTTTTTTAAAATTTTAAGTCCTCTATTGTCCTTTATTTTTCACTTTTATAACTATTACTTTGCAAAAAAAAAAAAAAGACCCTATTTTTTTTTCTTCTTCAGCAAACTTCATATATATATTTTATAATTTTTTGACCGTGTTTTTTTTTGTTTTTTTTTTTTTTTGTTTTCTTTTTCTTCTTTTCTTTAACACTGTATTTTTGAAATTCCAAATTCTACTCTAGATTTTTAATTTTAGCCTTTTGGTATATGTTATCAATTTTGTACCTATAGTTTTTTTCATAATTTCTGTGACTTTTTTTTTTTCCTCTGTTTCTTTCTCTTCTTCTTTTGTATAACATCGTATATCTGCAATTCCAAACTCTACTCAAGATTTTTAATTTATGCTTTTTGGTATTTGATATCAATTTTGTACCTGTATTTTCTTTATAATTTTTGCGACACTGTTTTTGTTGGTTTGTTTGTTTTCTCTCTTTATTTTTCTTCTTCTTTTTTTTTTAACATTGTATTTTTGAAATTCCAAACTCTACTCTAGATTTTTAACTTTTGCTTTTTGGTATTAGTTATCAATTTTGTACCTGTAGTTTCTTTATAATTTTTGCGACCTTGTTTGTTTTTCTTTATTCGTTTTTTCTCTCTTTCTTTTCCTTCTTCTTTTCTTTAACATCGTATTTTTGAAATTCCAAACTCTACTCTAGATTTTTAATTTTAGCCTTTTGGTATATGTTATCAATTTTGTACATATAGTTTTTTTTTTATATATATAATTTCTGTGACTTTTTTTTTCTCTCTTTTTTTCCCCTCTGTTTCTTTCTCTTCTTCTTTTATATAACATCGTATATCTGCAATTCCAAACTCTACTCAGGATTTTTAACTTATGCTTTTTGGTATTTGACATCAATTTTGTACCTGTATTTTCTTTATAATTTCTGTGACATTGTTTTTGTTGGTTTGTTTGTTTTCTCTCTTTATTTTTCTTCTTCTTCTTTTTTTTAACATTGTATTTTTGAAATTCCAAACTCTACTCTAGATTTTTAATTTTTGCTTTTTGGTATTAGTTATCAATTTTGTACCTGTAGTTTCTTTATAATTTTCGCAACCTTGTTTGTTTTCCTTTGTTCGTTTTTTCCCTCTTTCTTTTCCTTCTTCTTTTCATTAACATCGCATTTTTGAAATTCCAAACTCTACTCTAGATTTTTAATTTTTGCTTTTATGTATTTGTTACCAATTTTCTACCTTTAAGAACCCAATCTTCAGGACCCATTTTTCACTAGGGAATGAGATTACTGGCTTGACTGCTCTCTCTCCCTTTGGACTCTCCATTTTCTCCACCAGGTCGCCTGTATCTCCTCCCTAACCCCTCTCTATTCTACCCAACTCTGTGAATTTCTGTGTGTTCCAGACGGTGGAGAACACTTAGGGAACTGATTACTGGCTGGATCTGTCTCCCTCCTTTTCATTTCCCCCTTTTATCCTTCTGGCCACCTCTGTCTCTTGCCTCCTTCTTCTCTTCTCTGTATAACTCCGTGAACATCTCTGAGTGGTCCAGATGTGGAGTGCACATAAGGAAGTGACTACTGGCTAGCCCACTCTCTCCACTATTGATTCCACCTCATCTCATTTGGGTCACCTCTAACTCCCTCCTCCCACTTCTCTTCTCCATGTAATGCTGTGAACCTCTCTGAGTGACCCTCACAGTAGAGAAACTTTTCATCTTTAATGTAGATGTTTTATCAGTGGTGCTGTATAGAAGGAGAAGTTTTGAAACTACTGTAAAAATAAGACCGATAACTGGAAGTAGGAGACTTAAGTCCAAACCCTGACTCCAGGGAACTCCTGACTCCAAGGAACATTAATTGACAGGAGCTCATCAAACGCCTCCATACCGACACTGAAACCAAGCACCACACAAGGGCCAACAAGTTCCAGGGCAAGACATACCAAGCAAATTCTCCAGCAACAAAGGAACACAGCCCTGAGCTTCAGAATACAGGCTGCCCAAAGTCACCCCCAAACCATAGACTTCTCACAACTCATTACTGGACATTTCATTACACTCCAGAGAGAAGAAATACAGCTCCATCCACCAGAACATCGACACAAGCTTCCCTAACCAAGAAACCTTGACAAGCCACCTGTACAAACCCACGCACAGTGAGGAAACGCCACAATAAAAAGAACTCCACAAACTGCCAGAATACAGAAAGGACACCCCAAACTCAGCAATTTAAACAAGATGAAGAGACAGAGGAATAGCCAGCAGATAAAGGAACAGGATCAATGCCCACCAAACCAAACAAAAGAGGAAGAGATAGGGAATCTACCTGATAAAGAATTCCGAATAATGATAGTGAAATTGATCCAAAATCTTGAAATTAAAATGGAATCACAGATAAATAGCCTGGAGGCAAGGATTGAGAAGATGCAAGAAAGGTTTAACAAGGACTTAGAAGAAATAAAAAAGAGTCAATATATAATGAATAATGCAATAAGTGAAATTAAAAACACTCTGGAGGCAACAAATAGTAGAATAACAGAGGCAGAAGATAGGATTAGTGAATTAGAAGATAGAATGGTAGAAATAAATGAATCAGAGAGGATAAAAGAAAAACGAATTAAAAGAAATGAGGACAATCTCAGAGACCTCCAGGACAATATTAAACACTACAACATTCGAATCATAGGGGTCCCAGAAGAAGACAAAAAGAAAGACCATGAGAAAATACTTGAGGAGATAATAGTTGAAAACTTCCCTAAAATGGGGAAAGAAATAATCACCCAAGTCCAAGAAACCCAGAGAGTCCCAAACAGGATAAACCCAAGGCGAAACACCCCAAGACACATAGTAATCAAATTAACAAAGATCAAACACAAAGAACAAATATTAAAAGCAGCAAGGGAAAACCAACAAATAACACACAAGGGAATACCCATAAGGATAACAGCTGATCTTTCAATAGAAACTCTTCAAGCCAGGAGGGAATGGCAAGGCATACTTAAAATGATGAAAGAAAATAACCTACAGCCCAGATTATTGTACCCAGCAAGGATCTCATTCAAGTATGAAGGAGAAATCAAAAGCTTTTCAGACAAGCAAAAGCTGAGAGAATTCTGCACCACCAAACCAGCTCTCCAACAAATACTAAAGGATATTCTCTAGACAGGAAACACAAAAACGGTGTATAAATTTGAACCCAAAACAATAAAGTAAATGGCAACGGGATCATACTTATCAGTAATTACCTTAAATGTAAATGGGTTGAATGCCCCAACCAAAAGACAAAGACTGGCTGAATGGATACAAAAACAAGACCCCTAGATATGTTGTCTACAAGAGATCCACCTCAAAACAGGGGACACATACAGACTGAAAGTGAAGGGCCGGAAAAAGATTTTCCATGCAAATAGGGACCAAAAGAAAGCAGGAGTAGCAATACTCATATCAGATAAAGTAGACTTTAAAACAAAGACTGTGAAAAGAGACAAAGATGGTCACTACATAATGATCAAAGATCAATCCAAGAAGAAGATATAACAATTATAAATATATATGCACCCAACACGGGAGCACCGCAGTATGTAAGACAAATGCTAACAAGTATGAAAGGAGAAATTAACAATAACACAATAATAGTGGGAGACTTTAATACCCCACTCACACCTATGGATAGATCAACTAAACAGAAAATTAACAAGGAAACACAAACTTTAAACGATACAATAGACCAGTTAGACCTAATTGATATCTATAGGACATTTCATCCCAAAACAATGAATTTCACCTTCTTCTCAAGTGCACATGGAACCTTCTCCAGGATAGATCACATCCTGGGCCATAAAGCTAGCCTTGGTAAATTCAAAAAAATAGAAATCATTCCAAGCATCTTTTCTGACCACAATGCAGTAAGATTAGATCTCAATTACAAGAGAAAAACTATTAAAAATTCCAACATATGGAGACTGAACAACACGCTGCTGAATAACCAACAAATCACAGAAGAAATCAAAAAAGAAATCAAAATTTGCATAGAAACGAATGAAAATGAAAACACAACAACCCAAAACCTGTGGGACACGGTAAAAGCAGTCCTAAGGGGAAAGTTCATAGCAATACAGGCACACCTCAAGAAACAAGAAAAAAGTCAAATAAATAACCTAACTCTACACCTAAAGCAACTAGAAAAGGAAGAAATGAAGAACCCCAGGGTTAGTAGAAGGAAAGAAATCTTAAAACTTAGAGCAGAAATAAATGCAAAAGAAACAAAAGAGACCATAGCAAAAATCAACAAAACCAAAAGCTGGTTCTTTGAAAGGATAAATAAAATTGACAAACCATTAGCCAGACTCATCAAGAAACAAAGGGAGGAAAATCAAATCAATAAAATTAGAAATGAAAATGGAGAGATCACAACAGACAACACAGAAATACAAAGGATCATAAGAGACTACTATCAACAATTATATGCCAATAAAATGGACAACGTGGAAGAAATGGACAAATTCTTAGAAAAGTACATCTTTCCAAAACTCGACCAGGAAGAAATAGAAAATCTTAACAGACCCATCACAAGCACAGAAATTGAAACTGTAATCAAAAATCTTCCAGCAAACAAAAGCCCAGGTCCAGACGGCTTCACAGCTGAATTCTACCAAAAATTTAGAGAAGAGCTAACACCTATCCTGCTCAAACTGTTCCAGAAAATTTCAGAGGATGGTAAACTTCCAAACTCATTCTATGAGGCCACCATCAGCCTAATACCAAAACCTGACAAAGATCCCACAAAAAAAGAAAACTACAGGCCAATATCACTGATGAACATAGATGCAAAAATCCTTAACAAAATTCTAGCAATCAGAATCCAACAACACATTAAAAAGATCATACACCATGACCAAGTGGGCTTTATCCCAGGGATGCAAGGATTCTTCAATATCCACAAATCAATCAATGTAATACACCACATTAACAAATTGAAAATAAAAACCATATGATTATCTCAATAGATGCAGAGAAAGCCTTTGACAAAATTCAACATCCATTTATGATCAAAACTCTCCATAAAGCAGGAATAGAAGGAACATACCTCAACATAATAAAAGCTATCTATGACAAACCCACAGCAAACATTATCCTTAATGGTGAAAAATTGAAAGCATTTCCTCTAAAGTCAGGAACAAGACAAGGGTGCCCACTTTCACCATTACTATTCAACATAGTTTTGGAAGTTTTGGCCACAGCAACCAGAGCAGAAAAAGAAATAAAAGGAATCCAAATTGGAAAAGAAGAAGTAAAGCTCTCACTGTTTGCAGATGACATGATCCTCTACATAGAAAACCCTAAAAACTCCACCAGAAAATTACTAGAACTAATCAATGACTATAGTAAAGTTGCAGGATATAAAATCAACACACAGAAATCCCTTGCATTCCTATACACTAATAATGAGAAAACAGAAAGAGAAATTAAGGAAACAATTCCATTCACCATTGCAATGGAAAGAATAAAATACTTAGGAATATATCTACCTAAAGAAACTAAAGACCTATATATAGACAACTATAAAACACTGGTGAAAGAAATCAAAGAGGACACTAACAGATGGAGAAATATACCATGTTCATGGATTGGAAGAATCAATATAGTGAAAATGAGTATACTACCCAAAGCAATCTATCGATTCAATGCAATCCCTATCAAGCTACCAACAGCATTCTTCACAGAGCTAGAGCAAATAATTTCACAATTTCTATGGAAATACAAAAAAACCTCGAATAGCCAAAGTGATCTTGAGAAAGAAGAATGGAACTGGAGGAATCAACCTACCTGACTTCAGGCTCTACTACAAAGCCACAGTTATCAAGACAGTATGGTACTGGCACAAAGACAGAAATATAGATCAATGGAACAAAATAGAAAGCCCAGAGATAAATCCATGCACATATGGACACCTTATCTTTGACAAAGGAGGCAAGAATATACAATGGATTAAAGACAATCTCTTTAACAAGTGGTGCTGGGAAAACTGGTCAACCACTTGTAAAAGAATGAAACTAGAACACTTTCTAACACCATACACAAAAATAAACTCAAAATGGATTAAAGATCTAAACGTAAGACCAGAAACTATAAAACTCCTAGAGGAGAACATAGGCAAAACACTCTCTGACATACATCACAGCAGGATCCTCTATGACCCACCTCCCAGAATATTGGAAATAAAAGCAAAAATAAACAAATGGGACCTAATTAACCTTAAAAGCTTCTGCACATCAAAGGAAACTATTAGCAAGGTGAAAAGACAGCCTTCAGAATGGGAGAAGATAATAGCAAATGAAGCAACTGACAAACAACTAATCTCGAGAATATACAAGCAACTCCTACAGCTCAACTCCAGAAAAATAAATGACCCAATCAAAAAATGGGCCAAAGAACTAAATAGACATTTCTCCAAAGAAGACATACAGATGGCTAACAAACACATGAAAAGATGCTCAACATCACTCATTATCAGAGAAATGCACATCAAAACCACTATGAGGTACCATTTCACACCAGTCAGAATTGCTGCGATCCAAAAGTCTACAAGCAATAAATGCTGGAGAGGGTGTGGAGAAAAGGGAACCCTCTTGCACTGTTGGTGGGAATGCAAACTGTACAGCCACTATGGAGAACAGTGTGGAGATTCCTTAAAAAACTGGAAATAGAACTGCTTTTTGACCCAGCAATCCCACTGCTGGGCATACACACTGAGGAAACCAGAAGGGAAAGAGACTCATGTACCCCAATGTTCATCGCAGCACTGTTTATAATAGCCAGGACATGGAAGCAACCTAGATGTCCATCAGCAGATGAATGGATAAGAAAGCTGTGGTACATATACACAATGGAGTATTACTCAGCCATTAAAAAGAATACATTTGAATCAGTTCTAATGAGGTGGATGAAACTGGAGCCTATTATACAAAGTGAAGTAAGCCAGAAAGAAAAACACCAATACAGTATACTAACGCATATATATGGAATTTAGAAAGATGGCAACAATAACCCTGTGTAGGAGACAGCAAAAGAGACACTGATGTATAGAACAGTCTTATGGACTCTGTGGGAGAGGGAGAGGGTGGGAAGATTTGGGAGAATGGCATTGAAACATGTAAAATATCATGTATGAAACGAGTTTCCAGTCCAGGTTCGATGCACGATACTGGATGCTTGGGGCTGGTGCACTGGGACGACCCAGAGGGATGGAATGGAGAGGGAGGAGGGATGAGGGTTCAGGATGGGGAACACATGTATATCTGTGGCAGATTCATTTTGGTATTTGGCAAAACTAATACAATTATGTAAAGTTTAAAAATAAAATAAAATTTAAAAAAAAGACACTTGTTTTCGAATGTCTGGTACTGTGCCTAATGAATATTTTTCTAATTAATATTTTATCATTAGTAAAATGCACATTCTGTTTACTTCCAACACTGATTTAAAGTGGCTCATGAGAAAAGACATGTTTCAGTTAAATATGTTTGGGATTGACATGTACACACTGCTGTATTTAAAATGCATAACCAACAGGGACCTACATTATAGCACAGGGAACTCTGCTGAATACTCTGTAAGAACATAAATGGGAAAATAATTTTAAAAAGAAAAGATATATGTATAGCTGAATCACTTTGCTGTCAACATAAGCTATCACAACAGTGCTGACCAATTGTACTCCTATATAAAATAGAACATAAAAAAAGGAATATAAACTTTCACTGAACAAAAATAGCAATATACACTAATAAATGTTGAGAATGAGGCAAATGATTCTTGTACTTCACGGAACACTAGCTTTATCAATATCAATATTAGTTGTTATTTCAAATGGAAGGAAATTAACTCAACATTTCTCTTTCACATGAAGGCATATATATATATATATACGCAGCTTACTTTAAGTCATTACCATAGATTGGCCTAGTACAAAGTGAGCCTGAAGTAGACTGGTGGACTTACTCATTAGAGCACTGAAAATCATCCCACCACCAGTGCAAAAGACAGCTCAATGGCAAGCCACTACTACTTGAGTTTTTTTTTTTTTTTTTTCCTTTTTTTCATGTCGTGTGAATCTCCTCCCATGAAATATTTAATCTCTCAAACATAAGGAAAAGAAATGAAAGATAAGGTCACAAGAAAGGACAGAAATGGTATGGACCTAAAAGAAGCTGAAGATATTAAGGAGAGGTGACAAGAATACACAGAAGAACTATACAGAAAAGATCTTAATGACCCAGATAACCATGATGGTGTGATCACTCACCTACAGCCAGACACCCTGGAAGGTAAAGTCAAGTGGGCCTGAGAAAGGATCACTCAAACAAAGCTAGTGGATGTGATGGGATTCCAGTTGAGCTATTTCAAATCCGAAAAGATGATGCTGTGAAAGTGCTGCACTCAATATGCCAGCAAATTTGGAAAACTCAGCAGTGGCCACTGGACTGGAAAAGGTCAGTTTTCATTGCAATCCCAAAGAAAGGCAAGGCCAAAGAACATTCAAACCGCACAATGGCACTCATCTCACTCGCTAGCAAAGGAATGCTCCAAATTCTCCAAGCTAGGCTTCAACAGTACGTGAACCAAGAACTCCTAGATATTCCAGCTGGATTAAGGAAAGGCAGAGGAACCAGAGATCAAATTGCCAACATCCATTGGATCATAGAAAAAGCAAGAGAGTTCCAGAAAAAACTTCTACTTTATTGACTACACCAAAGTCTTTGAGTGTGTGGATCACAACAAACTGTGGAACATACTTAAAGAGATGTGAATACCACACCACCTTACCTGCCTCCTGAGAAATCTGTGTGCAGGTCAAGAAACAACAGATAGAACTAGACCTGTGACAGCAGGCCAGTTATAAACAGGGAAAGGAGTAGGACAGGGCTGTTTATGGTCACCTTTTCATTTAACTTATATGCAGAGTACATCCAGGGAATCCCCGGGCTGGATGAAGCACAAGGTGGAATTGAGATTGCTGGGAGACATACCAATAACCTCAGATATGCAGAGGACACCACCCTTATGGCGGTAAGCGAAGAAAAACTAAAGGGCCTCTTGATGAAAGTGAAAGAGAAGAGTGAAAAAGCTGGCTTAAAACTCCACATTCAAAAAACGAACATCATGGCATCCGGTCCCATCACTTTTTGGCAAATAGAGGGAGAAACAATGGAAATAGTATCAGGCTTTATTTTCTTAGGCTCCAAAATGACTGCAGATGGTGACTACAGTCAGGAAATTAAAAGATTTCCTGCTGGAAAGAAAAGCTTCTTGCTGGAAGAAAAGCTCTGACAAATCTAGACAGCATATGAAAAAGCTTTGCTTTGTTTTGACATTACTTTGCTGACAAAGGTCCCTCTAGCCAAAGCTGTGGTTTTTCCAGTGATCATGTATGGATGTAAGAGCTGGATGGTAAAGAAAGCTGAGCACCGAAGAAACGATGCTTTTGAACTGGGGTATTGGAGAAGACTCATGACAGTCTCTTGAGTTCAAGGAGATGAAACCAGTCCATCCTAAAGGAAATCAGTCCCAAATATTCATTGGAAGGACTTATGGTGGAGCTGAAGCTCCAATACTTTGGCCACCTGATGTGAAAAACTGATTCATTGGAAAAGAGGTGAATGCTGGGAAAGTTTGATTGCAGAAAGCCAAGGCGACGAAAGAGGATAAGTAAGTTGGATGGCATCAACGATTTGATGTACAGGAGTTTGAGCAAGCTCCAGGAGTTGTTGATAGACAGGGAAGCCAGCAGAGAGTTTAGGCAAGTTCCCTAAGATCACAGATATAAGAAGTGGAAGCACAGAGAGGCAAGACAACTTGTCCAAGATCATAAGCACATAAACACAGAGAAGTCTGGCAACTTGACAAAGAACACAGCTCAGAAGTGGAATACAGAGAGATCTGACAACTTACCTAAGTTCACACAGCTCAGAAGTGGAAGGAGAGAGGTTAGCAATCTTGCCTAAGATCACACAGCTCACATGCAGAAGCACAGAGAGTTTAGGCAAATTGTTTAAGCTCACACGGCTGAAATATCAAAGAACAGCATATACAGGCATCTTGCCTAAGATCATAGAGCTCAGAAGTGAAAGCAGAGAGAGGTCAGGCAACCTGCCTGAAATCACACAGCTGAGATATGGAAGCACAGATAGGTTAGGCTACTTGCCTCCAATGGGATGGTGCAATATCAAAAATGTAAAAAAAAAAAAAAAATTCTCTGTTCGTTTCTAAGGGAAATCATTCAATATCACAGTAATCCAAGTCTATACCCCAACCAATAACACCAAAGAATCTGAAGTTGAATGAATCTATGATGGCCTACAGGACCTTCTAGATCAGAAACAAACAAACAAAAAAATGTCCTTTTCATCACTGGGGACTGGAATGCAAAAGCAGGAAGTTAAGAAATACCTGTCATAAGAAGGAAGTTCGGTCTTGGAGTCTGCACACTACTCCCACCACTCTCTCCTGCCAACCTCACTGTCAGGTACATCAGCACAATGAAGAAAAGCCAGAAAATGTGATCTCAAGCCAGTCTTGGGCATGCTCTGGTAGATTCTGCCAAATTGGAAAGTGCCCTCTGCAGAGCTTCTTCCCCTGGAGTTCTTCAGCTTTCTCTCTCAGAGAAGTAAACATTAAAGCATGGACACAGGTAACACAACTATGAAGAAGCACAGGATCCATTTGACAGACCACACGGTGAGCTGAGAGGAAATGGCCCCTGGTGCTCTGGTCTGCCCTGGCACCTGGAGACTGAGGACCAGCCAGGGCTGGGCCCTTGGTGATGCCAAAGTGGGCCCCACCCCAGCCAGAACCCATGTGGCCATTGTGATGACTTCAGGGCAGAGGGTAAGGAGGCTTTCGGGGGCAACTGGGAGTAGGGCTTAAAGGGAAATGGGGACATTTCCAGCGGGCAATTGAAAAAGAGGTGGGAGTGACAAAATGCCAACTCTTTGTTAGTGTATTCTTTCTGAACCTGATGCTCTACTGGGAGGGTGGTTGTGTCTTCTATTTTCATTACTCCACTTGTTGAATTCAGACACTGGGCTGAGCAGAGCAGACCATTGAGCATGTGCCCCTGTGGAACAGAAAGCCTAGTGGGAAAGAAATATATTAAACAAGAGGCCACAAACTAGGAGCCACTGATGTGTTTTCTGTGGCCAACACTGTTCCTAAAAATGACTGTGCTCAGTCACTAACTCGTGTCTGGCTCTATGAGACCCCATGCACTGTAGCCCACCAGGCTCCTCTGTCCCTGGGATTTCCCAGGCAAGAATACTGGAGTGGGTTGCCATTTCCTCTCCAGGCATAGAAGATGTTTAAGGGCAGTGGAACTATTCTGTAAGATGTTATGGTAAATACATGGCACTATGTATTTGTCAAAACCTGCAAACCCTTACAACACAAAAAGTGAATCAGTGTATGCATATCTAAAAAAAAGAAAAAGAAACACATTTTGACATCAAGAATGGAATGCAGAATTTGACTAATCAATTTAAATATATTACAAATGTATGAAGCCACCTAACTAAGATCCGCTGACGTAACTTTGGAAATGAATGTAGTTTGCAAGATTGAAACCAAAGATAAAAGCACTGTAATCTAGTTGATAGTGTTTTTTCTCTTGGGTTACAGGTTAACCATCCTGATAGTCTTACACATGCATAATTGAATTGAACTGGTAAATAGATGGCACATGAGCATCAGTTCAGTTCAGTTCAGTTCAGTTCAGTAACTCAGTCATGTCCGACTCTTTGCGACCCCAAGAATCACAGCACGCCAGGCCTCCCTGTCCATCAACAACCCCTGGAGTTCACCCAGACTCACGTCCATCAAGTCAGTGATGCCATCCAGCCATCTCATCCTCTGTTGTCCCCTTCTCCTCCTGCCCCCAATCCCTCCCAGCATCGGAGTCTTTTCCAATGAGTCAAGTCTTCGCATGAGGTGGCCAAAGTACTGGAGTTTCAGCTTTAGCATCATTCCTTCTAAAGAAATCCCAGGGCTGATCTCCTTCAGAATGGGCTGGTTGGATCTCCTTGTAGTCCAAGGGACTCTCAAGAGTCTTCTCCAACACCACAGTTCAAAAGCACCAATTCTTTGGCACTCAGCTTTCTTCAGAGTCCAACTCTCGCATCCATACATGACCACTGGAAAGACCATAGCCTTGACTAGACGGACCTTTGTTGGCAAAGTAATGTCTCTGCTTTTCAATATGCTATATCTAGGTTGGTCATAACTTACATACATATATTTCTTTGTCTTGTTAGCTGAAAGGGTCTAAGAGAAATGATACTCTGAAAATCTGAAAGAAACAATGACGTAGAAATAAGCACAGACCTCGGTTCCCAATACTCTTTTCCAATAAAGGGAGCCGGGCTTCTTGGAGAAATTACTGATTGTAGGGCTCAGAGAGGAACTATAGAAGAGGAGTTGGGTGGATTTTATTGTATCAAAAAGGAAATAGTAAAAAAAAAAAAAAAAGCCTCAGAGTAATGTAAGTAAGTAAGTGTTAGTCACTCAGTCACGCCCGACTCTTTGCAACCCTATGGACTGTAGCATGACAGGCCTCCCTGTCCATCGCCAACTCCCGGAGTTTACTCAAACTCACTTCCATTGAGTTGGTGATGCCATCCAACCATCTCATCCTCTGTCGTCCCCTTCTCCTCCTGCCTTCAATCTTTCCCACTATCAGGGTCTTTTTAAATGAGTCAGTTCTTCAAAACAGGTGGCCCAAGTATTGAAGTTTCAGCTTCACCATCAGTCCTTCCAATGAATATTTGGGACTGATTTCCTTTAGGATGAACTGGTTGGATCTTCTTGCAGTCCAATGGACTCTGAAGAGTCTTCTCCAACACCACATTTCAAAAGCATCAATTCTTCAGTGCTCAGCTTTCTCTATAGTCCAACACTCACTTCCATACGTGACTACTGGAAAAACCATAGCTTTGACTAGATGGACCTTTGTTGGCAAAGTAATGTCTCTGCTTTTTAATATGCTGTCTATGTTCGTCATAACTTTTCTTCCAAGGAACAAGTGTCTTTTCATTTCATGGCTGCAGTCACCATGTGCAGTGATTTTGGAGCCCAGGAAAATAAAGTCTGTCACTGTTTCCACTGTTTCCCCATCGATTTGCCATGAAGTGATGGGACTAGATACCATGATCTTAGTTTCCTGAATGTTGAGTTTTAAGTCAACTTTTTCACTTTCACTTTCATCAAGAGGCTCTTTAGTTCTTTGCTTTCTGCCGTAAGGGTGGTGTCATCTGCATATCTGAGGTTATTGATAGTTCTCCCGGCAATCTTGATTCCATCTTGTGCTTCATCCAGCCCAGAGTTTCTCATGATGTACTCTGCATATATATAGTTAAACAAGCAGGGTGACAATAACAGCCGTGACGTACTCCTTTTCCTATTTGGAACCAGTCTGTTGTTCCATGTCCAGTTCTAACTGTTTCTTCCTGACCTGCATACAGATTTCTCAAGAGGCAGGTCAGGTGGTCTGGTATTCCCATCTCGTCAAGAATTTTCCAGTTTGTTGTGGTCCACACAGTCAGAGACTTTGGCAGAGTCAATAAAAGAGAAGTAGATATTTTACTGGAACTCTCTTGCTTTTTCACTTTGAGAAGAATGAAAGGTAGGGGATGTAGCAAACCAAACTCAAATAGGCAGCCATAGTAAACAATCAATATTGCAGCATAATAAATGAAATAGAGAATAGAAAAACCACAGAGGTACTCAACAAATGAAAATTTCATTGTTTAGAAAGGTCAGTAAGTTGACACAACTTTCGAGATATTGTTCAAGGGAGGAAGAAGACTCAAATCACTAAAATTAGGAATAGAAAAGGAAAAATTGCTACCAACTTTAGAGGAATAAACATAATTGTAAAGGAATACCATGGCAGTATTTAGAAAATTTAGATGAAATGGACAAATTTCTAGAAATACACAAATGACTGAAATTGACTCAAGAAGAAACTGAAAACCTGAATAGCAAAGAGATAGAATTATTCATTTTTAAACTTCTTGCCCAACCCACCTCACAAAAGTCCCCCGACCATACCTAGACCCAGATAGCCTCACTGCTGAATTCTACCAAATATTTAAACTAAGAGTCATGCCAATTCTCCACGCATACATTCTAAATGTATCCATAGAAGTGGAAAGGAACATTTCCCAGCTCATTTTGTGAGGCAGTATTACTCGAATGCCCAAACTAGAGGCCAGTTATTTTATAAAATTCTCCTCAACTTTGCTCCATCCAGTGTTCGCTCATGAAGAATATCATGTTTTGCATCATTGACAGGAAAATGACGGAAATGATACTGTGTTCATATCATCTCATTTTATCAAGTGGTTCATGATTTCACTGTGTCCCAATATTGATGACGTTCACTTGGATCACTTGATTAAAGTGGTTGCTGTCAAGCTTCTCCGCTGTCAAGTTACTCTCTCCTATCTTGTAATTGAAACATTCTTTTGTGTTTTAAAGGATATATATAATTCCTCACCAAAATTTAGATTTGTTAATTTAATTAAATCTATTTGATTAATAGCCTCTTATTTTACTAAGGGAATCATGATTCGTCACTATCATTGTTTATATTGATGTTCATATTTTTCCAGCCTCAGACAGTGGGAACCTCCTTAAGCCAGGCTCTCTGTCCTTTCGACATCTTCCCATCATTCTTTGAACAATTTGATGCTTTTGGTACAAGGTATTCCAGGCTCATCTTGTACTTTCCCTGACCTTGCCATGGAATTAGCAATTTCTCCCAGAAATCCCAAAAAGTTTTAGTGGAAAATGGAATTTAGAATCCAATATATGAGACTCATTATTTCCCAGTTCCTCTCATTGGACAGAGTCTGGGAAGCGTACATGTGCATGTGCATGCCTTTGTGTGAGTATCCTCCCTGCATAACTCTGGCTCTGATATCACAAAACTCTGGGTTGTCCCCAACCCATGTGCCTTTCTCAACATATTCAGACTCTGACACCCACTCCAGGCAACCGTTTTATAAACTTACTCCCCTTACCCTGCTTGGGCTTTGATACTCTGCAATGCGATACCCCCACGTTCAGTTACTCCCCTTGTTCCACTCAGCCTCTAACTGCCTACACAGGGCTGCCCACTTCCATGCATGGATGCCCTCCTCCTCGTGCTTAGCTTCTGATCTACTACACAAATCTGCCTCCTCCATGTGGATTTCCACTTCTCTGGACTTAGGCTTTTACTCCGCATGCCTGGCAAGCCCCCTATTTGATATCCTCTGCACTAAACTGACTCTTGTGTCAGGCTTCTCTGCTCTGTGAAGGCCTTTTAATCCCACTTTGGCACTGACTGCCCATGATACGTCCTGGGATGGATATCCTTTTTTCCCTGTTCAAGTTCTCACATATCATACTAACACACCTCCCTTCCCTGTTCTTGTGGATCTTATCGTTTCACCCTATTTGAGTTCTGACACCCCATACTAGGCTACGTTGTCTGCATGATATCTTCTTCACCCCTACCATCTCATCTGGCCCACTATGGCACCATGACCCCCTATCTTGGATGCCTGTCTTGATAGACCTCACCGAACTGCCTTTTGAATAGTTGCTTTATACTTTGGGGTATAATTCCAAAGGATGACTTACTTAATTTACTGCATTGCTCATTCTGTTCTAGTTTTTGCCATCAGAAGCTCATTACTGTCTTCTTTGACATAAGGCCATTACTGTGGGCCTTTTTTTTTTTTTTTTTTTTTCTTTTTCCACTTCCCTTCTGATACGATAAGATCCCCTGACTCCTCTTCTATATTTCTTCTCTGAGCACTATAATCAGCAATTTCTCCTAGAAGCCTGGTTCTTTTGCTTGGAAAAAGTATTGGGAATCAAAATCTGTGCTTATTTCCACATCATTGTTTCTTTCAGATTTGGGGAGTATCATTTCTCTTAGAGTCTTTCAGCTCACAAAACAGAGAAATACATGTATGTATACTCATGTGCCATCTATTTAACAGTTTAATTCACGTATGCATGTGTAACTGTATCAGGATTGTTAACCTGTACCCCTAGGAGAAAGGACACTATCAACTAGATTACAGTGTTTTTATCTTTTGCTTTCAGTCTTGCAAACTCCATTCATTTCCAAAGTTACTTAAGTCAGGGAATCTGATTGAGGTAGTTTTAAATATTTGCAATAATATAACTAGATTGTTTAGTCAAGTTTTGTATTCCATTTTTGATGTCAAATCTTTTTTTTTTTTAATACGCATACATTGATTCACTTTATGTGCTGTAAGATTCTAAGGCTTTTGACAAATAGGCAGTGTCATCTATTTACCATAACATCATACAGAAAAGTTTCACTGCCCTGAAACATCCTCTATGCCTGGAGAAGAAAATGGCAACCCACTCCTGTATTCTTGCCTGGGAAATCCCGGGGACAGAGGAGCCTGAAGGGCTACAGTCCATGGGGTCTCAATGAGTCACTCACGACTTAGCAACTGGGCATAGTCATTTTTAGGAACAGTGAAGGCCACACAAAACACATCAGTGGCTCCTAGTGTGTGGCCTCTCCTTTACTATCATTCTTTCCCACTTGGCCCTCTGCTCCACAGGGCCACATGCCCATGGGTCTGCTCTGCTCACCCAGTGTCTAGATTTAAAAAGGAAAAATAAAAATGAAAGATGGACCTATCCTCCCGGTAGAACACCAGGTTCAGAAAGAATACACTGGCAAGGAGGTGGCATTCTGTCACCCCTCAACTCTTTTGCAACTACCCGCTGGAAATGTTGCCATCTTCCTTTAAGCCCTACTACCTGTTGACCCCTGCAAGCCTCCTTATCCTCCGTCCATGGGTTCTGGCTGGGGCAGGGCCCTCTGTGACATCAGCAAGGGCCCAGCCCTGGCTGGTCCTCAGTCTCCAGGTACCACAGCAGACCAGCACACCAGGAGCCATTTCCTCTCGGCTCACCATGTGGTCCCTCAAATCGTTCCTGTGCATTTCCATGGGTGTTACCTGTGTCTACGTCTTAATGCTTACTACTCTGAGAGAGAAAGCGGAAGAAATCCAAGGGAAGATGCTCTGCAGAGGGCACTTTTTAATTCGGCTGAATCTACAAGAGCATGCCTGAGACCGGCTTGAGAGCACGTTGCTCTGGCTTTTCTTCATTGTGCTGATGTACGTGACAGTGAAGTTGGCAGGAGAGAGTGGTGAGAGTTAAGTGCAGACTCCTGCTGGCCGTCAGAGCTGTTCATTTGGCTCTCTCAGAAGGAAAAAGGAAAAGTATTCCTCTGAAGAAGACTACACGTTCCATACCTTAACCCTGCTTGAGACGTACCTTGTGAAATTTGTGTCCAGTGTGCGGAATCTGAAACTCACCACGTCGACCGGTGGTAACCTCAACCCCCTCAGTGAGGAGGTTCCTGCAGATCTATGAGCTCCAGGGCAATGAAGAATCTGACTGAGCAGATTTGTGAGTCAAAGTAGGAGAGGAATTGTTGAGCGTCGACATACCATATCCAAACTAGTAAAACTATTCTGAAGCAAAAGGAAAAAGCCTTTGATATTTTTTATTCGCTCTGTAGTTTTACCTTTTCCAGAATGTCATATAATTGGCAGCATGCAGTGTATAATCTTTTCCAGACTAGCTTATTTTACTTAATAACACTCATTCAGGTTTCATCCATTTCTTTTTGCGATTTGATAGCTCATTTCATTTTATTCTTGAATAATATTCTGTTATGTTGATGGACCATAGTTTGTTTATCCATTCTATTAAAGGACCCTTTGATTGCTTCCAATTTGTGTGCGTGTGTGTGTGAGAGAGAGAGAGAGAGTATGAATTAAGCTGTAATAAAACTCATGTGCATGTTTTTGCGTGGGCAGTAGCTATCAAATCATTTGCTGAACTATCTAGGAGCATAATTATTAAATCATGTGGTATGACAACATTTAGCGCTGTAAGATATTGCTTCCAAATTGCATTCCCACTAACAACGAATGAGAGTTCCTGTTGTCCCTCATCTTTGCTGGTAAATGGTTTTTCAGATTTTGTATTTGACCATTCCAGTAAGTCTGTAGTTGTATCTCATTGTTCTAATTTCACCAGTCTACTCTGAAAAGTTATCTTATTTCTATATTTCCATTGTGTTTTATTCCCCCCATAAATTCTTCAGGTGTTTTACCTTTGACCTGAGGTTTAAAAAGATCTTCTGCTCAGCAAAACTTCTGCCTGTTTATGGCATCAGTGATTACTTTCCTTAATTATTCCCCTAATAATTTTTTCATGAAGGACTCATATGTTGAAATCATGCCTATTAGAAAACAAAATATTTCTAATTGAACAACACTGAGCACATTTTCTTTTCTTGAGTATTGCTTTGTCCACTATTGTTTAGTGCTTCCACAACTTTAAGTTCAGCATGAATTTCTCCCCGTTTTTTTTTTTTTTTTCTTTTTTTGGTTTGTTTTGATTCTCTTCTATACTTACTAGAAGATAAGCAAATCTGTATTCATACCAGTTGCAGTTGCAGTTTTGCATTTATCATGAAATTTTATTACAAGCGTATGTGTATTTTATATGAATCTTCACTTTATTATGTGTGTTCTTCATGTTTTGATAAACTATATGCTCATTATTCCTGTTTTTAACAGTCTGTGCCTCTTCTTCATTGAGATTCAAATGGATCCATTTATATAATGTTTGAAACAGAGAGCAATCATAAAATATGTCGGTATAGTTATTGAAGAAAATATATTTCCAAAAGAACAGTAACGAAACAGTTTGCTATTTGATAGCAAAATTAATTTTCTCTCAGTGTATTTTGCAACTATGAAAGCCCAAATGTTCTTGCATATAGTCTATAAACAGAGAAGATAAATTAGCAAGCACCTCAATAGAACATAGATTTACAGAAAATCTAATGTTCTGTTTTAACTAGCTCAACTTACAGTCTTGTTATAGTTCAGTTATCCACAGTCTTGTTTTCGTGTCAGCAAAGAGAATATGCTAGTTCTCTTTGGGGGGAAGATATTTTAATCAACCTTTTCATATGCTTTTGATTTTCAAGAGAAGAGAAATCCTAAGACACTTGTTTTCGAGTGTCTGGTACTGTGCCTGATGAATTTTTTTTTCTATTTAATATGTTATCATTAGTAAAATGTGCATCCTGTTTACGTCCAACACTGAGTTAAAGTTGGATTGGCATCACCAACTCAATGGACATGAATTTCAGCAAGCTCCGGGAGATAGAGAAGGACAGGAAAGCCTGGCGTGCATGGGTCACAAAAAACACATGGGTCACAAAAAAATTAGACATGACTGAGTGACTGAAAGGATCCTATTAAGTACAGTCATTACAAAGTTTTCAAAATAATATGTAGTCCTCAAATAAGACCTGATGACAACGTTTGCCACAGTTATTTTCTCCTAAATTCACCTGGTAATTTGTTGTAGCCATCAGTTTTGGTAACTTGCTTTCCATGGAAGAATGTTAAATTGCACATAATTTAATGACTGAATGTGGTTTTGGAATGAGGCATTCTCTCAGAGAGTTACCCTCTACAGAAATGAGTCTTTAGGGGCCAGTGTTAATGAATACCCATGTACCCAATATAGTTAGGCCAAGCGATATCAGAACGTTGGAGCTTAAAGCAGAGAAAGTTTTATTGCAGGGCTATGAAAGGAGATGGGAGGCATATGGCTTTAAAAATCCTGAACTCCCCCAAGAGTTTTCAGCAAAACACACTTCTGGGAGAGGTGAGGGAGAGGTGTGGTTAACTGCTGCGAACGTCTCCCTGTCAGATCCTGAAATAAGTCGCTTCAGCTGTGTCCGACTCTGCGATCCCATAGATGGCAGCCCACCAGGCTCCCCCATCCCTGGGATTCTCCATGCAAGAACACTGGAATGGGTTGGCATTTCCTTCTCTAATGCATGAAAGTGAAAGGTGAAAGTGAAGTCACTCAGTCGTGTCCCACTCTTAGTGACCCCATGGACTGCAGCCTAGCAGGCTCCTCCATCCATGGGGTTATCCAGGCAAGAGTACTGGATTGGGGTGCCATTGCCTTCTCCCATGTAAGCCTCTAGCGAAACAAATATTATTCCCCATGTTGGGAATGTTGAAAAAAAAAAAATGCTTCCAAGCTTGACTTTCACACTCCTAGGTCCTTTTTAGGAGGAGGAGGTCCCTGGGCAGGCTGGTAATCCTGACTGGGAGCATTCATCCAGCACCCAGTCTTGATCCTCCCACCAGTGGCCAGTCCCAGCTGAAGAGGCAGCTCTCAGTCTGTGGGCCCTCCTCTTACCAAGGTCCCCATACCTTGCCCAACCATCTTCAATGAGGGAGCCAGGTGTCCATCATGCAGCTGGCCCTCAGTCTCCTCAGTCTACCCAGTGGGTGGGGACTGGGTCCTGTAGACTGACCCATGCAGAAGCCACAACCGTTCGGTCATGGAGGTGGGGATGGGAGAGTTTGGCTATTGCTCTGAACCTGGGGCCAGGCCAGTGAGTGGCTCTAGCAAGCAGCTCTGGGCCACTGCAAGACACAGCCTTTAGCCTGTCCTCAGGTGCCCTGGCTTGCTCCTCAGCCCAAGGCCAGAGGACCTGGAGGGCCCTGGGCACAGCCTGCAATATATCTTTAACTAAACTCTTCTGAGAGGCTGACTCTGATGGAGCTGGATTTTGAAATCCACTAATGGACCTGAGCTAAGTGTGCAGCTCCATATTCCTCCTGCCCTCTTATAGTATCATCTTTGGTGAGATTATTCAACGTATGACTAAAGTTGGTACCTTGGACCACCATGGTCCATTTCCACTAGCCCTCGATAACCGCATTCAACTCTCTGTTTCTATAACTCAGGTATTTTAACTAACAATATCACGTGATGATAAAGTTTTTGTCTTCCTCCGGCTGAAATATTTTACTTAGCATAATGTCCCTAAAGACATTGCAAATGGGGAAGCCATTTATTTATTCACTGCTGGAGGTACAGTTGCATTGCAATATTTTTAAATCAATTTTTTATTTGAGTATAGTTCCTTTACATTGTTGTATTAGTTTCTGCTGTACATCAGTGTGAATCAATTATATACTTACATAGATCCCTTCATGTTGGATTCTCTTCCCATGTGTGTCACCACAGAGCACTGAGTAGAGTTCCTTGTGCTTTTCTTTCTTATTTTGTCAGTAATTTAAATTGATTTCTTTATTTTAACTGGAGGATGATTACTTTACAACATTGTGACGGTTTTTTGCCATACATCAAGCTTAGTGAGCCATAGGTACCCATGTGTCCAACACATCCTTAAGCCCACCCCACATCCCTCCCCACCCTATTCCTCTGGGTTCTTCCAGATCACTGGCTTTGGATGCTCTGCTTCATGCATACGTACACGTGAAGGATGATTTTCCTGCATGAAATATGCACTTTTGTATGTTTCACATATGAAAATATGGGTGCAGAGTTTTCTATGTGAAATACGAAATCTGCATTTCACTTTTGAAAATCTAGTTGTATATTTTTGGTCATGATACATGGCTTATGGGATGTTACACATCTGGATGTCTGTGCACACTTTTTCCTACATGAATATGGAATTGTGTATATCTCACATAGGACAATTTGAGCATACATTTTCCTGCTTGAAGTGTGGGATTTTATATATTTTCCCTATGAAAATCTCCATTAAGATCTTCTGACATGAAGTATATTCTCAATAGTTCAAATATGAAAACATGATGCACATTTTCACTCATGAAATAGAAACTTTGTACATTTCAAAAATGAAAATCTAGGTACACGTTATCTTACCTGAAATTTGGTATTTTTATACTTCACACAAAGACATTTGGGCGCAGATTTCCTTGATCTACATATGCAATACTCTATTATTTCACATATGAATATATGAGTGCTGTTATTGCTGCACTAAATATATGTAATTCTCTATAGTTCACATTTGAAAATCTAGGCACAGATTTTCCTGCATGATATATGGAATGCACTCTATGAAAATCTGGAAAAGGGTTTCCCGATGGATATATTGACTTCTTTATGTTGCATTTATGAATATCTGTGAGCACATTTTCCTACACAATATATGGAATTCTCCATGTTAAACCTTTGACTATGTGGACATTCATTTTCCTACATTAGATATTAAATTCTCTCTAAAAAACATATGAAAATATTAGCATGGCTTTTGTGGGCATAGATTTTCAAATGTGGAACACGGAATTCTGTATGTTTCACACGTGCCAATCAGTGTGCAGATTTTCTTAAATGAAATATGGAATCACATATATTTTACAGATGATAATTGGAACAAAGACTTTTCTGCTATATTGACATATGGGATTCTGTATATTTCATATATGAAAATCTTAATTGAGATTTTCTGACATAAGTATGTAATTTTATATATTTCATGTTATAAAAATCAGGGAACTGATTTTCCTACATGAATGAGGACATTTCTACACTTCACAAATAGAAATCTGTGAACAGATTTTCATACATGTCATATGAGATTTTTCACATTTAATATAAGGAAATCTCGGCCCAGATATTTGTACAAAAATAAAGAAATCTTTATGTTTCATATATGAAAATGAGTGCCAATATTCCCATATGAAATATGGAATTCTCTATGTAACATATTTGAAATAGGGCCATCCATTTTCTATGTATCACACATGAACATCTCTGCTCAAATTTTCCTAGAGGAAGTACTGAACACTATGTGTATCACATAGGAAAACCTGAGCGCCAATTTCCCCACATGCAATCTGGAATTCTGTATGCTTAAGATATCTATCAAATTCTGTGTACCAATTTTGCTACATAAAATATGGAATTCCATATATTTCAGAAACGAAAATCATTGTGACATTTTCACTCTATTAAAAATATAATTCTCTATATGTTACATATGAACATCTCAATCCTGGTTTTACTACATGAAATGTTGAATTTTTTTGTATTTCACTTTATTAAAATCTGTATGCAAAGTTTTTTACATGAAATGTGGAATTCTTTATACTTCCTAGATGAAAACCTGGGTAGTGATTTTCTTACATTAAATATGGGATACTCTACATTTCACACATGAGCATCTAGGCATTGCTTTTCTTAAGATATGGAGATCCAATATGGTATTGGTATTGCCCCTATTTCACAAGTGAAAATATTGGCACCACTGTTTCTTCATGAAATATGGAATTCTTTGCATTTCTCATACATATATCAAGACAACGATTTTCCACCATGAAATATGGAATTCCCTATATTCCCTATATCAAAATCTAGGCACTAATGCTCCTTCATGGACGTTGGACTTTGGTATAGTTCACATTTGAAGATCAGAATGGAGATTTTCCTATAAGAAATATGGAAATCTCTATATTTTGTATGAAAAAAGTGGTTCTTCATGTACTGCCACATGTTCCCTGTCCCTTACACGTGTGTGCCTGTGTTGCATGCGTGTGTGTGTGTGTGTGTGTGTGTGTGTGTGTGTGGGTCCTGCCCACTGCAGACACAGAGATGAAGGTGACATCACCTCATGTGATGATGAGATAGTCCTGAGATGTGGAGCAACCAGAAGATGAGGCACGAGGCATTCACAGACTAGGGGAGACTGGTCCATGCATCTCTGTGATGCCCCTGTCCAGGACAGGAATGAGGAAAGGATGACAGGTGACAATCTGGACAGGGACTCTTCAAATCTGCAGTTACATCAAGAGGCATAACCAAGCTCACAATTTCTGCTGTGTTGTGTGTTTGTATCAGTAAGCAGTGGTGGGGGGTTTTGAGGAGTCACCCAGAGGAAATAAATCAAGTGATGTGGGGATTTAAAACCACTGTCTGTGGATCCCTCAGTCTGTGGTGCATTGGCTACCCTGTGGAAATGCCGGACGAGGCTAGGACAGGGCCCCCGATTTTGAAGCGGCCAGGGTCCTTTGGAAAAAGGAAGAGACTGGAAGGAGGAGGATGGGAATGAGAGCCGGCTTCAATGCAGATTGTTCCACACAGGTGAGAAGGAGATTTGGGAAAGTCCTGGGCTACTGCTGCCTAGGATCAGCCTGTCAGCCAGCACACTCCCTCTCTAAGGGTGTTACATATTGGCACCATGTGAGACAAATGACATGCTAAGCTAGGCTCTCAGAGTGAACCCCCAGGCATCCTAGCAGAGACGGAGTGTGAGCGTGGAATCCGACGGGCACTTCCAGCTACCTGGCAGTGCAGAAAGGTGAGGAAAGCGCAGGTGTGGGGTGTGTGTGAGTGCCCCACTGCCAGGGTCTGTCAGCGAGGGAGGGAAGAGGGATGAAGCAAGGATGGCAGGGTGTTTGCATGAAGGGACCCTGGAACAGTGAGAGACAGGTTCCAGTTCAGAGCCCGCTGTATTTAGGCTCCAGGCATCAGTGAATAACAGTCATGAGGAAGACACCACATTGCTCGTTTAAAGATGTTCTGAGGTGAATTTCTTCCTTTTTCCGAGTGTGCTGCTGTACCCTGGATCCCTTGCCGAAAGGACAGGCAGGTAGAAAGGACCAGTGGGAAGTCAGTGACAATGGAAAGGAGCCATGAAACAGAATGGGGTGGATTCCCAGGCACAGAAGAGGGGGCGGGTCTACAGCCTCTTGGACACTCAGCGACAAAGATCTTTCTGTCCTTCTCAACTGTAGCAGCATTTTCCCCCCAAAATGACCAGGGGCATGAGCGTACCTTGCTTTTTATGTAAGCTTTGGTTGACTGATGGGACTGCAGCATAAGCAGATGCTATCTGCAGAGCTTGCCAGTTTAAAACATCACTATACTCTTCACAGAACGCTTGGATATCAGGACTATGCAAAGGATTGCTTCAGTTGATTCTTCGCTGTTCCCAACCCCACAGGGCTGGGTAGACAGGGTAGGCTGCAGTGTGTTCTCAACGTGGAGGCTGAACAAAAACAGCACCACTTTGAAAGGGCCTGTATACGCTAAATGGGCAGACTTCAATGCCTCTGGCACTGGTGTGTCATCGCCCTTAATGGAGACCTGTCCTTAACTTCTCCCTGACGCATTCAAGCACGTTTCAGGCAGTCACCTTATGCCAGCAATAGCATATCCTATTTCTCCCCCTGTCCAAAATGTGGCCAAGCCACTGTAATCCTGTGCAGTGTTCATGTCCACCAGGTGAGGGAGGGAGGGACGCCTGTCTCCTTCTGTGGTTCACCAGAGATCGCCTGTATTTGCCTCTAAATTTGAGAAAGCATTCCCCAGCTGTGTTAACTGACAAAGTCAGATCTCCCATGGGTGCAACTCACACAGGCGAATAGATTTGGCTTTATGCCTAGGTTAAGTGTCTTTTATGAGTGCTGGTGTCCAGAGAATGGCAGAGGGCAGCAGCACCAGACAGAGAGACAGAGACACACAAACACAAGCCCCTACTACACACAAAGAAAGATAGACAGGGAAACAGTGTGTGCCAAAAGCAGAGACAGAGACAGAGAGCTCTGTATGCTGTGGCTCTGGTGTCCCTGAGCAAACGAGCTCAACAATGTCAAACTGGGTCTGTACTCACTCTCCTATCATCCAGTCTGCATTGGCCTCTCTGCTCAGTGAAGGAAACTATTCAGCCACATTGCCCCCCTACCTTTCATGGGACACTTTGGGAGAGCACCCAGAGATTAAAGGTCCTGTGGGACACAGGAGTGTCCTTTTCAGATATAGAAGTGGGAATTCATGCTTTGAATTTCTGGAAGCCAAGGAAGTGGCAGCTTGCACCTGGGTTTTGCCAGATGGAAGACAGGCAATGGCCTGGAGGAGGACACTCAGTGAAGCAGAGGCATCATGTGGCTCGCTGGAGCCCTGGCAGCCGTGGGGTGGGGGTGTGGGAGGTGGGCGGGCATGGGCCTGGGGTAAGGGGTTGGGGGTGGGACAGAGGTGACTCCTTTTGGGCTAGGGGCCTGTCCATGGAGCGTGATGCCCACTACCCTCTCTGCCAATGGCTGAGATTGGGCCCAGCAGCCTGGGAGTGGTTCATAGCTCCAGCAGCCTCGAGGGCCCATTAGCCTGGGCAATCTGGTGGCCTGCGCAGCTTGCTCCAGGTGGTCCACCACCACATTCTTCAGTCTCAGGGCATCCCAGAAGGAGGCAGCTATGGCCACTGGGTGATGGCAGCAATTGCATCACCTGTGCAGGCCACCTGCTGTGCTGTCATGTCCAACCCCTTCACAGCTGCACCAGCTTGAGCCACAGCAGGCCACGTCCAGAGTGAGATGCTTCCAGAGGATGGCAGGAGCACCCCAGGGCTCTGGAACTTCTTAGCTGTGAGGCCAAGTTTTCAGGGGACGGAGGTCCTGGGTCCTGCCCTCATGGTGGGTGTGTCGGAGACCTTGTAGGCACCAGGTGGTGCACCAAACAAGGAGGTGGCTCTCTTCATTTTGGAGGCGATGAAAGGAAGGTGTGGCCCTGGAAGAGGGAGAGATGGTGGGAATCGGGCAAGAGGTCTGGCTGCTGGTGGAAGAAGACAGCACAGAAGAGGTGGAGGTGGTGGCGGATGTGGAACAGGAGCAGTTGTCCTCGCAGGAGCCAGAGGAGAAGCTGGAGGAGCAGAGCCAGGAACGTGCAAGGCCAGGAGATCCAAGTGATATACCGGCCGATGCTGAAGGGCCTGGAGTCACTGGCGGCCCTTCAGACAGTGAGTTTAGCTCTGGGAATGTGAAAGACCACAGGGCCTATGTTCGCTTCAGGTGGAACAACCATCAGAGGAGGGTCACTTGGCTCAGAGATGCGCCATCTTCCAGGGCACCGCAGGCTTCTGGCTTCCAAAACCTATCCTGACTGCTATTCCTCAGAGTCAGCTGCTCAGGAGGAGGAGAAGGACCAGGAGCAGGAATAGGAGTGGGGACAAGGGCACAGGCAAGGTGAGTGGTGGTTGAGGGAACTTGGTGCTGGGGATGTGGAGATCCAAAGATACAGCAGGAGCAGAATTCGGACATGGCCAAAACACCTGTAGGTGTCTGAGCTGTTGCTTTGGGTGACCCTTTTTGGCCTGCATCTGAAAAGGAGCAGTACCCAGGGGTGGGGATTCTATATCAGGAGTGACCAGAAACATTAGGCCAGAGTGGCATTCTCAGAAAGTTATTATTGTATTTGTGGATAATCCCGGGAAGTAACAGAGACAGTGCGAGTCCCACAACCTCCCCCCACCTCGGTCAGTCAGAGCCCCTGTAGTTGTTCCCACTAGTGCAGTGCAGAAGCAGGAGGTTTTCAACACCCAGGATGAAGGAAAGGGCTTCTCTCTGGTATGCTGTGAGTGCCAGACAATTCCAGACACATCCTTGTGAAGACACGGAGCAGGTCAGTGACCCAGGGCTTTCTTGTTAAACACACACACACACACACACAGAAAGACACACACACATACCCATACACAACACACACGCTTGCCCACAGACAAGGTGTGCCATGGGGACTGCAGTTCCTGATATTTTAAGCAGTGACATGCCACTACTCAACACACACCAGCCAGTCAGAGATCAGAAGTAGTCAGAAACAGACCCTCCCTTGGCGAATGCAGACAACTTCAGAAGCCAAAGACCACAGGGGACCAAGAGCCGTGAGCATGTTTGATGTTACGGCACTGGCTGGGGACATACATCAGTGGGGCGGGCAAGCAAGTGTGAGTGCCCAGAGTGCTTGCAGATGTCTGTTCCAGTGTCCCTGTGAAAAGCTGTTGCTGAGCCATGAAAGACACTGGGATTCTTGGCCTGGGGAGGAGAGGAATTCAATCCAGAGCCAGTGACAAGGTTTGATCACTCAGAGCTTTTGTGTAATCAAGTTTTATTAAAGTATAAAAGAGATAGAGAAAGATTCCGACATAGACATCAGAAGGGGGCAGAAAGAGTACCCCCCCACACACACACCGCTAGTCTTTAGCAGGAAGTTATATACCCACTAGCAGGCTGCTTTGCTGGTGGCTCAGAGGTTAAAGCGTCTGCCTGGAATTCAGGAGACTCAGGTTCGATCCCTGGGTCAGGAAGATCCCCTGGATAAGGAAATGGCAACCCACTTCAGTACTCTTGCCTGGAAAATCCCATGGACGGAGGAGCCTGGTAGGCTGCAGTCCATGGGGTCGCAAAGAGTCGGACATGACTGCGCGACTTCACTTTCTTTCACTTAGCAGGCTGCTAATTAGAGAAAGGAAATGTCTCAACACTCAGAGAGTGGCACCAGGTCCCTCACCTACAACATTTATCTTGAGATAACATTGGTACAAGGTGAGCCATCCTAGGCCATAAAAGGATTGACAATAATCTTGAAGAAAGGCAGGTTTCTAAGCAAATACATAGTCTTAATAACAGAGTAGGAGAACAATTGTATGAGTAAAACATACTGGTTTTTTGAGGCCTTGTCTGTTCTGAGTCTTAGGTGGAACCGATTTGAAGAAAGACAGAGTCTAGGGTAAATGCATAGTTCATTAACATAGCTTAAGAAAAACATTTCCATAAGAAAAATGCATTGGTTGGCTCAAGGTTTGAGAAAAGTTAAGTTCAGATGGAACCAGATGTCATCATGGCAACACAGAATTTTTAAAGAAGCCTCCTTTTAATTTTGTATGCTGCTGCTGCTGCTAATTCACTTCAGTGGTGTCGAACTCTGCGACCCCATAGACAGCAGCCCACCAGGCTCCTCCGTCCCTGGAATATCCAGGCAAGAATACTGGAGTGGGTTGCCATTTCCTTCTCCAATGCATGAAAGTAAAAGTGAAGTCACTCAGTCATGTCCTACTCCTAGGATCCCATGGATTGCAACCTACCAGGCTCCTCCGTCCATGGGATTTTCCAGGCAAGAGTACTGGAGTGGGTTGCCATTGCCTTATCCCACAATAAACCATAATTGTGTAAAATAACCTAATTTGTATACTTTTCCTAAGTAAAGTCTATATTTTCTATAGAGAAGGGAAAATCTGACACATGCAGTTTGTTTCCTCCTGCCCCTTAAGAGAGAGAGAAAAATGTCTGTCACTTGCAGCCTATTTCCTCCATTTACAGGCCCCTAGCCTTCCTGCCTCTTATCCTCTCACTTGTTCCTTCCCAGACTAGCCCTGTTGCTTGTGGCTCTACCTGGCCCTGCATGTGGCATGACTGGCTCCTTGACCTGCAGCAGATTGTAAACAACCACCAACTATCCATCATGATAAGTGAACAAGTTGAAGTCTTGCTTAGCTACATGATCAATTTGAAGGTCAGTGAGGGAGAATGAGGAAAGGTGGGTAGGGGAGCTGGGAAGGGAAGTGGGGGATCATCTTATGTGGTGTGAGCACTTGGAGTGGAGAAGCAGAAGCTGTTGCTCCTGCCCTTCAGGCAAGCTATGGACCCTAGAAACTTGCACATTTCCCCTCCTCCTGGTCCTGTCAGGTGCAGGAACTGAGGCATCCCTGGTCCTGCTACATGCTGCTAAGTTTCTTTTCGGAGCAAACCCTACTTCAGAAACACATTCATCATTAAGAAGTACTACCTTGACATCATTGGTACAACCTGCCTCCCAGGGTGGTGTGGGTGGGTGGGGAAGGGAGTGGATGATCCTCCTGCGTGATCCTTCCCTGCCTCCCTTGTCTTCCTCCAGGATACATGCCATGTTATTCCACTCCAGTCCACTGGTTCTGGGTTTATAAACGGGAAGCTCCAAGCCGCAGGCTGGAAACCAGCAGTCTTAACTTCCTCAACTGGTTGTTGGATCACAACAGCCCAGGATCAAACAGGATTTCTGAGATGGGGTTACTCTGGGCCTCTGCAGAATTGACGATTTGTGTTGGGGTTCTTCAATGTTCATGAAGGGTTCAGGTCCTGGTGAGCCCCATGCTGACCTTGTTCATGTTTCCAGCAGATAATCAGCAAAGACTGTGGCTCAACCTCCTGCAGTACTTCCCATAGAGGTAGATTCTGCCATGAGAGGTTACTGACAGAAACACAGGTTGTGAGGGGATCAAAGGTGGGCCCTGAAAGGACAGCCATGTAGAGGCTTGGACACTCTCCTTTCCCAAATGAGGATGCTTGGGCTCATGCAGGCTGGATGTGGAGCCTGGATTTGGGTCATACTGGTAGCAAGTGACAAGCTGAGATTGGAGGCTTGGGGATTTCATGTGTTCAAGTCTCACTCGAAGAAGCTGTGATCACAAGATGAGAGTCCTAGGTGATTCTGATAGAGACAGGGTGAATCAAGCACCTTTGTCAGAATCATCTTTCCCCAGGTTGAGCCTCTCCAAAGCCTCCTGCTGCTCACTGAGTTTGAGATTCCCCTGGGCACTTAAGTCCCGACCTTCCTCCTGGAAAGCACCACCAGTTAGAATAGGTTTCTTTCCACTGTGCCTTGATACTTTTGTGCTGGCTTTGGGGTCTTCTGTGAATTTCCACATCCATCGATTGGCCTCTCACCACCACCACAAAGCCAGAAACGACTTAAGGCTGGCTGGTGATAATACTGAACAGCTGGGGGAAGAAATGGACAGGGATCCCCAAAGGGCAGGACATGGAGCCTACTGACATCATCTCCCATATTGCTGGACACAGGCATCTTCAGCTACTGAAACACCTGTGTTCCCTGTTTGTGTTTGTGTCACTGTGTCTTCCTTGTATGTGTTTACACAAGTATGCTTATATCGCCTGTGTTTGCATGTTTTTCTGTGTGTGTGCATGTGCCTGGCCCACATCAAATGCAGAGATGATGGTGACAGAACATGAGACTTGGAGGAACAAGAAGAGGAGGCATGAGGCATCCACAGGCTCGGGGAGACTGGTCAGTGTATCTCTGGCCGCCCCTGTCCAAAAGAGGAACGAGGAAGGATGGCCAGTGACATCTCCAGACAGAGGTTCCACAAATCTACAATTACATCAAGAGAGATAAACAGGCTCACAGTTTCTGCTCTGTTGACCTATTTTTTACTACCGGCCTTTTTCCATGACTGATCTTAACTGGAAACAGCACATGCCTTCATACTCTGAAAAGCTCCAAGAGGTGATTGGTCTCTTAGAATCCATCCTCCAGACACAGAGCCCACCTGGGGAGACTGCCTGCAGCATCTCCTCACCCTATTCAATACAGAGGAATGAGGATGAGTCATGACAAAGGCTAGAAAATAGCTCCAGGCCAGTGCCCCAGGTGGCCAATTAGATGTGGAGAAATGGGCTTGGGAGAACTTCCCAGAGGAAGAGCCTCGCTGGTACCCCAATATGGAGGGGGGAAGAAACCAGTTGGAGAGATATCCACAGGTCCTCTCTTGTACAGGGGATAAAAGATGAGGCTAAGAAGCCTGCTAACATGGCTAAGACCACTGAGGTGCTACATGAACCAGATGAAAGTCTGGCTGATTTCTACAAAAGGCTGTTTGAGGCCTTCTGAGTTTTCACCCCTTTTGATCCTGAAACCACTGAAAATCAACGGATGATAAATTCAGCCTTTGAGGGACAGGCCCAAGCGGACATGTGGAAAAAAAAAATGACAGAAGTTAAAAGGTTTGCAGGTAAAAATGCCACAGAACTGCTTTGCCAACAAAGTCTTTGTCAATCACAACTAAACAGCAAAAAGAGGATGAAGCAAAAAGTTGCACCCTTGGCAGCATCCCTGTCAAAGCGTGCAGTCTTGTTGGGATCACACCATAAGGCAAGGGGTCCAGATCCAATAAGAACAATTCCCCTCAGCCACGATCAGTGTGCCTATTGCAAGGCAAAGGGACACTGGATAAATGAGTACCGCAGTCGCCCTGAGAAGAAAACCAAAGCAACAGGCCCACTGAGCTGGTATCAACCCAAGCCACCCAGCACTAATTTGATCGGGCTACCTCAAGCAGAATCCAACTAGAGGGGAATGGACTCTCTCCAACTGGGTCCCTGAGATCCCATGGTCAGAATTCAAGTAGGGGGCCATCCAATGGACTTTATGTTGGACACTGGTGCTGAGCATTCCGTGGTCACCCAGGATATAGCCCCCTTATCTGGAAAATAAACTATCACATCACTGGGGGCACAGGTGCCCAGACCAGCAGGCCATTTTGAAGTCCTTGACAATGCTGACTGGGAGCCATGAGGTAGAGCACGAGTTCCTCCCCTTGCCCAACTGCCCTATTGCCTTTGTTGGGAAGAGACCTGCTTGCTAAGATGAGGGCCCAGATTTCATTTTCTGCTGATGGGTAACCTCTTCTAAAGCTAGCAGGCCCACCCTCCTCCTTGATTATGACTCTTGCTGTAAGGTGAGAAGAAGAATGGCGCTTGTATTCCTCCCTTCCAAGAAAAGGGACCATTCCTCCGGAATCAGAGACTGAGTACCCACCAGTTTCAGCTGAGGAAAATGCTCTGGGCCTGGAAAAACCTCTTGGTCCCATCCTGATTGATCTGAAACCAGGAGTTCAGCCTGTAAAACTATAACAGTATCTGATTCCCCAGTAGGCCTGCCTGGGAATCCAGGCTCATTTATATAGACTACTCCAACACGGACTTCTGATTAAATGCCAGTCACCCTGGAACACCCCACTACTACCCGTGAAGAAGCCAGGGACACATGGCTATCACCCGGTTTAGAACTTAAGAGCTGTAAATGAGGCAACAATTACTCTGCATCCAGCAGTGCCTAAACTGCACACCCTATTAGGACTGATCCCTTCCACAGCTGAACGGCTTACTTGCTCGTACTTGAAAGATGCCTTCTTCTGCCTCCAGCTTGCACCTGTCAGTCAACCACTATTTGCCCCTGAATGGGAAAACTCACATATGGGAAACAAGGAACAGCTCTCCTGGACGAGGCCTCCGCTGGGTTTCAAGAACTCCCCTATTCTTTTCAGCGGAGCTTTGGCCACTGACTTTGTGAAATTTCCTGGACAGGAGTTAGACTGTGTCTTGCTGAAATAGGTCATTGAGCACAACACAGGCTGGATGCCTAGAAGGAACAAAGGAACTTGTCTCCTTGTTAATGGAAGCTGGGTTCTGGGTATCAAAGAAAAATGTACAAATCTGTGAAAGACAACTCAAATATCTAGGTTTTAACATCATCTGGGGCCAGCGAATGCTGGGAACTGAAAGTAAACAAGCAGTTTGTGCCAATGCTGCCCATATTACTCACCAGAAGGTCCACAAGCTCCTGGGAGCAGCAGGATTCTGCAGGATATGGATCTCTGTATTTTCAGACCTGGCCAGACCCCTACATGAGGCCCTGGAACGAGAAGAAAAGGCTCCCCTTGAATGGGAGCCAAGAGGCAGCATTTCAAACAATAAGGCCAAAGTCTCTGATGCTTCTGCCCTAGAGCTTCCCAATATAACCAGAGCATTCAATCTCTGTGGTCATGAAAAGTACAAAATGGCCTTGAGAGTCTTGACCCAAAAATTCAGGCTTAGGCAAAGGCCAGTGGCCACTTGTCTAAATAGATGGCCACCCTACCTCCAAGCAATAGCAGCCACTACCTTACTAGTGAGCGAAGTTGACAAATTAATGTTGGGGCAAAACCTCAATGTTAAGGCCATACACTCAGTTGTAACCCTAATGGATAGCAGATGCCACCACTGGCTCACACATGCACGGATAACTCAGTATCAAGGCTTACTTTGAGAACATCCACGGTACAACTGCAAGTTGTATGAACTCTAAAACCAGCTATCTTTCTACCAAAAGAAGCAGAGCCCTTGGAACACGATTGCTTGGAATTACTAGATGAAGTATTTTCTAACAGACCAGACCTGATTGACAAGCCAGTCCACAACCCAGACCTGGTCCTATATACTGATGGTAGCAGCTACATGGAAAACAGAAAGAAGATGGCTGGGTATGCTGTAGTGTCTGAATCTGAAGTGAAGGAAGGAGAGGTGCTTCCTCAAGGATGGTCAGCACAGAGAGTGGAGATATAGGCATTAATCAGAGCCCTCGAACTCAGCTGAGAGCAGCAAGTCAATACCTATACAGACTTGTGGTATGCTTTTGCTACTCTACATGTCCACAGAGCCTTATACAAGGAAAGAGGACTCCTTACAGCAGGAGGGAAAGGGATCAAAACCCAAGTCAAAATCCTGAAACTTCTAGAAGTAGTATGGGAACAAAAGGAATTGGCAGTTGTCTACTGCAAAGGCCACCATAAGGGAGGTGACCCAGTGGCCAAAGGGAACCGTCAAGCTGATGCAGCCACCAAGGAGGCTTCCCCTGGGTCAAATAGAAAGTCCTGCTAGTCTTGGAGTTACCAGCTGCCCCCAGGTACTTTCCTGAGGAGGAAAAATGGATAAAAACGGAAGGGGGAACCAAGGCCAAGATGTGATGGTGGCTCACACAAGACCACAAGTCTATGTTCTGGCACAATTTGCCTACAAGCTGTTGCACCAGCAACATTAACATTATCTCCACTCTCTGTGCTGACCATCCTTGAGGAAGCACCTCTCCTTCCTTCACTTCAGATTCAGACACTACAGCCTACCCAACCATCTTTCTGTTTTCCATGTAGCTGCTACCATCAGTATATAGGACCAGGTCTGGGTTGTGGACTGGCTTGTCAATCAGGTCTGGTCTGTTAGAAAATACTTCATCTAGTAATTCCAATATGGGCAAGACTGCCTTAGAGACTTTGCTAGGCCCATACTACCTCCTTGCACACCTCCCCGCACTCTGTTCTTCTGTCTCCCAGAGATGTGTAATCTGTTTATAAAATAATGCTCACCAGGGGCCTAGTAGGTCAGCAGGGACACAATATTGTAGACTATCCCCCTTTGAGGATATGGAAGCAGGTTTCACTGAAATCACTCCAAATCAAGGATTTAGATACCTTTTAGTTTTCATCTGCACCTTTTCAGGCTGGGTGGAAGCCTTTCCTACTTGAACTGAAAAAGCAAGACAAGTAACCAAGGCACTCCTGAAAGACGTTGTCCCCAGATACAGAATACCTCTGGCCATAGGATCTAACAATGGACTGGCATTTGTTGCTTATGCAGAACAAGAGGTGGCAAAGGCTTTCAAAACCCAGTGGACATTGCATACCACCTACCATTCCCAGAGCTCAGGGAAAGTAGAACGCATGAATCAAACCCTCAAACAAACCGTAGCAAAACATTGCCAGCTTATCTTGGGTAGGCATGTTGCCTGCAGCCCTCTTAAAAGTGAGGAGTTTGCCCTGGGCAGAGATAGGGTTTTCGCAGTTTGAAATCCTTTATGGATGACCACCCTCGCTAGTCAACTTAAGGGGAGACACCAGAGAGCTGGGGAACTTGGACTTATATAGGCAGGGTTATGCCACACAATCTCTCAAATACATACATGGATAATTGATAGAATACCCATTTCTTTAGGCATAACAGTACATCCTCACCAACCAGGGGACTGAGTATGGGTAAAGAAAGGATTGCAAAAAAGAGCCTTTAAAACACATGTGGAAAGGGCCCTATTCTTTAAACTTAACTACCCCACTGATCTCAAGGTGGCAGGAATAGACACTTGGATCCATTACTCCAGAGTCAAACCTGCAAGGCTGACTAATAGTCAAGAGAATTGGGCAACGACCCTTAGTCTGGAGGAACCCCTGAGCCTGACCTCGCTGAGAAGGAAACATCCACCCCATAGCCCCACTCTGGCCACACTGGAAGCTGGTCAATAAAAGCACGGCTGAAGCTTGAGGAACCAATAAGACCGACAAAAGGCAGATGTATTGGTTATTAATTGGTCTGGGACTCCACCTATTCATCTTATTTGGAATAGGGCTTTACTCTCTACCCCAGAGTGGACTTGTATCCAAAAACTCTCTCTGTTTTGCCTACTTCTTCATAGTTCCTGTTTTTTGGAGTCTCTTCCTACTGTGATCAACTTAGTTATGAAAATAGTGTATTTTTGCCTTACAGTTCTGTTAAGTTGTAAAATCCCCTCCTCATCTAAGAGTCAGGATGACCGTTCGGAATGTATGGAGTCTTTCTACTATGAGGGTAAATGGCCCAAGGATTCACTGAGTACACATACAAACCAACCGCATGTTATAGTTCAGCTTTCCCATGGAGTAGGGAAGGGAAGCATTACTGGGGGAGGGGGGGAGGGGGGGAGGGGGGGCGGGAATTAGAGCCCACAGTGTGAATGGTCTAACGTGCTATGGCACCCCAAGACAGATGGCCTGCTGGACTAGACAGACTTATTTTGGGATGTCAGATGAGGGGCGGGGTGTGGCAGGCAAGATCAGGCTAGGAAAAGACCAGCCCAAGAGGTGGTCAGATGGTTAAAAGCCCAAGTAACCAAGCCAGACCCATTGGCATCACATCCAAAGACTTGATCTTTTTCCTTCTCTTATATTTCTTAACTCTTTAAGTTCCTTTAACTTTTGTTTTAAAGCTGATTTGCTGGTTCTGAATTCTCTTAACTTTTGCTTGTCTGAAAAGCGTTTGATTTCTCCATCAATTTTGAATGAGATACTTGCTGGGTACAATAAGCTTGGTTGTAAATTTTTCCCTTTCAGTACTTTAAATATGTCCTGCCATTGTCTTCTGGCCTGCAGAGTTTCTGCTGAAAGATCAGCTGTTAAGTGTATGGGGTTTCCCTTTTATGTTACTCGTTGCTTCTCCCTTGCTGCTTTTAATAGTCTTTCTTTGTGTTTAGTCTTTGTTACTTAGATTAGTATGTGTCTTGGTGTGTTTCTCCTTGGGTTTACACTGTATGTAACTCTTCATGGCTCTTGGACTTTATTGTCTATTTCCTTTTTCATGTTGGAAAAATTTTCAACTATAATCTTTTATAAATTTTTCTAATACCCTTTTTTCTTCTCTTCTTCTGGGACCCCTATAATTAAAATATTGGTGTGTTTGATATTTTCCCAGAGGTCTCTGAGACTATCCTCAGTTATTTTCATTCTGTTAATTTTTTTCTGCTCTTCATAAGTTTTCCCAACATTTTATCTTCCAGCTCACTGATTTGTTCTTCTGCTTCAGATATTCTGCTATTGATTCCTTTGTTTTAAAGTCTATTTTATCTGATATGAGTATTGCCACTCCTGCTTTCCTTTGATCTCTATTTGCGTGGAATATCTTTTTCCAGCCTGTCACTTTCAGTCTGTATGTGTTCCTTGTTTGGACATGGGTCTTTTATAGACGTGGGTCTTGTTTTTGAATCCCTTCAGCAAGTCTTTGTCTTTTGGTTGGGGCATTCAACCCACTTACGTTTAAGGTAATTTTTTTTTTTTTCCTTTTCAACAAGAACTTTATTGAACTGTGTATTTGCTGTTTTGTTAACCACTACCTTTTACCATTTTCCAAGCAACTTCATAATTCCATATTCCTAAAACTTTTTACCTTTTTTAAAAAATATAAATTTATTTATTTTAATTGGAGGCTAATTACAATATTGCATTGGTTTTGCCCTACATCAACATGAATCCACCACGGGTGTACACATGTTCCCCATTCTGAACCCCCCTCCCACCTCCCTCCCCATACCATCCCTCTGGGTAATCCCAGTGCACCAGCTCCAAGCATCCTGTATCGTGCATTGAACCTGGACTGGCGATTCATTTCTTATATGATATTATACATGTTTCAATGCCATTCTCCCAAACCATCCCACCCTCTCCCTCTCCCACAGAGCCCAAAAAACTGTTCTATACATCTGTGTCTCTTTTGCTGTCTTGCATACAGGGTTATCATTACCATCTTTCTAAATTTCATATGTATGCATTAGTATACTGTATTGGTGTTTTTCTTTCTGGCTTACTTCCCTCTGTATAATAGGCTCCAGTTTCATCCACCTCATTAGAACTGATTCAAATGTATTCATTTTAATGGCTGAGTATCACTGCAGATGGTCACTGCAGCCATGAAATTAAAAGACACTTACTCCTTGGAAGGAAAGTTATGACTAACCTAGATAGCATATTCAAAAGCAGAGACATTACTTTGCCAACAAAGGTCCGTCTAGTCAAGGCTATGGTTTTTTCTGTGGTCATGTATGGATGTGAGAGTTGGACTGTGAAGAAGGCTGAGCGCCGAAGAATTGATGCTTTTGAACTGTGGTGTTGGAGAAGACTCTTGAGAGTCCCTTGGACTGCAAGGAGACCAACCAGTCCATTCTGAAGGAGATCAGCCCTGGGATTTCTTTGGAGGGAATGATGCTGAAGCTGAAATTCCAGTACGTTGGCCACCTCATGCAAAGAGTTGACTCATTGGAAAAGACTCGGATGCTGGGAGGGATTGGGGGCAGGAGGAGAAGGGGACGGCAGAGGATGAGATGGCTGGATGGCATCACTGACTCGATGGACATGAGTCTGAGTGAACTCCAGCAGTTGGTGATGGACAGGGAGGCCTGGCATGCTGCAATTCATGGGGTCGCAAAGAGTCGGACATGACTGAGTGACTGAACTGAACTGAACTGAACTGAATACTACATTGTGTATATGTACCACAGCTTTCTTATCCATTCATCTGCTGATGGACATCTAGGTCGCTTCCATGTCCTGGCTATTATAAACAGTGCTGTGATGAACATTGGGGTACATGTGTCTCTTTCAATTCTGGTTTCCTTGGTGTGTATGACCAGCGGTGGGATTGCTGGGTAATAAGGCAGTTCTATTTCCAGTTTTTTAAGGAATCTTCACACTGTTCTCCATAGTGGCTGTACTAGTTTCCATTCCCACCAACAATGTAAGAGGGTTCCATTTTCTCTGCACCTTCTCCAGCATTTATTGCTTGTTGTCTTTTGGATTGCAGCCATTCTGACTGGCATAAAGTGGTGTCTTGTTGTGGTTTTTATTTGCATTTCTCTGATAATGAGTTATGTTGAGCATCTTTTCATGTGTTTGTTAGCCATCTGTACGTCTTTTTTGGAGAAATGTCTATTTAGTTCTTTGGCCCATTTTTTCATTGGGTCATTTATTTTTCTAGAATTGAGCTGCAGGAGTTGCTTGTATATTTTTGACATTAGTTCTTTGTCAGTTGCTTTATTTGCTATTATTTTCTCCCATTCTGAAGGCTGTCTTTTCAACTTGCTTAGAGTTTCCTTTGTTGTGCAGAAGCTTTTAATTTTAATTAGACCCCATTTGTTTATTTTTGCTTTTATTTCCAATATTCTGGGAGGTGGGTCATAGAGGATCCTGCTGTGATTTATGTCGGAGAGTGTTTTGCCTATATTCTCCACTAGGAGTTTTATAGTTTCTGGTCTTATGTTTAGATCTTTAATTCATATTGAGTTTATTTTTGTGTATGGTGTTAGAAAGTGTTCTATTTTCATTCTTTTACAAGTGATTGACCAGTTTTCCCAGCACCACTTGTTAAAGAGATCGTCTTTTCTCCATTGTATATTCTTGCCCCCTTCAAAGATAAGGTGCCCGTAGGTGTGTGGATTTATCTCTGGGCTTTCTATTTTGTTCCATTGATCTATATTTCTGCCATTGTGCCGGTACCATACTGTCTTGATGACTGTGGCGTTGTAGTAGAGCCTGAAGTCGGGCAGGTTGATTCCTCCAGTTCCATTCTTCTTTCTCAAGACTGCTTTGGCTATTCGAGGTTTTTTTGTATTTCCATACAAATTGTGAAATTATTTGTTCTAGCTCAGTGAAAAATACCATTGGTAGCTTGATAGGGATTGCATTGAATCTGTAGATTGCTTTGGGTAGTATACTCATTTTCACTATATTGATTCTTCCAATCCATGAACACAGTATATTTCTCCAACTATTAGTGTCCTCTTTGATTTCTTTCACCAGTGTTTTATAGTTTGCGATATATATAGGTCTTTAGTTTTTTTAGGTAGATATATTCCTAAGTATTTGATTTTTTTCATTGAAATGGTGAATGGAATTTTTTCCTTAATTTCTCTTTCTATTTTCTCATTATTATTGTATAGGAATGCAAAGGATTCCTGTGTGTTGATTTTATATCCTGCAACTTTACTATATTCAATGATTAGCTCTAGTAATTTTCCGGTGAAGTCTTTAGGGTTTTCTATGTAGAGGGTCATGTCATCTGCAAACAGTGAGCGTTTTACTTCTTCTTTTCCAATTTGGATTCATTTTATTTCTTTCTCTGCTCTGATTGCTGTGGTCAAAACTTCCAAAACTATGTTGAATAGTAGGGGTGAAAGTGGGCACCCTAGTCTTGTTCCTGACTTTAGGGGAAATGCATTCAATTTTTCATCATTGAGGATAATGTTTGCTCTGAGTTTGTCATATATAGCTTTTATTATGTTGAGGTATGTTCCTTCTATTCCTGCTTTCTGGAGAGTTTTTATCATAAATGGATGTTGAATTATGTCAAAGGCCTCCTCTGCACCTATTCAAATAATCATATGGATTTTATTTTTCAATTTGTTACTGTAGTGTATTACATTGATTGATTTGTGGATATTGAAGAATCCTTGCATCCCTGGGATAAAGCCACTTGGTCATGATGTATGATCTTTTTAATGTGTTGTTGGATTCTGATTGCTAGAATTTTGTTAGGGATTTTTGCATCTATGTTCATCAGTGATATTGCCCTGTAGTTTTCTTTTATTGTGGCATCTTTGTCAGGTTTTGGTATTAGGGTGATGGTGGCCTCATAGAATGAGTTTGGAAGTTTACCATCCTCTGAAAGTTAGCTCTTCTCTAAATTTTTGGTAGAATTCAGCTGTGAAGCCATCTGGACCTGGGCTTTTATTTGCTGGAAGCTTTCTAATTACAGGTTCAATTTCTGTGCTTGTAATGGGTCTGTTAAGATTTTCTATTTCTTCCTGGTTCAGTTTTGGAAAGTTGTACTTTTCTAAGGACTTTTCCATTTCTTCCAAGTTGTCCATTTTATTGGCATATAGTTGCTGATAGTAGTCTCTTATGATCCTTTGTATTTCTGTGTTGTCTGTTGTGATCTCTCCATTTTCATTTCTAATTTTATTGATTTGATTTTTCTCCCTTTGTTTCTTGATGAATCTGGCTAATGGTTTGTCAATTTTATTTATCATCTCAAAGAACCAGCTTTTGGCTTTGCTGATTTTTGCTCTGGTCTCTTTTGTTTCTTTTGCAATTGTTTCTGCCCTAATTTTTAAGATTTCTTTCCTTCTACCAACCGTGTGGTTCTTCATTTATTCCCTTTCTAGTTGCTTTACGTGTAGAGTTAGGTTATTTATTTGACTTTTTTCTTGTTTCTTGATGTATGCCTGTATTGCTATGAACTTAGCACTGCTTTTACAGTGTCCCACAGGTTTTGGGTTGTTGTGTTTACATTTTCACTCATTTCTATGCATATTTTGATTTTTTTTAATTTTTTCTGTGATTTGTTGGTTCTTTAGCAGCGTGTTTTTCAGCCTCCATATGTTGGAATTTTTAATAGTTTTTCTCCTGTAATTGAGATCTAATCTTACTGCATTGTGGTCAGAAAAGATGCTTGGAATGATTTCAATTTTTTTGAATTTACCAATGCTAGATTTATGGCTCAGGATGTGATCTATCCTGGAGAAGGTTCTGTGTGTGCTTGAAACAAAGGTGAAATTCATTGTTTTGGGGTGAAATGTCCTATAAATATCAATTAGGTGTAATTGGTCTATTGTATCATTTAAAGTTTGTGTTTACTTGTTAATTTTCTGTTTAGTTGATCTATCCATAGCTGTGAGTACGGTTTTAAAGTCTCCCACTATTATTGTGTTATTGTTAATTTCTCCTTTCATACTTGTTAGCATTTGTCTTACATATTGTGGTACTCCTATGTTGGGTGCATATATATTTATAATTGTTATATCTTCTTCTTGGATTGATCCTTTGATCATGATGTAGTGTCCTTCTTTGTCTCTTTTCACAGCCTTTCTTTTAAAGTCTATTTTATCTGCTATGAGTATTGCTACTCCTGTTTTCTTTTGTTCTCTATTTGTGTGGAATATCTTTTTCCAGCCCTTCACTTTCACTCTGTATATGTCCCCTGTTTTGAGGTGGGTCTCTTGTAGACAACATATCTAGGGGTCTTGTTTTTGTATCCATTCAGCCAGTCTTTGTCTTTTGGTTGGGGCATTCAACCCATTTACATTTAAAGTAATTACTGATAACTATGATCCCGTTGCCATTTACCTTATTGTTTTGGGTTCGAGTTTATACACCCTGTTTGTGGTTCCTGTCTAGAGAAGATCCTTTAGCATTTCTTGGATAGTTGGTTTGATGGTGCTGCATTCTCTCAGCTTTTGCTTGTCTGTAAAGCTTTTAATTTCTCCTTCATATTTGAATGAGATCCTTGCTACACACAGTAATCTGGGCTGTAGGTTATTTTCTTTCATCACTTTAAGTATGTCCTGCCGTTCCCTTCTGGCTTGAGGAGTTTCTATTGAAAGATCAGCTGTTATCCTTATGGGAATCCCCTTGTGTGTTATTTGTTGTTTTTTCCTTGCTGATTTTAATATTGGTTCTTTGTGTTTTATCTTTGTTAATTTCATTAATATGTGTCTTGGGGTGTTTTACCTTGGGTTTATCCTGTTTGGGACTCTCTGGGTTTCTTGGACTTGGGTGATTATTTCCTTCCCCATTTTAGGGAAATTTTCAACTATTATCTCCTCAAGTATTTTCTCATGGTCTTTCTTTTTGTCTTCTTCTTCTGAGACTCCTATGATTCAAATGTTGTGGCGTTTAACATTGTCCCAGAGGTCTCTGAGATTGTCCTAATTTCTTTTAATTCATTTTTCTTTTTTCCTCTCTGATTCATTTATTTCTACCATTCTGTCTTCTACCTCACTAATCCTATCTTCTGCCTACGTTATTCTACTATTTGCTGCCTCCAGAGTGTTTTTGATCTCATTTATTGCATTATTCATTATATATTGACTTCTTTTTATTTTTTCTAGGTCCTTGTTAAACCTTTCTTGCATCTTCTCAATCCTTGTCTCCAGGCTATTTATCTGTGATTCCATTTTGATTTCAAGATTTTTAGATCATTTTCACTGTCATTATTCAGAATTATTTATCAGATAGATTCCCTATCTCTTCCTCTTTTGTTTGGCTTGGTGGGCATTTATCCTGTTCCTTTACCTGCTGGGTATTCCTCTGTCTCTTCCTCTTGTTTATATTGTTGTGTTTGGGGTGGCCTTTCTATATTCTGGCACTTTGTGGAATTCTCTTTATTGTGGAGTTTTCTCGCTGTGGGTGGGGTTTTATGGGTGGCTTCTCAATGTTTATTGGTTAGGGACGCTCGTGTCGGTGTTCTGGTGAGTGGAGCTGGATTTCTTCTCTCTGGTGTGCAATGAATTGTCCAGTAATGAGTTATGAGAAGTCCATGGTTTTGAGTGACTTTGGGAAGCCTGTATATTAAAGCTCAGGGCTGTGTTCCTGTGTTGCTGGAGAATTTGCCTGATATGTGTTGCTCTGGAACTTGTTGGCCCTTGGGTGGTGCTCGGTTTCAGTGTAGATATGGAGGTGTTTGATGAGCTCCTGTCGATTACTGTTCCCTGGAGTCAGGAGTTTTCTGATATTCTCAAGATTTTGACTTAAGCCTCCTGTTTCTGATTTTCAGTCTTATTTTTACAGTAGCCTTAAGACTTCTCTTTCTATACAGCAGTGTTGATAAAACATCTAGGTTAAAGATGAAAAGTTTCTCCACAGTGAGAAACACACAGAGAGGTTTACAGAGTTACATGGAGACAAGAAGAGGGAGGAGGAAGATAGAGGTGACCAGACTGAGATGAGGTGGACTCAAAAGAGGAGAGAGCAAGCTATCCAGTATTCACTTCCTTATGTGTGATCCACAGTCTGGACCGCTCAGAGATGTTCATGGTGTTATACATAGGAGAGAAGAGGGAGGAAGGAGACAGAGGTGGCCAGGAGGATAAAGGGGGGAATGAAAAGGAGAGAGACAGATCCAGCTAGTAATTAGTTCCCTAAGTGTTCTCCACTGTCCAGAACACACAAAGAGATTCACAGAGTTGGGTAGAGAAGAGAAGGGGGAGGGAGGAGATAGAGGCGACCTGGTACAGAAAAAGGAGAGTCCAAAGGGGGAGAGAGTGGTGAAGCCAGTAATCTCGCTCCCAAGTAAAAATGGGTACTGAAGATTGGGTTCGTAAAGGTACAAAAGTGATAACAAATACCAAAAAGCAAAGATTAAAAATCTAGAGTAGAGGTTGGATTTTCAAAAATACAATATTAAAGAAAAAAAAAAACAAAGTCACAAAAATTATAATATATATATATATATATATATGAAGTTTGCTTTAAAAAATAGGGTCTCTCTCTCTCTCATTTTTTTGCTATGAAATAGTAGCTTATAAAAATGAAAATTAAAGGAGTAATAGAGGACTTAAAAATTAAAAAAAAAATTAAAGAATGATAAAAAAAAAAAAATCCCATGGACGGAGGAGTCTAGTAGGCTGCAGTTCATGGGGTCGCTAGGAGTCGGACACGACTGAGCAACTTCACTTTCACTTTTCACTTTCATGCACTGGAGAAGGAAATGGCAACCCACTCCAGTGTTCTTGCCTGGAGAATCCCAGGGATGGGGGAGCCTGGTGAGCTGCCTTCTCTGGGGTCGCACAGAGTCGGACACTACTGAAGTGACTTAGCAGCAGTAGCAGCAGTAAAAATATATCTAGGACTTTCTCTGATGGTGTTGTGGGCAGTGTGAGGTCAGTTCATTTTCGAATAGTTCCTTGATCCGGCTTATATTTATCAAGATCTATAGGCCCCTTCCTATGTAGTTGGTACTAACTACAGGATTTTAATCTATTGTACCTCTCACTTCCAAGGAGGGTCCCTCTGTTTTAGCTTCTTCTGTTTGCTCCTCTCTTCAGTGTCTAATTTCCTCCTTGACACAAGGGGGCGGTTTTGGACACTTTTTTAGGCTCACTTGTTCAGTCGTGCTGTGGGGAGGGAGGGACTCTGCAAACCAATAACACTGGCATGTGATTGCAGTGTCTTGGCCACACTGGATATATTCTTTTCCTCTGGTCAGATACTCCTGTCCACTCTCAACTGATTTTCTGCATGCACTTCTGTGTCTGAGGATATATTCCTTATGTATCCATAGAGAGAGGTATACTCTACATCCACCTACTCCTCTGCCATCTTGTTCCCACTCTCTTGCCACCTCTTTTAATATCTTCTGTTTCTGTTAAGTCCATACCATTTCTGTCCTTTATTGTCCCCATCTTTACATGAAATGTTTTATTGGTATCTCTAATTTTCTTGAAGAGATCTCTAGTCTTTCCCATTCTATTATTTTCCTCTATTTATTTGCATTGATCACTGAGGAAGGCTTTCTTATCTTCCCTTGTTATTCTTTGGAACTCTTCATTCAATTAAGTATATCTTTCCCTTTCTCTTTTGCTTTTAGCTTCTCTTATTTTCTCAGCTATTTGTAAGGCCTCCTCAGACAACCATTTTGCCTTTTTGAATTTCTTTTTCTTGGGAATGGTCTTGATCCCTGCCTCCTGTACAATGTCAGGAACCTCCATCCATAGTTCTTCCAGCACTCTCTCTATCAGACCTAATCCCTGAAATCTATTTGTCACTTCCAATGTATAATCACAAGGTATTTGATTTAGGTCATGCCTGAATGGTCTAGTGGTTTCCCCTACTTTCTTCAATTTAAGTCTGAATTTGGCAATAAGGATTTCATGATCTGAGCCACAGTCAGCTCCCAGTCTTATTTTTGCTGACTGTATAAAGCTTCTTCATCTTTGGCTACAAAGAATATAATCAAACTGATTTCAGTCGATATTGACCATCTGGTGATATCCATGTGTAGTCTTCTCTTGTGTTGTTGGAAGAGAGTGTTTGCTATGACCAGTGAGTCCTCTTGGCAAAACTCTGTTAGCCTTTACTGTGCTTCATTTTGTACTCCAAGGCCAAATTTGCCTCTTACTCTAGGTATCTACTGACTTCCTACTTTTGTTTTCCAGTCCCTATAATGAAGAGTACATCTTTTGGGGGGTGTTAGTTCTAGAAAGTCTTGTAGGTCTTCACAGAAATGTTCATCTTCTTCACCATCACTGTGACTTAGATTACTGTGATACTGAATGATTTGCCTTGAAAATGAACAGAAATCATTCTGTCCTTTTTGAGATTGAATCCAAGTACTGCATTTCAGACTCTTTGGCTGACTATGAAGTCTACTCCATTTTTTTAAGGTATTCTTGTGCACAGTAGTAGATATAATAGTCATCTGAGTTAAAATCGCCCGTTCCAGTCCATTTTAGTTCATTGATTCCTTAAATGTCCATTCTTGCCATTTCGTGTGTGACCACTTCCAATTTACCTTGATTCATGGACCTAACATTCCAGGTTCCTAAGAAATATTTTTCTTTACAGCATTGGACTTTACTTCCATCACCAGTCACATCCTCAACTGCATTTTTTTTTTTTTTTTTGCTTTGGCTCTGTCTCTTCATTCTTTTATGCCATAGCAAATGTTTATATTAAAATTTTATGCTACATGTCATGGAAAGCCTTTGTAATATGATGACCAATATTTCCGGGTATCTCAGCAAAATTTCTGGTTTCTTTACCATATATACCATTCCATCTGGACATGTTCCTGTTCATCATGTTCTTAAGAGAAATATACCTAAGTGTGGTCTGACGATTACAGAGTAAATTTAGAGTTCTGTGCTCTGTATCTGTATTTCAGATTCTTATTTATTTACCTAAGAGATGCTGTGAAAGTGCTGCACTCAATATGCCAGCAAATTTGGAAAACTCAGCAGTGGCCACAGGACTGGAAAAGGTCAGTTTTCATTCCAATCCAAAAGAAAGGCAATGCCAAAGAATGCTCAAACTACCACATAGTTGCACACATCTCACAGGCTAGTAAAGTAATACTCAAAATTCTCCAAGTCAGGCTTCAGCAGTATGTGAACCGTAAACTTCCAGATGTTCAGGCTGGTTTTAGAAAAGGCAGAGGAGCCAGAGATCAGATTGCCAACATCCACTGAATCATTAAAAAAGCAAGAGAGTTCCAGAAAAACATCTATTTCTGCTTTATTGACTATGCCAAAGCCATTGACTGTGTGGATCACAATAAACTGAAAAATCTGAAAGAGATGGGAATACCACACCATCTGACCTGCCTCTTGAGAAACCTATATGCAGGTCAGGAAGCAACAGTTAGCACTGGACATGGAACAACAGACTGGTTCCAAATAGGAAAAGGAGTACGTCAAGGCTGTATATTGTCACCCTGCTTATTTAACTTCTATGCAGAGTACATCATGAGAAACGCTGGGCTGGAAGAAACACAAGCTAGAATCAAGATTTCCAGGAGAAATATCAATAACCTCAGATATGCATATGAAACCATCCTTATGGCAGAAAGTGAAGAGGGAATGAAAAGCCTCTTGATGAAAGTCAAAGTGGAGACTGAAAAAGTTGGCTTAAATTTCAACATTCAGAAAATGAAGATCTTGGCATCCGGTCCCATCACTTCATGGGAAATAGATGGGGAAACAGTGGAAACAGTGTCAGACTTTATTTTTGGGGGCTCCAAAATCACTGCAGATGGTGACTGCAGCCATGAAATTAAAAGACACTTACTCCTGGGAAGAAAAGTTATGACCAACCTAGATAGCATGTTGAAAAGCAGAGACATTACTGTGCCAACAAAGGTCCATCTAGTCAAGGCTATGGTTTTTCCAGTGGTCATGTATGGATGTGAGAGTCGGACTGTGAAGAAAGCTGAGTGCCGAAGAATTGATGCTTTTGAACTGTGGTGTTGGAGAAGACTCTTGAGAGTCCCTTGGCCTGCAAGGAGATCCAACCAGTCCCTTCTGAAGGAGATCAGCCCTGGGATTTCTTTGGAGGGAATGATGCTGAAGCTGAAATTCCAGTACTTTGGCCACCTCATGCGAAGAGTTGACTCATTGGAAAAGACTCTGATGCTGGGTGGGATTGGGGGCAGGAGGAGAAGGGGACGATGGAAGATGAGATGGCTGGATGGCATCACTGACTCGATGGACATGAGTCTGAGTGAACTCCGGGTGTTGGTGATGGACAGGGAGGCCTGGCGTGCTGTGATTCATTCGGTTGCAAAGAGTTGGACACGACTGAGCGACTGAACTGAACTGAACTGAAGATCTCATCGGTTATTTCTGTAGTCATATTCAACTGTTGATGTGAAAAATCATAGAAAGTTAGAATTTCAGTGAACCACCAAAATATTTAATCCAATCTCCCTAGTTTGCAAATAAAAAGACCGAAACTCAGAAAATAAAATTACAGTAAAATCCTGAAACAATTTTCATACTGTTATAAATATCTCACTGTATTTTGTTCCTATTTTATTAGAAGTATAAAATTTCTTCTTAGTAGCTTTGGTCTTTTTTTTTCCAGGCTGTTAAGAGATTTTTGCTCATTGAATATGTCAAATAATATATTTGACCATCTCTGAACTTCACTGCATATCTGAATCACCATTTCTTCACCCAGTCAATCTTTCACAAAAACTTTAAAATAGAATAGGATAGAAGACCTCATTGCTACACCATGAGAACTGTTCCTCTAGTAAGACCTTCATGCCTTTACTATCTGTCTGTTTAACTAGTTACAGATATTTCCCTGTCTTATTGATTTGCTTTTTCATGTTATGGGGCTTCCCTGATAGCTCAGTTGGTAAAGAATGTGCTTGCAGTGCAGGAGACCCTGATTTGATTCCTGGGTCAGAAAGATCCACTGGAGAAGGGATAGGCTACACAATCCATTATTCTTGGGCTTCCTTTGTGATTCAGCTGGTAAAGAATATGCTTGCAATGTGGGAGATCTGGGTTTGATCCCTGGGTTTGGAAGATCCCCTGGAGAAGAAAAAGGCTACTCACTCCAGTATTCTTGCCTGGAGAATTCTATGGACTGTATAGTTTATGGGGTCACAAAGAGTCAGATACGACTGAGTGACTTTCACTTCACTCCTCATGTTATACCATCAACAGGCTAATTTCTTCACTGTATTCCACAATCCAGTAATTTCAACTCTGACTGCACATTCTGTTTGCTTAGCTTGGAATAACTTCACTCATCTATTAATTTCTTTATCCTTTAAGGCCTCTTTGTAGATTTCCTGGATGGCTTAAATCCCCAGTGACTTCTCTTTTTAAGGGAAGCCCCTCTCCATTTCTGAAGTATATTACTTAATATATGTTTATATTTTCTTTTGTATTCTCTAATCATTTTCTATATGAGCATTGTATCGTTAACATTTTTTAATGGCACTGAGTTGACTAGCCTTGCATTACAAATTATTATCTGACCACTAAAAACTATAGCTAACTTCATACGCAGTGATGAAATGCTGAAAGCATTTACTCTAAGATCAAAAACAAGACAAGAATGTCCTCTTTCAGGCTTTCCTGGTGGCTCAGTGGTAAAGAATCTACTTGCTTCAATCCCTGGTCTGGGAAGATCCCATATGCCATGGAGCAAATTAGTCCATGGCACCATAACTAATGAGCCTGTGCTCTAGAGCCCATACCCTGCAACAAGAGAAACTCACATAATGAGACGTGACTAGAAAATAGTCCCTGATTGCTGCAACTAGATAAAAGCCTGGGCAGCAATGTGACCTAGCACAGCCAAAAATATAGATAAATAAATAAATAAAATTATTAAAAAGAATGTCCTTTTCACCATTTTTATTCAACATACTATTGGAAGTCCTAGTGACAGCAATCAGGCAAGAAATAAAAATAAAAAGAATCCAAATTTGAAAGGAAAAGTAAAACTGTAACTGTAAATGGCATACTACTACATATAGATAATCCTAAAGATACCACCAAAACTACGATAACTCATCAAAGACTTTGGTAAAGTTTCAAGATACAAAACTAATGTACAGACATCTATTGTGTCTATATATTATTAACAAATTAACAGAAAGATGAAGAAAAAGAACTCCTTTTAGAGCTGTATCAAAAAGAATAGCAATCAGAGCAGAAAAAGAAATAAAAGGAATCCAGATTGGAAAAGAAGTAAAACTCTCACTGTTTGCAGATGACATGATCCTCTACATAGAAAACCCTAAAGACTCCACCAGAAAATTACTAGAGCTAATCAATGAATATAGTAAATTTTCAAGATGTAAAATCAACACACAAAAATCTCTTGCATTCCCTTGCACTAATAATGTGAAAATAGAAAGAGAAATTAAGGAAATAATTCCATTCACCATTGCAACGAAAAGAATAAAATACTTAGGAATATATCTACCTAAAGAAACAAAAGACCTATATAGAAAACTATAAAACACTGCTGAAAGAAATCAAAGAGGACACTAATAGATGGAGAAATATACCGTTTCCATGGATCAGAAAAATAAAGATAGTGAAAATGAGTATTCTACCCAAAGCAATCTATAGATTCAATGCAATCCCTATCAAGCTACCAACGGCATTTTTCACAGAGCTAGAACAAATAATTTCACAATTTGTTCAGTTCAGTTCAGTTCAGTCACTTAGTCGTGTCCAACTCTTTGCGACCCCATGAATCACAGCACGCCAGGCCTCCCTGTCCATGACAAACTCCCGGAGTTCACTAAGACTCACATCCATCGAGTCAGTGATGCCATCCAGCCATCTCATCCTCTGTTGTCCCCTTCTCCTCCTGCCCTCAATCCCTCCCAGCATCAGAGTCTTTTCCAATGAGTCAGCTCTTCGCATGAGGTGGCCAAAGTACTGGAGTATCAGCTTTAGCATCATTCCCTCCAAAGAAATCCCAGGGCTGATCTCCTTCAGAATGGACTGGTTGGATCTCCTTGCAGGCCAAGGGACTCTCAAGAGTCTTCTCCAACACCACAGTTCAAAAGCATCAATTCTTCGGTGCTCAGCCTTCTTCACAGTCCAACTCTCACATCCATATATGACCACAGGAAAAACCATAGCCTTGACTAGACGGATCTTTGTTGGCAAAGTAATGTCTCTGCTTTTGAATATGCTATCTAGGTTGGTCATAACTTTCCTTCCAAGGAGTAAGCATCTTTTAATTTCATGGCTGCAATCACTATCTGCAGTGATTTTGGAGCCTAAAGAAATAAAGTATGACACTGTTTCCACTGTTTCCCCATCTATTTCCCATGAAGTGATGGGACCAGATACCATGATCTACATTTTCTGAATGTTGAGCTTTAAGCCAACTTTTTCACTCTCCACTTTCACTTTCACCAAGAGGCTTTTCAGTCCCTCTTCACTTTCTGCCATAAGGATGGTGTCATCTGCATATCTGAGGTTATTGTTATTTCTCCCAGCAATCTTGATTCCAGCCTGTGCTTCCTCCAGTCCAGCGTTTCTCATGATGTACTCTTCATATAAGTTAAATAAGCAGGGTGATAATATACAGCCTTGACGAACTCCTTTCCCTATTTGGAACCAGTCTGTTGTTCCATGTCCAGTTCTAACTGTTGCTTCCTTACCTGCGTACAGATTTCTCAAGAGGCAGATCAGGTGGTCTGGTATTCCCATCTCTTTAAGAATTACAATTTGTATGAAAATACAAAAAACCTCAAATAGCCAAAGCAATCTTGAGAAAGAAGAATGGAACTGGAGAAATCAACCTGCATGACTTCAGGCTCTACTACAAAGCCACAGTCATCAAGACAGTATGGTACTGGCACAAAGACAGAAATATAGATCAAGGGAACAAAATAGAAAGCCCAGAGATAAACCCAGGCACCTATGGACACCTTATCTTTGACAAAGGAGGCAAGAATATAAAATGGAGAAAAGACTATCTCTTTAACAAGTGGTGCTGGGAAAACTGATCAACCACTTGTAAAAGAATGAAACTAGAACACTTTCTAACACCATACAGAAAATAAACTCAAAATGGATTAAAGATCTAAAAATAAGACCAGAAACTGTAAAACTCTTAGAGGAGAACATAGTCAAAACACTCTCCAACGTATATCACAGCTGAATCCTCTATGACCCACCTCCCAGAATATTGGAAATAAAAGCAAAAATAAACAAATGGGATCTAATTAAAATTAAAAGGTTCTGCACAACAAAAGAAACTATAAGCAAGGTGAAAAGACAGCCTTAAGAATGGGAGAAAATAATAGCAAATGAAGCAACTGACAAAGAACTAATCTCAAAAATATACAAGCAACTTCTGCAGCTCAATTCCAGAAAAATAAATGACCCAATCAAAAAATGGGCCAAAGAACTAAACAGATATTTATCCAAAGAAGATTTACAGATGCCTAACAAACACATGAAAAGATGCTCAACATCACTCATTATCAGAGAAATGCAAATCAAAACCACAATGAGGTACCACTTAACGCCAGTCAGAATGGCTACTATCCAAAAGTCTACAAGCAATAAATACGGAGAAAAGGCAATCCCCTTACACTGTTGGTGAGAATGAAAACTAGTACAGCCACTATGGAGAACAGTGTGGAGATTTCTTAAAAAACTGGAAGTAGAACTGCCTTATGACCCAGCAATCCCACTACTGGGCATACACACCGAGGAAGCCACAACTGAAAGAGACACGTGTACCCCACTGTTCATCACAGCACTGTTTATAATAGCCAGGACATGGAAGCAACCTAGATGTCCATCAGCAGATGAATGGATAAGAAAGCTGTGGTACATATACACAGTGGAGTATTACTCAACCATTAAAAAGAATACATTTGAATCAGTTCTAATGAGGTGGATGAAACTGGAGCCTATTATACAAAGTGAAGTAAGCCAGAAAGAAAAAAACACCAATACAGTATACTAACACATATATGTGGAATTTAGAAAGATGGTACTGATAACCCTGTATGTCATTTTATATAAAGGACTTGAGCATCCTTGGATTTTGATATCTGTGGGGGCTTCCTTGTACCAATCCCCTATGGATACCAAGAGATACACACATACAGATACATACATGAATGTGTCCTGTTAATACAACTAAGTAGTAAGTCTCCACATTTTACCTTCATTTCTCACTGTCCTGCTTTGTTCTCTCCCCCACACTCTCAAATACCCTCCTGGGCTTCAGATATGTGCTATGATAAAGGGAAATTTCTCCCAGTGTATTATTTTTGTACATAATTTATTCTGTATAAGCAACTTATTCTATTTTTTACTTAATATTATGATTTTAAAATTATCTTCATAATTATTGGTTTATCTCTAATTTGTTTATTTTTCCTTTTGTGCATCAGTTCAGTTCAGTTTAGTTGCTCAGTCCTGTCCAACTCTTTGTGACCCCATGGACTGCAGCAAGCAAGGCATCACTGTCCATCACCAGCTCCCAGAATTTACTCAAACTCATGTCCATTGAGTCCGTGATGCCATTCAACCATCTAATCCTCTGCTGTCCCCTTCCCCTCCCACCTTCAATCTTTCCCAGCATCAGTGTCTTTTCAAATGAGTCAGCTTTTTGCATCATGTGGCCAAAGTATCGGAGTTTCAGCTTCAACATAGTCCTTCCAATGAATAATCAGGACTGATTTCCTTTAGGATTGACTGGCTGGATCTCCTTGCAGTCCAAGGTACTCTCAAGAGTCTTCTCTAACACATTAGTTCAAAAGAATAAATTCTTTGGTGCTCAGCTTTTTTTTTTTTTTTTATACTCTGTCACATCCATACATGACTACTGGAAAACCGTAGCCTTGACCAGATGGACCTTTGTTGGCAAAGTAACATCTCAGCTTTGTAGAATGCTATCCAAGATGGTCATAACTTTTCTCCCAAGGAGTAAGCATCTTTTAATTTCATGGCTGCTGTCACCATGGGCACTGATTTTGGAGCCCCAAAATAAAGTCAGCCACTGTTTCTCCATCTATTTGCCATGAAGTGATGGGACGAGATGCCATGATCTTTGTTTTCTGAATGTTGAGCTTTAAGCCAACTTTTTCAGTCTCTTCTTTCACTTTCATTAAGAGTCTATTTAGTTCTTCTTCACTTTCTGCCATAAGGGTGGTGCCATCTGCATATCTGAGGTTATTGATATTTCTCCCAGCAATCATGATTCCAGCTTGTGCTTCCTCCAGCCCAGGGTTTCTCATGATGTACTCTTAATATAAGTTAAATAAGCAGGGTGACAATATACAGCCTTGACATACTTCTTTTCCTATTTGGAACCAGTCTGTTGTTCCATGTCCAGTTCTAACTGTTGCTTCCTGACCTGCATACGGATTTCTCAAAAAGCAGGTCAGATGGTCTGGTATTCCCATCTCTTTCAGAATTTTCCATAGTTTGTGGTAATCCATACAGTCCAAGGCTTTGGCATAGTCAATAAAGAAGAAAGAGAGGTTTTTCTGGAACTCCCTTGCTTTTGCGATGATCCCACAGATGTTGGCAATCTGATCTCTGGTTCCTCTGCCTTTTCTAAATCCAACTTGAACATTTGGAAGTTCATGGTTCATGTATTGTTGAAGCCTGGCTTGGAGAATTTTGAGCATTACCTTACTAGCATGTGAGATGAGCGCAATTGTGTAGTAGTTTGAGCATTCTTTGGCATTGCCATTCTTAGGGATTTGAATGAAAACTGACATTTTCAGGTCCTGTGGCCACTGCTGAGTTTTCCAAATTTGCTGGCATATTGAGTGCAACACTTTGACAGCATCATCCTTTAGGATTTGAAATAGCTCAACTGGAATTCCATCACCTCCCCTAGCTTTGTTAATAGTGACACTTTCTATGGCCCACTTGACTTCACAATTTAGGGTGTCTGGCTTTAGGTGAGTGAACACACCATTGTGATTATCAGGGTCATGAAGATCTTTTTTGCACAGTTCTGTGTATTCTTGCCACCTCTTCTTTGTATCTTCTGCTTCTGTTAGGTCTATATCATTTTTGTCTTTTATTGTCCCCATCTTTGCATGAAATGTTCCCTTGGTATCTCTAATTTTCTTGAAGAGATCTCTAGTCTTTTCCATTCTATTGTTTTCCTCTGATTCTTTGCACTGATCACTAAGGAAGGCTTTCTTATCTCTCCTTGCTATTCTTTGGAACTCTGCATTCAAATGAGTATATCTTTACTTTTCTTCTTTTCACTTTTCTTCTTTTCACAGCTATTTGTAAGGCCTCCTCAGAGAGCCGTTTTGCTTTATTGCATTTCTTTTTATTGGGGATGGTCTTGATCCCTGTCTACTGTATGTCACGAATTTCAGTCCATAGTTCATCAGGCACTCTGTTTATCAGATCAAGTCCCTTAAATCTATTTCTCACTTACACTGCATAATCGTTAGGGATTTTATTTAGGTCATACTTGAATGGTCTAATGGTTTTCCCTACTTTCTTCAATTAAGTCTGAATTTGGCAATAAGGCGTTCATGATCTCAGCCACAGTCAGCTCCCGGTCTTGTTTTTGCTGATTGTATAAAGCTTCTCTATCTTTGGCTGCAAAGAACACAATCAATCTGGTTTCAGTTTTGATCATCTGGTGATGTCCATGTGTAGAGTTTTCTCTTGTGTTGTTGGAAGAGGGTGTTTTCTATGACCAGTGCATTCTTTTGACAAAACTCTATTAGCCTTTGTCCTTCTTCATTCTGTACTCCAAGGCCTCATTTGCCTGTTACACCACGTGTTTCTTGACTTCCTACTTTCACATTCCCACCCACTATAATGAAAAGGACATCTTTTTTGGGTATTGGAAGGTCTTGTAGGTCTTCATAGAACTGTTCAGCTTTCGCTTCTTCAGCATTCCGGGTCGGGGCATAGACTTGGATTACTGTGATATTGAATGGTTTGCCTTGGAAACGAACAGAGATCATTCTTTCGTTTTTGAGACTGCATCCCAGTACTGCATTTCAGACTCTTATGTTGACTCTGATGGCTACTCCATTTATTCTAAGGGATTCTTACCCACAGTAGTAGATATAATGGTTATCTGAGTGGAATTCACCCATTCCAGTCCATTTTAATTAGCTTATTCCTAAAATGTCTACCTTCACTCTTGCCATCTCCTGTTTGACCGCTTCCAATTTGCCTTGATTCATGGACCTAACATTCCAGGTTCCTATGCAATAATGCTCTTTGCAGCATCGGACCTTGCTTCCATCACCAGTCACATCCACAACTGGGCATTTATTTTATTTTGGCTCCGTCCGTTCATTCTTTCTGGAGCTATTTCTCCATGATCTCCCTAGCATATTGGGCACCTACCCACCTGGTGAGTTCATCTTTCAGTGTCTTATTTTTTTCCTTTTCATAGTTTTATTATATATCTGTATCAAAACATGTTTTTGTTACCAAATCCAGAGGCATATGTTTTTTGTTCCAGTTTCATTCTATTGCAAATAATTGCATGATGAACAGTTTTGTACAGGTCTCCTAAGGTGTACATGTGAGAGTTTCTATTGATCACATGTTTGGGAGTGGAATCCTTGCATTACTTTTATTGGGAATGTGCATTTAAAGTTTATTAAATGTTAAGGAAATTATTTTACTAATAATTTAAAGGTAACTCTTTTGACATAATCTCATATCCTTATTAATTACTGGTATTTTAAGTCTATTTAGTTTGTGCCAATGGACATGAAATATGATATAACTTTCATATTTCATTTGTACTTTTCTGATCACACATGATTCTGAGCTTTCCTTCACATTTTGAGGGAACACAGTTTTTTCCCTTTTCTTCTGGATTTCCTGTTCACATAAATTGTTCTCTTTTTATATTTCTTGCCTAAATTTACTGTATTTTCACAAAATAATTGTGGACAGTACCAATTTCCTACACAGGAACCTGTGTGTGTGTGTTGTGTACCGAGAGCAGTTTTATGAGAACAAAGTTTACATAGTAAAACAAAATTCAGTAAAATATTTTGGCAGATCATAGGTTTTTTTTGTAATGTAAACTAATGCAGTTTTAAAAATCAAGACTAAAATGTTAGCTTTCCTATATTGGGTTGGCCAAAAAGTTCATTCGAGATTTTCTGTAATGGGAACAAATGGTTTGGCCAGGCCCAATATTGTGTACTGAAAGAGGCTAGCATATTTTTTTTTTTTTTCTCTCTTTCCTTGGACAGCACATAGTGCACTCATTCACATTTCTTTATTACTTTACTTTGATCATTCTAAACTGACAGTCATGTTTATAGACTTACATAGAAGAGACAAATGACATCATTTAAGTGAACTGTTAACTGTTAAGAACATTTCGTTTACTGTTTTTATGAGAAAACAGTAACTCCTTTTAACTCTTACAACTCTTAACCACCTTTCAACCATCCCAATATGTTCTGTCCATCCATTCACTAGCAATTTACTCAGTATTGAGGGCTATGAGTTTTCTTGATTTTTTCATAGTATTCCATAAAACATAGGGATGTGTTCAAATAAATTTTTCCAGCAATAAAACCCTCTGAAATAATGGTTTTATAATGAGAAATTGTATTTTTACTTTGCCTATTTTTTGACACCTTATAGACTAAATTGCCTATTTTGCCCTCACAGTATCTCACAAACTAGGGAAAGGGCATATTTTCTTTACTTTCTTTTACAAAAACAACTTGAGGCACAAAGCAGATTTCATGATTTTGCTCACACAGAACAGATAAGGGAACTGAGAATAAGATCAGTTCAAAGATTTCTTTCTAGGAAATCTTTAGTGACCTCCCTCTAGTTACCTTTTGATAGCTATGCTACTTTCATTTTATGTCTTATTTAATCCAGGGGGTCCTTGAAGCCACATGCCCTGGTAAACTTAAGCCATTCTTTTTGAATGGCATTTTATTCAAAACATTTTAACTATAAGCTAGGTATAACCATTTCATGAAGCTCATCATTTTTGTATGACCAAGGAGACATTAGCCAGATTTTAAAGAAATAAAACTGTTAAACAGAGCCCTTCAATTATTATAAATGTCAACATATACATGTTCACTCAGCCTTGATATTAATTAACATCTACAATTGCCTGTGGAAAGCTTCAGGTAAAATTTCACATTTGTGTGCACTGTTTCATCTGTCCTCACAATTCATAATTTGAGAAATGTGTTTTATATAATGTGTATTATAAGAATTTCCACAGCCTGCACCTCTGTGTTCTAGTAGGTAGTTAATATTAAAAAAAAAAAAATGACTCATGAAATTTTCTCTACTGTTACTAAGCAGATACCAAGCACAGAGTTATACTTAAAACTTCTGACTTGTAAACATGAGCTCAGTTTTCTGCTCTGTATAATGTTGTTGTTTAGTAGCTAGGTCATATCTGACTCTTGCAACCCCATGGACTGTAGCCTGCCAGGCTCCTCTGTCCATGGGATTTCCCAGGAAAGATTCTATATTATATAACAATATAATTTAAACTGTATTGAAATTACCTTGAATCTGGCTTATTATACCAAATTCATTTAGATTTTGGAGTTACAATTTTAATTGACTTTCTCTCTCTGTATAGAATGTTGAGAACCTTGGGTTCTAATTAAAAATATTTCCTAAATTGTTTCCTCTGTCCCTCTCTTATTCTCTTCCCTCAAATCTCGCAGACATCTTTATATAAACTGATCCACTTATAAGCCTTTTCATATATATATATATATATACATATCCCCTTCATTTTGGATTTCCTTTCATTTAAGTCACCACAGAGCATTGAGTAGAGTTCTCTGTGCTACAGAGTAGGTTCTCAATAGTTATCTGTTTTATATATAGTAGTGTATATATATAAATCCAAGTCCTCCAATTCATCCCACCACCTCCTTCCCCTCCTCTTGATATCCACATGTTTGCTCTCTCTATGTCTCTATTTCTGATTTGCAAATAGCTTCATCTATACCATTTTTCTAGATTCCACATATATGCATTAATATATGATATTTGCTTTTTTCTTTCTGACTTCCTTCACTCTGTATGACAATCTCTAAATCCATCCATATCTCTGCAAATGTCACAATTTCATTCCTTTTTATGGCTGAATAATATTCAGCTATATATATATATATATATATGCCACATCTTTTAAAAATTAATTTATTTTTAATTGAAGGATAATTGCTTTACATAATTAATTTTGATGTTTTCTGTCAAACGTCAACAAGAATCAGCCATAGGTACACCCATGTCCCCTCCCTACTGAACCTCCCTTCCATTTCACTCCCCATTGTGCCACATCTTTATTCATTATTCTGTTGATGGGCATTTAGGTTACTTCCATGTCCTGGATATTGTGCTGCAATGAGTGCATGTATCTTTTTGAATTATGGTTTTCACCGAGTATATGTCCAAGAGAGAAATAACTAGATCACCTATTTTTAGCTTTTTAATAGACTCCCATACTGTTCTCCATAGTGTTTGTATCAATTTACATTCCCACCAACAATGTAGGAGGGTTCCTTTCCTCTCCACACACTCTCTAGAATTTATTATTTGCAGACTTTTTGATGATGGCCATTCTAACCAATGTGAGGTTGTACCTAATTGTAGTTTTGATATTCATTTCTCTAATAATTAGTGATATTGAACTTCTTTCTATGTGCCTTTTGGACACCTATATGTCTTCTTGGAGAAATGTCTGTTTAGGTCTTCCCCAATTTTTGAGTTTTTAAAATATTTTAGGAATTTATATATTTTAGATATTAATCCCTTGTTAGTTGCTTAATTTGCAAATATTTTACCCGTTCTGAAGGTTGTCTTGTTTATGGTTTCCTTTGCTTTGCAAAAGTTTTTGAGTTTAATTAGACCCCATTTGTTTATTTTAGTTTTTATTTTCATTAGTTTAGGAGGTAGATTAAAAAAGATATTGCTGTGATTTTATGTCAAAGTGTGTTCTCCCTAAGTTTTCCTTTAAGAGTTTTATGGTATCTGGTCTTACATTTAGGCCATTAATCCATTTTGAGTTTACTTTTGTGTATGGTGTTAGGGAGTGTTCTAATTTCATTCTTTTACATGCAGCTCTTCAGTTTTCACAGCACCATTTATTGAAGACACTTGTCTTTTATCCATTGTATAGTGTTGCCTCCTTTGCTGTAGATTAGGTGATCATGGATAGATATATGGGTTTATCTCTGTGTTTTCTATCCTCTTCCTTGATCTGTATTTCTGTTTTTGTTCCTGTACCATATGGTCTTGATCACTGTAGCTAGCTAGTATAGTCTCAAGTCATAAATTGAATTTTATTTTTTAAATTTATTTTGATTCTGAACATAATTTTTTCTTTGAAGGAGCATTTTAGCTATTAGTATAATAAACAAAACAATAGAGATCCATTTCATATTTTTAAAAGATATTGAGCACATTAAAATTTTATTGGGAACTTATTAGTAGAGACAGATGAGTCTACTTTTGTGCTAAGTTCAGGTAATAATAATGGCTATTACTTTTTAATGAAATGAGACAGATGTGAGCAAAATTTAGTCATATTTGTTATTATATATATGAGCACTGAAGAAAGTTAGTTCATCTAAATAAGTGGATAAAATGAAGGAGTTTCCTTCAATTTATTATTCAATTATTTGATCTTCTTTTGCAGAGTCAGGAAACTGATAGGGACTATGAGTCAATATTAATGTTTTTTAACCTTCTTCAATATTTCATAGTGATTTTGGGCACAGTGACTTAGGACAGGATTGGTTGAGAGCCATGTGCTTAGCATCTGACTTTTCCAATCAGATATTGCTTTTCTTTTCACCATAGTGCTACCTATAGTGGTTTGTGTCAAATGAATAGTTCAATGTCAGGACCATGATAGGTTGTTGATGTGTAGCCTTTATTGCACAGAAATCTATGACCATGTTACTTTAAGTCTTATAATCATATAATTACTGGAAAGAAGTAAAACTAAGTATTCCTAAGTACATTTGGATAATGTTAACTATGGAGGTGCCCTAGTAGCTAACTAATTTAATTTGTTGGCCAGGATTTTACTCAGAATGCAACATCATTAGCGCATATAGCTGCTAAGCTGGTGGGAGTTTTCAGTTGGTTTAAAGACTTGTTCCCCAACCTGTATAATTATTAATGATTTAGAAGGGTATTTTAGACCATAACCATTTTTGCATTTTCTTTTTAAAATTCCAGCACTTATTGAGATAATAAATTCTGTGATAATAAAATAATTTAGACTCTTTCATTCATTAATTCTACTTGGTAATTATGAATATTGACTATTTAATATTTCATTAATTTCATGTATATTAAATAGTATTAATAGATAGCAAAGAGATAATAAGGAAATGAGTAGGAAATGATTAATAAAATATAATTCCTACCTCACATACAACTTTATTTTTGTTTGAATATGCTTAAATCTTTCTTTTATAATCAGAAACTTCAAAGGGACCCTCATGCTTCATAATGTATTATTCTTTTTATTTTCTAGATGATTTATATACTTTTTTAGTCATTCTAAAATTTTGTGTCCAATATCTAAGAAAATGGTCATAATCTACATACTTTAAACAAACAAACAAAAAAAAAACACACTCTTGGTAGAATCATACAAAGTATTGTATTATCAGTGATTAGATTTTGACAAGTATTGTTTATAAAAGATACACAGGGAAATACACAATTATATCTGAATTGTTTACAAGCTCAGGAAATATATAAAAAATTAGGTTGCTGATTTTTAGTATCCAAGAAGATATTATTTAGAGCTACTTAGATGGCCACTGTAGTGATTCTTCTTGTGCTTACTACATACTGTTTGCACTTCTATTGTAATACTTTATACATTCTGCTTGGTATTTGCAGTTTGTTTACTCTTTGTCCAATATTGTGTTTTAGGCATACTGGGGAATACAAAGATCTTAAATATAAATCTTGACTCTAGGCATTTGTTTGGAATGTTATCTACCCAGATAAGAGAAAGGGAATTTATGTTTAGTTGTCAGGACTCACTGTGCCTGGTACTCATCAGAACTATTTGAGATTCCCTTCAATTATTTATATGTTAAATATCAGCAACTGACATTACACTCACCAAGAAGAGAGGATAATAGAACTGAAAATTGAGGTTTAAGGAGCCTATTGGAAAACGGATTGGGAAGTTGGAGAAAGGAGTAATGTGTTTGTAACTGGTACAAAAATCAGCTGTATATCTATCTGTGTATTTATTAATTTCTTAGTACTAGAAAAATATAAATAAATTAATAGATATTGATTTATTATAAGGAATTGACTTGATTGTGGAAGCTGACAGGTCAGCTTATTTTAATCAATCTTAATCAGCTTAAGATTGTAGTCAGCAAGTTGGAGACCCAAAAGAGCTGATGGTATAGTTCTAATCCAAAGGCCTTGCAGGCGTTGAGACCCAAGAAGAGTCAATATTTCAGTTTGAGTCTGAAGTCAGGGAAAAAAGATAGTGTTCCAGCTTGACGGCAGTCAGGCAAGGGAAATTCCCTCTTGTTTGGGGAAGTGTCAGCATTCTGTTTATTCAGGCTTTCAGCTGATTAGAAGAGGTCCACTCACATTATAGAACTTCCCTGGTGGCTCAATCAGTAAAGAAACCACCTGTAATGCAGGAGATAGCCTGCAATATAGGAGACCAGAGTTTGGTCCCTGGGTCGGGAAGTTCCCCTGGAGAAGGAAATGGCAACCCACTCCAGTATTCTTACCTGGAAAATCCCATGGACAGAGGAGCCTGGCAGACTACAATCCATGGGGTCACAAAGAATTGGACACGACTGAGTGTCTAAACCACAACCACCCACATTAGGAAGGACAATCTATTAGTCTATTGATTTAAATGTTAAACTCATTCAAAAATATGCTCACAGAAACACCCAAAACAATACTTGACCAAATAGCGGGGTATCCTGTAGCCCTTTTAAATTGACACAGAAATTTACCACTATACATACACAAAAAAGAGGGGAAAGGAAATGGTATATTAGATTTACAGAAAACTGCAAGTAAATTTTCTATTTATAAATTTTTAAAAATTCATTGTAAGTATAAACTTGGAAATTTGTTCAGCCACTCCATATTATATATTAAGAAACAGATACAAACAAGTAAATGACTTGTTCAAGATAATACAGCTCATTAACCATAAAACCTGAACTAGAATCAAAACCTTATAATTTCAGCATTCTTTCTAAGGATACAGTGGTACAATTCCCCCTTATCACATGTGTGCATGACATGTAAGCTATAAAGTTCAAACTAAATTTCAAAATGGTATTGGTGAATATATTCTTTATACCTTACTATTATAGAAACATTTACCCCTGTACAAAGTAGAGATTCTGAATCAGAGATCTCAAAGTACTTTGTGCACAGTTATTACTGAGATATGTGACAATTTGGAGTTACTTCAAAACATGCCTTTTGCGCATCCTCTCATACGAACTTTTGAACAAAGAAAATAGACCTTTAACACTGCCTGTGAGAGTAAAGAGCATGATAAGGAAATGTTTATACAGGCATGGAGCCACAATAGACTATTCATTTTCAAATTTTGGTTCGTGAGAGAAGACATGTCTTCCTACCTATGAGCTTAGAAAAACACTGTTCTCTTCTTTCAGGTGTAGACTTAAAATACTGTTAATACATCCTTTAGTGTATTTTAGCCATAGGTAACCAACACGTTATGTTTCTGAAATTGTTCAGGTTTTCAAACAAATATCTCTATAAAGACAGTCACATTTTCAGACATTTTGTAAAGAATAACTACAAATGTGCATGAGGAGACTGGTGACAAGGTACTTTTTCTTAATGAACTACTTTCAAATTTTCCATAAGAACACCAAAATAGATCATAATGAATTCCTTGTTACAAATTCTCCTAGGACAAAATGTCACATTTTTAGAAGTGGGCTGGCAGGAAATAATATCTGACAGAGGGTGGGGTGAGTGGAATTTAGAAACAAGTGTTTTTAAACACTTTGCTTTTCTTCACTTGCTTGGACTTAAAAGCCAAAGCTACTATACTTCAGTTAGGAAGGAGCTGGGTTAGATATTTGCAAGTCCAGGCGGGAAGGCTGGGAGTTTGCAAATCTAGCAGCTGGAGTCTGTTGTGGTAGCTGCTTTCCTGTGCTAAGCTGATTTACTTGTTTAAGGTCTGACCTCATCATCCTGTCGGTATGGGGTCCCACCTACACTGTTAGCTGCCGCTTTCTGCTTCAGCTGGAAAGCTGGAAGTATTCGCAGTGTATTACAAACAGTGGGGGAGGGGGGAACAAGAGAGACTGCTCTCGACACTTGTGCTTTTGTTAGTCCTACAGAAGAGGCAGAGAAACGAGATAACAAAGGCTGTTTCCCTTCTGTGAGAGAAGGCTTTCGTCTTTCCTCCTGCAACAATGTCAGTGTCTGGCAAGAAAGAGTTTGATGTGAAACAGATCCTAAGGCTACGCTGGAGATGGTTTAGTCATCCTTCTCAAGGCTCACCCAACACTGGAAACTGCCTTCAGCAGGAAGGATATGAGCATAGAGAGACCCCGGTTCGGGGCAGATTGAAGAACCACTCTCGGGACAGAAATGGACTGAAAAAAAGCAACAGTCCTGTCCTCCACAGCATACTACCACCAGAGCCAGAATTGGCCCCTGCCCATCAAAGAGCCCTTCAGAACTGGCACTCAGGAAAACTGATAGAACATCTTCGAGCAAATGAAGATACTCCTAAAGCGGTTTCATGGAATTTGTTCAAAGAAGCTTATGAGAAACACTCACACGATGTGGAGATGATGGCTGATGACAATACAGAAGATTCTACAGCAGGGTAGGAGTTTTTGAACACATAACAAAGTCATAGCTTAGATTAACTTATCCTCTAAAGTGCTAATTTAGTGTTTAAATAAAAGTTATAATAATTTCTGAATTTGTATGCAGCCAATCAGGGTGTTCAAGTAATCCCCTTATCTAAGTCTATAAAAGAATATAGCCTTAGTACATACTTTTGGTAATTAAGGGGAAATATGCTTTAGAGTTGTGAGTTTAGTTTCTCTATTCCATTCTGATTCTGTTAAGAATTCTGTTTCAGTTTTTAGAGATTAGCAATTA